>NC_086450.1:214499056-215699056 GCF_028390025.1 Pseudophryne corroboree
AATTGCTTTTTTTCTTGCTCAGAAATACCCCTTCCTTTCGAGCACCTGAATGATATCACTAAGCTAATTGAGCATTTACCAATCTATATGTCTGAATTAGGCCCTATAAACAATGTGTTATGTGCACAGTAAGTGGTATAAATTAAAATGTATGGAACATGAGTAATTAACATGAATTAAAAACAAATCATCACATTATAATGAAGTCCAGTAAACATGACACGATGGGAGTTGTAGTGCACCAAGGACCTCCTAGACAGATCCGCACATGACATTCCACCATGGACTGGGCTCAGCCACCAAGCATCCCTGGAACTTATTATAAAATGTTGCCAAGTATGACAGTCACATGTCAAAGTAACTCTAAGTGTATCTACTATATAAAAGCGAAAATCTGTCATTCTGTCTTTCTATACAAATCCACAGTTTACAAGTGATGATTGTGAAATTTTACATATAGTACGAGCATATGTCAGAGGCAACTAAAACAATTAGAAATCCCTAACACCCCTAGGGGGGCAGACAGCATATACAGTGTATATCCGGAGACAGCATAACTCCGGAATTGCTGGAGCAATGTACTCAAAACTTGGTACACATATGCCTTACAATCTGGGAAAAAACACTGTGGTCGGAAGACGCCCCTAGCACCCCTAGGGAGGTGGCAGCAGCACTGAGTATTTCAGCAGACAGCATAACTCTGGAATGGCTGCAGCAATTTACAACAAACTTGGAACACATATGACTTTCACTGTGGAAACAAACACTGTGGGGGGTCAGACAGCCGTAGCACCCCTAGGGGGGGGACAGCAGCACAGAGTATGTCAGCAGACAGCATAACTGTGGAAGGCCTGGAGCAATTTACACCAAACTTGGTACACTTCTGACTTACAATCTGCAAACAAACTCTGTGGGGGTTAGACACCCCTAGGGGTGGGACAGCAGCACAGAGTATGTCAGAAGACAGCATAACTCCCGAATGCCTGGACCAATTTATAACAAACTTGGGCCCTCATTCCGAGTTGTTCGCTCGCAAGGCGATTTTAGCAGAGTTACACACGCTAAGCCGCCGCCTACTGGGAGTGAATCTTAGCATCTTAAAATTGCGAACGATGTATTCGCAATATTGCGATTACAAACTACTTAGCAGTTTCAGAGTAGCTTCAGACTTACTCGGCATCTGCGATCAGTTCACTGCTTGTCGTTCCTGGTTTGACGTCATAAACACACCCAGCGTTCGCCCAGACACTCCTCCGTTTCTCCAGCCACTCCCGCGTTTTTTCCGGAAACGGTAGCGTTTTTATCCACACGCCCATAAAACGCCGTGTTTCCGCCCAGTAACACCCATTTCCTGTCAATCACACTACGATCGCCAGAGCGAAGAAAAAGCCGTGAGTAAAAAAACTATCTTCATAGCAAAATTACTTGGCGCAGTCGCAGTGCGAACATTGCGCATGCGTACTAAGCAGAAAAACGCTGCGATGCGTAGAAAATTACCGAGCGAACGACTCGGAATGAGGGCCTTGGTTCACATAAGACTTGCAAGCTGGGAACAAACACTGTGGGGGTAAGACACCCCTAGCACCCCTAGTGGTGAGGTAGCAGCAGAGAGTTTTTCAGCAGTCAGCATAACGCTGGAATGCCTGGAGCAATTTACACCAAACTTGCTACACATATGACTTACACTCTGGGAACAAACACTGTGAGGTTAACACACCACTAGTACCCCTAGGGGTGGGCCAGCAGCACAGACTATATCAGGACATGCATGATATCTCAGTGATGACAGGGCTGCTTGTGACAGGGCCAGTGACATGATGTGAGGAGGGGAATGGAGGCAGCAGGAAGACACAGACTGAGAGTTGTATAGTTGCAAGAGCAGGGTCCATTGGGGGACCAAAAGGGGTGAGGCCACTACACAAAGTGCATCAGGGAAGCAAGATATGCTTATATACTAGATCTCCAATCAACGTAAATTAACAAACTATCATTCTAATTTACCATCCTCATCCCATACCAAAGCACAGGTATTCAGCTATCAACAATATTATTTATACTGTGTGTTTAATATTTACATTTATTTTGTAAACATACATTCTTAAGGTCCATACACATTAGACGATGTCACTCTATGAACGACGTCGTCTAATGTTTCCCCTCCCGGGCCAACCGGTCGGCGACCGACTGTACACACTGGCCCTCATTCCGAGTTGTTCGCTCGCTAGCTGGTTTTAGCAGCATTGCACACGCTAAGCCGCCGCCCTCTGGGAGTATATCTTAGCTTAGCAGAATTGCGAACGAAAGATTAGCAGAATTGCGAATAGAAATTTCTTAGCAGTTTCTGAGTAGCTCGAGACTTACTCCTACACTGCGATCAGTTCAGTCAGTTTCGTACCTGGTTTGACGTCACAAACTCACCCAGCGTTCACCCAGACACTCCCCCGTTTCTTCAGACATTCCCGCGGTTTTCCCAGAAGCGCCAGCGTTTTTCCGCACACTCCCATAAAATGGCAAGTATCCACCCAGAAACACCCACTTCCTGTCAATCACACTCCGATCACCAGAACGATGCAAAATCTTCGTTAGGCCGTGAGTAAAATACCAAACTTTTGTGCTAATTTACTTGGCGCAGGCGCACTGCGAACATTGTTCATGCGCAGTTTGCGACTAATCGCTCCATAGCAAAAAAAAATAACGAGCGAACAACTCGGAATGACCCCCACTGAGCGGTATGACCGCTCATATCGCTCGGTGACATCACGCCTCCGCCAGCCGTGCATGCAGGTCCTGGACGACAGTCCAGATCCTGCATGCATGCACTGCCAACAGCGCCGAATGTTGCCGACCCGTGGGACCTGCGCATCGGTCATCATTGGTGGCATACACACTTGCCGATAAAATGAGCAACGTCGCTCAGGGAGGGGGAAAATTATTGGCAAGTGTGTATGGGCCTTTAAAATCCGGGGTAACGCCGGGTACTCCAGCTAGTATATACTAAATCATCTGTCACAGTAGCAATATTCTGAGCACATTGGAAGTCTCGCAACAGAACATTTATAGATGGAGTTTAAGATCATACATGTTAACGTTCAACAATATGCTATGTCGTTATGCCCTCTTATGGAGTCTATGTAAGTCATTAGCAAAACCAAATGCTCCGTCTACATACAGTACAGCGCAGGCACAAGGTCGTCATGCAATAAGTGATATGCCGGCCAGACTCTTATACCTAAGTTTCCTTTTGATGCTTGATCCAAATAATTTATCAGTAACAATGACATTACTGTGAAGTGAAGGAGAGATGATTAGGATGGTCACCTGTATCACACATGTTCCTGTGACATGGAAAAACAATGGAAGAAATGTTATGGAGTCACCTTCATTGTTGTCCTTGTTGATAGGATAACCAGAAGAGTAGCTTTGGAAAGAGTGTCATGAGATGAAATGAAAAACCACAAAGTTATGTACCCTCCAGGTTCCGGTCTCAGCAGTCCAGCTGTCGGTACAATGGTGCCACGTGTTGCCACAGGGCACAGCCACGCTCACTGTCCACTCAACCTCTTTCCAACACATCCAGCGGGTGTGAACAAGTCCAGTGGATGTCATTACCTATACCCTGTGAATGTCACCTTGTGGGCCCGCCTTACAGTTTTATATACGCTGGTATTGAATAATACATATCTAGTGCGCGACAAAAAAGACAACTCTTATTTCTTCTCCTCTTTATACGCTCATGGGTTACACAGGTTCTGTGGCTGATTAAACCAGGTGAAATGCAGACTTGAGGTCAGCCAGCCACAGAAACTGTATAATTCATGAGTTTTCTGATTTAATGGGATAGTATAGTTAGTATAGCTATCTCTCCCTCTCTCTCTCTCATATATATATATATATATATATACATACATATATACACACACACACACACACACACACACACACATAACGGAAAATTATTAATTCAGCCTCTTAGATAAAGACCTTTATTTCCTTATAGAATATAAGCGGTGATTTATACCCCTTTTCCACTAGCTCAAAAACCATGAATAAATGCACGGGGGTGCGCATTTACCCATGTTTTTTGCTAGTGGAAAAGGGTCCCCCCGCAAAAACCCGGATCAAGTGACCCATGAATCCTACCCGGGTAGCTACCTGCGTAGGACACGGGAATGATCCGGGTAGGGTTGTAGTGTAAACGATGCGACTCGGCTCCCGTTTACACTGTATGGAAGGGCGGCGCTGGGAGATCATGTGATCTCCCAGCGCCGCCCCTTCCGCATCACTAGCAGCGTCACCAACCCGGCAATATGCCAAGTTGGTGAGAGCAGTGGGAAAGGGGGCTGAGCATGGACCGCAGCCAGGTAGCACCCGTGTCAGGCTCCCGGCTGCAACCCGCACTTAGTAGTGGAAAAGGGGTATTAGTCTAGAAAGTCTTGTCACTTATGTTTTCCCTTTACCTATATATTGAGGCACTCTGTACAACATTGCCTTATACTTCATTTCTACACTAGTCTCATTCTTTTTAAACTAGAAACTCATGTATATCCAGTTGTAATTGATAAAGAAAATGCATATGTAAGATAGCTGTAACTCTGTAGCTTTGCTGCTGGTTACTGTGACATCCCACCTAGCTTGTGACATCACTAGCCCGTGACATCACAATGCTTCTTCTGTAACATTCTATCTACAGCTGCTGACGTTTCCAGTTTCCATGCAGGAAGACAGGTAGGAGGAGGTGAGTCCTACATAGCAGTGTACACACACACACACACACACACACACACACACACACACACACACACACACATATAACGGAAAATGATTAATTCAGCCTCTTAGATAAAGAACTTTGTTTAATTATAAAATATAAGCGGTGATTTAGTCTAGAAATTCCTGTCACTTATGTTCTCCCTTTACCTATATATTGAGGCACTCTGTACAACATTGCCTTATACTTCATTTTCTACACTAGTCTCATTTTTTAAACTAGAAACTCATGTATGTCCAGTTGTAATTGATGTAGAAAATGCATATGTAAGATAGCTGTAACTCTGTAGCTTTGCTGCTGGTTACAGTGACATCACACCTAGCTTGTGACATCACTAGCCCATGACATCACAATGGTTCTTCCTGTAACATTCTATCTACAGCTGCTGACGTTTCCAGTTTCCATGCAGGAAGACTGGTAGGAGGAGGTGAGTCCTAAATAGCAGGGTATAATGGAAGGGGGTAAGGAAGACAGAGTGCAGTATAGTCCGCTGAAAGGCAAGACAAGATAGACAGAACAGGAAATACAGGTACAAGGACACATACATAGGAGAAGCGCAGGAAGGAACAACATATTTAGGAATAAAAATGTAGCATTACAGGAATAAAGAGAGCAGTATGGAGGATAAGCACACATACAGGGGATGCAGATAACCTGGGTCTCTATGAGGCAGGATCGTGGCTTTGGGATGAAAAAGTTAATAAATAGATAAATGGGATATTGATAACTTTGAAAGTATCTTGTTCGGTTTAAGGAAAATTGGGTAGCTGGTTGACTCATGGACATTTTATTGTACTTAAAATAGTACTATGCTTAATGATAGTCTTTTGTGTTTTTAGATCATCTGGCAAAGAGATTTGCAGAGTGTCGGGTGACCGGCAAAGAGATCTGCAAAGTGTCAGTTGAAGACGACGGGAGGGGTCGCAGAGGTAGCAATGACAGGAGTATAACATGCAGGAGGTAAGTTACCATACTCTCTCTGCACATGTTACTTCTGCCCCATCTGCAGTGCACATGGGGGGTAATTCCAAGTTGATCGCAGCAGGAAATTTTTTAGCAGTTGGGCAAAACCATGTGCACTGCAGGGGAGGCAGATATAACATGTGCAGAGAGAGTAAGATTTGGGTGGGTTATTTTATTTCTGCAGGGTAATACTGGCTGCTTTATTTTTACACTGCAAATTAGATTGCAGATTGAATACACCACACCCAAATCTAACTCTCTCTGCACATGTTATTTATCTGCCTCCCCTGCAGTGCACATGGGCCCTCATTCCGAGTTGTTCGCTCGCTAGCTGCTTTTAGCAGCATTGCACACGCTAAGCCGCCGCCTACTGGGAGTGAATCTTAGCTTTGCAGAATTGCGAACGAAATATTTGCATAATTGCGAATAGAAATTTCTTTGCAGTTTCTGAGTAGCTCGGGACTTACTCTGCCACTGCGATAAGTTCAGTCAGTTTCGTTCCTGGTTTGACGTCACAAACACACCCAGCGTTCGCCCAGACACTCCCCCGTTTCTGCAGACACTCCCGCGTTTTTCCCAGAAACGCCAGCGTTTTTTCGCACACTCCCATAAAACGGCAAGTTTCCGCCCAGAAACACCCACTTCCTGTCAATCACACTCCGATCACCAGAACAATGAAAAATCCTCGTTATGCCGTGAGTAAAATACCAAACTTTTGGGTAAAATAACTAAGCGCATGTGCTCTGCGAACCTTGCGCATGCGCAGTAAGCGACTAATCGCAATATAGCGAAACTCGGCAACGAGCGAACAACTCGGAATGAGGGCCATGGTTTTTCCCAACTGCTAAAAAAATTCCTGCTGCGATCAACTTGGAATTACCCCCATGGTTTTGTCCATTAGTGAACAAATTTGCTGCTGTGATCAGGTTTGAAATAGGCCCAGTGTATGATACTAACATGATCCTAGCACTAGGGAAGATAAAACCTGGAGCAGATAACTTGGGTCTCTATGAGAAAGGATCTTGGGTTTTGGATAAAAAGTCAATAAAATAGATTAATTGCAAATGAATAAAAATGAAAGTACGTAACAATATGTAGTAGTATAATTATACAGATAGTATGTCTGACCAGGAAATTCTGGTTATTTATATCATCATTTGGCAAAGTTCTGGCAAAGAGATTTGCAGAGTGTCGGATGACCGGCAAAGAGATCTGCAAAGTGTCAGTTGAAGACGACGGGAGGGTTCGCAGAGGAATTAGTGACTGGAGAATAGCATGCAGGAGGTAAGTTACCATACTTGTGTAATTGTGTGTGTGGTGGGGGGTATTGAGAGCACAGTACAAAACATAGGGTCTATGGTGGGGGAGAATGGACAATACAAAACATGCAGAAGGGGGCAACTTGGTATAGCACATACAGATGGTGTGGGGGCACAATACAAAAACATAAAAATTGTAGTCTTCATTATAGGACATATAGAGGAAGGACATACACATTTGGGGGTTGTGAGATGTAGTACATACTGTAATACAGAAAAACAGGAAGGGTGGGGAGAGCATGACACAGAACATACAGATCGGAGGAAGAACAATGCAGATCGGGGGAGATAGTGAAATGGCTGACATTTACAGTATATCAATGAACTGGGGGCAGGTGTACAAAGCCTGGGAGAGTGATAAAGTGCAGAGAGATAAACTAACAACCAATCAGCTCCTAGTTGTCATTTTTTAAACACAGACTGTAACATGGCAGTTAGCAGCTGATTGGCTGGTACTTTACCTCTCTCCACTTTATCACTCTGCAGGGCTTAATACATCTCCCCCATAGAATAACCAAATGATGAAAAGGTACAGAATGGTATAAATGATATGAATTGGGGCTGTAACAAGTGACTGTTTCCCTATCTTTACCTATAATAAAGGTGACAAAGTCCTTTCCCTAGAGTCCTTCTCCTTACCGCTCAGGGGGCCTGATTCAGATGCGGATGCAGAGCTGCTGTTGCACCAAGTGGCTCAATGCTTTTTCACTGTGCATGCGTGTAAGCTGCACTGCGTACGAAATGAAATCAAGCTCACATAGAGGATCCCATCGCAAAGTGATTGACAGGAAGTCTGTGTTTGAGGTGGTAACGGGGGTGGCTAACTGTATACAGGCATGTCAGGTCCATTCAAACGCCGTTCCATGTGCGTCCATACATTACCCATTGTGACCTGTGTTGCTGCTGGAGAGCCCCCTGTGTCTGGGAGATTTGCTCAGCCTACGACTGCTCAGACTCACGATGCAATTGTGAACGGCAATATGGCAATATGGCAGCAGCGATCGCTTCAACAACCACAACTGAATCAGGCCCGTAATTAATTACACCATTATATTTTACTATTTCATCACATTTAACAACTAAGGGGTCAGTTTAATAAGGTGCAAGTTTGTCTTATAACAGCTGCACTTTCCGGTAGCCCCATAGGCTGAATCTGGCCACGAAGGGTGTGAGTTTGGACGCTGTTGAAATGTCGCAGCAATGGCAACTCGTACCTAATTGTATTGACCCCTAAATGTTAGCTTTTATTATTTACTGGTCAAATTTCTTTTCTGAAGGTACCCACTAATTACTATAAGAGAGAACTTATCCCCCGAATGTGTGTATTGTATAAAAACAATGGGCCCTGTCCTTATTTTAGGTATTTTCCATGTCCTCAGTAGTTAGAGTAACATATTTACATAGAGAGATTTTTCTCTCTACACAACCACACCACTGTTTGCAGTTTGTCTCTCTGCTTGTTCATCCACTAACAAAGATTTCTATTCGTCTTCATCTACACACAGTTTGTGATACCTGAATAGCTGCCCTGGGAGGAGAGCTGCGGACACATGCTCCAAATGTTGGGACATATGCATTACCTATTAGGAGATGCGGTAAAGATGCCGGCTGTCGGGTTTACGGCAGTCAGAATACTGACACTAAGATCCCGACACTCTTCAGAATCCCGACGTTGGAACTCCGAATGGGCAAGGATACCACCGCCCGTATACCCACGATCATAGGTTTAGGGCTGGGCAAGGAGGGCTAGGTTTAGGCATAAGGCACGAGGGGGAGGGTAGTGGTTAGGCTGCGGGGGAGGGAGGGTTAGGTTTACGCGTCAGGCGGGGGTTAGGTTTAGGCGTCAGGCGAGGGGTTAGGGTTAGGCTGCGGATAGGGTGGGTTAGGCACCCATGGGGGAGGTTAGGCTGCATGGGAGGGAGGGTTAGGTTTAGGCATCAGGCAGGAGGGTTATGTTTAGACGTTAGGCGGAGGTTAAGTTTAGGCTGCGGGTGGCGGGAGCTTAGGGTTAGGCACCCCCAGGGGTGGTTAGGCTGCGGGGGAGGGAGGGTTAGGTTTAGATGAGGGGATTAGGTTTATGCGTCAAGTGGGGTGGTTAAGTTTAGGCTGTGGGTGGGGGGAGGTTAGGGTTATGCTGCAGGTAGGGTGGGTTAGGGTTAGGCACCCCTGGGGGTCGTTAGGATGTGGGGGAGGGAGGGTTAGGTTTAGGCATCAGGAGGGGGGTTAGGTTTAGGCTGCATGTGGGGGGAGGTTATCGTTAGGTTGCGGGTAAGGTGGGTTAGGGTTAGGCACCCCGGGAGTGGTTAGGCTGCGAGGGAGGGAGGTTTAGGTTTAGGCAGCAGGGACAGAGGGGGGTGGTTAGGTATCAGGAGAGGCAGGGTTAGGTTTAGGCTTCAGGGACGGAGGTTAGGATTTGGCACCTCCGCAGGATGGTTAGGCACAAAGAGGGGAGGTTAGGGTTAGACTGCAGACAGACAGGGTTAGGGGGGTGGGGAGAGGGAGAGGGTTAGGCATCAGGTGGAGGGGTTAGGGTTAGGCTGCGGGTGGGGGGAAGATAGGGTTAGGCTGCGGGTAGGGTGGGTTAGGGACCCCCGGGGGTGGTTAAGCTGTGGGGGAGGATAGGGTTAGGTTTAGGCATCTGGCGGGGGTTAGGTTTAGGCTGTTGGTGGGGGAAGGTTAGGGTTAGGCAGCGGGTAGGGTTGGTTAGGGTTAGGCACCCCCAGGGGTGGTTAGGCTGCAGGAAATGGAGGTTTAGATTTGTACATCACATGGGGGTTAGGATTAGGATGCGGGTGAGGGGGATAGGGTTAGACTGCGGGTGGGGGGAAGTTAGGGTTAGGCTGTTGGTAGGGTGGGTTAGGCACCCCCGGTAGTGGTTATGCTGCAGGGAAGGGAGGGTTAGGTTTAGGCAGCAGGGATTGAAGTTAGGATTAGGCACCTCCATGAGAGGGTTAGGCACAAAGGGGGGAGGTTAGGGTTAGACTGCGGACAGGCAGGGTTAGGGGGTAGAGGGGAGAACACCCCTTACCCCTGTCAGTCTTTTCTGTACTGGGATCCCGGCATTGGTATGACAACCACCGGGATCCCATGCGCTGGGATAGCATACTAACCCCTCTATTAGTACACTTCTTAATGCCCAGAGGGAAGGGCGATCCTGAGGCCATGGTTCCCCAGAGGTTTCCCCCCAAGGGGGTTTTTCTCTCCTGAGTGCTGAAGGATGACTCTTTGTGAGTCCAGAGGTGTAGCTTTTATGCCATAATGAGTACCAATCTCATGCCCTTCCCTGCAATGTATAAGAAGTAAAATAATTGCTAATGCAATCACTTTACTTCTGGGTTTAGACCCCGGCTGCACTAGTTCACATGTCCAATCGTCAGACTGCGTATGTGAGAGCAGACAGTAATGCAGAGGGATCCCAAGGACCCTTCTCCTGGGAATTATTGCATAATGTAGCCCACAGGCTACAAAAGCCATTTAGAAATGGCATTAGCTGCCAGGCCAAGCTCAGAAATGCTTTGCATTCTGGAGCTTGGTGAGTTTTACAGTTTACCATCTGCCGTAGAAACTTTTGGTGGCTGCTTTTGTGTTCAAAATAGGAGGAATGCAATAGATATCTCAAATATCCATTGCAGTCCCCAATACATACATTCAGGGGCTGGTTAATATTTGTGGGCAGCCCCCAAAACCGACTGTTTTTGGAGATGTCTCACAAATATTATTTATTAAATATTCCAATTAATAAACTTTCTATATTTTAACATAAACTAAAATATGTTTTATGTATTCATTGACTGAGTCTCCCGTCTTTAGTGAATGTTAATTTCACATTGTCCACAAATTATTACTGATATGACTGTTACTCTACTGTCCTGCTGGTGCTCCTGGACTGCTGTATAGCAGCCAGACAAATATTTTATATACAGCACTCTTGGGGAGATGTATCAAGCCTTGGAGAGAGATAAAGTGCAGATGTCCAAACCACCCAATCATCTTCTGTCGCTTATCTAGCACAGTACATGAAATGATACCTGTAGTTAGGAGTAGAGATGAGCGGGTTCGGTTTCTTTGAATCCGAACCCGCACGAACTTCACTTTTTTTTTCACGGGTCCGAGCGACTCGGATCTTCCCGCCTTGCTCGGTTAACCCGAGCGCGCCCGAACGTCATCATGACGCTGTCGGATTCTCGCGAGACTCGGATTCTATATAAGGAGCCGCGCGTCGCCGCCATTTTCACACGTGCATTGAGATTGATAGGGAGAGGACGTGGCTGGCGTCCTCTCCATTTAGATTAGATTTAGAAGAGAGAGAGAGAGAGAGATTGCTGTGATACTGTAGATTAGAAGAGAGTGCAGACAGAGTTTAGTGACTGACGACCACAGTGACCAGTGACCACCAGAGACAGTGCAGTTGTTTGTTTTATTTAATATATCCGTTCTCTGCCTGAAAAAAACGATACACAGTCACACAGTGACTCAGTCTGTGTGCACTGCTCAGCCCAGTGTGCTGCACATCAATGTATTGTATATAAAGCTTATAATTGTGGGGGAGACTGGGGAGCACTGCAGGTTGTTATAGCAGGAGCCAGGAGTACATGATAAATAATATTATATTAAAATTAAACAGTGCACACTTTTGCTGCAGGAGTGCCACTGCCAGTGTGACTAGTGGTGACCAGTGCCTGACCACCAGTATATTAGTAGTACTGTATACTATCTCTTTATCAACCAGTCTATATTAGCAGCAGACACAGTACAGTGCGGTAGTTCACGGCTGTGGCTACCTCTGTGTCGGCACTCGGCAGGCAGTCCGTCCATCCATAATTGTATTATAATATATACCACCTAACCGTGGTTTTTTTTTCATTCTTTATACCGTCGTCATACTAGTTGTTACGAGTATACTACTATCTCTTTATCAACCAGTGTACAGTGCGGTAGTTCACGGCTGTGGCTACCTCTGTGTCGGCACTCGGCAGGCAGTCCGTCCAACCATAATTGTATTATATACCACCTAACCGTGGTTTTTTTTTCATTCTTTATACCGTCGTCATACTAGTTGTTACGAGTATACTACTATCTCTTTATCAACCAGTGTACAGTGCGGTAGTTCACGGCTGTGGCTACCTCTGTGTCGGCACTCGGCAGGCAGTCCGTCCATCCATAATTGTATTATAATATATACCACCTAACCGTGGTTTTTTTTTCATTCTTTATACCGTCGTCATACTAGTTGTTACGAGTATACTACTATCTCTTTATCAACCAGTGTACAGTGCGGTAGTTCACGGCTGTGGCTACCTCTGTGTCGGCACTCGGCAGGCAGTCCGTCCAACCATAATTGTATTATAATATATACCACCTAACCGTGGTTTTTTTTTCATTCTTTATACCGTCGTCATACTAGTTGTTACGAGTATACTACTATCTCTTTATCAACCAGTGTACAGTGCGGTAGTTCACGGCTGTGGCTACCTCTGTGTCGGCACTCGGCAGGCAGTCCGTCCATCCATAATTGTATTATAATATATACCACCTAACCGTGGTTTTTTTTTCATTCTTTATACCGTCGTCATACTAGTTGTTACGAGTATACTACTATCTCTTTATCAACCAGTGTACAGTGCGGTAGTTCACGGCTGTGGCTACCTCTGTGTCGGCACTCGGCAGGCAGTCCGTCCAACCATAATTGTATTATAATATATACCACCTAACCGTGGTTTTTTTTTCATTCTTTATACCGTCGTCATACTAGTTGTTACGAGTATACTACTATCTCTTTATCAACCAGTGTACAGTGCGGTAGTTCACGGCTGTGGCTACCTCTGTGTCGGCACTCGGCAGGCAGTCCGTCCAACCATAATTGTATTATAATATATACCACCTAACCGTGGTTTTTTTTTCATTCTTTATACCGTCGTCATACTAGTTGTTACGAGTATACTACTATCTCTTTATCAACCAGTGTACAGTGCGGTAGTTCACGGCTGTGGCTACCTCTGTGTCGGCACTCGGCAGGCAGTCCGTCCAACCATAATTGTATTATAATATATACCACTGTCAAAGTCAGAAAAATGTCTCTATGCACGTTGCCATATTTGCACCGCACACTGGTCCGCGCTGCGCATGCGTACGCTCTCCCGTGAAGGCGCATACCCGCGATAGCGTGCACTCGCAGGCGCGGTATGCGTATTTACGGTAGAGTTTATGTAGTCGTAGCGTGCGACTCATTCGTTACAAATGTTCACAATTAATGTAGTTTGTAGATCATGGTCACCTTGATAGATTCTGAAAGTTTGGTTAAAATAGAAGGTCCCTGTTTAAAGGAATCCCTCTTTGTATTGTACGAAGGGTCTGACAGGAATCATACAGCAGTGTTTGGTACCCATCGGAAGAGTATTTAATTAGTAATATTCCGGTGTTGGTTTGGAGCGTATTAATCGCTCGTGCGAATAGTTATGGACATAAGAAGTTTATGTCCATTTCTATTATTTACACATACTCAGGTATGCGGCGGGAAACCCAGTTTCCCACCCACCTGAGCTGTTGGAAATCGTCACAGCCCACCTGTATGAATCACCCTATGACCTTTTGTTATGATGCAGGGCCGAATTCCTTCGGCCAATGGACAATGGGATTGTAGGACCATGAGATTGCATTGTGTGTGGGGCATAAATAGGCAGGCCGACCATATCCAACTCTCACTCTCTCTCATCAACGGTTATCTGCTGATAGCCGGGAGCTGGATATCGAGGCGCATGCGATCATACCCTTTGTGCGTAAGTTTTCTCTCCGTAATCATTGTCTTACTGTGAGCCAATTTCTCTCATCTCTCCCCGTCTCTCTCTCTCTCCTCTTTTCTCTTATATCTCTCATAGTATTATAGTATTGTATTGTATTGCATTTAGGTCAGTGTAGTATTGTCTTTTTGTATTTATTGTTTAGTTCTGTGGTTAGGAAGTCTTTGTTATATTGGAGTGTATCATTTGTACTGTTATCCCCTTTTTACAAGTATATTAGATATAATACAGTTAATAGGCTTCGGACCCTAAACCAGTATCTGTGTATTTTCTATAGTATTAAGTGTTCACTTGAGCGTCGGTGACGCTCAAGCAGCCTTGTAGTTAGTCAGGTTACACAAGGTTGCACGTACACCCTGTATTCACATTAAGGTATTCTGTGTATTTCATTGGTATAAAGTTTAGACATACAGGTATAGCATTGTGAGCGTCTGCGCCGCTGGTGACCTCGTGGTCTTGAGCGTAAGCCACGCCATAGCGAATCATTACTCTAGTCATAGCCAATAACGTGTCCTGTGATCACTGGGCCGTGAGCGAACGTGACGCTTGAGCGTCTCGCCTACGGCTGAGCGATCGTTACGCAACTAGCGTACCATTACGGTACTTCTTAAGCAAACAGCGTACAGTGTTCTTAGACTTCATAAAGGGTTGTTTATACGACAAAGGAATTTAGCATTGTCAATTGGGGACTCGTCCTATCCTTCTCATATCTGCACTAGGTAGATCAGCAGACATTATCCCCCCAGCAAAGGGTGGGAGGTTGTCTCCCAGTGCTGACGGGATAAGCGTCTGCTTCGCTTAGATAAAGAGTGCTGAAGGAATCCGGGAACCGGAAGTAAGAACAAAACGCTTGTGTCTTTTAAAACTGTTTTATTTCTCTTCTGTCTTGCGTATACACGCACGCATACATTTATCTGCATTTCTTTTTCAATTTCGTATATCACTATTCCTGTTTGCCAATTTTTATAGTTGATAGAAAGTGCAAAAAAAAAAGAGATTTGCTGTTATTTCATAGTAAAGGTAATAGTTAAAGTATAGAACAACACACGATTTGTCTAGGAGACAAGGCAGTCAGTGTGGATTGCGGTAGATGATCAGGGATCATTTACATTGATAAAAGTATATATTGTGTTACGGTGGATCTTTGCATTGCGTACACGTGTCGCTAACAAAGACTAGCGTACGCAATCCAAAAGGCAGACGCACGCAGCGTTCACTACGCAACGTAGCGTCCGGTTACGCCCACGTAGCTCAAGTCACGAAAAGTTGAATTAGCGCAAAGCGATAATTAGCGCAAAGCGATAAGTAACGCACAGCGGTAGATAACGCGAAGCGGTAAATAACGCAAATCTATTTTTGGAAAAAAATCTGAAATTTAGTTTAACAGATCCTGCTCCTAATTGGTAACACTGTTGGACTGAAGACAATTTCTGCGCAGAAATAGATATAGAAACAAAAGTGTACATGTGTTGAGTGAGTGTGTTTTTTTTTTTATACATAAGTTTATACAACTTTAAGGTGGAACCAAAAGGAAAGTCGGGTACTCGTCAAGGGACATACGTGTAAGTGACATATACGGTGGCTAGGGAGGCATCCCTGGTTAAATAATATTTGAGCATTAGAGTATAGCGGACCATAAGGTAACAAGACCAGGAGGTCATAAGGTAACAAGACCAGGAGGTCACAAGGTAATAAAAGGTCCGCTATAAAGGTACAAGAGGCACAACGCCTGGGGTGTTGGTGCAGAACCCATATAGGCCATAAGCTCATGCTGAAGGAATCGCGGCCGGAAACATCGATTCCATTAAATCTCTCAGTACATAACAGGTAGTGCTTATGTACTGAACGATTGGACCACACGTAATTGTGTGCAGTAGTTAGTAATCTGACCTAATACCATTAGAGTAAAGTGGTCACAAACGCTATTTGTACATTCTGACGTGATTTGTGTAATTTTTTATTTTTAAAGGGAAGTTCGCTGGTCACTCAGGAACTATCTAACAACCCCAACTTTACTGGAAAGAGTAAGTGTCCTGCGGGTAACCCTCATATGTTCCAGTAAACTGAAGGTTCCATAGGGGCCCTGTATCGAGTATGCCAGCACCACGTCGGTGTGATCAGGTCGTATTGGTCGAGGTGGGCGAGTGAGTGGGGTACTCGGTAAACCGCCACCGCCGGCCTACTGTGGAGTAATTTGGTTGTCTGAAAAGGCTTGCTGAAAACCTTGATACAGAGATCCAAGGAGGACTAAGCAACACCTGCAGACTATGGGGGCCAGTTGCTCAGGTAGGGGGCGATCAACCCTGGTTCAGGTTGATTCTGTGAACCGACCAGTTGGGTCGGCACGATATGTAATGTGTGAAAAATATGGAAGTCACACCGAATCTTTATGTGATGAATGGGAGAGAATGACTGTACAAGACAGGGACAAATTCCCAAGAATAGGTAGCTTTAGTCCAGAAGTGTTACAAAATTTAAGGAGGAGGATATGTCTCGTAAAATCAACAAAGAGACGAATTCAACATCATGATTATTTACAGTTATGGCACCAGGAAGGTGAGAAACAGAGAGGTTTGGCTCTGGCGGCGGGATCTGGGGCAGTCAGGAAGCTGATAGCCACAGCTCCTCCTCCACCATACATTGCAGGAGAGAAGTTGATTGCGGAGAGAAACGCACTGGGTTGTAAAACACAAACTCTTAGTAACCCTGTAAATGTTAATGATGTTAACCAAATAACTCATGCAAGTATTAACCCGTGCAAGATGTACCCTGTTTTGAACCTTCCTCAGGAGTGTGATCAAGAAGACGATTCAGCAACAATTTCAGCTCTCTCTCTTGCAGCCACCATAGCAGAGACCACAGTAGGCACCGCGACACCCACGAGATTAGTGAAAGCCCCTAGCGGAGGGATAGGTGAGGTCGTGTCAACGGGTAAGTACGGCACCATGCACTACACTGAAACAATTGTACCACAACAAGCAGTAGAATCTACACAGGAAGAGGCTGTTAGAATTGCTCCTGTAAGGGTAATAGCAGTTCCCAATGGAAAAACAGATGTGTCTGGAGCCACTCCCATAAGGAACATTGCCATGTACACTCCATTTTCCAGAATGGAATTAAGAACAATAGTGTCCGAATTTCCTGACCCCAGAAAGGACTTAGTTGCTAGCCAAAAATACATCAGGGATCTAGGTAACACTGTAGAACCCAACAACAAGGATTGGCAGATACTGCTAAGAGCTTGTTTACCTTCCAATGTTGACGCAACTCAATTTTTAGCTGACTGTGCATTGGATAAAGATGTACCGCTTACAGACGTGTACAACAAGGATAATGTAAAAAGGATAAATTTACAGCTAAAGGAGTATTTCCCAGCCGTTGTTAAATGGAACAAGATATTTTCCATTAAGCAAAAGGAGTCCGAAACGGCAACAGAATATTTTCACCGGGCACTATTAGAAATGGCAAAGTACACTGGTATAGAAGACATTAAGACCAACCCAAACCATCGAGAAGTAGCAGTATCTGTACTGATGGATGGTTTGAAAGAAACATTAAAAGCTAGGGTACAGACCACGCAGCCATGTTGGCGAGGTCTGTCAGTGTCCACATTGAGAGAGGCTGCTATTGATCACGACAGAAACATCACTAGGCACAGGGAATCGCAAAGTGATAAGTTGATGTCCGTAAGTATACAGGCACTGACCACAAGGCAGCCTGCGTATGTACCACCGAATCCTGTGGGTAAGGCAAGTGTAATAACATGTTTTTCTTGTAACAGACCGGGACACTATGCACGAGAATGTAGAACAAAGAGTGTACAAAGATCTTTTCAACCCCCTAGACAACGACACGACACACGACATTGGGAGCAGGGTCCACAGAGGCGGAGTTTTGAGCCACATACAGGGGAAACAAAAAGATATCCCCCGAACAGAGATTGGCATGCCTCTGGTAGTTCCCAGCTAACCCCCGCACAAGTAGTCGCTGCCAGCAGGATTCAGGGAGGTCAGCATACCCAATAGGGGTGTGGCCATACCTGTAATCTGCACCCAGTTAAGTTGATTGCTAGTCTTGGAAGCGAACCAGAGATTGCAATCAATGTAGCTGGTAAAACTTTAAACTTTCTTGTAGACACAGGGGCGGCCAAGTCAGTGATAAATTCGACAGTGGGCATGAGAACCACTGGTAGGACAATTCCAGCCATGGGAGTAACAGGAGTAGTCCAGCACTACCCTGTTAGCAAACCAGCCGAGATTACAATAGGGCCTTTGCATACCAAGCATTCCTTTTTGCTGGCTGCATCGGCACCAACTAATCTCCTGGGAAGAGACTTACTATGTAAAATGGGTTGCGTCATTTATTGTACTCCTGAAGGTGTATTCTTGGACATCCCTGAGAATCACGCTCAGGAAGTACGAGACATGTTAGACTCCCCATCAAAATTAATGTCACATTCCATTATGACAAATAGGAACCCATCCCAAGTAGAAGAGATGACATCTCAGATACCAGAGTCACTTTGGACAAAAGATGGACAGGACACTGGATTAATGGCAAACGTAGCTCCAGTAGTTGTACAAGTAAAAGATGGTAGGATAGCTCCAAAAATCCCACAGTATCCTCTGAAGCCAGAGGTGGAGTTAGGAGTTTTCCCAGTAATAGAGCGCTTGCTACAACAGGGCATTCTAGTAAGAACGTCCAGCACAGCAAATAGTCCCATCTTCCCTGTTAAAAAGAGTGGGGGGAGGGGTTACAGGCTAGTGCAGGATCTAAGGGGGATTAACAAAATAGTTGAGAGTCAGTTCCCCGTAGTGCCTAATCCAGCTGTCATCTTAATGCAAATTCCTCCCACTGCCAAATTTTTCACTGTTATTGACCTCTGCTCCGCATTCTTTTCGGTACCTCTGCACCCTGACAGCCAATATTTGTTTGCATTCACATACAGAGGAGTCCAATACACGTGGACTCGGTTACCCCAAGGTTTCATAGATAGTCCAAGTATATTTTCTCAAGCTTTGCATGATTGTTTACAGTCTTTCCAACCGGAGAGTGGATCAGTGTTGATACAGTACGTGGATGATCTACTACTGTGTTCTGATTCATTGGAGGCATCCCTGAAGGATACGAAACAGCTCCTGTTTCATCTTTCAGACACAGGTCACAAGGTTTCCAAAGACAAGTTGCAATTATGCCAAGCTAAGGTAAAATATTTGGGACACTGTCTAACACAAGGACTGAGACACCTGACCGCTGATAGAATCCAAGCCATTAGAGACATGACACTGCCACAAACCCAACAACAGATCAGGACGTTTCTAGGAATGTGTGGGTATTGCCGTAATTGGATCCCAGGGTTTTCCATATTGGCGCTACCTTTGCAGGAAATGGTCTCCTCAAACAAACCTGATCGGATTTCGCATACAGACGAATCCGAAACAGCATTTGAGAGACTCAAACAGTGTCTAACGCAGGCACCAGCACTAGGTATGCCAGACTATGGGAAACCCTTTGAACTATACGGAACAGAAAGTGCTGGGTGCGCAGCAGGTGTACTAACACAAAAACACGGTGACGCCAGCAGGCCAATTGCATACTACAGCGCCCAGCTAGACACGGTAGCGCGATCCCTCCCCACATGCTTGCGTAGCGTTGCGGCGATAGCATTGCTAGTGACAAAAAGCGAAGATGTCGTGCTAGGCCACAACCTCACAATCCATACACCGCATGCGGTATCTGCCTTATTGAATTCTGCCCAAACCAGACACGTCTCATCAGCAAGGTTTACAAGATGGGAATTGGCATTAATGGCCCCAGTAAACATCACCATAAGGAGATGCAGTGCATTAAATCCTGCAACATTTCTCCCAGGTGTGCCTGGTCAGGCACAAAGGGTGGAAGGTGAGAGTGATGGGGAAGGAGGATTTAATGCAAAGGAAGATACACATGATTGTATGGAATATTTGACCCAAAATTTTACCGCAAGGCCTGACATCAGTGACAATCCACTGGAAGATGCAGAACTCACGTTCTACACGGACGGTAGTTGTCATAGACAGTCAGACTCGGGAGACTTGTGTACTGGATACGCAGTCGTAGATGACCAAGACACCATAGAAGCGGAACCGCTAGGCCCACCTCACTCAGCCCAGGTTGCTGAACTGGTCGCCCTAACCAGAGCATGTGAATTGGCTAAGGGTAAGTCTGCCAATATCTACACCGATTCCAGATACGCGTTCGGGGTAGTCCATGATTTCGGAGCCCTATGGCGGCTCAGAAATTTCATGACGGCGGCTGGTACACCGATAGCGCATGCAGCTTATATAAAAAGGCTTCTAACAGCGATACAGGAACCCGACAGAGTGGCTGTTATCAAATGTAAAGCACATACATATAGCCAAGACCCAGTATCCCTTGGTAACAGCCGAGCAGACGAGGCCGCAAAGCTTGCAGCTGCTACCCCCATACGGACAGACACCACACAACTGATGGTATTTAATACCATCAACACACAGAAGTTGTGTGAGATGCAGAATTTGTGTTCCACACAGGAAAGAGCAGTCTGGAAGGCAAAGGGATATGGCCAGGAGTCCTCAGGGCTCTGGACGGATGGACATGGTAAACCAGTGGCCCCCAGGGCATACCTTCCATGTCTGGCTGAAGCAGCTCACGGGCTGACTCATCTAGGCAAGGAGGGGATGTGCAAATTGGTAAGAGCATACTGGTGCGCCCCAGGATTCTCCTCTCATGCGAGTAAAAGAGCAATGTCATGCCTTACCTGTCTGAGAAAGAATGTTGGAAAAGCAATACCTACAGAACCATCCCATATCCCACCTGCCGGCGGCCCTTTCCAGGTAATACAAATTGACTTCATTCAATTACCCCCATGTCGAAATTTGAAATATGTACTTGTCTGTATAGATGTTTTCTCGAATTGGGTCGAAGCATTTCCAGCAGCTACAAATACTGCCATGTTTACAGCTAAGAAAATTGTGCAGGAATTTGTATGTAGATATGGTATCCCTAGAATCATTGAAAGTGATAGGGGTACCCATTTTACAGGTGATGTCTTTCAAGGAATGTGTAAGTTGATGGGAATTGATAGTAAGCTGCACACTCCGTACCGTCCACAGGCGAGTGCGAAGGTCGAAAGAGTGAACAGCACTATTAAAAATAAATTGAGTAAAGTAATGACAGAGACAGGATTGACGTGGCCAGAAGCTTTAGCCATTGTTTTGTATAGCATCAGAACCACTCCCAGGTCCCCCCTTAATCTGTCTCCTTTTGAAATCTTGTTTGGTCGACAACCGCATGTCATGATTAACCCTCAGGATGATTTGAAATGTAACAATGAAGTAACTGTAAAGTACTTGATTAACATGAGTAAGCAGTTGAGGAGTCAAAATGATAATCTGAAGTTGGTGATTCCTGATTTACCAGGTAGTAATTGTCATGACATTGAACCTGGGGATTATGTAATGATACGAAATTTTCTACGCTCAGGTTGTCTTATTGATAGATGGGAAGGACCATACCAGGTCTTATTGACTAGCACCACAGCATTGAAGGTTGCTGAGAGAGAGACTTGGGTCCATTCATCCCACTGCAAAAAGGTTGCTGATCCAGAGAAGTCCCGTGATAAGGAACAGACGGTAGAGGTTGTATCACTAGAGTGTCTGTTCCAGGAGGACTGAGGCGGCACCTGAGCCTTGAAGACCGGAAGCAGTTGTCGACTCCCCTCTCCCTTTTATTGTTTTTCTCCACTTCCCAGCCCCTCTCCCTTAAAATTTCTTTTTCCCCCTTCTCATTCTTCTCTATTTCCTCCTCAAAGATGGACTTGCCCCAAGAGACTGTGATCCGGATTTTGATGTTAACCATGATGTTGACCAGAGCAGTCTGTTCCGGCGAGAGTACCATAGAGGTCGAAAGAGGTTCTGGAATGGGTTCCGATTATGATGATGGAGGCGTAGTTTTCCAAGATCAACCAAACCAACAAGCAAAGGCGAGTATCAGAAAACGATCCGATAGAAGAAATTGTGATGGATTGTTAGCTGAAGAAAATTGTATCTGTAGGCTCTGTGATAATCTGGTTGAAGATGGGTGCATAAAGAAATGCCAATCCAGTTTTAATATCCATATGGACCGGCATCCATTGAGTGACTATCACTCCTTAGTGGGTAACGTGTTAAACCAAACAGATTGTTGGGTATGCTCTCAAGTACCTCAGGGTCACAGCAAATCAGGGCTAGTACCATTTCCTTTAACGTTAGGGGAGGTACTTGAGCTAAGTGGTGGGAGACCGGTGGACCGGAGGTTTAACATCTCCAGCCCTCCTAGTTTGAAGCTCCACCAATACCATGTGGATAGGTCCCTCATATGTTTTAACATCTCCAATCCCAGAAAACCGGGAAATTGGGAAGTGTCATGGAGCAACCTTACCATGACCTTTTCACACAGAGCAGATAGAATGCCTACAGATACAGAGCTCGTACGCCATATAGCCAGTAGAGGAAAATCTTTTCGGTATCGATATACCTTAGGAAATAGGATTACTAGAGTTGGAGAGGTATCACCAGGATACTGTGCACATATCGTACAAACTGATACGTGCATTAAGCAGATGGAAGAATTAGGGTCAGGAGATTTCACCTGGAAGGTTTGTAACATGGTCATGTCCTTCTCCGTCCCTTATGTTCTCCCCGATGATGCATATTTCATATGCGGGAGAAAGGCGTACAAGTGGCTTGCCCCAAACTCTGAAGGATTGTGTTATATTGGAAAAGTATTGCCTGAAGTGATGACTGTTACACATGACAAAATGAAGGACATACACCGTGGTGCCCAAGCTCCTTATACTCACACTCATTACGAGCACCGAGTTAAAAGACAGCTGTCAGAAAGGTTAGAGCATCCGGCCTCTGATCTTATCCATGAATCCACCGGGATTCAGGTTCTGGTAGCGTTAGATTTCACTCGTACCGCTCGAGGAGTGATGAATTATAGATACATTTCCGCACTCGCCAATTTGTTAGATAATATCACTGAAATGTATGATGACACGTTTAGATACACTGGAAGAGAACTTCAAGCTTACAAAACAGAACTAGTTCAGCATAGGATGGTTCTTAATTATCTTACAGCAGTAACAGGCGGATATTGTGTTACATTGGCAACACAGTACGGCATAAAGTGTTGCACGTATATCACAAATAGCACCGAGGATCCGGTAGAGGTCATAGACCAAAAGATGGACGATATTCTCCAATTGAAGTGGGAATTTCGTCGAAAACACAATCTCACCCTTGCTGCTGTAGGTAATGAGCTGACTGGTTGGGTGTCATGGTTGAACCCGCGAAATTGGTTCTCCGGTTTAGGAGACTGGGCTCAAGGAGTCATAATGGATGTTGGAAAGTTTCTACTATGTATCTTGGGTGTCGTTATATCGATTGGATTGATATTTAGATGCGGGCAGGCTTTAATGAGGTGCAAACAAAGTACAAAAGTGATGAGCTTGAGGAGCGAGGAAACCGTAATTAACCTGGATTTGATTTATGACCCAATGATAGAAACCAGAATGTGATGAAAATGCGATTATACGGTCCGTTTCTTTCTCCTGTTTTTCTGCTTTTCTCCCAGATACAAAGACCCCCTTGGACGAGGAAGCTGACGAGACGAGATGTATACAGACAACGGATTGACCAAAGAAGAAGATTTGACAACTTTAAATATGGACACTTGATGAACTTTGCCATGGATCCCCAGTTTCCCTAGTATTTTTAAACTCACGCTAGCCCAACATTTTTTGTAAATCTGATGGCTCAGACAAAGCTATTTGCTCATGCCCAAGGAGCAATACAGCGCAAAGAAGATGACTCTCAACAGATACCGAACACAACTTCAACAACAGATGTACATTTCCCTGACATAGAATATCATTGCATTTTTCGTAAGTGTTCTTTATCTTCATCTCTACAACCCCCAGGTAACGACACACATAGACGATAGGGAATACAGGCACAGATAGCAGCAACCACATACCTCCCCCATTCATGTATCATCAACTAAAATGTGCATCCCCATTTTGTTACAACCACAGCCGAAATGAGCTCGGTAGAGTTTGACAGCCCATCCACAGACCCTTAGTACGGGATAAGAAGGAATTCAAATGTATACTTCGCAATACCTCGAAGCTTGATTTACCACACGTACGGCACGATGATACATGACCCTCCAAACATGGACTCATACACACATGCTTCTACTTTCTCACTAGGTCATACCCTTTTCACACCTACTCCTCTCTTCTTCCTTACCCCACCATGGAAATCAATTAACCCCTGATTTACATTTTTCTCCTTAAATATTTTAGAAGGTGGCAGTTATTATTGACTGCCAAAGGGTGGACTGTCAAAGTCAGAAAAATGTCTCTATGCACGTTGCCATATTTGCACAGCACACTGGTCCGCGCTGCGCATGCGTACGCTCTCCCGTGAAGGCGCATACCCGCGATAGCGTGCACTCGCAGGCGCGGTATGCGTATTTACGGTAGAGTTTATGTAGTCGTAGCGTGCGACTCATTCGTTACAAATGTTCACAATTAATGTAGTTTGTAGATCATGGTCACCTTGATAGATTCTGAAAGTTTGGTTAAAATAGAAGGTCCCTGTTTAAAGGAATCCCTCTTTGTATTGTACGAAGGGTCTGACAGGAATCATACAGCAGTGTTTGGTACCCATCGGAAGAGTATTTAATTAGTAATATTCCGGTGTTGGTTTGGAGCGTATTAATCGCTCGTGCAAATAGTTATGGACATAAGAAGTTTATGTCCATTTCTATTATTTACACATACTCAGGTATGCGGCGGGAAACCCAGTTTCCCACCCACCTGAGCTGTTGGAAATCGTCACAGCCCACCTGTATGAATCACCCTATGACCTTTTGTTATGATGCAGGGCCGAATTCCTTCGGCCAATGGACAATGGGATTGTAGGACCATGAGATTGCATTGTGTGTGGGGCATAAATAGGCAGGCCGACCATATCCAACTCTCACTCTCTCTCATCAACGGTTATCTGCTGATAGCCGGGAGCTGGATATCGAGGCGCATGCGATCATACCCTTTGTGCGTAAGTTTTCTCTCCGTAATCATTGTCTTACTGTGAGCCAATTTCTCTCATCTCTCCCCGTCTCTCTCTCTCTCCTCTTTTCTCTTATATCTCTCATAGTATTATAGTATTGTATTGTATTGCATTTAGGTCAGTGTAGTATTGTCTTTTTGTATTTATTGTTTAGTTCTGTGGTTAGGAAGTCTTTGTTATATTGGAGTGTATCATTTGTACTGTTATCCCCTTTTTACAAGTATATTAGATATAATACAGTTAATAGGCTTCGGACCCTAAACCAGTATCTGTGTATTTTCTATAGTATTAAGTGTTCACTTGAGCGTCGGTGACGCTCAAGCAGCCTTGTAGTTAGTCAGGTTACACACGGTTGCACGTACACCCTGTATTCACATTAAGGTATTCTGTGTATTTCATTGGTATAAAGTTTAGACATAAAGGTATAGCATTGTGAGCGTCTGCGCCGCTGGTGACCTCGCGGTCTTGAGCGTAAGCCACGCCATAGCGAATCATTACTCTAGTCATAGCCAATAACGTGTCCTGTGATCACTGGGCCGTGAGCGAACGTGACGCTTGAGCGTCTCGCCTACGGCTGAGCGATCGTTACGCAACTAGCGTACCATTACGGTACTTCTTAAGCAAACAGCGTACAGTGTTCTTAGACTTCATAAAGGGTTGTTTATACGACAAAGGAATTTAGCATTGTCACCACCTAACCGTGGTTTTTTTTTCATTCTTTATACCGTCGTCATACTAGTTGTTACGAGTATACTACTATCTCTTTATCAACCAGTGTACAGTGCGGTAGTTCACGGCTGTGGCTACCTCTGTGTCGGCACTCGGCAGGCAGTCCGTCCATCCATAATTGTATTATAATATATACCACCTAACCGTGGTTTTTTTTTCATTCTTTATACCGTCGTCATACTAGTTGTTACGAGTATACTACTATCTCTTTATCAACCAGTGTACAGTGCGGTAGTTCACGGCTGTGGCTACCTCTGTGTCGGCACTCGGCAGGCAGTCCGTCCATCCATAATTGTATTATATACCACCTAACCGTGGTTTTTTTATACCACCTAACCGTGGCAGTCCGTCCATAATTGTATACTAGTATCCAATCCATCCATCTCCATTGTTTACCTGAGGTGCCTTTTAGTTCTGCCTATAAAATATGGAGAACAAAAAAGTTGAGGTTCCAAAATTAGGGAAAGATCAAGATCCACTTCCACCTCGTGCTGAAGCTGCTGCCACTAGTCATGGCCGAGACGATGAAATGCCAGCAACGTCGTCTGCCAAGGCCGATGCCCAATGTCATAGTACAGAGCATGTCAAATCCAAAACACCAAATATCAGAAAAAAAAGGACTCCAAAACCTAAAATAAAATTGTCGGAGGAGAAGCGTAAACTTGCCAATATGCCATTTACCACACGGAGTGGCAAGGAACGGCTGAGGCCCTGGCCTATGTTCATGGCTAGTGGTTCAGCTTCACATGAGGATGGAAGCACTCAGCCTCTCGCTAGAAAACTGAAAAGACTCAAGCTGGCAAAAGCACCGCAAAGAACTGTGCGTTCTTTGAAATCCCAAATCCACAAGGAGAGTCCAATTGTGTCGGTTGCGATGCCTGACCTTCCCAACACTGGACGTGAAGAGCATGCGCCTTCCACCATTTGCACGCCCCCTGCAAGTGCTGGAAGGAGCACCCGCAGTCCAGTTCCTGATATTCAGATTCAGATTGAAGATGTCAGTGTTGAAGTACACCAGGATGAGGAGGATATGGGTGTTGCTGGCGCTGGGGAGGAAATTGACCAGGAGGATTCTGATGGTGAGGTGGTTTGTTTAAGTCAGGCACCCGGGGAGACACCTGTTGTCCGTGGGAGGAATATGGCCGTTGACATGCCAGGTGAAAATACCAAAAAAATCAGCTCTTCGGTGTGGAGGTATTTCACCAGAAATGCGGACAACAGGTGTCAAGCCGTGTGTTCCCTTTGTCAAGCTGTAATAAGTAGGGGTAAGGACGTTAACCACCTCGGAACATCCTCCCTTATACGTCACCTGCAGCGCATTCATAATAAGTCAGTGACAAGTTCAAAAACTTTGGGTGACAGCGGAAGCAGTCCACTGACCAGTAAATCCCTTCCTCTTGTAACCAAGCTCACGCAAACCACCCCACCAACTCCCTCAGTGTCAATTTCCTCCTTCCCCAGGAATGCCAATAGTCCTGCAGGCCATGTCACTGGCAAGTCTGACGAGTCCTCTCCTGCCTGGGATTCCTCCGATGCATCCTTGCGTGTAACGCCTACCGCTGCTGGCGCTGCTGTTGTTGCCGCTGGGAGTCGATGGTCATCCCAGAGGGGAAGTCGTAAGCCCACTTGTACTACTTCCAGTAAGCAATTGACTGTTCAACAGTCCTTTGCGAGGAAGATGAAATATCACAGCAGTCATCCTACTGCAAAGCGGATAACTGAGTCCTTGACAACTATGTTGGTGTTAGACGTGCGTCCGGTATCCGCCGTTAGTTCACAGGGAACTAGACAATTTATTGAGGCAGTGTGCCCCCGTTACCAAATACCATCTAGGTTCCACTTCTCTAGGCAGGCGATACCGAGAATGTACACGGACGTCAGAAAAAGACTCACCAGTGTCCTAAAAAATGCAGTTGTACCCAATGTCCACTTAACCACGGACATGTGGACAAGTGGAGCAGGGCAGGGTCAGGACTATATGACTGTGACAGCCCACTGGGTAGATGTATGGACTCCCGCCGCAAGAACAGCAGCGGCGGCACCAGTAGCAGCATCTCGCAAACGCCAACTCTTTCCTAGGCAGGCTACGCTTTGTATCACCGCTTTCCAGAATACGCACACAGCTGAAAACCTCTTACGGCAACTGAGGAAGATCATCGCGGAATGGCTTACCCCAATTGGACTCTCCTGTGGATTTGTGGCATCGGACAACGCCAGCAATATTGTGTGTGCATTAAATATGGGCAAATTCCAGCACGTCCCATGTTTTGCACATACCTTGAATTTGGTGGTGCAGAATTTTTAAAAAAACGACAGGGGCGTGCAAGAGATGCTGTCGGTGGCCAGAAAAATTGCGGGACACTTTCGGCGTACAGGCACCACGTACAGAAGACTGGAGCACCACCAAAAACTACTGAACCTGCCCTGCCATCATCTGAAGCAAGAAGTGGTAACGAGGTGGAATTCAACCCTCTATATGCTTCAGAGGTTGGAGGAGCAGCAAAAGGCCATTCAAGCCTATACAATTGAGCACGATATAGGAGATGGAATGCACCTGTCTCAAGTGCAGTGGAGAATGATTTCAACGTTGTGCAAGGTTCTGATGCCCTTTGAACTTGCCACACGTGAAGTCAGTTCAGACACTGCCAGCCTGAGTCAGGTCATTCCCCTCATCAGGCTTTTGCAGAAGAAGCTGGAGGCATTGAAGAAGGAGCTAACACGGAGCGATTCCGCTAGGCATGTGGGACTTGTGGATGCAGCCCTTAATTCGCTTAACAAGGATTCACGGGTGGTCAATCTGTTGAAATCAGAGCACTACATTTTGGCCACCGTGCTCGATCCTAGATTTAAAGCCTACCTTGGATCTCTCTTTCCGGCAGACACAGGTCTGCTGGGGTTGAAAGACCTGCTGGTGACAAAATTGTCAAGTCAAGCGGAACGCGACCTGTCAACATCTCCTCCTTCACATTCTCCCGCAACTGGGGGTGCGAGGAAAAGGCTCAGAATTCCGAGCCCACCCGCTGGCGGTGATGCAGGGCAGTCTGGAGCGACTGCTGATGCTGACATCTGGTCCGGACTGAAGGACCTGACAACGATTACGGACATGTCGTCTACTGTCACTGCATATGATTCTCTCAACATTGATAGAATGGTGGAGGATTATATGAGTGACCGCATCCAAGTAGGCACGTCACACAGTCCGTACTTATACTGGCAGGAAAAAGAGGCAATTTGGAGGCCCTTGCACAAACTGGCTTTATGCTACCTAAGTTGCCCTCCCACAAGTGTGTACTCCGAAAGAGTGTTTAGTGCCGCCGCTCACCTTGTCAGCAATCGGCGTACGAGGTTACATCCAGAAAATGTGGAGAAGATGATGTTCATTAAAATGAATTATAATCAATTCCTCCGCGGAGACATTGACCAGCAGCAATTGCCTCCACAAAGTACACAGGGAGCTGAGATGGTGGATTCCAGTGGGGACGAATTGATAATCTGTGAGGAGGGGGATGTACACGGTGATATATCGGAGGGTGAAGATGAGGTGGACATCTTGCCTCTGTAGAGCCAGTTTGTGCAAGGAGAGATTAATTGCTTCTTTTTTGGGGGGGGTCCATACCAACCCGTCATATCAGTCACAGTCGTGTGGCAGACCCTGTCACTGAAATGATGGGTTGGTTAAAGTGTGCATGTCCTGTTTTGTTTATACAACATAAGGGTGGGTGGGAGGGCCCAAGGATAATTCCATCTTGCACCTCTTTTTTCTTTTCTTTTTCTTTGCATCATGTGCTGATTGGGGAGGGTTTTTTGGAAGGGACATCCTGCGTGACACTGCAGTGCCACTCCTAGATGGGCCCGGTGTTTGTGTCGGCCACTAGGGTCGCTAATCTTACTCACACAGCTACCTCATTGCGCCTCTTTTTTTCTTTGCGTCATGTGCTGTTTGGGGAGGGTTTTTTGGAAGGGACATCCTGCGTGACACTGCAGTGCCACTCCTAGATGTGCCCGGTGTTTGTGTCGGCCACTAGGGTCGCTAATCTTACTCACACAGCTACCTCATTGCGCCTCTTTTTTTCTTTGCGTCATGTGCTGTTTGGGGAGGGTTTTTTGGAAGGGACATCCTGCGTGACACTGCAGTGCCACTCCTAGATGTGCCCGGTGTTTGTGTCGGCCACTAGGGTCGCTAATCTTACTCACACAGTCAGCTACCTCATTGCGCCTCTTTTTTTCTTTGCGTCATGTGCTGTTTGGGGAGGGTTTTTTGGAAGGGCCATCCTGCGTGACACTGCAGTGCCACTCCTAGATGGGCCCGGTGTTTGTGTCGGCCACTAGGGTCGCTAATCTTACTCACACAGCTACCTCATTGCGCCTCTTTTTTTCTTTGCGTCATGTGCTGTTTGGGGAGGGTTTTTTGGAAGGGACATCCTGCGTGACACTGCAGTGCCACTCCTAGATGGGCCCGGTGTTTGTGTCGGCCACTAGGGTCGCTTATCTTACTCACACAGCGACCTCGGTGCAAATTTTAGGACTAAAAATAATATTGTGAGGTGTGAGGTATTCAGAATAGACTGAAAATGAGTGTAAATTATGGTTTTTGAGGTTAATAATACTTTGGGATCAAAATGACCCCCAAATTCTATGATTTAAGCTGTTTTTTAGTGTTTTTGGAAAAAAACACCCGAATCCAAAACACACCCGAATCCGACAAAAATAATTCGGTGAGGTTTTGCCAAAACGCGTTCGAACCCAAAACACGGCCGCGGAACCGAACCCAAAACCAAAACACAAAACCCGAAAAATTTCAGGCGCTCATCTCTAGTTAGGAGCTTCATTTGATTTGGGCAAATACTCAACTTTATCTCTCCCCACGGCGTGATACATCTCCCGGAAAATATCATGTCTTCCTTTTCACTTTATTAGCAAGTTAAATTAATTAATTGTCTTGGAAACAGGGTAAGAAATTCGCAGTATAAGATAATGTTATAGAGACTTGTCAATACCTCCTGGTACAGTTACATTAATTTATCATTCACATTTCTTCCATGCCAGACAGGGGTGGATTGGGAACTTAAAGTGGCCCTGTAAATATATGAAAAGTGGCCTCATGTAGGTTGGAATAAGTCAGCTATAAGCGGGGCCCAACACAAATTGGGTTTAAGCAAACTGTTAGCATTACCCACAGTGGTAGTAAGCAAGGCTAATGCAGCACGGTAGGCAGTCACAGCACCAGCAGGAGGATTGTGTCACAGATGTTGGAGATCACACCAGTAGCTGTGGCATTGCACTGGTAGGCAGTAACTGCACCAGCAGGAGGATCCTGTCGCAGGAGGTGGAGATCACACCAGTAGGTGAGGCATTACACTGGTAGGCAGTCACAGCACCAGCAGGAGGATCGTGTCACTGGAGGTGGAGATCACACCAGAGGTGAGGCATTGCACTGGTAGGCAGTCACAGTACCTATGGTCACTTCATCCCTATATATAACACATTTAACTGTGACAGGGAAGGTGGCCTCTCTCAGCTCTGGGCCCCATAGTAGCTGCCAGGGGCAGATTGGGATCGAACACTAGCCCAGGAAATTTATGGAAGCAGCCCTAATGAGGGCAGAGTCTATTGAGGGGGAGGGGCCTGTCAAGAGAGCAGGGTCACTCCTCAGAGGTCCTGATTCTGAGATAGACACAGTTGGGGCCTCCTTTGCTTTACATTATGCTATTGTTTACCTTTGACTGTGGCCCTCATTCTGAGTTGATCGCTCGCTAGCTACTTTTAGCAGCCATGCATTGTCGCCACCCACCGGGGTGTGTATTTTCACTTTGCAAGTGTGCGATTGCATGTGCATCCGAACACAAACACATTTTGTGCAAAACAAGACCAGCCCTGTAGTTACTAATCCTGTATGATGATTCTAGCGACGGAGGTCCCGGAATTGACGACAGATACCCGCCCTGCAAATGCCCGGACACACCTGCGTTTTACCAAACACTCCCAGAAAACGGTCAGTTGCCACCCACAAACGCCCTCTTCCTGTCAATCTCCTTACGATCGGCTGTGCGAATGGATTCGTCGCTAAAAGCATTGCACAACAACAATGCTCTTTTTACCCGTACGACGCGCGCGCATTATGGCGCATACGCATGCATAGTTTTGCCATTTTTTTTACCTGATCACAGCGCTGAAAAAATCAGCAGCGTGCGATCAACTCGTAATGACCCCTTTTATGCATATGCTGCTACAATACGCTTCCCTGATGCACATCTGTACGTCTGAATATACAAGGACTGATATGCTGACACTGCAGTCATGCTCTTAATCTACTTCTGATTTTATTGATTTTTCATTCTACAAACCCCTTTTTTTAACCTTATATGTTTCAAAGTACAGGGAGGAGGAGCGCACACACTACATACAGCACTGTACAGGGAGGAAGTACACACAAGTAGTGAAACACAGACACAGGGGACCAGCACAACAGAATCTGTCCCAGTGGCCAATCCGCCCCTGATTACATACATAGCCAACATATTACATACATAGCCACCACATTATTACATGAATAGCATCACATTATACAGATAGCACTGCATTACCTGTATAGCACCACATTACACCTATAGCACCGCATTACGGGGGTCATTCAGAGTTGTTCGCTCGCTAGCTGCTTTTAGCAGCATTGCAAACGCTAGGCCGCCTCTCTCTGGGAGTGTATCTTAGCTTAGCAGAATTGGTAACGAAAGATTAGCAGTTCTGCTATTAAATATTTCCCTGCAGTTTCTGAGTAGCTCCAGACCTACTCCTAGACTGCGATCACTGCAGACTGTTTGGTTCCTGGTTTGACGTCACAAACACGCCCTGCGTTCGGCCAGCCACTACCCCGTTTCCCCAGCCACTCCTGCGTTTTTGGCTGGCACGCCTGCGTTTTTTAGCACACTCCCGGAAAACGATCAGTTACCACCCAGAAACACCCACTTCCCGTCAATCACTCACCGATCAGCAGTGCAACTGAAAAGCGTCGCTCGGCCCTGTGTAAAATTGCATAGTTTTGTGTGAAAGTACTTAGCGTGTGCGCCTTGCGGCCCATACGCATGCGCAGAAATGCCAGTTTTTAACCTGATCGCAGTTCTTCTAAAAACGGCAGCGAACGAACTACTCGGAATGACCCCCAGTATGTATAGCACTACACGTATAGCACTGCATTACACAAATAGTGCCACATAACATGAATAGCACAACACTACAGGTATAGCACCACACTACACTTATAGCACCGCATTATATGACTAGCACCACGTTACATACGTAGCCACCGCATTACATTCGTAGACACCGCATAAATAGGCCCATCATCATGGACAGACATTGGGCAGCTATAGGGTTGAAGGACGTTGCATTAGAGATTGTCACAGGGCTGGCTGTGAGTGCTGCCTGGTCAGCTGGCATCCTGAGAACAAAGTACATCCTGCTCCTATCCCCAAACCATACACTGTGACCGGGGACACCCTATCCTTTACACCATCATGATAATACAGATAATGTAATTAAAAATAACTTCTTTGCCAGGTCCCCTTCAGTGCTCAGTCGCTGCTCTGGCCAGTTCAGTGAGAGTGCGCGGGAGGCAGCGGGTGTAGTGAACCAAGCTCCGACCATTGCTTTGCTGCTGCTCCTGGGCCGGGCTTGTTGAAGAGACCTTTGGCCAGGGAATGGATGCTGCTGGGCTGGTTAACTTTCTCCAGGTCCCCCATTGGTAGAACAGCATCACCACTTTTCACGGCTAGCGGCACCTGGAGGTGCCCGCTAGCCTAACTTCCGGATTGCATTTCAATGAACCACAAGTACTGGAAGCAGTGTGAGCCAGCCCAGCCTGAGTGTGAATTGGCCTGGCTGAGGGGGATATGGGACCAGCCCATCGGAATCTGTCATGGTGCCCTGGTGGGCCAATCCGCCCTTGAGCGCTGGACTTCCTGGGATGGATTTTCCCAGAATTTGGGGAAAACTAGCCCAGAGGTGGGTCACCCTATTTGTATGGGAGGCACAAAATAGAGTATGCACCCCTCTTTGAGGCTACTAGATTTTGGTGCATCATCGTAATCAACAAGATTGGGATAATGAAAGTGAAAACCACAATGGTCTTCTAATGGACAGTAGTCCTTAAGATTGACAACACAGGGGACACTATATAGTTCATTAGCTTGGCACCCAGTTTGTAGAGCACATAGTCAAAGATCATGTACCTGAGCTCAGACCTGATTTTAAGTTGAACATTACAGAGATACAATGGCAGCCACAAATATAGGCCCTCATTCTGAGTTGATCACTCGCTAGCTTTTTGCAGCCGTGCAAATGTATAGTCGCCACCCACGGGACGAAAAAGTTTTTTGCAATTTCTGAGTAGGTCTGAACTTACTGAGCCCTTGCGATCACTTCAGCATGTCCGTTCCAGAATTGAGGTCAGACACCCACCCTGCAAACACCTGGACACGTCTGCGTTTTCCCTACCACTCCCAGAAAAAGGTCAGCTGACACCCATAAATGACCTGTTTCTGTCAATCTCCTCGCGAACGGCTGTGCGAATGGAATCGTCGCTAGAAGCATTGCACAGCAACAATGCTGTTTGCACCCGTAAGATGCGCCTGCACATTGCAGTCCATACGCATGCGCAGTAGTAACCTGATCGCTGTGCTGCAAGAATCGGCAGCGTGCGATCAACTTGGAATGAGGCCCATAGTGTCTTGACATGTGTAAGGCATGAATCTCAAATGCAGTGTTAATTTTGTCTACGAAAACTTTGACTAAAAGTATTCATCGACTACAGTTAATTTCAGGACTAAAATTAGACTAAAATGAAAACTGAGATCCACTGACTAAACCTTAACTAAAACAAAGCAAAAAAAAAAGCGACTAAGACTAAAACTAAATTTAAATCCCTTGTCAAAATTAACACTGGAAGCAGGGTTTTACATTTTTAAAGAACAATTACGTGTTCTAGATATTTGCAGAAAATAGATATGACCTGCTGTAAAGGAAATATGATTGAGTATTGTACTTGCTGGTTCTAAAAAACTTAAGGCATTAAGTTGGGAGTGCTACGGTAAGTTAGACCCAGTATGTAACACATTCTCAGCCTACTGAGTCTAGATTGCTATACACATAGTTCAAGGTACAGGGGGATATTCAATTTGGCCCGAAGAGACATTGGGAGTAAAACCCCCGATGTTTCTTCGGGTGCTGCGGTCGGGCTATTTAATTTGCTTGGCTGGTAACAAGTCTTCTTACACCCGAAAACACACAGGTTCAGTGAAACCTGTGTGTTTTCGGGTGAAATAGCCCCGTTTTCGGTTGAAAATGGGGCTGTTATCGGTCATTTTGCTTCGCCTGCCGGAGGCAGGTGAAGCAAAACCCCCGATAAGCCGCGGCACGCGCCGGCTTATCTGGGCCAATTAAATAGCCCCCACCGGCCGATACTTATCACCCGGCACCCCGTGCCAAATTGAATATCCCTAACAGTATGCAAACTTCTCAAGGTAATTTTAGATAAATGTTCTTCAGCAAAAACCATTACAGTATCATTAAACTGTTTAAAAAAGATATGACTAAAACTTTAACTAAAATGAAAACTGAGATCCACTAACTAAATCTTGACTAAAAATGAAACAAAACAAAAAGACTAAAATATGACTTTAAACCAACAACACTTTTAAGTAAGCAGCTAAAACTAAAACTAAATTGAAATCCTTGTCAAATTAACACTGCTCAACTGTGTCTGTGATGGACATTAAACACAAATTAGGTTAATGACACATAAATCAGTAGAATCTTAAGAAAAAAATATCTAATTAGTCTAAGAAGATGTTAAATCTGTAAATTAGACTATTTTAATAATATATAAAACCTGGTCTGTACCTAATCTTGGTTAGATGCACCATCTGTTAAGTTTTCATATGCGGGTCCAGGTCGACTCCCACTAGAGCTTGTCATGTTATTAATTTTAATCTTCTTTTACTTGGATCATGCTGTGGCTGTGTAGTCGTGTAATATGCAGAAGCAAGTATATGATAATGGAGAATCGTCAGTAAAAGGCGCATATACCAGATCTATACACTCTACGAGAAAGTGTATCTAACTGACTACTGTATAAAAAAACAAACCCTATAAAACAATAGTCCCAAATAAAATGTGGCACTTTGAACTGATTTTTTAGTTCTATCAACATATCCAGTCCTCTAAGTAACCCTGAAATTGGTTAGGTAAGCAGAGTATCTATATACATTACCAAATATTGGAATAGAGTCTACCATCTATGCAATTGTACTGCTATTCCACATATCTCTAGAGGGAGAAATGGACCCCCAGCCCCTCCCCCTCTTTCCTACCAGAGAGTTAACGTTATTAATGCAATAAATATAACAGAATTGTAAAATTATATAAGCACAATATGAATCACTAAGGTCTCCAGACAGACAGATGCTTGTAGGGTTTTACATTCTGCAGACAGAGCAGAAGGAAACGAAGACAGTTAGTCTCTCAGGCAGAATCCTTGACTCTGGAATGTGACATACAGATTTGAAATAATTTTGGGAAGCAAAGATCATTGCAGTGAATGCTGGTTTCTGAGAAGCCCAGAGGCTTTCTATCCCTGTCAGATGGAGATGATTTTGCTTGCAAAATGCCAATGTGATAAATAGGGCTGCACCACCTCAAATAACAACTTACACTTATTCCAAGAGGAGAAATGCCAGTACTTCTGCTTTACTGCATTTTATCACACCACCGTAGCAAAGTTCTCAGCACTAAATCCTCTCCCTACTCGCTCTAATGAGAGAATTATGCCAGATATGTAAGTTTTCATCTGGGGAAGTCACTGTGGATGGGATCAGGGGACAGCTACTCTAATATAAGTGGTTTTACTGATCAAAGGTGAATAATCATTTTTAACCCTTATTTTTCTCAATACAGTGTTTTTTATTCAGTCTAGACTTTTTTTGTATTCCTTTACAAACATGGTATGAGATTCATTTAAAGATAAGGCAGTTCTTTATCATCACAAGTTTCCATAATTTTTAGCAAGAATTGTAGACAACAGATGAGTTAGAGCTAATAAATTAGAATTGTTTAATAAATTATATTGAGTATGCAGGCTTGATTGAGGATGCAGGTCGTTTGTGGTCAGCCATCTGCGACTTTATGCAAATGCTACTACAAAGTAGAGATGTGCGACGGGCACTTTTCGTGTTTTGGTTTTGGTTTTGGTTCCATCCTTGTGTTTTGTATCTGGATTGGTTTTGACAAAACCACCCTTTCATGTTTTGGTTTTGGATCTAGATACATTTTTGGAACCCCCCCATAAAAACAGCTAAGATCACAGAATTTGGGGGTAATATTGATCCTACGGTATTATTAACCTCAATAACATTCATTTCCAGACTATTCTGAACACTTCATACCTCACAATGGGGGTCATTCCGAGTTGTTCGCTCGCAAGCTGCTTTTAGCAGCTTTGCACACGCTAAGCCACCGCCTACTGGGAGTGAATCTTAGCTTATCAAAATTGCGAACGAAAGATTAGCAGAATTGCGAATAGACACTTCTTAGCAGTTTCTGAGTAGCTCCACACTTACTCGGCATCTGCGATCAGTTCAGTGCTTGTCGTTCCTGGTTTGACGTCACAAACACACCCAGCGTTCGCCCAGACACTCCTCCGTTTCTCCATCCACTCCCGCGTTTTTCCCAGAAACGGTAGCGTTTTTTCGCACACACCCATAAAACGGCCAGTTTCCGCCCAGAAACACCCACTTCCTGTCAATCACATTACGATCACCAGAACGAAGAAAAAACCTCGTAATGCCGTGAGTAAAAAACCTAACTGCATAGCAAATTTACTTGGCGCAGTCGCACTGCGGACATTGCGCATGCGCATTAGCGACTAATCGCTCCGTTGCGAGAAAAAAATAACGAGCGAACAACTCGGAATGACCCCCCATATTATTTTTAGACCAAAAGGTTGCACCGAGGTGGCTGTATGACTAAGCTAAGCTACACAAGTGTGCGGCGCAAACCCCTGGCCCATCTAGGAGTGGCACTGCAGTGTCAGACAGGATGACAGATTTAAAAAATAGGCTCCAAACAGCACATGATGCAAAGAAGTTAAAGAGGTGCAATGAGGTAGCTGTACGACTAAGCTAAGCGACACAAGTGTGTGGCACAAACATCTGGGCCACCTAGGAGTGGCAATGCAGTCCCACTGCACTAATGGCAGACGCACGTCTAATACCAGCATAGTTGTTATGACCTCAGTAAACTGCTTTGCAACAGGGTGACTGCTGTCATATTTCATCTTCGTCGCAAAGGACAGTTGGACAGTCAATTGCTTAGTTGAAGTAGTACAAGTGGTCTTCCAACTTCCCCTCTGGGATCACAATTGACTCAAAAACAGCAACAACAGCAGCAGCGGCAGTAGGAGGAAGTGGTTCTTGATCTTTCCCTATTTTATCCTCCAAATTTTTGTTCTCCATTATTTTTCTGGAGGTTTATAACAAAATGCAGCACAGGAGAGCGTACCTCTATACCACACAGGGCAAACCCTATAAAAATTATGTGGATTAAATAATAATAACCCCTTTATTTGGAGTCAAAAATATCCAGCACAGGACAGCACCACTGAACTTATATGGCAGCATCACTGGACTGGACTTATACGGCAGAACCACTGGAATTATACGGCAGTATCACTGGACTTATACGGCAGTACCACTGGAATTATACGGCAGCACCGCTAGACATATATGGCAGTATCACTGGACTTGATTTATACGCCAGTACCACTGGGCATATACGGCAGTATCACTGGATTTATATGGCAGTACCGCTGGACATATACGGCAGTACCACTGGACATATACAGCAGTATCACTTGATTTATATGGCAGTACCACTGGACATATACGGCAGTATCACTGGACTGGATTTATACGCCAGTACCACTGGACATATATGACAGTATAACTGGACATATACGGCAGTATCACTGGATTTATACGGCAGTACCTCTGGACATATACGGCAGTATCACTGGATTTGATTCATACGCCAGTACCACTGGACATATACGGCAGTATCATTGGATTTATACGGCAGTACTGCTGGACATATGCGGCAGTACCACTGGACATATGCGGCAGTACCACTGGACATATATGGCAGTATCACTGGATTTGTATGGCAGTACCGCTGGACATATATGGCAGTATCACTGACTTGATTTATACGGCAGTACCACTGGACATATACGGCAGTATCACTGGATTTATACAGCAGTACCGCTAGACACATACGGCAGTATCACTGGACATATACGACAGTATCAATGGATTTATACGGCAGTACAGCTGGACATATATGGTAGTATCACTGGACTGGATTTATACGCCAGTACCACTGGACATATACAGCAGTATCACTGGATTTATACAGCAGTACCACTGTAGATATACGGCAGTATCACTGGATTTATATGGCAGTACCGCTGGACATACAGTATATGGCAGTATCACTGGACTGGATTTATATGCCATTACCACTGGACATATATGGCAGTATCACTGGATTTATAGACACTACTGCTGGACATATATGGCAGTATCACTGAACTGGATTTATACGGCAGTACCACTGGACATATACGGCAGTATCGCTGGATTTACACGGCAGTACCGCTAGACATACTGTATATGGCAGTATTACAGGACATATACGGCAGTATCATTGGATGTATACGGCAGTACCGCTGGACATATATGGTAGTATCACTGGACTGGATTTATACGCCAGTACCACTGGACATATATTTTACAGTATCACTGGATTTATACAGCAGTACCACTGTACATATACGGCAGTATCACTGGATTTATATGGCAATACCGCTGGACATATACGGCAGTACCACTGGACATATACAGCAGTATCACTGGATTTATACGGCAGTACCTCTGGACACATACGGCAGTATCACTGGACTGGATTTATACGCCAGTACCACTGGACATATATGGCAGTATCACTGGACATATACGGCAGTATCACTGAATTTATACGGCAGTACCTCTGGACATATACGGCAGTATCACTGGATTGGATTCATACGCCAGTACCACTGGACATATACGGCAGTATCATTGGATTTATACGGCAGTACTGCTGGACATATGCGGCAGTACCACTGGACATATGCGGCAGTATCACTGTACATATATGGCAGTATCACTGGATTTGTTTGGCAGTACCGCTGGACATATATGGCAGTATCACTGGACTTGATTTATACGGCAGTACCACTGGACATATACGGCAGTATCACTGGATTTATACAGCAGTACCGCTAGACACATACGGCAGTATCACTGGACATATACAACAGTATCAATGGATTTATACGGCAGTACAGCTGGACATATATGGTAGTATCACTGGACTGGATTTATACGCCAGTACCACTGGACATATACGGCAGTATCACTGGATTTATACAGCAGTACCACTGTACATATACGGCAGTATCACTGGATTTATATGGCAGTATCACTGGACTGGATTTATATGCCATTACCACTGGACATATATGGCAGTATCACTGGATTTATAGACACTACTGCTGGACATATATGGCAGTATCACTTAACTGGATTAATACGGCAGTACCACTGGACATATACGGCAGTCTCGCTGGATTTATACGGCAGTACCACTAGACCAGGGCCGGTGCAAGGTCTTTCCCCACCCTAGGCAAAGATTCAGCCTAGCGCCTCCTAACCTGCAATCCCCACAACCATCTCTCGGAGGGGGATGCAGATGGCTTGGGTGTATTGCATCATTATGCATTTGATTAGAACTGCAGCAGCAGCCAGCGCAGTGTAAAAGAAGGAGGCTGCATACAGAGACATCCTTCAGATTTTTACTAGATTCATTCAGTGGCGCCCCCCAGAGGCCGGCGCCCCTAGGCAGCCGCCTAAAGCTGCCTAATGGTAGAGCCGGCCCTGCACTAGACATACTGTATATGGCAGTATCACAGGACATATACGGCAGTATCATTGTATTTTAGACGGCAGCACCGCTGGACATATATGGTAGTATCACTGGACTGGATTTATACACCAGTACCACTGGACATTTATACGACTGTATCACTGGATTTATACAGCAGTACCACTGTACATATACGGCAGTATCACTGGATTTATATGGCAGTACCGCTGGACATATACGGCAGTACCACTGGACATATACGGCAGTATCACTGGATTTATACGGCAGTACCGCTGGACATATACGGCAGTACCGCTGGATATATACGGCAGTACCACTGGACATATATGGCATAAACCTCCTAGTGATAATTTGTGGACCCCTTATTCAAAAGTAAAACCTTCATTACCTTTAATACCAAGAAATAATGACACGGAGACTTGAATTTGGCAGAAAATTGTTAGCTATTTATTGTACCCTAACCATTAGTAAACCTGTAAATTGGAAAATTTATTTAACATGCCGATTCAGCCGTCATATGGTGGCAGAAAAAAGAACGGCTCTATTAAACTGACGCTAACCTTAAAACGTTAAAATTCAAAACTATCCTAATTTAAATACAAACTATAAAATCGGTAATAGGTGCCCAACTCAACCCCCACGGTGACTACCCACCCTGATGGGTGATGTCGCTGCCCCCGGACGGGTGGTCGAGCGGCCTTAAAAGTCAATGGAGGTGAGTGCACCTAAACCACACCAAACTGTAAATCACTACAGCTAACCAGACAAACTACAACCTGCCGTTCTTTTCCGCCAACAAATAGCCAACGATAACACCAGACTAACAATTCAAAGCCAAGGCACTCCGTGCCAGAACCTCTACCAAACAGGGTGGGAGGGCGGGAAGGCAATTCAGCAGCAAGAGAGACCGAGCTGGCCTAGCATTCCCTATATATATTAACCCTCCCCCTTTTTCCATGGGCTGTACTTTCCTCACAGCTAGGTCCACCCCTCCCAGGATGTTTAACTCTCTCCATTCCCATGCAGTCATTTCGCTCTCCTAAACCTCCTAGTGATAATTTGTGGACCCCTTATTCAAAAGTAAAACCTTCATTACCTTTAATACCAAGAAATAATGACACGGAGACTTGAATTTGGCAGAAAATTGTTAGCTATTTATTGTACCCTAACCATTAGTAAACCTGTAAATTTGAAAATTTATTTAACATGCCGATTCAGCCGGCATATGGTGGCTGAAAAAAGAACGGCTCTATTAAACTGACGCTAACCTTAAAACGTTAAAATTCAAAACTATCCTAATTTAAATACAAACTATAAAATCGGTAATAGGTGCCCAACTCAACCCCCACGGTGACTACCCACCCTGATGGGTGATGTCGCTGCCCCCGGACGGGTGGTCGAGCGGCCTTAAAAGTCAATGGAGGTGAGTGCACCTAAACCACACCAAACTGTAAATCACTACAGCTAACCAGACAAACTACAACCTGCCGTTCTTTTCCGCCAACAAATAGCCAACGATAACACCAGACTAACAATTCAAAGCCAAGGCACTCAGTGCCAGAACCTCTACCAAACAGGGTGGGAGGGCGGGAAGGCAATTCAGCAGCAAGAGAGATCGAGCTGGCCTAGCATTCCCTATATATATTAACCCTCCCCCTTTTTCCATGGGCTGTACTTTCCTCTCAGCTAGGTCCACCTCTCCCAGGATGTTTAACTCTCTCCATTCCCATGCAGTCATTTCGCTCTCCTAAACCTCCTAGTGATAATTTGTGGACCCCTTATTCAAAAGTAAAACCTTCATTACCTTTAATACCAAGAAATAGTGACACGGAGACTTGAATTTGGCAGAAAATTGTTAGCTATTTATTGTACCCTAACTATTAGTAAACCTGTAAATTGGAAAATTTATTTAACATGCCGATTCAGCCGGCATATGGTGGCAGAAAAAAGAACGGCTCTATTAAACTGACGCTAACCTTAAAACGTTAAAATTCAAAACTATCCTAATTTAAATACAAACTATAAAATCGGTAATAGGTGCCCAACTCAACCCCCACGGTGACTACCCACCCTGATGGGTGATGTCGCTGCCCCCGGACGGGTGGTCGAGCGGCCTTAAAAGTCAATGGAGGTGAGTGCACCTAAACCACACCAAACTGTAAATCACTACAGCTAACCAGACAAACTACAACCTGCCGTTCTTTTCCGCCAACAAATAGCCAACGATAACACCAGACTAACAATTCAAAGCCAAGGCACTCCGTGCCAGAACCTCTACCAAACAGGGTGGGAGGGCGGGAAGGCAATTCAGCAGCAAGAGAGACCGAGCTGGCCTAGCATTCCCTATATATATAAACCCTCCCCCTTTTTCCATGGGCTGTACTTTCCTCACAGCTAGGTCCACCCCTCCCAGGATGTTTAACTCTCTCCATTCCCATGCAGTCATTTCGCTCTCCTAAACCTCCTAGTGATAATTTGTGCAGTGCCGTAACTAGGCATTTTAGCGCTGTGTGCAAGAAACGGCATTGGCGCCCCCCCCATGCAAGACAGGGGAAGTGCGCGCCGCAGGCGCGCAAAAAATATATAGGGGCATGGCTTCATGGGGAATAATACCAATTCATACTACTGTGCACAGTAGCGCCACTACACCAGGTAGAGCCCCTTTTACACATTACGGCAGACAGCGTCCCCCTTTTTACACATTACGGCAGACAGCGTCCCCTTTTTACACATTACGGCAGACAGTGTCCCCTTTTTACACATTACGGCAGCCAGTCCCTCTTTTTACACTGTACGGCAGACAGCGTCCCCTTTTTACACATTACGGCAGACAGCGTCCCCCTTATTACACATTACGGCAGACAGCGTCCCCTTTTTACACATTACGGCAGACAGCGTCCCCCTTTTTACACATTACGGCAGACAGCGTCCCCCTTTTTACACATTACGGCAGCCAGTCCCTCTTTTTACACATTACAGCAGACAGCGTCCCCCTTTTTACACATTACGGCAGCCAGTCCCTCTTTTTACACATTACGGCAGACAGCGCCCCCCTTTTTACACATTACGGCAGACAGCGTCCCCCTTTTTACACATTACAGCAGACAGCGTCCCCCTTTTTACACATTACGGCAGTCAGTCTCTCTTTTTACACATTACGGCAGACGGCGTCCCCTTTTTACACATTACGGCAGACAGCGTCCCCCTTTTTACACATTACGGCAGACAGCGTCTCCCTTATTACACATTACGGCAGACAGCGTCCCCTTTTTACACATTACGGCAGACAGCGTCCCCCTTTTTACACATTACGGCAGCCAGTCCATCTTTTTACACATTACAGCAGACAGCATCCCCCTTTTTACACATTACGGCAGCCAGTCCCTCTTTTTACACATTGCGTCCTACAGCACATGAGCTGCTTCCTTCTGGGACCTATTCACCTGCGTTACATATTACATACTTGTATAATGACACAGCCCAGCCGGTGCCGCCCTCACTACCACAGCACCATGCACAGCAGCACACCAGGCAGGGATACCTTATATATTACATGCTGCCCACAGCTACCTGTATGCTGCCCTCACTGCCACAGCACACCAGGCAGGGACACATTCGAGTCGCTGGATGTGCAAGTGGGGAGAAGTTGCCGCCCGTGCAAAGAGCATCCCGCCGCTTTTGCCCGCTTACCTTTTGCTGCCTCCGTGTCATGTTGGTAGGCTGCTTGAATACGCAGAGCTGCAGCCGGTTCTTCCGCTCCCTCTCCTCCCGCTGCACCCGTTCCTGCTCCTCTCTGCCCTCACTGCTGACAGATGGGCTGGGGCTGGCGGGCAGGGCTGCCATCAGAAATATAACTGAGACTATAGGCAGGGCCCCCCTGGGGGTGGAGCTGTGGATAAAGTAGGTATGGCATCAACTGGTGTGTAGACAAGTGTAAAAAGAAAAAGGCAAAATTTGGTCTTTGCATCGTGCAGAGTGGCAGCAGGGTACAGGGCAGAGTGGCAGTAGGGGGAGCAGGGCAGAGTGGCAGTAGGGGGAGCAGGGTATATGGCAGCATGGCAGTAGGGGGGGGCAGGGTGCAGTGCAGAGTGGTAGCATCCGGGTACAAGGCAGAGTGGCAGTAGGGGAGCAGGGTACTGGGCAGAGTGGCAGCAGGGCAGACTGGCAGCACAGCACAGGGAAGACTGGCACTACTGTACACTATGCAGCACACTGGGGGGTATAGTTTGATATGCTGCTGCATAACACTATGTACACATCTGTACATGTGCAGGCCCTTATGCACAGTGCTCACCTCCACACGCCAGGCAAAGCAGCAGCAGAGACCAGCACTTCATCATGGGAGGTCCGCCAGCCCAGCTGCAGAAGCTGCCAACTCGGAGAGCGTCAGCATGATTCTGGCAGCAGCAGCAGCACCAGGTGCAGGGAGGACAGAGTGCCATGATCCTGGCAGCGGCAGCCGCAGCACTGGGTGCAGGGAGGATGGAGCGCCATGAGCCTGGCACCTGCAGCACCGGGTACAGGGAGGACGGAGCGCTGTAAGCCTGGCAGCGGCAGCCACTGCACCGGGTACAGGGACCGCAGCACCGGATACAGGGAGGACGGAGCGCCGTGAGCCTGGCAGCGGCAGCCGCAGCACCGGGTACAGGGAGGACGGAGCGCTGTGATCCAGGCAGCTGCAGCCGCAGCACCGGGTGCAGGGAGGGTGGAGGGTGATCCTGGCAGCAGCAGCACAGGGAGGGCGGAGCTCAGCTGTCTCTCCCCGATGGTATCGCGGAAGCCAGCCGGCTGTGACAGTGGGATGACAGCCCCGATGAGTGAAGGGCAGCGACCACTGAGGGGGACATACTGGGTGCATGGGGCCCTTCCTCTAGGATGCTGCATGGGCGGCTGGCGGCTGAAGTACAAGGTGCGGCGGGGGGGGTGCCGCCGATGGTGCGCCTTCAGTGCATGTGCGCTGTGGGCAAGGCACCATCGGCACACACCTAGTTACGGCACTGAATTTGTGGACCCCTTATTCAAAAGTAAAACCTTCATTACCTTTAATACCAAGAAATAATGACACGGAGACTAGAATTTGGCAGAAAATTGTTAGCTGTTTATTGTACCCTAACCATTAGTAAACCTGTAAATTGGAAAATTTATTTAACATGCCGATTCAGCCGGCATATGGTTGTCCTCCGTGGGACAACACCCACTTTGCCACCGCCCCATTCACCTTCTGCCTGGCCTCATCAATCAGGCGACCGTCCGCCACACCTCGCCAACTCAACCTTGGCACCATCATTGAGAACACCAAAACACAATTGGTACATGCTGCGGCCACACAGGCCAGATCCTTCATCATGGCCCACCGCAGCTCCAAAGATGTCCTCTTCCCCAGGTTGTTGCCACCTAAATGGACAACCAGTACCCTAGGGACTCCATGCTCGCTGGCCTAACTGACTAATCTACTCTTCAGATCTTTCCACATCATTCCCCGCCAACCAAGCCAACGAACTCCTTGAGCCCTAGGAAACATCTGCGCCCCCTCCGAGGACAAAAACATGGCTGCCCAGTATACATAAGAGTGGCCAACCACCCTGACTGCCAAATCATCGTCTACCCAACCTGAAGAGAAGGAAAAGGGGTAAAAATTTGGTTAATAAAATTCTAAAACAGAGTTTAGTAAATGCATTAACCTGAAGGATCTGCCAAAAGAAAAAATGGATTTTCGTGTCTTGCAGAAGTAACGGCCTAGCCGATCTGCACAAGCTTCCAGCCAATTTGAAGCAGAACATAAACACACAATGGGAAAATCAAAATTAAATTAAGAAAATAAACGGGGGAAGGGGGCGGGGGGGGGGGGTATAAAATGGGAAAAACATGTAAGAACTCAGCTGGAGGTGAAAGCGTAAAAACCTTCTGAGGGACTTTAATTAGAACTGATCAGCCGAATTGTAGATTAGAATTCAGTCCGTCAAGTCAGGCAAAAAATCGCAAAAGAACTCCAGACCCCCGCTGCCAGCAGCGGCGAGTAGCTAATCCCTGAGTAGGATAAACAGGGGAGACAAACCGATACACCACACAAGGACGTACTGAACTTTACGACAGGACTTATACAACTACAATTAAACAAAACCATATTCAAGCAAACATCTCATGCGAAGGGGCGAATATATCGTCTGTAACTTGACGACTTCCATCGCCCCACCGCCTGGATTTCAGCCACGGAAAACCCTGCCGTCGCAGCCCCGATGCGGAAGGAATGCGTCCCGAAAGCAGCGGGTGGAAGGCCCAAGCTCGCCAGACAGCGACCCAGCATCCAACGAAACTGATATTTCATCACTGGCAGACCGTCATAATGCAGCAACAACGACCCCCGACCATCGGGCCGTACTGCCGCATACTGAACTGCCAACCTCACTGGGCAAATGCTCTCCTCCAGTGCCGAAACCAAGGTGACCCATCGCCCTCTACCTACTTGGTCCGTCTTAGAGCGACACAATCTGCACAGCAAGGACCTCTCAGCCACCACCACGTCCTCGCGAAGCATGCGCGAATCTGCTCGCTTAGAAGGCGCCACCAGCTCCGACACCCGAAAGGCACCGTGATAAGCCATTGAGAACACCAAACGGAACAGCAGCGACTCAAAAATGGACGACGCGATACTGCCAACCGCCATGATGACAGCCGGAAGCAAGGCCGCATCAATGGGCCGCCTCCTATCAGGCGGCGTCAGCGCCACGCGCGCCCACCCCTTCATCGCCTTAAGCAGAATCCCGCTCTTTGTCACGTCAGGGACACCCTTGATTTTGTTAAAGAACGAAATACCAGCCAAGTACCGGGATACCACCGCTCTGGACCTACCCGTAACAAACAGCTGCCAAATAAAAGAAAGCATCAGCCGATGCCCGCTCTTACCTTGTTGACTTCGTCTTTTGACAAACTCCTCCCACTCGCTCCAAGCTTGTCCGTAAGCCTTGAGCGTGTTCGGAGCGACTGACCGCATCGCTAGACCCTCCAGTCCGGCCCGATCACCTGCCAGACATAACCGGGACATTGAAAACCTTGCTCATCGGCCTCGGGTGCCAACAAACAAAACCTCTCCCATTGACCCCGTGACAACGCGTCGGCAATCCCGTTCTCCAGCCCAGGCACATGCTGCGCGCGGAACCACACATTACTATGCAAGCATGTCAACAGCAACTGCCCCAGCACCCGCAGGACCACCAGCGATTTTGCCCTCTGGTTATTTATCGCATGCACCACGCTCAGATTGTCACATCTAAACAAGATGCTGCGATGCGCCAGACGATCGCCCCAAACCTCCAGCGCCACCATAATGGGAAAAGCTCCATCAGCAAAAGGTCCTTAGTGAAACCCTCGCGATGCCATTCCGCCGGCCACGAGGCCGCGCACCAAGATCCCTCCAGATAGCAACCGAACCCAGAGGAACCCGCCGCGTCGGTAAACAGCTGCAGCCCAGCGCTGTCGACTGTTGGGGCCTGCCATATACACACCCCGTTGAAGTCCTCCAGGAACGAGGCCCATACGGCCAAATCCCTCTTAATCTCGGAGGACAAGCGTACAAAATGATGCAGTCTGGCACACCCCGCAGTTGCCCTTTCCAGCTTCCGGCAGAAAACCCTGCCCATCGGGATTACCCGACAAGCAAAGTTCAAAATGCCCAGCAAGGACTGCGCCTGCCGCAGCGTGACTTTGCGCGACCCTACGAACCGGCAGATAGCCTCGCGGAGCTTTGCAACCTTGTCCGGAGGCAGTCGACACGATCCCGCCACCGTGTCGATTTCTATCCCCAAAAATGACAAACAGGAGACCGGCCCCTCCGTTTTATCCTCGGCCACAGGAACGCCGAAGTGAAAAAACAGAGCTCGGATGCTGAACAGCAAGTCGCCGCAGCGTGGTGAATTCACCGGACCCACACACAGGAAGTCATCGAGGTAATGGGCGACTCCGTGACCCCCTGATGAAGACTCCACGCACCAATGTAGGAATGTGCTAAACCGTTCGAAAAACGAGCAGGAAACGGAACATCCCATCGGCAAACACTTGTCGATGAAATACTCCGCTCCAATCCGAAAACCCATAAAACGGAATGAGTCCGGATGCAACGGCAGCAACCGAAACGCGGATTCCACATCTATCTTAGCCATCAGGGCCCCAGGGCCGTAACTACGGACCAACTCTAGCGCCTCGTCAAACGACTGGTACACTACCGAGCAATGAGCCGGCGGTATCGCGACGTTGACCGACGACCCTGACGGGTAAGAAAGATGCTGAATGAGCCTAAAAGCACCTGGAGTCTTCTTGGGAACTACCCCCACTGGGGAGATGACCAAGTCATCCACCGGGGGTGAGATAAACGGTCCCTCCATCCTACCCAGCCTAATCTCCTTATCCACTTTCTCCCGCAGAACCGACGGCAAGGCACGAGCAGACTGGAGATTCCGTTGGGCCCGGACCGAAACCTTGCTCGCAACAGGCATGCGAAAACCAAACTGAAAACCGTAAAACAAAAACTGCGCGTCCGCCCTATTTGGATACCAATCCAACCACTTGGCCATTGTATCCAAATTAATTGGCGTTGGAGCTCTGCGGAGCGCTCCCGCTCGCGCCAGGTCTTGGGTAATTTTGCTTACCCCGGGCGCCCTGGCGACTGCCTTTAAAGCAGGTAGAGGCTGGGTGGGAGCCGCCACATTGCGAGCACAATTGTCGAAACCGACACTGCTTGCCGAAGGAACAGGACGCATTGTTAAACGCGAAGCACTTCCCTTTTGCGGCGGCCTGCCCCCCTCCACGGACGGCCAACCTACCTGTCTTGGCCGATCCGCCGTCCGCGCTGGTCCCTTGGGCGGACGACCCTGCGCGGTGCCCGTCCGCCCCCGGATTCCGGGGCTCCCTAGCCTGCTGAGAAGCCCGGGTGACTTGGAGCCAGACTTCCACGTCCTAGCAACCAAAGTCTATCACCTGCAAGCAGTCATGCTTTTCCCGGAATTTCTCGTCGTACATCCGCCATTCGATGCCCGACGATGTGCGCTGCATATCATGTATTAAATGCAGGTATCTGATGACGTTCATATGTTCGTCCGGTCTATCTTCTAGGTAACAAGCCGCGAAGACACAAAAACCGGCCAGCCAGTTGTCGAAGGTACGGAAAGCATCGGCCCCGATGCCCTTCTTTGCTGATGCCGACTTATAGTCCTTCTTTGCGTCTTTCGTCAAGACGAACATATCAACGTAATCCCACCTGCCGATTTTCCTACGGCAGCTATCCCTCAGTCCCCACATCACGGTAGTGTAATCGCAGTGGACTACCCCAGGCAAATCGCCGCGCTTCTTGGCCCTGCGAGCGTCCTCGCTAAGCCGCTTACATCTCTTCTCTCTCTCCTGCTGACCCGCCGTCCTCTTGGCGTATTTCGTCGTGCGCTTTTTCGCCCGAGTTGTGCTACTGACATCGGACGCCGGCGACAACAGAGAAGAAGAAGAGGAAGAGCTGCGAGAACTAGAGCGCGTGCTGGAGCCCGACCCCGACTGCTCTACCTCACCTGATGCCGTCGACTGTTCGGACAGGGAATCCTCCGGTGTGGCAAATGCGACATCCTCATCCTCGCTCCCCACCATCTCCACTTCTCCGCGATCACCTGAAGAAGAAGACGGAGCAAAGGACCCAGAAAACAATCGCGGCGCATGCCTAGCACCCCGGGGCGCAGGCGTCCCCGCTTCGCGCCCCTGCTCGTCCCGCACGGATCGATGACCCAGCTGCGCCACGGCCGCCCCCAGCTCGCGGCAAGCGCGAGCAACTCGCTGCGCCGCCGACACCGCCCGCGTACCGGACCCGCTTGCTACTGCATGCGTGCCGGAATGCCTTGCCACCCCTGGGGATGCGGCAGCGGCCAGCGGGCCCAATGCCGCCACCACCATTGACAGGGCCGACGCCAGCTCTCCGGAGGGGTCCTAACCACCACAAAACTCATCGCCGTCCCGCGTGGGTTCCCCTGCCGATGCCGGCGCACGCCTTGCTGCCCGACAGATGCCAACAGGGGGCCCGACGCCCGGAGCCCAGACTGGCCCGGTGGGGAACCGGCAGCGCCCCTGACCACCAGCGGCCCGGTCCCCCACCAGTCACTGCTCTCCCTTTGTGCCTGCCTCATGGGGCCAGCGCTGCCCCCTCTTCCAAACCCCCCACGCGCACCCTCCCCCCGCAGGCCGTAGCTCCCTCCGCCCGCTGGGAGGGCGCCGCGGCGTGACTTCCCGCTGCCCTGTGCATTATCATTTATCCTGCCCCTCACACTGCCTCTCCCCCTCCCCCGCTCCCCGCCGGACTCCGGCTGCAAGGGAGTGAGCTGGGGAGACAGGGAGACCAGCGGCGCCGCTGCGCGCACACATGCGCGAACGGCGCCGCCTGTGGAGAACACGGGCGTGCGCACACCCCGTGCGCACGGCCCGCCTCTTCCCGCCACCAAGCCCCCGGCCGTGCCGTCTGTAGAAGCTGATGGACGAGACCCCGCAACGGGCCTCGTCCGACTTGCCGCCGCCACCCGTCCGCTCGGCCCCCCTCGCCTGGCACCGCTTCGCGGCCGCGACGAGGGGGAAGAGACTGGGGACGATTCCGGCTCCATCGACGGCCACCCACCGCGGCGCACATGCGCGCGCCCGCGGGTGCCCGGCACTGGGGCTTCCACTGCTGCACCCGGAGGTGAGGGCCGATGCCCGTCCACCTCCGGGCGTCCTGCCTGACCCCCAGCCCTCCCCACCGCCCGCGCCCGGCCGGCAAAACCGGCACGGCCCCAAGCGGCCAGGATGACCGGATCTGCCGCGCCCCGTCGACACCAGCGCCAGTGAAGGCCCCAGAGGACGGGAAGCCGTCCACAGGGCCAGCCAGCCCGTCCTCGGGCCCAGACCCACCGCCTGATGAGCGGTAACGGGCTGGGGGAACGGCGGAACGGCGAGGGCGAGATGCAGCCATGACAAAACAATGGAGTTTAAAGTAGAAGTGGCTTGTAATAAATGAACTAAAACAGTACACAGGCCAAATAATGGGGAGACTCTGCTATGCAGACTCACCCAGGCAATTCAGCAGCAAGAGAGACCGAGCTGGCCTAGCATTCCCTATATATATTAACCCTCCCCCTTTTTCCATGGGCTGTACTTTCCTCAAAGCTAGGTCCACCCCTCCCAGGATGTTTAACTCTCTCCATTCCCATGCAGTCATTTCGCTCTCCTTATCACTGAACATATACGGCAGTATCACTGGATTTATACGGCAGTACCTCTGGACATATACGGCAGTATCACTGGATTGGATTCATACGCCAGTACCACTGGACATATACGGCAGTATCATTGGAATAATACGGCAGTACTGCTGGACATATGCGGCAATATCACTGTACATATATGGCAGTATCACTGGATTTGTATGGCAGTACCGCTGGACATATATGGCAGTATCACTGGACTGGATTTATACGGGAGTACCACTGGACATATACGGCAGTATCACTGGATTTATACAGCAGTACCGCTAGACACATACGGCAGTATCACTGGACATATACGACAGTATCAATGGATTTATACGGCAGTACAGCTGGACATATATGGTAGTATCACTGGACTGGATTTATACGCCAGTACCACTGGACATATACGGCAGTATCACTGGATTTATACAGCAGTACCACTGTACATATACGGCAGTATCACTGGATTTATATGGCAGTACCGCTGGACAAACAGTATATGGCAGTATCACTGGACTGGATTTATGTGCCATTACCACTGGACATATATGGCAGTATCACTGAATTTATAGACACTACTGCTGGACATATATGGCAGTATCACTGAACTGAATTTATACGGCAGTACCACTGGACATATACTGCAGTATCGCTGGATTTATACGGCAGTACCGCTAGACATACTGTATATGGCAGTATCACAGGACATATACAGCAGTATCATTGGATTTATACGGCAGTACAGCTGGACATATATGGTAGTATCACTGGACTGGATTTATACGCCAGTACCACTGGACATATATTTTACAGTATCACTGGATTTATACAGCAGTACCACTGTACATATACGGCAGTATCACTGGATTTATATGGCAGTACCACTGGACATATATGGCAGTATCACTGGACATATACGGCAGTACCACTGGACATATACAGCAGCACAGGGACACCACCACTGGACTGATGCAGAACAACTCAGCACCACTGCAATGGACTGGACTTATACAGCAGCACTGGACATATGGCAGCAGAGTACACCACCACCACTGTGACTGGACTGATGCAGCACAGGGACACCACCACTGGACTGATGCAGAAAAACACAGCACCACTGCAATGAACTGGACTTATACAGCAGAACTGGACATATGGCAGTAGAGTACACCACCACTGTGACTGGACTGATGCAGCACAAGACACCACTACTGGACTGATGCAGCACAAAACAGCACCACTGCACTGGACTGATGCAGCATAAGACACTACACTGGACTGAGCAACACAAGACAGCACTGAAATTGCCACCTTACTTTCCGCCCCGCGCAGACACTGGCACAGACACTGAGGATGGAGACACGTCCTCTCGCTACACTCTCCAATGCTGGAAAGAAAATGGCGGGGACGCGCGGCTCCTTATATGGAATCCAAACCCCGCGAGAATCCAACAGTGGAATGATGAAATTTTTCCTCGTTCTGATTTCCGAGTCAGGCGGGAAAACCCGAGCCAGACTCAGATCCTGGCAGTGGCGGATTTAGCGGGGGGCGATAAGGGCGAACGCCCCCCCTACACATACCGGCACCGGGATGGAGGCCGGGTCCCGCCGTGGTGTTGGGAACGGGGTGGAGAGCGGTGCAGCACGGCGGGGGATGGGGAGAGAGAGAGCGTCCTGACGCGCATACAGCGGCCTCTGTTCTCACCACACCCCCTCCTCCCTATACGCGCATCAGGACGCTCTCTCTCTCTCCCCGTCCCCCGCCGCGCAGCACCGCTCTCCACCCCGTTCCCAACACCGCGGCGGGACCCGGCCTCCATCCCGACTCCTCATGCTGCTGCGGACAAAATATGAGTAGGTGTCAGTGTATGCCATGTCTCCTCCCCTCCAAGCTAAAGTGTGTGTGTGTGTGTGTGTGTGTGTGTGTGCCATATCTTCCACCCCCCCTTCTCCTAGCTAAAGTGTGTGTATGCTATGTCTCCCCTCCTAGCTAAAGCGTCTGTGTTCCATGTCTCCCCCCTCCGCTCCTAGCTAAAGTGCCTGTGTGCCATTTCTTCCCCCTCTTCTCCTAACTAAAGTGTATATGTCCCCCCTCCTAGCTAAAGTGTGTGTGTTCCACGTCTCCCCCCCCCTCCTCCTAGCTAAAGTGTGTGTGTGCCACGTCTCCCCCCCTCCCCTCCTAGCTAAAGTGTCGGTGTGCCATGTCTCCCCCCCTCTTCTCCTAGCTAAAGTGTGTGTGTGCCACGCCCCCCTCCTCCTAGCTAAAGTGTGTGTGTGCCACGTCTCCCCCCCTCCCCTCCTAGCTAAAGTGTCGGTGTGCCATGTCTCTCCAAGACAGGGACAGCTCGATGGCCATTTGAGTGGAGTGGCGGGACACATGACTGATCTGGCAGAGGACCTCCAGTCCAGAAGCGGACCTCAGACAGTGAGACATTGGACAAAGATCCACAGGCCCGCAGCTTGGGGTGAGATACTGTTTAAGCCCTTACGCTGCAATACTCGGAGTAAAGAAGGGGGCAGGCTCTCCTGTGTTTTTTTTCCTCGCTGCCCCAGTGTAAGTTAATTAGGGGGTAAGATTCCCCTTGCCCCCAGTGCCTGCATTATTTTGGCTCACTCAGTGTACTGTAATGTGAATTTCGGCTCATTCTACGTGCTGTAATGTGAATTTCGTCTCATACAGTGTGCTATAATGTGAATTTCAGCTCATTCTGTGTGCTATAATGTGAATTTCGGCTCATACAGTGTGCTATAATGTGAATTTCGGCTCATTCAGTGTGCTGTAATGTGAATTTCGGCTCATACAGTGTGCTGTAATGTGAATTTCGGCTCATACAGTGTGCTATAATGTGAATTTCGGCTCGTACCGTGTGCTATAATCTGAATTTCAGCTCATTCTGTGTGCTATAATGTGAATTTCGGCTCATACAGTGTGCTATAATGTGAATTTCGGCTCATTCAGTGTGCTGTAATGTGAATTTCGGCTCATACAGTGTGCTGTAATGTGAATTTCGGCTCATACAGTGTGCTATAATGTGAATTTCGGCTCGTACCGTGTGCTATAAGGTGAATTTCGGCTCATACAGTGTGCTATAATGTGAATTTCAGCTCATACAGTGTGCTATAATGTTAATTTCGGCTCATTTAGTGTGCTACAATGTGAATTTCGGTTCATTCAGTGTGCTACAATGTGAATTTCGGCTCATTCAGTGTGCTATAATGTGAATTTCAGCTCATTCAGTGTGCTATAATGTGAATTTCGGCTCATTCAGTGTGCTATAATGTGAATTTCGGCTCATACAGTGTGCTATGATGTGAATTTTGGCTCATTCAGTGTGCTATAATGTGAATTTCGGCTCATTCAGTGTGCTATAATGTGAATTTCAGCTCATTCAGTGTGCTATAATGTGAATTTCAGCTCATACAGTGTGCTATAATGTGAATTTCGGCTCATTCAGTGTGCTACAATGTGAATTTCGGCTCATTCAGTGTGCTATAATGTGAATTTCGGATCATTCTGTGTGCTGTAGAAACAGAATTTGTCGGCAGATAAGAACCACTTGGCCCATCTAGTCTGCCCCTTTTTTTTAACATTATTTTTATCTCTAGCCTTATCTGATCCTTATTTCTTTGTAAGAATATCCTTATGTCTATCCCATGCATGTTTAAATTGCCCTACTGTCTTAGCCTCTACCACTCCTGATGGAAGGAATGGCGATTCGCCAGTCTGTATCACCAGTGCGCAGGGTTCTCTCCACTAACTGGCAACATTTTATTAGTAATGGCAACAATGGGAAATTTTAGAAGCGAACGGGAAGGGCATTACTAAGTGGGAGGGGCTATGATTAGGGTGAGGAGTCATAATTCTTAAACCGCACCCTCCTAAAAGTTAAGTCTAGATCCGCCACTGGAACCTGGCTTGGGTAGTGAAGTCCGGTAGGGTTCGGTTCTCAGGGAACCGAACCCGCTCATCTCTACTACAAAGCCTTCTCTGCTGTACATACATGCATATGAATTCATAATTACTTGGACTCTTCCTATGAGTATCTGTAGGCTCTATAATCCCACCTAGTGCATCTGTAGACGCCATCACCACTCACACCATTGAAGCTTGCGCCAGACCTTTGCTAGTTGCACATTTTCTTCTGGGTAACCGACTGAGCATCTGTGTACGCAAACACTTCAGCGACACACCCGTGACAGTCTCATATAACACTAATAAGACAAACCATCTTCATGCATCTGTTTAGTGCCTGCCTAGGAATGCCAAATACTTGTGCAAGACATTTTTGATACCATGTATCTTGATGGCAACATTGCCTTTGTGCATACACTCTGTGTAATGCATGGACAATAGGGGTTTTTAGGGATTTCAATGCTGTAGCAAAAAATTGCTTAATTACTGAAAATAAACATCGACACTGTGTGCTGCTGTGAATCAAGCTCAGCGTGTGATGTTGGCACTGTCTCAGTACAGTGTATGCACCGCAGAGGAAAGAAAACTATATCGCACAGCAGCACTTGGAAGCACAGCACAATAGGGATAACTATTGATCATCGATTATTATCAAACATTGGTGGATTGACACCGATGGTCAATGGATCAGCTATCAATGGCACTTTACCCCACCTCTTTTTTGCTGCTCAGCCCTTCCCCTTCACTAGTTGGTGGATTTCTTTGCTCCAACTCCACTGATGCGCTAATTAATTTTGCCCCTTCCCTGATTAGCCCATCATCGACCATAGCAGGAATGTCCATCAGTGCATCAAGACATTAATGTTTTCCTGTGGATGGTTTCATGCCATTAATGTGGAAAAAAACGTAAAACACATAAAACTAACATACTGTATTTATGTACGTTTTATATACTCACCCAACCCACTGACCACAAACAGAGGGTTGGATGAGTGGGTGTGGATTATTAGAGCTACACTAAAAGGTCTACAGTCAATAGGTCTAACACTAATGGTAGACATGCATTAGGTTGACAGGGTCAAAAAGCCGACATGGAAATGGTTGATGCAAAAATGGTAGACATTATTTATTTATTTTTTTGTACAGATGAGTGGGTTCAGTTGTCTGAGAACTGAACCCCCTCCACGAACTTCACACTCCGAGTCCGGATCCGAGTCAGAGTCCCCCCAGACTCAGAAACCAGAATGAGGCAAAGTGTCATTATCCCGCTGTCGGATTCTCGCAGGTTTTGAATTTCATATGAGGAGCCACGCATCGCCACCATTTTCACTCCAGTCCTGGGGAGTGTAGCGAGAGGACGTGTCTCCTCAGTGTCTGTGCGGGAAAGTGGCGTGGCGCGTGGGGTGGAGACCTGCTCTTTTGTATTATTCCAGTGGTGGTGTCTTGTGCTGCATCAGTCCAGTGGTGGTGTCCTGTGTTGCATCAGTTTAGTCACAGTGGTTGTGTCCTGTGCTGCCATAACTCAAGTGCTGCTGTATAAGTCCAGTCAAGTGGTGCTGTTTTGTGCTGCATCAGTCCAGTGATGGTGTCCTGTGCTGCCATAAGTCCAGTGCTGCCGTATAAGTCCAGTCCAGTGGTACTATCTTGTGCTGCATCAGTCCAGTGGTGGTGTCTTGTGCTGCATCAGTCCAGTCACTCCAGTGGTGGTGTCCTGTGCTGCCATAAGTCCAGTGGTGCTGCTGTATAAGTCCAGTTCAGTGGTGCTGCCATATAAGTCCAGCAGTACTGCTGTATAAGTCCAGGAAGACTGCCCTATAAGTCCAGGGGTACTGCCATATAAATCCAGTGGTACTGCCGTATAAGTACAGTGGTACTGCCGTATAAGTCCAGTGGTGCTGTCTATTATATACTCCAAATAAAGGGGTTATTAATATTTAATCCAAATAATTTTTACCCTGTGTGGTGCTGGGGTATACTCTCCTGTGCTGCATATTATTATAATACCTCCAAATAAAAAGGTTATTATCCAAATAATTTTTACAGGCTTTGCTGTGTGTGTGTGGTTTAGGGGTACGCTCTCCTGTGCTGCATATTATTATAATAAAAGGGTTATTATTATCCAAATAATTTTTACAGGGTTTGCCCTGTTTGGTGTAGGGGTACGATCTTCTGTGCCGCATATTGGTGGTCATTCCGAGTTGATCGCACGTAGCAACTTTTTGCTGCTCGTGCGATCAACCTGACGCCGCCTATGACGGACTGTATTTTAGCAGAGCAGGGCTGCGATTGCTTGTGCAGCCCTGCTATGCTAAAACAGTTTCAAGCAAAATAAGAACAGCCATGAAGCTACTTACCCTGTGCGACAGATACAGCGATGAAGGGCCTGGCTCTGACATCAGACATCCGCCCTCCAAATGCCTGGATCCACCTGCGTTGGACTCACCACTCCTGGAAAACGATGAGTATCCGCACCGGAACGACTCCCGCCTGTCCGTCTTCTTGCGCTCGCCGCTGCGATCACTTTCCTTGCTGGCGGCGTTGTGGCCCGGCACGCGTGTGTGCATATGCGTCTGCCGCACATGCGCATTTCCGACCTGTTCGCACTGCTGCGAACAACAGATGCATGCGAACGGGTTGGAATGACCCCCATTGTTATATAACTCCATAAAAATAATATACACCAAAAATTTGGAGGATAAAATAGGAAAAGATCAAGAACCACTTCCTCCTAATGCTGAAGCTGCTGCCACTACTCATGACATAGACAATGAATTGCCATCAACGTCATCTGCCAAGGCCAATGCCCAATGTCATAGTAGAGGGCATGTAAAATCCAGAAAGCCAAAGTTCAGTAAAATGACCCCAAAAAATACATTTAAATCATCTGAGGAGAAACTTAAACTTTCCAATGTGCCATTTACGACACTGAGTGGCAAGGAACAGCTAAGGCCCTGGCCTATGTTCATGACTAGTGGTTCAGCTTCACATGACGATGGAAGCCCTCATCCTCCAGCTAGAAAAATTAAAAGTGTTAAGCTGACAAAAGCACAGCAAAGAACTGTGCATTCTAAGATGGTATCACAAATCCCCAAGGAGAGTCCTAGTGTGTCGGCGGTTGCGATGCCTGACCTTCCCATCACTGGACGGAAAAAGGTGGCTCCTTCCTACATTTGCACGCCCTCTGCAAGTGCTGGAAGGAGCACCCACAGTCCAGTTTCTGATATTCATATTGAAGATGTCACTGTTGAAGTATACCAGGATGAGGATATGGGTGTTGCTAGCGCTGAGGAGGAAATTGACGAACGAGGATTCTGATGGTGATGTGGTTTGTTTAAATCAGGCACCGGGGTAGACAGTTGTCCGTGGGATGAAGAAGCCCATTGTCACACCTGGGAAAAATACCAAAAAAGCCACCTATTCGGTGTGGAAGCGTTTCTCCACAAATCCGGACTACAGGTGTCAAGCCATGTGTTGCCTTGGTCAATCCGTAATAAGTAGGGGTAAGGACGTTAACCACCTAGGAATATCTTCCCTTATACATCACCTGCAGCGCATTCATCAGAAGTCATTGTCAAGTTCAGAAACTTTGGGTAAGAGCATAAGCAGTTCTCTGACACCTAAATCCCTTCTTCCTCTTGTACCCAAATTCCTGCAAGCCACACCACCAACTCCCTCAACGTCAATTTCCTCCTCAGTCAGGAACATCAGTAGTCTTGCAGGCCATGTCACTGGCATGACTGACGAGTCCTCTCCTAACCGGGATTCCTCTGGAGGATCTTTAAGTGGTATGCCTACTACTGCTGCTGCCGCTGCTGTTGTTGCTGCTTGGAGTCGATCGTGATCCCAGAGGGAAAGTCGGAAGACCACTTGTACTACTTCAGATAAGCAACTGACTGTCCAACAGTCCTTTGCGAGGAAGATGAAATATGACAGCAGTCATCCTGTTGCAAAGCAGATAACTGAGGCCTTGACAGCTATGTTGGTGTTAGATGTGCATCCGGTATTCGCCATTAGTGCAGTGGTATTTCGACAAATGATGGAGGTAATGTGTTACCGGTACCAAATCCCATCTAGATTCCAATTCACTAGGAAAGCATTTCCCGGACTTTACAGGGACATTAAGAAAGTGTCCTCAGTGTCCTGAAAAATGCGGTTGTACCGAGTGTGTACTTAACCACGGACATGTGGACAAGTGGAGCAGGGCAAACTAAGGACTACATGACTGTGACAGCCCACTGGCTAGATGTATTGCCTCCAGCAGTAACAACAGCAGCGGCACCAGTAGCAGCATCTCACAAATGCCCACTCGTTCCTAGGCAGGCTACACTGTGTATCACCGGTTTCTGTAATAGGCACACCGCTTAAAATCTCTTATGGAAATTGAGTGACATCATCGCACAATGGGGGTCATTCCGACCTGATCACTTGCTGCAGTTTCTCGCAGCATAGCGATCGGGTCGGAACTGCTCATGCGCCGGCGCCGCAGTGCACTGGTGCATGGCAGCCAGCGTTGCCTAGCGATCGCCTCTGAGACAGAGGTGGTAGCGGGGTGGGGGGGGTCTGGATGGCGGCATTAAGCAGCCGTTTAGGGGGTGCGGTCCGGTCAACGCAGGCATGGCCGAACCATTGGGGGGGCAGTCCGCGTCGGCTGCATGACATCACACGAGGCCACTGCGGGCCGGGGAGCGACGAGTAGCTCCTGGCCAGCACGCTAAAGCTGCGCTGGTCGGGAGCTACTCTTGAGGTGCAAAGGCATCTTTGCACTTCTGCGGGGGGGGGGGGGACAGCGGAACTGAAATGCGGGACGGACTAGCCCTGTGCTGGGCATCCCGCCGCATGTCAGTGTGAATGATCATAGCTGTGCTAAGTTTAGCACAGCTACGATCAACTTGGAATGAACCCCAATGGCTTACCCCACTTAGACTCTCCTGGGGATTTGTGATATCGGATATCGCCACCAATATTGTGCGTGCATTACATCTGTGCAAATTCCAGCACGTCCCATGTTTTGTACATACATTTAATTTGGTGGTGCATAATTTTTTGAAAAATGACAGGGGTGTGCAGGAGATGCTGTCAGTGGCCCAAAAAATTTTGGGCCACTTTTGACATTCAGCCACTGTGTCCCGAAGCCTGGAGCGCCAGCAAACACTCCTGAACCTGCCCTGCCATCACCTGAAGCAAGAGGTGGTAACGAGGTGAAATTCAACAATCTATATGCTTCAGAGGATGGAGAAGCAGCAAAAGGCCATTCAAGCCTATACATCCACCTACGATACAGGCAAAGAAGGGGGCATGCACCTGACTCAAGAACAGTGGAGAATGATTTCCGTGTTGTGCAATGTTCTCCAACCCTTCGAACTTGCCACACGTGAAGTCAGTTCAGACACTGCCAGCTTGAGTCAGGCCATTCCCCTCATCAGGCTTTTTCAGAAGCAACGAAGAATTTGAAGGGGGACTTGTGGATGGAGCCCTTCATTCACTTTGCCAGGATTCAAGGGTGGTCAATCTGTTGAAATCAGAGCACTACATTTTGGCCACCGTGCTCGATCCAAGGTTTAAAGCTTATGTTGTATCTCTCTTTCAGGCAAACACAAGTCTGCAGAGGTACATAGACCTGCTGGTGGGAAAATTGTCAACTCAAGCGGAACGTGACCTGCCAACAGCTCCTCTTTCATTTTCTCCTGCAATTGGGGCTGTGATGAAAAGGCTAAGATTTCCTAGCCCACCTGCTGTCGGTGATGCAGGGCAGTCAGGAGCAAATGTTGACATCTGGTCCGGAAGGACCTGCCAATGATTACTGACATGTCTACTGTCACTGCATATGATGCTGTCACCATTGAAAGAATGGTGGAGGATTATATTGGTGACAGCATCCAAATAGGCATGTCAGACAGTCCGTATGTATACTGGCAGGATAAAGAGGCAATTTAGAGGCCCTTGCACAAACTGGCTTTATTTTCCGTAAGTTGCTCTGAAAGAGTGTTTAGTACAGCCGGTAACTTTGTCAGCGATCGGCGTAGGAGGTCACTTCCACAAAATGTGGAGAAGATGATGTTCATCAAAATGAATTATACATTCCTCCAGGAAGACATTTACCAGCAATTGCCTCCAGAAAGTACTTAGGGACCTGTGATGGTTGATTCCAGTAGGGACGAATTAATACACTGTGAGGATGAGGATGTATACACTGAAAGGGTTAAGGAATTGGATTATGAGGACTACATCTTGCCTCTGTAGAGTCAGTTTGTGCAAGGAGAGGTGAATTGCTTCGTTTTTGGTGGGGGGATTAATTGCTTCTTTTTTTGTGGGGGCCCAAACAAACCACTCATTTCAGACACAGTCGTGTGGCAGACCCTGTTGCTGAAATTATTGGTTTGTTAAAGTGTGCATGTCCTGTTTATACAACATAAGGGTGTGTGGAAGGGCACAAGGACAATTCCATCTTGCACCTCTTATTTTTTTCTTTGCATTATGTGCTCTTTGGGGTCTAGTTTTTAAAAGTGCCATCCTGTCTGACACGGCAGTGCCACTTCTATATGGGTAAGGTGTTTGTTCCACCCACTTGGGTCGCTTAGCTTAGTCATCCAGCTACCTCATTGCACCTCTTTTTCTTCTTTGCATTATGTGCTCTTTGGGGCCTAGTTTTTAAAAGTGCCATCCTGTCTGACACGGTAGTGCCACTCCTAGATGGCCCAGGTGTTTGTGCCGCCCACTTGTGTCGCTTAGTTTAGTCATCCAGCTACCTCATTGCAACTCTTTTTTTCTTTGCATTATGTGCTCTTTGGGGCCTAATTTTTAGAAGTGCCGTCCTGTCTGACACTGCAGTGCCACTCCTAGATGGGCCAGGTGGGTCGTTTACCTTAGTCATCCAGCGACCTTGTTGCAAACTTTTGGCCTAAAAACAATATTGTGAGGTGTGAGGTGTTCAGAATAGACTGAAAATGAGTGGAAATTAATGTTATTGAGGTCAATAATACTGTAGGATCAAAATTACCCCCAAATTCTGTGATTTTAGCTGTTTTTATGTTTTTTTCAAAAATCATCCAGATCCGAAACCAAAACCCGAAAGGGTGATTTTGGCAAAACCAATCCAGATCCAAAACACGAGTGGGGATCCAGATCCAAAACCAAAACACCGTCCTACATCTCTAGTTTTTTGTCAGTTTGCACGTGGATGGTAAAGTATGAAAAATTAGAAAAAAATGAAAACATAAAATAAAAAAAACTATCGACCTTTTGAACTCTACCATTTACATGTCAACCTTTTTACCCTGTTGACCTAATGCATTTCTACCATTAGTGGTCGACCTATTTACTGAATACCTTTAAAGTGTAGAATATAGACCGGATATTGGCCCTCATTCCGAGTTGTTCGCTCGTTGCCGATTTTCACTATATTGCAATTAGTCGCTTACTGCGCATGCGCACAGGTTCGCAGAGCGCATGCGGTTAGTTATTTTACACAAAAGTTAGGTATTTTACTCACGGCATAATGAGCATTTTTCATCGTTCTGGTGATCGTACTGTGATTGACAGGAAGTGGGTGTTTCTGGGCGGAAACTGGCCGTTTTCTGGGAGTGTGCGAAAAAACGCTGGCGTTTCTGGGGAAAACGCGGGAGTGTCTGAAGAAACGGGGGAGTGTCTGGGCAAACGCTGGGTGTGTTTGTGACGTCAAACCAGGAACGAAACTGACTGAACTGATCGCAATGGCTGAGTAAGTCTGGAGCTACTCAGAAACTGCTAAGAAATTTCTATTCGCAATTCTGCTAATCTTTCGTTCGCAATTCTGCTAAGCTAAGATACACTCCCATAGGGCGGCGGCTTAGCGTGTGCAATGCTGCTAAAAGCAGTTAGCGAGCGAACAACTCGGAATGAGGGCCATTGTGTGACTTGATCATGTAACCCACCAGGCATTTTTTAGCCCTTCAATTTGGCTGGATCAACATGCATTTACATAGCACTTACCCTTATGTATTATAGATTGAAAGTTTGTGAGCAGGGCCCTCTTACCTGTCTGTTTTTACCCAATCCTATTCTTATTACTGTTTTGTTCCAATTTGTAAAGAGCAATAGATTACGCTGGTATAATATTAATACATTTTAACAAAATCATTTAAATCCACTCATCTCACAGAGCATTCCTCAGATATTAAATAATGTTTGACAAATCCAGCAAGTAGACACCACCACAAAGGAAATGGATCAATGCAGTGAGCATCCTCTAAGACTAAAGCAAATAAATTTAATCTCCTTAGTTTAAGCAAGTTTACTACCCGAAAGGCAGCAATAAATAGTGTCAAACTGCTCTAATCAAGCTGGTAACAATCCTCAGGTGCTGCGGGAGGGGGTTACTCTAGACAAGAAGTACAAAAGGGATTTTTCCCACCTACTCTGCTGACTTTTAGTTAGAAGAACTATATACTATGTAATAATAGAAAATGTAGAGCTCTTTGTTACATATGTTTTGCAAAAGATATGATAAGCCTCCAGGCCACTTCACGGCTGCTCTATTACTGGACGTCCCTAACTAAGCATAAGTCCAGGGCTTGGACCCCACAAAGACGGCTCAGGCCCGACCACCCTAGGGCAGCACACTATTGAGATACTAAAGTGTTAATATGTGTTAAGAAAGAAGCAGAAGCTATGGGTTAGAAAGTGCTACAAAAATAAGGGTGTTAATAAAATACTCAAAAGAGTAATATTAGTGGAATAATAGGAGTGTTACATAAGTGCTAAATAAATAATATGGCGTGCTACCCCAAGGTAGCCCAGTCACACCAGACCTGGGGGGTACCACTCCCCAAACTCACACACAGCATAATAATAATAATAATAATAATTACCACTATGGGTCATACAATTGCTTAATGTACGGCCACATGATAATGGCACATACAAAACTTATCCAGACTGAGAGCTAGCTTACCTGGAGGCACCCCTGAATCCTCCAAATGGCACCACAGGACCCAGCATGCCCTCCTAATGCTGGCTCCATCTATGCCTCACTGAACTGCAATAAATAGTGGCAAACTGCTCTAATCAAGCTGGTAACAATCCTCAGGTGCTGCGGGAGGGGGTTACTCTAGACAAGAAGAACAAAAGGGATTTTCCCATGCACTCTGCTGGCTGTTAGTAAGAAGAACTATATACTATATAATAATAGAAAATGTAGAGCTCTTCGTTACATATGTTTTGCAAAAGATATGATAAGCCTCCAGGCCACTTCATGGCTGCTCTATCACTGGAGGTCCCTAACTAAGCATAAGTCCAGGGCTTGGACCCCACAAAGTCGGCTCAGGCCCGACCACCCTAGGGCAGCACACCATTGAGATACTAAAATGTTAATATGTGTTAAGAAAGAAGCAGAAGCTATGGGTTAGAAAGTGCTACAAAAATAAGGGTGTTAATAAAATACTCAAAAGAGTAATATTAGTGGAATAATAGGAGTGTTATATAAGTGCTAAATAAATTTACATTTACATAGCACTTACCCTTATGTATTATAGATTGAATGTTTGTGAGCAGGGCCCTCTTACCTGTCTGTTATTACCCAATCCTATTCTTATTACTGTTTTGTTCCAATTTGTAAAGAGCAATAGATTACGCTGGTATAATATTAATACATTTTAACAAAATCATTTAAATCCACTCATCTCACAGAGCATTCCTCAGATATTAATAATGTTTGACAAATCCTGCAAGTAGACACCACCACAAAGGAAATGGATCAATGCAGTGAGCATCCTCTAAGACTAAAGCAAATAAATTTAATCTCTTTAGTTTAAGCAAGTTTACTACCCGAAAGGCAGCTACAGAGTATAATATTCCTCCTACCATGACAAAACTCGCAGCTCTGCTCATGTTTGTCAGCTATAGCCGGTTTCCTTCTCACAGGATTATGGGATATTGAAGATTCACAGTAGATGGTCTCAAGCCAGTGAGAATTTGTAACAGCGCACAATCATTGTTTGGAACATTTAACAGTGGGCAGCAGAATAGATGCTGCAGAGAGAGAACAAGATCAAAACTGTTTTCATTTATGTGATTAGATTTTCCCCAGGACTGGTTTGCAATGTGTCTTCTCTTTGATTTGCGATTTACAATCTGATGCTAAACAAAATATAAAATTGAGCACAAAAAGGGGTGTATTTTATCAGGTTTACATCATATAAGCTTAACAATTACATATGGTGTACTCTCCCTGCAGCTGATAATGAAAATGCTAATTAAATTGTATATTTAACATCTTGCAATCAGCAGTGGTAGAATGCCTTGTATTGTCATAAAGTATCACCAAAATATGAACTACAGATTACTGTCTGGGTTCATTAAAGGGGGGTATTCACGTAGCGATGCGTGGTTAAATTCTAAGTAATCTAACTAGATTGCTTAGAAAAGATGCACACATCTCTCTGTGTGTTTGCCCCCATAGTGATAGCGATGCGCGGCCCTGCGTGTCGCTGTCACAGGTTCTAGATTGGCCACAATCTAGTTACAGCGCTCACTTCACCACTGGGTGAAGTGACTTTCTCCCTTCCCCCCTCTCGCTCAGCACACATCACGCTGTGTGCTGAGTGGGGGGAGCGCTCTGTCCTAGATTGCTCCGCACACATCGGTACCCCACTTAAGACTTAGCTTATTGCTAAGCCAGACTAATTACAGTGGGTATGTGCATGCATGACCTTGCAATAACACAAGAATAATTGCCGTGGCACTTGTACAACCACAAATACTTTCCATGGCCTGGCACTGCTAGTGCCGGTGGTTACCCTTTGCTAGATAGGAAAAGTCATTTTTTTTCAGCAAAACAACACAGCAGTAAGATAGTGTGTACTGGGGACAAAACTGGACCTTAGCCCAAACACGAACGATCACACAGTGCTGATGAAAGCCAGGAGAGGAGACAATATCAAAGGAGATCAAAAAGGAGAAAGTGAAAAGATTTGTGTGAGCTGACTGCAAGGAGGTTGCCCTCTAATATTGTGAGAAATGCTTCAAAATGTAGCAAAGATCTCTTCTACGTTAGTTCAGGCTACTTTTTAATGTTCTACAGCTGGCTACAGCATGGCAGCAGAAGAGGATGGACGCGATTAAAATACCGGCAGTTGGGATCCCGGCAGTCACAATACCAATGCTGGAGTCCCGACAGGCGGTGAAATGCCGCCACCAGAATACCGGCGACACATGCTATTCTTCTTCGTGGCGAGAACAGTGAAGCTGCAGGGTGCTTTCTAGCGCTTGTCCCACTGTCGGCATTTTGACAGATGGGATCTCATTGCTGGGTTTATGACAGCCGGCATCCCATTCGATGGTAACTCGTACGTATCACAAAGATGATCTAGTTCCACAATTCTTATGGTGACCATACACTTGTGCGATAGGGCATACAATCCTTCGGTTTTGACAGCATCTGTGAGAGAAATCGAAGGATTGCATGCGAATGTAAGGTACCATGTGATGCGATGCACGGGCACGCCGCTCGAATATCGCGTCTCATGATAGTATGTGCCACCCTAAATATTTATCGCATTGCAGTGCGATCGCATGTGTTTTTTAAAACACATGCAATATATCGCACTGCGATGTGCGATGGGCACCCGCCGGGAGCGGCCTCACTCGGTGGTGACGTTCCCTTCATGTGATTGCCATGCGATCTATCGCATGGTAATCACTTTGGCAGTTCAGGTACGATTTCATCGCACCTGAACTGCCTGTGCGATGCCCCGTGATGTTGTGTCACGGGGCATAGCACAAGTGTATGGGCACCATTAGACTGCATGCTGGACCTTGTTGTACTGTTGTAATAAAAAACAGAGATTGGTGGGGGTAGAAAAACAGCGCACTGGGTTATTTGATTATAAAAACTGGTATCATGTATTTGATTTTAAGAAACATATTATAGTTCTGGATTGAACAATTGAATATGAATAATTAATTTGAGCCGGCGGTGCTCCCAGGAGTTGTGAGATAAACTTATGGAAACAAAAAGAAGGAAAGACAACTCTATATGTTGGGGCACTCATTAATAAAATGTAAAACTTAACTTTTAATATGACTTCCAAATGACTCACATAAACATAACAACATATAACATAAATAATAAGGCACCACAAATAGGCCTTATACAATGAACTCTCTCCTGTATAAATGCTAAAAGTTTTATTTTACCTTAATAGGGCATTCTTTTAAACATTTTGTGTTAGAATTTAAAGTCCTTATTGGAGGATATTTCAAAACAGTTAGTATTCTCCATTGTCAGATCTCCCTGTACCAATAAATTGCATTGTGTCTTGTAATATGTCACTAGTTATGCAACAGAGTAACAGGATGCAGTTTGCTAAATCCCTGAATGAATTCTCTATAGTGTATTGTTGTTCAATAGTAACTATTAAATAGCAACATTTGTTGCTTGCTCCACTGGTTGCATAAGTAACACTTGGCAGGGAGTACTAATTTGAGAAATTACACGGTGCCCTATAATGCATTCCTTATGGTTATTGGCACAGATAGTGTAAAGTTCAAAGGAAGAGGGGTAACAGGCAGAGGCAGAACTCTAGGAGGCAACGGAGTCATCTGCCGCCGGGCTCCTGCTCTGAAGGGGGGCTCTTCTCCCCCCATTCTGTGACACCATTGAAGTAAGTTAATTGATGGCTGCCGCTATCTCTTCACTATATGAAGTTACTTCCCTGACAATTACACATAACTTCATATAGTTACAATTCTCATGCTTCCTGTACTGGAGCAAATATCTCCATCAGTAAAGTGTCTGCTGTCAGTGGGTTCTAATCCTTGGTAGGACTGCCAAGAAATGTGTGATTTAAAGTAAAAGACAATGAAATGTATATATACAGTATATTAAAAAAATTCAGAACACTACACACACACACACACACACACACATGCACACATACATACATATATTTGTCTAAATATAAGGGGGGGGGGGCAACTGGTATGAACTTGCCTCCGGGCGACTGTGACGAATTTACGCCACTGGTAACAGGTTGTGCCCAGTTTCTGCTTTTGTAGATCTGCTACTGCGCATCGAATCTGCACTGAGAGAACTGCATTTGGCACCCATGTATTCCCCAAGGGCTGTATCTGCTTTCAACCTTCCATATGTCCTTGGGTTGGCAAGGATTGATGAGAGTACATGGGAGAGGTTCCTAATAGGGGTCCCTATTGCAAATCAATTTTCTGATTGGTACTCAACCAAAAAATCATTAGTGGTTAAAATCATTATTCATTCTATTATTAATCTTTTTAAAGAAAAATATCTCGGGTAGTAAATATATATGAATCTATAGGTGCCCCTTTGAAGAAATGCTAGAAGGAAGTTTCACAAAGAGGTGGCATCATTGATATCTACTGTCAGCAAGCATATCAGGTGACATCGAATTGCTAATGAGAGAACCATTGGTGCTTCTCCAGGGAAATAGTGTGCTTCTACTTTCGGTGTCCCAGTGATCAGACTGCAGATGAGAGGTCACAAAAAAAGATAGGAACTGATATTATAGGTGCAGATCGTAGGGACCATAAGGTCCTAATGGTTGCCAATTCCCCCCTAAATGGGTATGTTGTTTGGTATACTCCCTCCTTATGTATATACACAGCATGTGCTGTATTGGAAATAGATGTCCTGAATTAATTGGGTTATGTCGTCCTGTCTATCTCCTACAGCTGACAAAAATAATAAAACAATCTAATTTGATTTAAGCATACTGTTGTAACACCAGGTTTCCCACCAGTTTTCTAAAGACATGTGTGTGTGTGTGTGTGTGTGTGTGTGTGTGTGTGTGTGTGTGTGTGTGTGTGTGTGTGTGTGTGTGTGTGTGTTCATTTGCAACGCTAACATCCATTTTAGAGAAATTCTCCATAAAAATGTATTTTCCACAGATGGTTCCTAGGTCTACCCTAACCACACAATGATTTGGCTTTCATCAAAGCTCTATTCACAAGACACCACAGTGCAGAAAGGCAAAGCCTAAGCATAGCTCAAAGATTGTATCGTCATAGCTTTGCATCGTTGCTGCATGTTCTGCTGCACAACTCAATTTGCATTATTTTTTGCAACAACTTCACTTACCCCATTGTTTATTATTAGTATTACTACTAGCATTGCCTGCAGCTTCGCTTGCGTGGATGTCTATTATCGCTCAGCAGAACTAATTTAACAAAGAAAGTAGTGCCATCTAATATTGTGATGTATATTTTGTATTGTACACATTGATCACAAAATGTATTTGTAAACAATATTTGCAGTTTTTCCTTCAGAGAGTAACGCAAAAAGATGCTTAGTGCTATTAACTCATGATCAAGCCACATACAGCTGCCCATGGGAGAAGCAACTAGTCCTGAGATCTATACGCTCAGCTCTGTGCCTGTGACTTGTTGATCATCATAGTGTAGCAGACGCTTACAGGAAACTGCAGGCACTTGAACCGTAAAGGCAAAATGTTGGGGATAAGGGGTATATGTGGTGTAAATGGGATCAGTATGATTTCCCGACTGACTGTATCCTGGCGGTCGAAAATACAGATGCCGGAATCCCAACAGCCGGAATACTGACCTCGAGTGCAGCATGTCCCCTCGCAGGCTCGCTGCGCTCACCACGCTTTATGTCACAACAAGGTTCTATTCCCCCTTGGGTGGTGGCATGGACCACCACCCAAGACAGGTTTCTGGCCGACGGTCGGGATTTCGACCGGCGGTATTTCAATGGCTGTCGGGATTTCGACCGCCGGGTTCTCGACAGTCGGGAATATAACTGCATACTGTTTAAACACCTGCACCACATCTCATTAGAATCTCTGCCTCTTCAGAGCAGTCACTTTAAGTTGGGTTCCGTTACATAACTTGGGCAGAGTCCAGTTCATCAAAAGCATAACTGGAACACCAACTTTCAGTATGCCAAGTGTCAAGCATTTGGTTTTTCCTTTATTGCTCCTCTCTCTGTTGTCACATCAAGATTATACATACCTTAGTTTCTTTCTAGGTCACTTATAGCTATACAATAATGAAAATGTGATCTAAATTAATCCAGTAGTTTTTGTGTAATGCCGGAAACAGACAGACAAAAAAAATCAGATTTTTTTCCCCCCCTGTCTCTATACAGTAGTTCATAAACAGTCCCAAAAAGTATTATTCTCAAAAAAATAAAAAAAGTGCTGTGTACTGTACAGACACAACCCTTACAGTTTTACTATATGTATAGACTATAACATATGAGGTTTTTGCTAAGCTTGAACACTACAGATTTTTTAATATTACTTTTTCAAGTAAAAATCTGCAGAATGAATATTTATTCCCCACACCCCCTTGAATAGAGGAGTAAGAAATAGAATCTTTCTTCCATTGCAGATAGAACTGTACAGAAAAATACAAAGTAAATGTATTTCTGAAAATTGTTTTGCAAGTTACAAATGTTAATATTAGCTGAGACATCCCCAGACAATTCCTGAGTACAAACCGTACAGTGAGAGAAGTACAGACTCCTGTGCACATCTTGTACCCAGGAGAATTCTACAATGGAATCACAATCCCTACACATGTAATTTGGTGATGATGTAGGGAAGAACCAGACAACATAGGTCAGCAGAACAAAGATTTTATTTAGCTGATTAGCAAAGCCAGGAAAGGCTGATATGCTCTAGAGATATCTGTTAGCACAGGCAAAGCTGCCTCCATTCTATTTATTACTTGGTCTACTGTGATCTTATAGCAGGTTCTGGCAACCTCAGCCAGCTATTGTGGAACTACAAGTATCAGCATACACTGCTGCACTAACTCCAGATTTCTGACTCTGGATGCAGTGTTGTCTGGACATTCAACATGAGAGTCAGGGTCATCTCTTTTGACACCAGGAATTAAAGGGATAAATGTGGTTGTCTGTGATAATCAATACAGTTAAATATGCCCTATGTAAAAAGTAGAGCACATGTGATTTGCTAAGTAGGGCAGAAGAAATATTGCAACGGAACATTTATTTTGTGGGGTACATTGTAAATAGACCATAGAGATATTATAAAGGTTGTACAGTAGTGAAGTCATGAGAAATTGGAGAAGAATATAATGCTTCTATGCACAGTAAAAACTGTATAAAATGAGGCATAATAAACAACACTATACGATTATTTATCCCATGCCCCAAGGTTACACAATATTGCACATATTTTAATTTGTGGGCGGATTAACTCATTTTAGCACAAATGCAGGAATTAGTTTTTCATCTGCAAGCACATAATTATATTTTAAAGCCATTTGTTCAACTTCAAACTTTCTTCTCAGACGCTCTGTACAGGTTTGACAACTTGCGGGCTGCCACAGTCCTGATTGCATTGTTCCTTCTAGTTCTGTAATGACTAATTGGCCCTTTTCTGACTCTAAATAGGCTGTTTTCCATTGATAAAAGCTGAATGTTAAATCCATGTTTTCTCACTTCTTTTTGGCCTTTGTATTTGTGCTACTCTGGCTGTAAAATGTTGGAATAATCAGGCTGTTTGTGGTGCTCTTAGCTGAGTTCCTGTTAAATTCACATAAATAAAGGTTTGTGTTTATCATCAGTGAAATAAATGTGTCGTTGGAGAAAGGTGATGGGGCCATTTTTTATGGTCAGCTCAGTTACCGTATTGAAAGCCTCTCTGGGGCTTTGTTATTTTCTATCTTCTCTCACTTCACAGACCATGATAAATGCCCTCATAATTTCTCACCTTGACTACTGCAACCTCTACCCTGCTCTCCATGCTGCCTACTGGGATTACTAATGTGTATTTCTAAACAAATGTAAATTTAGTAGAGAGTTTGATAACAATGTAATTGTTCTTGTCTCTTTCATATCAAATAAAGTAACATATGCAACTGTGAGCACATAATAATCAACATTTGCGAATCACTTCCAGGAATACATTGCTGCAGGCTGATACACAGAAGCATGAAACAGGCGTTACCAGGTGGTATACTACAGTCTCCAGCACAACATTGTCCCTGAATATTGTTTTTTAAGCCCACACAAGACATTTGTTATAATATGAATATAATACACCACATAGTAGTTTGTACATTAACATTCATGACATACAGTATCTCATTTGCAGTTTGTTTTCCCTGTGGGCTAAGACAGTTGTGTGAGGGGGTGGTCTTCTGTTTGCCGGCGGTCGGGCTCCCGGCGCTCAGTATACCGGCCGGGATGCTGGTCGCCGGGAGCCCGACCGCCGGCCAGCCGTAGTGAACCCGTGTGAGGCAGATACTGTACGATTCTCATTGTATGATTGTACCATTCATTGAATGATTCTCAGGATCCTCAGGACAATTTGCACTGACGGGCAGACGCTGACACTGATGACACTGTTAAAATGTTGTAAATGACATTATTAGCAGGTTACCATCCCATGTTTGACCTGCTTTAACAGTGTTTGTATTCTAAAGTCCAGATTCACAACCACACACATTCCACATGCAATGCCAATTCGTATAGGTGAGCGATTATTTGCAACTGAGCATAATTGGAAATGACTGAAAACCCCCACCAACAATACATGTGTTATACAGTGTATGCTGTCAAAGTCGAAAAACATTGCAGTACACACATCATGTACAAATTACACACAGATGGCCTCCGTTTTGCACGTACTTGCTCTGCTGTGTGTGCGCATATTCAGAATTTGCGAATGGTCGCTCCCGCGGACCTGCGTATTAACGCGTGGTATGAGTATTTATGGTAGAGTTTGTGAACACATGGAAAGCTATCAAAACACATTACATATCTAATCCAAATAGTGCACAATGTACACATAGTCTCCCTACACCACACCAGAAAGTAACAGCAGTTTAAATGGTAACAGAACAAAGGGATTCACCTTTACAGGATAGGAGGGGACAGAACAAGGTTACAAGGTGGTGTTTGGTATCCAGCTGAAAGGTATTTTAAGGGTAACATTCCGGTGTTGGTTTGAGAAAGATCGCATGTTCCTGCGGATAGTTATGTGCTAGAACAGAATATAGATATAGGGGTATATGCAATTCCGGGCGAATTGCGGCAATTTTTCGCCCGTTTTTAATTCGACACAATTCGACCATCGAATTCCGGCCGGCGGGTGCTGGAATTCGACATATGCAATAAAAAATGGATTCGACAGTCCCGCTGTCGAAAAACGGGCCAATTGACAGATTTTAATTCAATTTTTAAAAATGTAAAAAAAAAAAAAAAAAAAGGTAAAAAACCAGAAAAAAAATTGCGTGGGGTCCCCCCTCCTAAGCATAACCAGCCTCGGGCTCTTTGAGCCGGTCCTGGTTGCCAAAATAAGGGGAAAAAAATGACAGGGGATCCCCCGTATTTTAACAACCAGCACCGGGCTCTGCGCCTGGTCCTGGTGCAAAAAATACAGGGGACAAAAAGAGTAGGGGTCCCCCGTATTTTTTGTACCAGCACCGGGCTCCACTAGCTGGACAGATAATGCCACAGCCGGGGGACACTTTTATACCGCTCCCTGCGGCCATGGCATTAAATACCCAACTAGTCACCCCTGGCCGGGGTACCCTGGAGGAGTGGGGACCCCCTTCAATCAAGGGGTCCCCCCCAGCCACCCAAGGACCAGGGGTGAAGCCCGAGGCTGTCCCCCCCATCCAAGGGCTGCGGATGGGGGGCTGATAGCCATGTGTAAAAATAAAAGAATAGTGTTTTTTGCAGAAGAACTACAAGTCCCAGCAAGCCTCCCCCGCAAGCTGGTACTTGGAGAACCACAAGTACCAGCATGCGGGGGGAAACAGGCCCGCTGGTACCTGTAGTTCTTCTGCAAAAAAAAATACCCAAATAAAAACAGGACACGCACACCGTGAAAATACAACTTTATTTCACACATGCCGACACATGCATACTTACCTATGTTGACACACCGACTGCCACGTGTCCAATGTCAACGAATCCGGGGTACCTGAAAATAAACTTAATACTCACCGAAATCCGGTGTCCAGTGATATTTGTAATCCACGTACTTGGCAAAACAAAAAAACTCATTTACCCGATCCACACGGACTGAAAGGGGTCCCATGTTTACACATGGGACCCCTTTCCCCGAATGCAGAGACCCCCCGTGACTGCTGTCACAGAAGGTCCCTTCAGCCAATCAGGGAGTGCCACGTCGTGGCACTCTCCTGATTGGCTGTATGCGCGTCGGAGCTGTCAGACGCGCATCACAGAGCCCCCTCCATTATCTTCAATGGTGGGAACTTTGTGGTCAGCGGTGAGGTCACCCGCGGTCAGCGGCTGACCGCGGGAAACCCCACCGCTGACCGCAAAGTTCCCACCATTGAAACTAATGGAGGTGCTGTGCGATGCGCTGTCTGCCAGCTCAGACGCGCATAGGGAATCAGGAGAGTGCCAGGACATGGCGCTACCTGATTGCCTGAAGGGACCTTCTGTGACAGGAGTCACAGGGGGTCTCAGCATTCGAGGAAAGGGGTCCCATGTGTAAACATGGGACCCCTTTCAGTCCGTGTGGATCGGGTAAATGCGTTTTTTTATTTTGCCAAGTACGTGGATTACAAATATCACTGGACACTGGATTTAGGTGAGTATGATTTAATTTTCAGGTACACCCCGTGGATTCTACTTGGACAAGTGGACCGAATGTCGTGTCAACATAGGTAAGTATGTGTGTGTGTCGACATGTATGTAATAAAGTTGTACTTTCAAGGTGTGCATGTCCTGTTTTTATTTGGGTATTTTTTTGCAGTAGAAATACAGGTACCAGCGGGCCCGTTTTTCTCCTGCATGCTGGTACTTGTGGTTTTCCAAGTACCAGCTTGCGGGGGAGGCTTGCTGGGACTTGTATTTCTGCTGCAAAAAACAATATTCTTTCATTTCACAAAAGGCTATCAGCCTCCCATCCGCAGCCCATGGATGGGGGGGACAGCCTCGGGCTTCACCCCTGGCCCTTGGGTGGCTGGAGGGGGGGACCCCTTGATTGAAGGGGTCCCCACTCCTCCAGGGTACCCCGGCCAGGGGTGACTAGTTGGGGTTTTAATGGCACGGCCGCAGGGACCGATATCAAAGTGTCCCCCGGCTGTGGCATTATCTCCCCAGCTAGTGGAGCCCGGTGCTGGTTCCAAAAATACGGGGGACCCCTACGCTTTTTGCCCCCCGTATTTTTGGCACCAGGACCGGATGCAGAGCCCGGTGCTGGTTCTAAAAATACGGGGGATCCCTTGTCATTCCCCCCCCCCCCGTATTTTTACAACCAGGACCAGCTCAAAGAGCCCGAGGCTGGTTATGCTTAGGAGGGGGGACCCCACGCATTTTTTTTCTGATTTTTAACCCATTCCATAAAAAAATATATATATATATAAAAAATACTTGTGCCTCCTAAATAGAAAAACCAAGTACCCAATCCCTTTTAATATAAATAGATATGCTATTACCAATAAAAAAAACACAAAAAAAATGTTTTTAAATTTTTTTATTAGATTCCGCCAGCAAAGTGAGGCGGATTGAAAATTACGAATTTACTGTCTAAAAGCACTGTTGTCGAATTTACAATCTTCAATTGAATATACTTTTGTCAAAATGCCACATTTGTACCATTGCAGAAATGTCGAATTTGTCAAATGTCGAATTTCAAAAAGTCGAATTTGGAAAGTCCGTTTTTTTGATGAAAAGTACTGAATTGCATTGTCGATTTTTTTGGGGGGCGAAAATGTCCAATTTTTCGACATTTTCGGGAATTCGACCGCAATTGCATATACCCCATAAACTGTATTTACTGTATATTATGTATGCGGCGGGAATGCAAATGAGACCACCCACAAGAGCAGTTGGAAAAGACATCGCCCACCTATTCAAACCGACCTATGACCTCTCCTGTACTGTAAATGACCATCCCTGTGTCCAATGGACAAAGAGATTTACAGTATCCATTGTGTTATGTTTTGGATGAATTGTATAAAGAGAGCCTGCTGCAGGCCTGGTCAGACACAAGACTCACAAAGTTATCTATTAGATGACCGAGGACCGGACCGGGTAGCGCAGCGAATCCAATCATGTATGTTCCATTGAATGTAGCTATTATTCTTTTGTATTGTATTGTTTATATTGTAACCCCCTTTCGGCAATAATACGCTGTGGTGTCGGAACCCAGTGGTTTAACTACAAACTGGTGTCGTGTCTTTCTTTCCCTGCTAAGGTTTAAAGTGTAATAGCATCACACTGCATTGCTGCATAAGGTTTAAAGTGTATTCATTGGGTGTGTACGCGCTGTGTGTACTTTGTACCGTCAGCGCTGCGTTTGTATGCAAAGTCCGTACACGGTACGGGACTCTGTACGCTAACAGCGTAAAAGGTGCATAGAGTGTGTATTAAGTTTAGTGGCCGCAGCGGCTCCATGGTACAGTGTATTTAAAGTGTGTATAAGGTATAGCTTTCATTCCTGTATATAAATCAGCATTCTCAATTGGGGGCTCTGTCCGGTTTTCCACATACTCACAGCCTAACAGGTCACAGCAGACTTAATCTATCAGCAAAAGGGTGGACAGAAAGTATGCTACGTATCCTTTTCCTGGTCGATGGATACACTGAAAACCCTACTTATTTGCTGATTAGATGGCATCTGCTCTGTATGGTTTGTAGAGATGCTGGTAGAACCCGTAAGGTAAACAGAAAAAAAGCTATTTAAAAATCTGTGATTTTTTTGGCGCCAAAAGCGTACACAGCACCTATACTCTTTGTATACCCTCACATTGTTGCCATAACACTCAGATTGCTAGATTCATTTAGACCTGTGTGAAACCAGAGATATTTGTTGCTATATAGTTAAAACTAAAATAAATATTTAAGGAAGTAAGCGTAAAGCACAAACACAGTCTGGCCTAGTTGTAAAGGTTTATACAGAAAGAAACTGTGTTGTGTTTAGTGGGCAATAGTAGTTTTATTGCTCACATTTATAGAGTTGTATGATTTGTGCTATTGCGGACGTACGGTTTTGTACACGTGTCTCAGACAAAGTACGGAACTGCACACGCGGCGTAAGAGACATGCACGGTCGCGTGTTTACGCAAATTGCGTAAGAGTATGGGCGCTAAGTACAAATTACACAATAGTTCATTTAGTTTAAAGGTGGGACAGTAGCCATGCTACAATAGCACAAAACTACCCGGTTTCTAAAAAAAAAATTAGTATAAAAACAAAATTTAGTATAAATAATTTTTATTTAAATTGCCTCTGGGGGTAAAGCTGCCAACTGAATGAATCCAAATTTTCTGTACAGAAAAACAAAGTATATTTGAGTGAGCGAACGTAAGAGTGAACGTATTGAACTCCAGAAGTCGGGTCCCGTGGTACATCAAGTAAGAGGAGGCTTGGTGGGGTGAAGTGGCTGACTCACGTTAATATAGATTGAAATACGCAAATCGTGAGGTGATTTGCAGAGTAGCGTGATAGTGCATAGTAGTGCGTTTGTATTACGCTCCGGGCTGAGGGTCGCAGTTTGTACATCGACCCGTGGTTGTACGGCAGATAGGTAACAAGTACCTATATGCTGTGCGATTGGACCGCGCATTTGTGGGTGCGATATATATAGTGCAACTGGATACCCCTTTACGAACTTTTGCGTAAAATCACGGTATCATTAGCGCTGAATAGAGCATATGCAAGTGTGATTTGTGTATAAGGTTATAGGGAGTTTTCGCTGGTCTCTCTCTGGAAAATCTCCAGCGGTGTATATTTACTGGAATAGGTAAGTCACTCCTAAACACTTCCAGTAAATATAGGTCAGATAGGGCCCTAGGTTGGGTACATTGCCTTCGCTATCAACAGTGTATGGTAGTACTGGCCAACTTGGGCATGAGCGAGTGAAAGCGCTAGGTGTCTTTCACCGTCTATCTGCGGTGTGCATTGGGGATTGCGTTTATTGGAAAAGTCTGCGATGGGATCCAATTGCACAAGCAGTGGGCGTTTGGTAACTAGGGTTCAGGTTGAGGTGCCGCGGCCAAGGGGGTCAGCGAGGTTTATTTTGTTTGAAAAGTATGGGTCACACACGGAGGCTTTTTGCAATGAATGGGTATGTATGACTGACAAAGATAGTGAACCATTCCCTAGGGTGGGCAGCTTTGAACCAGAGGTATTATAGAACTTAAGGATAAGGATATGTCTTCTTAAATCCAAAAAACAAAGGATTAGACATAATGATTGTTTAAATTTATGGCAACAGGAGGGGGATGTGCAAAGGGAACAAACTCGTAAAGCAGGTTCCAAACCTAGCAGGAATGGAGACACAAACACACCATTACCGACACAGTTCGAAGAAAAAAAGATGGCTACAATCAATGGTATATCTGTAAATGATAATAGTATGCAAGAGCAATGTATTAACCCTATCCTTTGCAAGTTGTATCCTGTTTTGAAGTCTTTGCAAGGTTATAGGTCACAGGAAGATGAAGGATCCAGCCAAATCGCAGCTCTCCTCCAAGCAGTCACTTTGCAAGAAACTCAGGTGGGGCCTGTCCAACCAGGTAGAGCAGTAACAATATTCACCAATGAAAGAACTAGTGAGGTCACAGCTACCGGTAAGTGTGAGACAGTTCATTGCACAGAGACAACAACACCTCACAATAAACAGATTAGGAACGGAATGGTAGAATTACATCCTGTCTTGGAATTAGTAACTCCCAATGGGGGAACTGATAGTCAGGGAGTAATCCTCACCAGGAATAATGCAATGTATTGCCCGTGGCCCAGAGATGAGCTGCGGTCAATCATTTCAGAATTCCCCGACCCTCGGAAGCATTTAGCCAGATGTCAGAAGTTTATCAGAGATCTGGGTAATGCGTATGAACCGACAAACAAACACTGGCGGATATTTCTGAAAGCGTGCCTACCCCCTAATATTGACACCCAAAAATGTATCACTGATTGTAGATTAGAGTCAGATAGTCATATGACTGACAAACACAATCAGGAGAACTTAGAGAAAATTAACATGCAACTAGAGTTGTATTTCCCCACAACTGTTAAATGGAGAAGAATTTTCTCCATAAAACAGAGGGAAAATGAAATGACATCTGAATATTTCCATCGGGCCCTGCAAATAATGGACAGATACAGTGGGGTATCAGATACAGGGAACGATGCGAATTACAGGGAGGTGGCTGTCTCTGTGCTAATGGACGGACTCAATAAGACAGTAAGGGACAGGGTACAAACATCTTTGCCTAATTGGAGAGGGGTCACAGTAGCTGGTCTTAGTATTTCTTTAACTTCAACCATGCACAGCTGTGCATGTCAGCTGTGCGTTCCAATACTCAAAGCGTTCCTGCTCTAAGCGTTTTGAAAATGAACAGTTAAAAAAACAGTTCCTGCATTGGACTGAACTAAATCATCTTCCCTTTTCTTCTCATCCTCAGGTATGTTCAAATGTCCCCATGTAATCTGGCTATTGCTATCTGCACCAATTCGAAACTTCCATATTTTAAAAAAAGTATGTTCAAATGTCCCCATGTAATCTGGCTATTGCTATCTGCACCAATTCGAAACTTCCATATTTTAAAAAAAGTATGTTCAAATGTCCCCATGTAATCTGGCTATTGCTATCTGCACCTATTCGAAACTTCCATATTTTAAAAAAAGTATGTTCAAATGTCCCCATGTAATCTGGCTATTGCTATCTGCACCTATTCGAAACTTCCATATTTTAAAAAAAGTATGTTCAAATGTCCCCATGTAATCTGGCTATTGCTATCTGCACCAATTCGAAACTTCCATATTTTAAAAAAAGTATGTTCAAATGTCCCCATGTAATCTGGCTATTGCTATCTGCACCAATTCGAAACTTCCATATTTTAAAAAAAGTATGTTCAAATGTCCCCATGTAATCTGGCTATTGCTATCTGCACCAATTCGAAACTTCCATATTTTAAAAAAAGTATGTTCAAATCATTTGTTAGACAGTTTTTGTGATTTTTGCTTTTGTTTGTAATGTAAAATACCTGTGTTTCAAGCTTGGTCAGTGCCGCATATTTAATTAAGGCTCACTGGGCTGGTGTTTGTTTAATCAATCAGTGTGTAATGTAACACCTTTGATTGGTGGAACATATGCCTCAGCTGTAGTTGGGTCAATCTCCCATAGTATTTCTTTAACTTCAACCATGCAGCATGCACAGCTGTGCATGTCAGCTGTGCGTTCCAATACTCAAAGCGTTCCTGCTCTAAGCGTTTTGAAAATGAACAGTTAAAAAAACAGTTGAACAAACATTGAACAGCATCAAGAAAGAAATCTGGAACATTATGCAGCCTGTCCTCACCTCTGCCATGAGAACACCAGAACCAATTCCTACTACTTCTGTGTCCAAGAACATCATGACTGCCCCCAGGACTACCCCCAAGCTCAGCAGGGAACTGAGGGACGTGCGCATCAGGACCAGACTTTGCTGGGTCAGTTCCATTGGACATTAGTGTGCACCCCACATTCTCACACCCACCCGCACTGCTCTCATGAGACCAGGACATTTATCTTTTTCACAAAATAATGTTAGTACAGCTTTTTTTTTTTTCCTGCAAATGTGTCTTTCTCTTCTCTTTCTTCTTACACGGTACTTCCACCCCACTGTGTGCTATTCCCGTAAATGTGTACCTCCATCGGTTGCACACCCTGCCAGCAGTAACCTATGCAGTGCGCCCCACATGGCTGCCTCGGTGGTTCCCCTGTGGGCGGGGTGTGCTTCATTTGGATCTTTCCATGCAGGGTATAGCATACTCCTACACTCGTGTCAGTTCTCCCATACATGCATTTGGCCCCTGTATGGCTCATCTCCCTCTGTGTAACCTTGTAGTGCGCCCAACATGGCTGCCTTATCTGGTGCGCTTGTGGATGGGATGAAAAATGTGTGGACCTGATGTTTCTATTGGAACCCTACTCTGAACTTAAGGACTCTGCAATCTCCCCATTTTGTGTTCTCTTCTAGGGGTGGACTATTCCACCGTGGGTAATCCTACGCAGTGCGCCTAAGATGGCTGCCGCACTTGGTGCCTTGTGATGGTGGAATACACAACCCCTGGAGGTTATTACTCAAAATGCCTACACCAATCATGCATTATTCCTTCTGTGTCTTTGTCTGTGTGGTTTATCTTTTGATGTAATGCTTAAATCTTCTGTATTATGTGCATTGTGTGAGTTCTAGTTGGCGCCGCGGATGGCTGCCTCGGTGCTGCTCTGCCAAGCAGCCTTAGTTTTTAGTCTTAAATGTATAATATGTCTACTGTACAGTTGCATATGTGCAGTATGAACTCATATGTGTAATGTTTGTAATGTATGCTACTTTTTTTTTTTTTTTTTTTGTCCTCCATGTTGCTGCTTGGCAATGCATTGTACCACAAAGAATTCCTAGTGTACGTGAGTACACCAGGCCAATAAAGCTGATTCTGATTCTGATTCTGATTCTTAGAGAGTGCGCAATTGAACACCACAAGAATATTGTTAGGCGTAGAAAACAACAGGAGGAGAGGCTGAGAAGTATACAGGCTCTTACACCAAAGTCTCATCAGCCTAAACCCCAAAATCCTGGTGGTAAGAAAAGGCCAATAATATGTTACACTTGTAAAAATAAAGGACATTTTGCTAGAGATTGTAAGAGTAGTAGAGCACATAGCCAATATAGACCCCTAGACAGAGAAAACAAGCCACGTTATTAAAACACATAGACGGGATCAAGGGACATATAGTAAGGAATCACGAGCCTTATAGATAACACGGATTCGGTTAATGGGAAGAACAGAATAAATGCAACTTTACCCTTTTGACAGAACTTGCTGGGCTTAGGAGGAGGCCTCTAAACTTTTGCTTCTTCCTCTAGCAGAAGTGACCTCTAATTAACTTAACAGGAGTTTTGTAAGAGATGGTATACATATAGCGTGCTCCCGCCCAGGAAGCACAAAGTATGTTGGATACCCACGAAGACTAATGTTGTGTTTCACTGGTCTAGATGCATGTCCATCACAGGTAGAGGAAATTATCTCAAAGATACCGGGTTCCCTATGAACTTAGAATGGACAGGACACTGGATTGATGGCTGGGATAGTCCCAGTAGAGATATAACACACATAAAAATAGAATTTTTTTTAGGGGAGCAGACCGAGTAGAGAATCATTCCCCGTAGGGCCCAATCCAGATGTCAAATTTTGTAAAATCTTCTTTGCCTCTACAAACTTATCTGTTACTAAACTCTATGTGATTTGTCTTCAAAGTTTCCTCTTCATCTCTTACGTTCACCGACAGGATTACAGTTCAGACGCCACATGCCTATTCGGTCCTACAGAGTTCTGCCCAAATCCAGTATATCTCACCAGCATAGGGACACCAGTATTAATGCAGTGTGCCTGGTCATGCACAAAGGGTGGAGAATGGGAATACTGGTGAAGGGAGACTGTGTATAGACACCGATATGCATGATGGTGTGACAGCCTGATGGTGAACGCAAATCTGACAAATTTTCTTTTTATTATTTCCCCTCTCTTTTTGCTTTCCACAGACGGTTTATTTCACACAACTGATAATACACAACAGTTAAACAAATTGAAATGCAAGATTTGTGTTCTTTACAGGAAAAGGCAGTCTGGAGGTCAAAGGGATATGGCCAGGAATCCTCAGGACTGTGGACAGGTGGACAAGATAAGCCAGTGGCCCCCAGAGCATATCTTCCAAGCCTAGCTGAGGCGGCACACGGTCTGACTCATCTGGGTAAAGAGGGTATGTGCAAGCTGGTGAGAGCCTACTGGTGTGCGCCAGGATTCTCTTCTCATGCAGGTAAGAGAGCAATGACATGTTTTACTTGCTTGAGGAAGAATATTGGAAAGTCAATACCAACAGAGCCATCCCATATCCCTCCGACAGACAGACCTTTTCAGGTACTACAAATCGATTTCATACAGTTACCACCCTGTAGGAATTTAAAATATGTGTTAGTTTGTATTGATGTATTTTCCAACTGGGTAGAAGCGTTCCCTGCTGCCACAAATACTGCTACGTTCACTGCAAAGAAAATTGTGCAGGAATTTGTGTGTAGATATGGTATCCCTAGAATAATTGAAAGTGATAGGGGTACCCATTTTACAGGTGAAGTCTTTCAGGTCATGTGCAAGCTGGTGGGAATTAATAGCAAGCTGCATACTCCGTACCGTCCACAGGCGAGTGCAAAGGTGGGGAGAGTGAATAGCACTATTAAGAACAAGCTGAGCAAATTAATGGCTGAAACTGGATTGTCGTGGCCAGAAGCTTTGCCACTAGTATTGTACAGCATCAGAACCACTCCCAGGTCTCCCCTTAACCTATCACCCTTTGAAATTCTTTTTGGTCGACAACCTCATGTACTGATAGACCCCCAGGATGATTTGAAATGTAATAACGAAGTGACTGTGAAATATTTGGTTGGGATGAGCCAGCAGCTGAGAAATCAACAAAGAAATTTAAAGCTGGTGATTCCTGACCTACCGAACAGTAATTGTCATGACCAAAAGCAAACAAATTTAACTGTGAAAAAGCGCCTCAATGTGATAAATATATGTATATATCAGAAGCCCTCTGAATTACTGCGCAGCCTGCAACTATATGTGTAATAGTGTGGAGGCATAGACTGAAAAAGAGAACTGGCTGCGCTGAATTTCAGAAGGATTCAAATAACAAAGGAGAGAGCCAATGTATCAATATAAAAAGACAGCAGGTTTATTTAAAATATAATGTTAATTAGTAAAAATAATGATAAACAGACATATTGCATTAAGGATAACACAGTCCGGTGTCTCACAGTGTCAGCAGTATGTTGGACTTTCACAGAACTGCCTCTGTAAGTGTGATGTATTAACGTCCAAAATCCATACCAGGTATTAGCTGCCGTTCCTACTGCTCAGTATTGATGCATGAAGAAGTGTGATGTGACAGGTTCCAATGTGGGATCACATGAGGGGGCCAGTGAGTCCGTAAATGAACAATTACCTCTCCAGTGGGTTGGTCCGTCTACCGGGCGTCCCCGGACAGGAATCCTGCGTTACCCACACACAGCAGCAGTGTCACGGAGAGGAGAGCGGGCACCGCTCGGGAATCAGCTGGCTGTAGTGGTATGTGACGGCAGCGGCTATTGGAGATCTCAAAGCCGCCCGGAGAGGTAATTGTTCATTTACGGACTCACTGGCCCCCTCATGTGATCCCACATTGGAACCTGTCACATCACACTTCTTCATGCATCAATACTGAGCAGTAGGAACGGCAGCTAATACCTGGTATGGATTTTGGACGTTAATACATCACACTTACAGAGGCAGTTCTGTGAAAGTCCAACATACTGCTGACACTGTGAGACACCGGACTGTGTTATCCTTAATGCAATATGTCTGTTTATCATTATTTTTACTAATTAACATTATATTTTAAATAAACCTGCTGTCTTTTTATATTGATACATTGGCTCTCTCCTTTGTTATTTGAATCCTTCTGAAATTCAGCGCAGCCAGTTCTCTTTTTCAGTAATTGTCATGACATTGAACCTGGGGATTATGTGATGATTCAAAATTTCTTACGCTCAGGTTGCCTCATAGACAGGTGGGAAGGACCATATCAAGTCTTGTTAACCAGCACAACAGCATTGAAGGTCGCCAAAAGAGAGACTTGGATCCACTCGTCCCACTGCAAGAAGGTCGCTGACCCGGAGAGAACTCGTGACAAAGAGCAGAGTGTAGAGAATCTCGTATCACTGGAGTGTCTGTTCCGGGAAAGTTGAGAGGCAGGACTGTTGAAAGGCATCTGAGCACAGAGAGTAACAAGAGCTAGAGCGGTTGTCGTACCACTTTCTTTTTTCACCTCCCCCTGCATTTTTCCTTTCTTTTCTCCTTCTTATTTTCCTCCTTTCCCCTAACGAAATTGATCGATCACAAGAGACTGCGTTTCAGGTTCTGTTAGTAATTCTGGTTTTGATAAGGACAGTGTGTTTTGGTGAAGGTCCCAGAGAGGTCGAGCAGGGATCTGGAATGGGTTCTGATGGCAAGTATGATCTCAGGATCAGCGCATCACTTTAGTAAAGGCTGGCATCAGTAAGCGCTCTGGTAGTCAGGGAGCTCGGAGGCACTGTGAGGGGTTATTTTCTGATGAATATTGTATTTGTAGGAATTGTGAGAATATAGTTGAGGATGTGTGCATCCAGAGATGTCAGTCCAACCTTAATATCGACATGGACCGTCATCCGTTGAGTGATTACCACTCACAAGTGGGTAAGGTCTTAAACCAGACAGAATGCTGGGTGTGCTCACAGGTACCTCAAGGTCAGAGCAAGTCAGGATTAGTACCGTACCCTTTAGCAATAGATGAGGTACTTGAATTACAGGGTGGGAGGCCAGTGGACAAGAAATTCAATATTTCTAGGCCGCCTAGTTTGAAGCTCCACTAGTATCATGTAGACAGGTCCTTATTGTGTTTTAATATTTCCAATTACCGAAAACCGGGAAATTGGGAAGTGACGTGGAATAACCAGACAATGACCTTTTCACACAGAGCTGATAGGATACCCATAGACTCATAGAAACATAGAAACATAGAATTTGTCGGCAGATAAGAACCACTTGGCCCATCTAGTCTGCCCCTTATTTTTTTTTTTTTATATTATTTTTTATCACTAACCTTATTTGATCCTTATTTCTTTGTAAGGATATCCTTATGTCTATCCCATGCATGTTTAAATTGCTCTACTGTCTTAGCCTCTACCACCTCTGATGGGAGGCTATTCCACTTGTCCACTACCCTTTCTGTGAAATAATTTTTCCGCAAATTTCCCCTGAACCTCCCCCCCTCCAGTCTCAGTGCATGTCCTCGTGTCCTATTGCTTCTCTTCATTTGGAGAATGTTTCCCTCCTGGACTTTGTTAAAACCCTTCATATATTTGAAAGTTTCTATCATGTCTCCCCTTTCCCTTCTCTGCTCCAAACTATACATATTGAGATTTCTTAGTCTTTCTGGGTATGTTTTGTGATGTAGGCCATGCACCATTTTAGTTGCCCTCCTTTGTACAGTTTCTAATGTATTAATATCCTTTAGAAGATATGGCCTCCAGAACTGAATACAGTATTCTAGATGAGGCCGTACCAATGACCTATACAGTGGCATTATTGCTTCTTTCTTTCTGCTGCTGATTCCTCTCCCAATGCAGCCAAGCATCTGACTAGCCTTCCTCATTGCCTTGTTACATTGCTTACCTGCTTTTAAGTCATCTGAAATAGTGACTCCTAGATCCCTTTCCTCCTCAGTAGTTTCCAGTATAGTGCCATTAATACTGTATTTAGCTTTAGGATTTTTGAGACCCAAGTGCATGATTTTGCATTTTTTGGCATTAAACTGTAATTGCCAGACTCTTGACCATTCCTCTAGTCTACCTAGATCCTCAATCATTTGTTTTACCCCACCTGGTGTGTCTACCCTGTTGCATACCTTTGTGTCATCTGCAAAAAGGCATACTTTCCCTTTAATGCCATTTGCAATGTCACCAATAAAGATATTAAAAAGCACTGGTCCAAGTACAGATCCCTGGGGTACTCCACTGGTAACATTTCCCTCCTGTGAATGCACTCCATTTACCACAACTCTCTGTTTTCTATCCTTCAACTAAGATCTTATCCATTCAATAATCCTAATATCCAATCCCAAACTTTCAAGTTTATTTAGCAGTCTGCGATGTGGAACTGTGTCAAAAGCCTTACTAAAGTCTAGATAAGCTATATCCATGGCTCCACCTTTATCCATCACTTTAGTCACACAATCAAAAAAGTCAATAAGATTTGTTTGACATGATCTCCCCCCAGTGAATCCATGCTGTTTGGGATCCTGTAAATTGCCGGATTTGAGATAATCTACAACTCTTTCTTTTAAGAGTGTTTCCATCAATTTCCCTACTACTGATGTAAGACTCACTGGTCTGAACTTGTACGCCAAATAGCCAACAGTGTGAGGTATTTTCGGTATAGGTATACTCGTGGAAGCAAGACCATGTGGGTTGGAAAAGTATCGCCATGGTATTGTGCTCATATCATCCAGCCCGATACTTGTGCTGAGCAGATGGGAGAACTAGGGATTGGTTTCTTCACTTGGAAAGTTTGTAATATGGTGATGTTATATTTTGTCCCCTATGTTCTCCCAGATGATGCCTATTTCATATGTGGGAGGAAGGCGTACAAGTGGCTTGCCCCGAGCTCAGAGGGATTGTGTTATATTGGGAGAGTACTGCCAGAGGTCATGACCATAACCCATGATAAGATGAAAGACGTTCACCGCAGTGCTCAGGCTCCTTAGGTGAATACATCATCAAGAGACATCTCATAGATAGGACAGAGCACGCAGCCTCTGATTTGATCCACGAATCCACCGGGATCCAATTCCTTCTCGCATTAGACATCACCCGTACTGCCAGAGGAATTATAAATTATAGGTATATCCATGCGCTAGCGAACTTGATAGATAATATCACTGAGATGTATTACGACACCTTCAGGTATACGGGAAGGGAGTTACAAGCTTACAAGAAGGAACTGATTCAGCACAGGATGGTCCTTAATTATATCACAGCCGTGACAGGTGGGTACTGTGTTACTCTGGCAACTCAATATGGTGTGAAGTGCTGTACGTATATTACGAACAGCACTGATGACCCCACGGAGATCATCGATCAAAAGATGGACGATATCTTGCAGTTGAAGTGGGAGTTCAGGAGGAAGCACAACCTTACCTTAGCGACTGTAATGAACTCACCAGCTGGATCTCATGTTTGAACCCACGAAATTGGTTCTCAGGTTTATGAGAATGGGCTCAAAATGTTATTATGAGTGTAGGGAAGTTTCTCCTTTGTATCCTGGGAGTCGTCATAATTATTGGTTCGATATCTAGGTGTGTTTGAATTCTGACGTGGCGCAAGCACGGCACAAAGTTGATGAGTCTAAGGAGCGAGGGCGCTGTTATAGCAGCAGATTTAATTTATGACCCATCCATAGAGACAGTGTTATGATAAGGATTGCAAATGAATTTCATGGCCTGTTTCTTTCACCCGTTTTTTATTTGTTTCCCCCACTGCCCAGATACATCCATCCAGAAAAGACATCAGCCCTACCCAAAATGTTTATGTGAATGTATTTTAGATATGTGTCTTATCTTCATCTCTGCAACCTCCAGTTAACAGCACACATAGGCGACAGGTGATATCCACATATACTAGCACTCACATATGTTCCCCCTCCATGTATCATCAACTAAATGTGCACCCCATTTGTTGGAACAAGAAGCCGAAAAGAGCTCGGTAGTGTTTGTTGGCCCATTTACAGACCCTTAGTACGGGAGGAGAAGGATTTAATGTATACTTCGCAATACCTCAAAGCTTATTACATATACGGCACGATGATACATGCCCCTCAGACATGGATTCATACATACATGCTTTCTACTATCTCACTAGGTCATACATTTCCCACCTACAACTCTCCACCGACCATCCAAAACTTCTGTAGATATTGTGTAGATATTTTTCTGTTTAGTGATTAGATAGGGGCAGTTATTGGTGACTGCCAAAGGGTCGACTGTCAAAGTCGAAAAATATTGCAGTACACACATCATGTACAAACTACACACAGATGGCCTCCGTGCGCGTACTTGCTCTGCTGTGCGTGCGCATATTCTCAATTTGCGTATGGTCGCTCCCGCTGACCTGCGTATTAGCGCGTGGTATGAGTATTTATGGTAGAGTTTGTGAACGCATGGAAAGCTATCAAAAACATTACATATCTAATCCAAATAGTGCACAATGTACACATAGTCTCCCTGCACCACACCAGAAAGTAACAGCAGTTTAAATGGTAACAGAACAAAGGGATTCACCTTTACAGGATAGGAGGGGACATAACAAGGTTACAAGGTGGTGTTTGGTATCCAGCTGAAGGGTATTTTTAGGGTAACATTCCGGTGTTGGTTTGAGAAAGATCGCATGTTCCTGCGGATAGTTATGTGCAAGAACTTAATATAGATATAAACTGTATTTACTGTACATTATGTATGCGGCGGGAATCCAGAGGAAACCACCCACAAAAGCAGTTGGAACAGACATCGCCCACCTATTCAAACCGACCTATGACCTCTCCTGTACTGTAAATGACCATCCCTGTGTCCAATGGACAAAGAGATTACAGTATCCATTGTGTTATGTTTTGGATGAATTGTATAAAGAGAGCCTGCTGCAGGCCTGGTCAGACAAAAGACTCACAAAGTTATCTATTAGATGACCGAGGACCGGACCGGGTAGCGCAGCGAATCCAATCACGTATGTTCCATTGAATGTAGCCATTATTCTGTTGTATTGTATTGTTTATATTGTAACCCCCTTTCGGCAATAATACGCTGTGGTGTCGGAACCCAGTGGTTTAACTACAGACTGGTGTTGTGTCTTTCTTTCCCTGCTAAGGTTTAAAGTGTAATAGCATCGCACTGCATTGCTGCATAAGGTTTAAAGTGTATTCATTGGGTGTGTACGCGCTGTGTGTACTTTGTACCGTCAGCGCGGCGTTTATACGCAAAGTCCGTACACGGTACGGGACTCTGTACGCTAACAGCGTAAAAGGTGCATAGAGTGTATATTAAGTTTAGCGGCCGCAGCGGCTCCATGGTAAAGTGTATTTAAAGTGTGTATAAGGTATAGCTTTCATTCCTGTATATAAATGAGCATTCTCAATGCACAAAGGTGCTGTTGTGATTGATTCAGACAGTGGCAGAATGGTGGTGGAAAAGTGATGATCATACCTGGGCAATGACTGAGAGGTGGCTACTGGTGCACATAAAAATGGGACATTCAGTAGGTGTATTATTATGGTTGTGTCAATGCAAACGGCTGCATTCACAGATGCACAGCCACAAGCAAGCATAGGAGTCAGCCATAGGGCTGGTGTTAGTTTTGATGATGTGACCAATGATGGCGTACAAGAATGCGCCAATTGTATTTTAGCATGCATGGTAGTTAAAGTGGGCGTCTCAGTCCTTGCACATTTTGCCACACAAATGTACACAGGGGAAGGAGTATCCAGGTCATTTGTCTAAATTCACGGATGGAAAACCACCAATAGATGTTGCTGTGGGTGCTTTTACACGCAACTCAAAATCAGGCCCTAGAGTCATTTTTTTTAACTTTAGAAATGGTACCTGCATACAATATTTATAGGGTTGCCATGAGGTCCCTTTAATCTGGGACACCTATAATTTGCACAGTTTCTGTAGCTGGCTAAATTCAAGCTTGCATATCACCTATTTTTAATCAGCCACATACTGTAACCTGTGTGCAAGTAAATCACAGGTGTCCCAGAGTACAGGGATATTGCGTGGAGACTGGATCAATTTGGATGTTTATTAGAACCATATTCCTCTACTAGTAATGTACAGTCACAGGTCATGGTAATCAGTTGTTCTCATTGGATTATCCTTTCTTATCAATACCATTAGTGATCATCTGCATACTAGGGCATTACATGCTGATGTGTCATTGCATCATGTGATTACTTTCAAATTGTCCTCTAATTCTATAGAGATAAAAGTATTTCTTCCACCCTCCCAGACACAGGAGATATCCGTCCATCAAAGTCATTGTGGACTTTCCTATACAGATGTGTCCACATACATATGATCAAATTAGCCATGCAATCTAATCTGTGATTTAGCCACGCCTTGTGTTTTCTCTTAATATATGCTATTTAGGGGGAAATGTACTAAGCAGTGATAAATGTGGAGAAGTGAGCCAGTGGAGAAGTTGCCCATGGCAACCGATCAGCATCGACGTAACATTTTTAATTTGCATTCTATAAAAATGTACAGAGCAGCTGATTGGTTGCCATGGTCAACTTCTCTATTGGCTCACTTCTCCACTTTTATCAATGCTTAGTACATGTCCCCCATAATCTGCTACTTTATACAGATTCTTTTTAAAGAAAAAAAACTGTGAATCCATCCAGTCGCTACTCATGGTGGAGTGTATTAGCCATGCTAGGCATTTGATGCCAAATTAAACAAAAAGAGAAACAGGACACATCTGTATGTTATTAACAAAACCAAAACTGAATAGGCATATTCAATTAGGTGCAAGAAGAGCAAAAATCTTACACCTACAAGGTTTGTCCCGCATGTGTGAGATTTTTGGTATTCAATTGAGTACAGGTTTTTTTTTTCCATTTTTAATTAGCTGGAGTTTTATTTTCTCGCAGCCCCAGAGCATGACTAATTTTACCCAATATCCTATTTTAGGAAAAATATTTGTGAAATGCTCTGAACTACTGTGGCACCCCACGTAATGACTAAATAAGCAATTGGAAGTTTCCCATTAGTTAATCTTCAATTACTCACTTTCCACATTGCTGACTCTACCTCTGGTTCTCTTCTTCTTCTCCAGCATCACAGAGGGACTGGTCGAGCACAGGACAGATATATGTCATCCAGCACCCCCCTCCCCGCACACTGCACTACAGTATCCTGCAGTTACTCTACAACCCCCTCTCCACACATACTACACTACACCACCACTACATTTCACCACACACACTACACTATTGCACATATTACGGCTTCTTTCTTCATGCAGGAGCCAGTCCAGCAATCAGGGGATGCACTAGCCAGGCACAGATTACAGTGGAACGCAGGAGCAGGTGAGCAATTTTTTTCTCTCGCACTGCAGGGTTTTCAAAACAGAAAACCAACCCCGATGCATTTATTTTTATTGGAAACCACGGGTATTGGGAGCGCTCATAGCTGTGGCAATCCAAAATTGGATGCAAGTACCGCAAGGTTTTTTTGTGGGTAAACCTCACGCCCAATTGAATATACCCTTAACTGTTGTGTTTCTTACATATGGCAGTTCAGGGAGCCCTGCTGCAAAATTTCTGTAAAACAGTAAATTAAATACAACAAAATTGGTACAAGTGGTGGCTTTGCACATTTGTGAATTTAATGCACATGGATTGCATATTTTCTTCCTATCAAATCACTATAATTTAGTAGAGAACATGCTAGGATTTGTAGCTAGAGGTTGCCCATCTCTGCTCCATATCTTGCCTAAACATGACCATTGTTGAAAGGGGAGCTTCATTGCCTGTACCAAAGCTACTACTGAGCATGTGCAGAGCCATCCTGGGATTGTGTGAGAGTGCCACAGTTGGAGACAGTAGTTTTCCACTTAGCTCCAGCCAGTGAGACTAACTGCTGTTTTAAATGATGTTCCAGCATCCTGCACTGCTACCTGGTACCCTGATACACTCAAAGGCTGTTGAGCTATATGACACCCTGCTCCGCTCCATCTACCAGTGTGTTTAACAGTGAGTACTGCTACACCCAAAGGCGTGCGCAGCAATTTATTAGGGTGTGCAACGCCGGAGCGGCAAGTCTAGCACAGCCTATTGGGGATGGCTAGCACCACCTATTCGGTGTGGCTAGCACCATTTTACAATTAGTGTAAGTGGGAGAGCATAAGAATGCAAAGAATGCCTCAGGAGCAGCGCCGCGGCAGTCAGTAATAAGACAGGGCAGGGACTCGGAGTGAGAGTGACAGGATCACTGGTGGCAACTTAAATGCGGCGCCAGCCACCAGCCAATCAGAAGCCGCGGTCTTGCAGCCAATCAGGAGCCGCTGCTCCTGATTCGCTGCCGCTACGAGAGCTCCGATTGGCTGGAGACCGGCGCTGCATTTTAATGCCACCATCGAGTTTGTCACTCACTACTGCGCAGCGCTCCGAGTCCCTGCCCTGTCTGATTACTGACTGCTCCTGTCTGCCGGCTCACATGTACTCCGCTGCCACCTGGGCCCCCTTGTCTGTCAGGGCCCAGATTAAAGGTTTGACGGTTGGCCCTGCGTGTGGGGAGTGCCGGACATTGGGGGGTGCCTGTGCGCACCAGGCACCCCCCATGCGCACGCCTATGGCTACACCTGCTTTATCTTGAATAAAATCACTGCACTGGTTAAGTATCTGGTTTGCTCGTAGACGTAAAGCATCTGCTGTTGTGGTGTGCACAGAAACTCTGCTACATCCTCATCCTCAAGCATGTACACACATATTTCCAACAACTGTTGTAACCGGCCTGTGCTCTTTCTGTGTTAGGCTGATCAGGTGTTAATAAGCTCATTGACTGATATGTCTATTCTCATTAAGGGCAGCAAATGCTTGCCAAACTCTATATACGTACACATCAACTGATTAGAGGAGTGAGGAACTGTTATTAGCTAGTATAGATATAAATGTCAATACTAGTGTTACAGCCAATACACATTCCTTATTGTTCACATTATGTTTCACATATTAAGCTTTGTAAGCTTCAGCTATCACATTTGCATCATCTGCGTGTTCTGTATGCTCATGTCCAAAAAGTAAACAAGTGTTATACTTAGCAATTGTGGAAAAAGTTGACACATTTTGTTAGTGTACCAGTAATAGAAATGACAATGGTACTCAGCAGCAATAGACTAGTAATGGTACAGAAACAACAAAACTATAAGTATACCGCTGGCAGCCACATGGAAAAAGAAGTATCAAAATTTTGCAAAGAGGGCAAAGAGGTAGGATCCACTCAAGAAAAAGGACTAGAATTTATACCAATAAAATTAGCAGGATCCCGGAAGTGGTATGTTCTGGCACTTGGACCGTGGAATTTAGTGACTGATACCCCTTTCAGACATGTGACTTTTAAATTTCCCAGGTCTAGCAAGCAGGCGGATTCCCGGTTCTCAGCTTCTTGGTCGGTTGTTTCCTTTCGCACCTGAAGAAATCCTAGATTGAAGAGAGATCAAGTGGAAAGAAATCAAGTAATAGCCAGTCAGGCTGTGTTTGAAAAAAGACAGGAACTAGTTGGCTGTTAATTTATCTCTGTCCACTTTATCTCTCTCTAAGACTTAGTACATAGACCCCTTTGTTATTTTTTTAACTGGTACTATACTCTGTGTAGGCAATAAATCCCAACAGATGGATTGGGATGTAGGCAGACTCGGACTGGGCCACCGGGTAGCCGGTGAGATCACCGGTAGGCCCCATGGATTATTAACCCCCGTCCTCTTTTGTGTGAGGGCAGGGCCTACCAGAGTTGGATCGAGGGGCAAGAGAGGCATGGTGCACTCTCCTTCCCGGCCGTAAGACAGAGAAGCAAGCAGCAGTAGCAGAGTCCGGGCGGCAGCAGTGACTGGGATGCTGGGTCTCCACCGGGTCCTCTGCCTCCCCGTGCTCCATCCCCTGCCCGCTGCCCACCCCCCCTGGAGAGCCAGTAATGAGGTGCCCTGTGCAGTCTCCAGCGAGTGTGTCTCTCCGGGTTCCGGCATAGATCTGACATGAATGGCATATGTAAAAAGAATACAGAGGGATGGATGGACACAGAAAACCAGGCCCAAATGATAAAATATAGGAGGTAAGTGGGACAAATAGGACCAGGTCCAGTTGTAAAAAGGAAAAAGGGGTGAGTGCAGAGAGAATAAGGCCCAAATGCAAAAATATGTATAAAATTTAACAATATTGAAACACACTCCTCCACATACAGTACACCCTGTGATATATTAGAGGAGTTGGATCAGAGAAAGAATTAGTATACAGGGGCGGCTAGAGGGGCAGACTGGCAAGGCCATGATCCAGAGCGCTATAGCCTAGAAGGGTGCAACTGGCCACCTCTGCCCATTCCTGGCATGCCTGTGCCTGCCTGCATCACACCTCCACTCACCTATGGCACACCTTTGGTCTGCCAAAGCTTATTCACTATGACAGGAGCAATAGGATTATGTGTGTGGGGCTAAAGAGGGGAGCTTGACAGCAGGACTACCCCCATTACCTCTACAGTCTCTAATCTTTCATGCGTACCCAGCACTGCACCTGTGCACCCTCCGACCTCCCCTCTACTAATCCTGCCCCATTGTGCCATGTGTCTGTGTGTTGACTCTAGCACATATAAGCTGACTGGACAGTCATTACCCATGTCAGTGATAACGCTGAAAGCCACCATTACACTGTCTGCCTTCTCCTCCAGATCCTTGGGGGAGGCTCGGGGTGAAGGAGAATGGTCTGTTCTCAGACCTGTCATCAGTGTTTGTCATTGACAGCCCATGCCCTCAGAATGGAGAGACCCTCACTGAAGCTGATAATCACATTCAATGATAGTAGAAACCATCAGAAGGGCTTTAGCCTCTATACTTCTGGGTGGAATTAACTTCTAAATGAAATATATGCTCATATATTTTTAAGGCTTGTGATAAAATAAATGGTGTATACTGTCAGTTTAATTTATAAAGTGTGTGCCTACTAGCAATGAGCAGTGTCATAGCAGGTACAGTATGAGTTTTTACAAAACATTGTGAGTTAAGGAACTATTCCCTAAAATACCTTGATAATACATTTCTTATGTGGACATGTTGTACTAAGATGATTTACTTAAGGACAAAAACTATTTTAGAAGTTTCGGTTTGCCCAACTAACTACTATTCTATGGGGTCAATCCAATTACCTGCAATGTCTTCGCGGGTGCGAGTTAGAACGGCAATAACCGCACTTTACGGCAGCCTGAACTCGCACAAAACTGCTCACAGCTCCAAACAGCTGTGACCAAAATTGTGAATCTGAGCTTTTGGGTAAGAATGCCACATGTGTGTAGAGCCTCAACTTTAAGATTCACTTCCACTTTTATTGGTCTTTTATTGGTCTACATGTTCTATCTTTATTCTACAGTATTTAAGGACAATTGGATAGTATCAATAACTTCATACTACAAGTTCTGGATCAATACCATCATACTAGTAGTGGACTGTGGCTTGTTACTTTTAATAATAATAATAATAATAATAATAATAATTTTATTATTTATATACTTTTACACTTGAACTGTATAACATTTTGCATGTTTGCTGTATACTGTAGACATGCTTTTCCCTGTCTTTGTATTACGTACAGTATATAGCTATACAACACTGTATGGTCCAGCAAAATGTGCACACCTGTTGATCTTCCTGTATAAGAGTAATATTTCTCCCATACACAGGGTTGGACTGGCCCACAGGGGTACAGGGGAAACCCCTGGGTGTCCCCACTGCCTGGGGCCCCACCCCATCCTCTAGGGATCTGGTACCAGACTGTGCACTTCCCTTATACATTATACATATGTTACCTTATACTACACAGGACTATGGTGTATTTTCTACAGTGCATTGCTGTTAATAATCTGGCACATTATCATGTGTTCACTAGCAGTATATACTATACATATTTATCAAAGGGCCCAGACCATGCACTAACGATAAGCCAAGCCTCTAAACATGGGCCCCTATCCCTACATTTCCCTGGTGGGCCCTTCATGCCCCAGTCCGACACTGGATGTAGGAGACAATGGGTGTGTGGGGTGGTTGCTTCCAGTGTTGAGCAATAAGTGATTTAGTGGCATTATAAATGTATAAGCAGTGTTTACTGATGCGTAGTAATACTGTACATCTGAGTGGGCTGTTCAACAGAGCTGTAGCAGCAGTGACGTGCGGTGGGACAGAACCTTTCCTGTCATACTAACATATGCACCAGAGGTCTGACTATATAAAGTGTATGAAAAATACCAATTATGTATTAGAAATATCTTCTTTGTATTATTCTAATATTTTTTATAGTCAAAACTCTGTAGTAAAAAGTCTATGGCAGGCCTACCTTTTCCACATACAGTATCTCTGATCAAAACTCACCAAATGTCAGCAGTATATACTGCTGCACCTGTATATAATGCCCACATGAAACATTTGGCTCATATAATGTGTGTAGATCTTTCTCTGGTACTAGCCAGTGCCTCCATAGCCATTTACCTCACCGCACTTGACATGTCTCTGGGTAGCAGGATTAGGTGGTAATGTGATATCGGTGGCTTGTTCAATCAGATCCTAGGCAGTAGCGGATCTTGCCACGGGCAAGCAGGACTTTTGCCCGGGGCGCCGCCTTCTGGAGGGCGCTGGCGCCATCCGGAGGGCGCCGCACCATGGCAAGATCCGCCACTGCTGTGCCCTCCGCTGCCCGCTGTGTCCCCCGGCTCTGCGGCTGTCCCGGCTGTGGTCCCCTGTGAAGGGAACTAGACGCGTAGCGTCTAGTTTCCCTTCGCGGAGAGGACCTTTGCTGAGCGGTGCGCGATGACGTCATTGCGCTCCGCACAGCAAAGGTCCTCTCCGCGAAGGGAACTAGATGCTACGCGTCTAGTTTTCCTTCGTGGAGAGGACCTTTTCTGTGCGGTGCGCGATGATGTCATCGCGCACCGCTCAGCATTTAAGCGGCGCTTCTACTGTACAGGGGGCGTAACTGGACACGCCCCCTGTATTAAGCTATGCCCCCATTCCCTGCCCGGGGCGCGGAGGGCCCTCGAACCGGCCCTGATCCTAGGAAATGGCCCAGAATTGTGTAATCAATGATCAGATCAACTTGATTGCAAAGTCCTTCACTGAGTTTTAGATTGGCTTCAAATTTGGAAACGCCACAATTTTCGGTTCCAATTAATAATATTTTAGCTGTTATCTCGCACTCAATAAACAGTACGCAATAGGTGGCAGGATGACAAGAGACACGTAATCTACATGCATCTCCATGTATTGAGGAATAGAAGTAATGTTCAGTTACAGATGCATCGCTATCCTTTCTGAGGAAGGAGGTTAATTCATACATGTCCCTTTGCAAACTCTATTAAGTGCTTGTAAGGGAGACTTATCCATGTGTGTAAGTAACACGGCGATGCTCAGTGTTCCAGTGCTTGCATTTGAGACACCAGCAGAGCTTAAACACAGCAGTCAATGCCATTTATATCATCTGCAATAACTTGCTCTGGTGACAGTTATTAGGCTCTGAATTGTGCACTGGACCAGTTCCCGTACATCAAATGCACCTTTCTCACCTTACATGACACTGGAAAACATTTACAGCCATAATACAGGTGCTAGATGGCAACAAATTGATCTTTTAACAGCTTCTATTGAATTTTTAAAAGCAGTTTCTTGTAACATGCAACAGGTGGATTTAGATACAAAACCTATGGAGAACTTAGCCTGTTCTTGCACTGGGCCACTGCACAGGGCATCAATATAAATGAGAGCGCTTTTTTAATGCTATGTAGCCTATGTTAGCACAATGTTTAAGAGCTAGACATTTGTACATCTTTGTCAGCCAATCTACTTTATTAAAGATATACAATATCATCATGGTTTAGAGAGAGATAGAGTGGAGGGATACAGTACCAACCAATCAGCTCCTAACTGCCATGTTACAGGATGTTTGAAAAATGGTAGGAGCTGATTGGTTGGTACTTTATCTCTCTCCACTTTTTTACTCTCTAATGCTTAATAAATAGACACCTTTCTCTCTCTCCACTTGCAGATTTTGAGGCTTCTAGACATGAGGCATTTTAGAGAGGAGGAGGCCAGTGTGCAGGATCCGTCCGGGCCCCCTCCTCTCTAGCCGGCAGCGATGTACAGCTGTGGGCACCTAGCGCTGTCCCAGGGCCTAGAGCGTATGTTCAAATCACTGGGAAAATGGCGCCCATTTTCCCAGTGATTTTCCTACTGCGCATGAGTGAATCACAGGGAAAATGGTGCAGCGCCATGTTCCCAGTGATTTCTGCAGCAGCGCTGCTGCGCCGCGGGACTCCGGAGGGTAAGTATTTAAATTAATGGGTGGAGAGTGGGCGGTGTGGGCCCCCCAGGCCCCACGGAGGCCTGTGTGCACCGCACACACTGCACCCATTATAAATATGCCAGTGCTTGTAGAGGTAAAGAGGGGAGAGTATGTGTCTGATTGCTGTGAAAGCATGTTCAAGTTATTGGGATCAGAGGCAAGCTAACACAATCACGCAGATATGCCTGTGATTATTCGTTTTAGGTATATCCATGGCTCAGCACAGATGACTAAATCAAATTGGCTGAGGTGCTAATTAAGTCACCTGTGGCCAAGCATGGATACATTTAAAACCTGGACAGTTGGGGTGCCTTGAGGGCCGCGTTTGAGAACCTCTGGGCTAGTCCAAACACAGTGATAAGGATAACGGTCACCAGTACCATCTAGTTACTACTGATTCGCTGATCGTGAGATCATGTCTAAAGCTGATATTTCTATCTTCATTTATCATACACATAATATATGACTTTGTGGTCATATTTTAGAATTCTTTTTATTGTTTTATACTGTTTATCATAAGTGAGATGGAAGATTGTACCTGCTGTATTAAAGCAGCTATTGCAGAGGTTCTCGAACGCAGTACTCAAGGCACCCCAACAGTCCAGGTTTTAGGTATATCCATAGCTCAGCACAGATGGTTTAATCAAATTGACTGAGGTTCTAATTAAGTCACCTGTGGCCAAGCATGGATAAACATAAAACCTGGACCTTTGCGGTGCCTTGAAGACCACGTTTGAGAACATCTGAGCAAGGCCTGGAAAACCTGTGGGTCTCCAGCTGTTGTGAAACTACAAGTCAAATCATGCCCTGCCACACTTTTGCTATTAGGGAACGCTAAAACTGTGGCAGTGCATGCTGGGATGTGTAGTTTCACAACAGCTGGAGAGCCACAGGTTGGCCAGGCCTGTGAGCTATTGAATGCATTTTTCATAAACCTTAATGCCGTTTTTTTTTTTTTCTTTTTAACCATGTGTTTTCAGCATAAGTGGCCCTGGAAAACTTAATAGAAGTGGCCTCATGTGGGCGTCACCAAACCAATTGTAGGTGGAGCCAATGCCAAATTAGGCGGGATTACTACTTCAAAATGTAATGTATGTGGCGTTACACCAACAAAAGGCAGAGCATGTCATATTAGCTGGACCTAACACAATAAAAAGTTTAGAAATGTAAACCTTCTACTATCAACTCCCATTTTTCCCTTGTGCCCCTCATAAATCACTTTTCCTTTTGTCTTGCACCAGCTGCCTCCTCACTATTCATACGAGTATTCCTCTTCCGTATACTGCTGAACTCCCCCCCTCACCCACCTACCCCCATACAGATCTCCATTTACACAGGCAGAACTCCATGCACCACTGGCACTGCAAGAAACATGTCAGTCTTTAAAAAAAAAAATGTCCTGCAAGCTGCAGTACCTGATAATGGTACATGGAGATAGATTTCTGACTGTCACAGGGACGTGCAGTCAGGGGAGGAAGGGGAGGCAGTGCCTCCCCTGTCATTAATGATTAAAATAATATAAAGAAGATACTTATGACACATATTCTGTGCCATAAGTATCTGCTTTATATTAATGTAATCACATTCCCTACCTATATGTGTTTGGGAGGCACCGATCGTAGTGCCTCCCGGTCAGAATGGGAAAGGTATGGGAGCGTGGGGCGGGCGTGGTCGAGGCCTAGCAATGGGCATTAAAAGCCCATTGAAAATACATGGGAAAGCGGCACTGTAAGAGGTGCCGCTTTCACACAGGGACGTGCTTTCAACCCATGAAAGCACGCCCCTGTCAGTGAGGCCACAGTGATTGGCCAGCGGATTCATTACTGGATCCACTGTCAATCACTGTGTGGGTGCGGCGGAGGTGTGGGCGTCGGCGGAGGTGCGGGTGGCAGTGCAGAATTTGGCAGCGGAGCGGTACCAATTTCAAAAATGGCACCTCAGCGGCATTTTTTAAATTGAAGATGGCCGCCGCGAGCCAATCACGGCTCGCTGCATCATCGCCCCGCCCCCATCGGCTGACTTATATAAGTCAGCGCGAGGGAGCGGCTGTCAGTCCGACGGCGGAGGAGGATCAGAGAAGAGCTCCTGAAGGCAGAAGACGCCAGAAGTCCTAGATGGGCCGCGGCTATGCATAAGAGCTTAGCAGCCGCCGCCCACCAGGTGAAGACGCTGAAAGCCCTGGGGAAGGCGGCGGCCATGCAAAAGAGCTTAAAAGCCGCCGCCTCCCAGGTGAAGACGCCGGAGGAAGACACTGGAAGCCCTGGGGAGGTGGCTCCCCCCCAGGTGAAGACGCGGGAAGCCCTGGGGAGGCGGCGGCCATGCAAAAGAGCTTAAAGGCCGCCGCCTCCCAGGTGAAGACACCGGAGGAAGACGCTGGAAGCCCTGGGGAGGTGGCACCCCCCCAGGTGAAGATGCTGGAAGCCCTGGGGAGGTGGCAGCCATGCAAAAGAGCTTAAAGGCCGCTGCCCCCAGGTGAAGACCCTCTCAAATAAAAAAAAATGTAAAGACAGTGTGGTGTTTTTATTTTAATATTTTCTTTACAGGTGGACAACAGGTGCCAGCAGGCCATTAATGTCCGGGCATGCTGGCACTTGTGCTTCTCCAAGTGCCAGCATGCTGGGGCAGGCTTGCTGGGACCTGTAGGCCACCTGTAAAGAACAGTATTACTATTCTTTACAGGTGGACTACAGGTGCCAGTGGGCCATTTATGTCCGGGAATGCTGGCACTTGTGGTTTTCCAAGTGCCAGCATGCTGGGGCAGGCTTGCTGGGACCTGTAGGCCACCTGTAAAGAACAATATTAACAATGAACCCCGCACCCACTGCCACCAGGGGTGCGCGGCATAGCACTGGGCTATCAGCCCAGTGCGGTGCCCCCTATCCCCCATCATAAATAAAACAGGGACAGTGCGCGCCGAAGGCACACTCCAAAAATATAGGGGTGCGGCTTTATGGGGAAAGGGTGTACCCACAGAATAGTACCAATTCACATTACACAGCACAGTAGTGTCTGTTAGTTGCATTACACAGCACAGTAGTGTCTGTTAGTCATGTTACACAGCACAGTTGTGTCTGTTAGTCAAATTACACCACACAGTAGTACCCCTTATACATGTTACACCTTACAGTGGAGCCACTTATACACGTTACCCCACACAATAGAGCCCCTTATATAGATTACACCACACAGTAGAGGACCCTTATGCATGTTACACCACACACTAGAGGACCCTTGTACGTTACACCACACTGTGGAGGACCTTTAAACACTTTACACCACACAGTAGAAGACCCTTATACATGTTACACCTCTAATATGAGCCGATAATATACACTGTCACGATCCTAGCTCAGTGATTCACCAGATATGCCAAACTGAGAATGCTGCCCCATGACACCTTTACTGATTACCTCAGCGTGTGTTGTAAATTCACATGGTAAACTGCCACCAGCAGAAGTACCAGTCCCTGTGTCTGCCAGGCCAAGTGACTTTTAAAACCCATGCCTAGCATCTGCTCTCACCCGCACACAAAGTTATTAATACATAAAAATTAGGTAACCTGATCTCTCAAGGCTTTTTGGGTTTGGTAAACACAGGTAACAGAAATAAGATTAAGAATTTTTAATCCAAGTATAAACTTCGAAGCTTATTGTTACAGAAAAAAGAAAGTTACAAGAATATAATAGTTGTAATTAGTCACACACATAAATACAATTTCAAATAAAATAAAAAATTAGAGAAACACAGGCGTGGCCGGACCATGCCGGGGGCAGGCTGCAGCGGCTGCGTGATGTCACATGCAGCCGTTGCGACCCAGGCAGCAACAAGTAGCTCTCAGTCAGCACGCAGGAACTGCACTGGCCGAGAGCTACTCCTGAAGTACAAAAGCATTGCCGCTGTGCGATTCTTTTGTACTTCTGCGACGGGGCAGGAACTGACATGCGGGGCGGGCTAGCCCTGTGCTGGTCTTCCTCCCACATGTCAGTGTGCCTGATCATAGCTGTACTAAATTTAGCAAGGCTATGATCAACTTTGAATCACCCCCACAGGCCAAGAAGGGCTTAACATCTTTCTGGCCATAGCTCTGGTTCTTCTCATCTTTTATGGCTTGCCTTTACAGCTGTAGTATGGGGCTTGTTTGGATCCGAGGAAGGCAAGTCACATCCTGCGGCGGGCATGTTTCGTGTTCTGTATTTTCATTTTGGATCTGGATCCCCGCTCGTGTTTTCGATCTGGATAGGTTTTGCCAAAATCACCCTTTCGGGTTTTGGTTTTGGATCTGGATGATTTTTGAAAAAAACATAAAAATAGCCCAAATCACAGAATTTAGGGGTAATTTTGATCCTACGGTATTAATAACCTTAATAACATTCATTTCCAGTCTATTCTGAACACCTCACAATATTGTTTTTAGGCCAAAAGTTGCACAGAGGTCGCTGGATGACTACGCGACACAAGTGTGCGGCACAAACACCTGGCCCATCTAGGTGTAGCACTGCAGTGGCAGACAGGATGGCACTTTTCAAAAAGTAGGCCCCAAACAGCACATTATGCAAAGAAGTAAAAGAGGTGCAATGAGATATCTGTATGACTAGCTAAGCGACACAAGTGTGCGGCACAAACACCTGGCCCATCTAGGAGTGTCACTGCAGTGGCAGACAGTATGGCACTTAAAAAAACTAGTGCCCAAACAGCACATGATGCAAAGAAAAAAAGAGGTGCACCAAGTTTGCTGGATGGCTAAGCTAAGTGACACAAGTGTGCGGCACAAACACCTGGCCCATCTAGGAGTGGCACGCATTGGCTGAATGTCGAAAGAGGCCCGCAATTTTTTTGGGCCACCGACAGCGTCTCCTGCACGCCCGTCATTTCTCAAAAAATTCTGCACCATCATATTAATTCTATGTGCAAAACATGGGATGTGCTGTAATTTGCCCAGATGTAGTGCATGCACAATATTGGTTGTGTTGTCTGATATCACAAATTCCCAGGAGAGTGTAAGTGAAGTAAGCCATTGTGCGATGATGTCCCTCAGTTTCCGTAAGAGGTTGTCAGTCGTGTGCCTCTTACGGAAAGCGGTGATACACAGCATAGCCTGCCTAAAAACGAGTTTGGATTTGCGAGATGGTGCTACTGGTGCCGATGCTGCTGTTGTTGCTGCGGGAGGCAATACATCTACCCAGTGGGCTGTCACAGTCATGTAGTCCTTAGTCTGCCCTGCTCCATTTGTCCACATGTCCGTGGTTAAGTGGACACTAGGTACAACCGCATTTTTCAGGATGCTGAGGACACTTTTCTTAATGTCCCTGTACAGTCCGGGAATCACTTTCCTAGTGACATGGAATCTAGATGGGATTTGGTACCGGGGACACACTACCTCCATCAATTGTCTAAATCCCACTAATGGCGGATACCGGATGCACGTCTAACACCAACATAGCTGTCAAGGCCTCAGTTATCCACTTTGCAACAGGATGACTGCTGTCATATTTCATCTTCCTCGCAAAGGGGTCTTGATGAAGTCCGGATAGGACGAAACCCGTTGGGCTCCCCTAAATAGACCTCCACTTAGTATTGAGATAAGTTCTTAACCATATTATACCTTTCTGACTCAGCGTTCATTGTTTTAGAATATTTATATATATACTTTTTTTACTCAATTGTAAGCTCGTCATGCTCTTTTAGGTTCCATATTTTTTTTTTTTATCTTTGTACTCTCACTAAATTTATATAATTCTATATTTATACTGGCTTTTAGGTTCCATTTTAGTGGTCATACGAAAATCACTCCCTAGATAGTCATATATAAAACCCCTATAAAGAGAGAGCGGGAGATAGATTGACTGCTGTAGATAGATAGATAGATGTAGAAACCCCTATAGAGAGATAGAAGGAAAGAGATAGGGACTGACTGTAGCTAAGGCACAACAAGCAAAACTCACTAATTTCCTCTGTAGGATCCCAGGCTCTCTCCAGATATTGTTCCTCCTAAGACTCACAGAGTTCCACAGTGGAATCCTGCTCAGAGTCAGGACTTTCCCCCATGCTGCATGATCCTGCCTCTATGTAAACTGCATGCCACAGCATAACCACCAACTGTACCTTTTTGGCAGGTACATTACCTTTTTTTATGGTCTGTACCGATTTTTGTCTCTTCAAACTTCCATTGAAAGTATAGGAAAAAGCCATTTACCCGTGACCACGCCCCTTTCCTAATTTGTACCCATTTTTCTGTGTAAAATGTGGAAGGGTATGCCACAGTTGTCAGTTCACGGTCAGCAAGGCCGACATCTAGCAGTCACTCTGGACAGCAGAAATGGAGATGGGGGCATCTAGTGGCACCCGGCAGTACTGCACTTTGCAGTTAGAGCAGATCTCTCTGCTCGGCTGTCTCATAAAGAGCCATTCTCTGTACAGAAATTAAAGATTGAGGGTCAGATTTATTAAGCCTGGTGAAGTGATAAAGTGGAAGGTGATAAAGCACAAGCCAATAAGCGCCTAACTTCCATGTTACAGGGCTAGATGCATCATCGCTTGGAAAGTGATAAAATGGAGAGTGAAGAAGCACCAGCCAATCAGGTCCTAACTGCCATGTCACAGGCTGGGTTTGAAAAATGACAGTTAGGAGCAGACTGGCTTGTGCATTATCACCTTCTACTTTGTCACTTCACCAGGCTTAATAAATCTGCCCCTGAGTGTCTGCCGGCAACCACAGGGCCGTCTTAACAGCAGTGTAGGCCCCTGGGCACAGCAACGCACTGGGGCCCCTACCCATCCTTCAGCAGTAGGGGTGGGGGGTGCGATCAGCATCATCTTTGATGTCCCGCGGGCTGCAGGGGTGATCTATCTTCCGGTAAGCATGTAGGACCTGGAGAAGTAATTTCTGCTAATTACTCCTTTACTGCACAGATGGGGCGGGAGGGAGAACACTAAATTGTAGAAGGGGGCATTGTGCTGGATGAAGTGGCCCTGGTACATGATTTCCAGGGTGGTAGGGGGTATTTAATACATAGGGGATGAGTGGATGGTTGTGTGGGCTTAATATTTATCATTTTCTGGTGGGAGGGCAGTTTGCTTGACTGCAGATATCTCAAGTTCCTGGAAATAGGTTTCTTAGCTTTTAATAGGATAAAAAAAGCTATAGAGACCCAACTTTCAGGAGGTGCTGGGGACTTGTAGATCAGAGTTCAGGAACTAGAACAATCCTCCAATGAAAATATAAAACTGCATATCAGGTGTGTGGAGCTGGAGCAGGGACCAGCTTCTTGAAAGCTGATATCTCTGGTTGTGGGCATAGTAGCGACAAGGGGGTAAATTTACTAAGATGGGAGGTCTATTTAAGATGGGATGTTGCCATAGCAACCAATCAGAGTCTACTTCTCATTTATCTAGCACTGTCTAGAAGATAATACCTGGAATCTGATTGGTTGCTATGGGCAACATCCCATCTTAAATAGAAAAAAACAAGAAAAAGAACAAAGATGGGAGCGCTGATGGTATCTCTTAAAGACACACCTTAATAATTAATTATTAATTATTAATACTCATCACCAATGCATATTAAATAAAATAACAATTTTTAATTTTCCACATAAAAAACAAAAAACACAATAGTAACATTAAAATGCTAATGAGGTATTGTTCAGATGAAAAAACAGTAGAAAACACCTAGAAGAGTTTCTATCTAATTTCCTTTTCCCTAATAAAACTTTTCAAGCTCTATTGTAGATATTGCACATAGTTCTTATTTATTACCAAAGAGTCCCCCGAGCGGATCCGGATGTTAAGTTGTGCTAGCCAAATAGGGATACTGTATCGTTTTTGCACATATAATTGTATCTATATTATTTTCTAAATAAAGTTCTTCCACATGTGCTACAGTGTAGCAAGGTATAGTCAGCTGATAACAATGTCCACTCGTGAGTGTTATGAACAAAGAATCCCTAGCACACAGACCTTTTGTGGATGGTTTACATGGGTCCCACGGCACTGATATCCACTAATGCCTCTTGAATACCTCCTACTGGACCCGCCAGCGTTTTACAACATGGGAGGAGGATTTTAGTCCGTGCACTTCATGTGGTCCCGTTACCTTACTGACGTCAGTGCTGTGTTGGATTCCTGTTCAGAAATAGTGTGCACAGCGGCACTCCGTTGAGCTGTCGTGTTACGCGTTTCTCCGCCTATCTCCTCGGCGGCTTCCTCAGACACTTTCAGGGCGCCCAGTGATGTGTTTTTATTGTGCCTTCAATTGAAGCCGCCGAGGAGATAGGCGGAGAAACGCGTAACACGACAGCTCAACGGAGTGCCGCTGTGCACACTATTTCTGAACAGGAATCCAACACAGCACTGACGTCAGTAAGGTAACGGGACCACATGAAGTGCACGGACTAAAATCCTCCTCCTCCTCCCATGTTGTAAAACGCTGGCGGGTCCAGTAGGAGGTATTCAAGAGGCATTAGTGGATATCAGTGCCGTGGGACCCATGTAAACCATCCACAAAAGGTCTGTGTGCTAGGGATTCTTTGTTCATAACACTCACGAGTGGACATTGTTATCAGCTGACTATACCTTGCTACACTGTAGCACATGTGGAAGAACTTTATTTAGAAAATAATATAGATACAATTATATGTGCAAAAACGATACAGTATCCCTATTTGGCTAGCACAACTTAACATCCGGATCCGCTCGGGGGACTCTTTGGTAATAAATAAGAACTATGTGCAATATCTACAATAGAGCTTGAAAAGTTTTATTAGGGAAAAGGAAATTAGATAGAAACTCTTCTAGGTGTTTTCTACTGTTTTTTCATCTGAACAATACCTCATTAGCATTTTAATGTTACTATTGTGTTTTTTGTTTTTTATGTGGAAAAATTAAAAATTGTTATTTTATTTAATCTGCATTGGTGATGAGTATTAATAATTAATAATTAATTATTAAGGTGTGTCTTTAAGAGATACCATCAGTGCTCCCATCTTTGTTCTTTTTCTTGTTTTTTTCTAATGCAGGGGTGCAAATACCCTTCATTCTGGGCAGCAGCAGTGGCATCATTTTAGATATACCTTTAAGAAATTAAATAACTAGGTGAAATTTCTCCACCAGGAGGTCAGCGCAAAACCTTTTTTCTTGTTACTATCTTAAATAGAACTACCATCTTAGTAAATTTACCCCAAGATGTCAGTGTCTACCGAAAGGAGAGAGTCCCAGCATTTGGAGCATACCCTTGGAAAAACTCTATGTCAGACAGAACCTAAGATATCTGGCTGGGAAGAGCAACTAACAGGCTTGGATGGGGACCACTGCTTTGAAGTCGGATATCTTCGGTTACCCAGGGCCGATTTTCAAAAATCTGGTACCTCTGGAAAGAGGGGACCCTCAGCTATTAGCCTAGGGTCCTTATACTCCTGTGGCCCTTGGGCAAGAGTCCATTGAGCCCATACGAAAAGACAGCTCTGGACAAACACTGATCTGGCTACTCAGAACCTCCTCCCTCCCGCTCCCCTGCCTAATAGCGAGTCCTCTCCTAAGAGCAACTGGGTCATCTCTAAAGGAAAGGTAGGTGGTAAGGAGAGGGCTGGAGCCAGTTATAAGGAGGTTCAGTGGGCAGCTCTATGAATCAGGGTCTGCCTCAGGGGAGAGCTCACATCAGCTGGCCTTAGCCCAGAAACAGCTCATTGGCTGGCTGGCTCAATCTACCTCACAGACAGTATCGCCTCTGTTCCTCTGACTCCCCCACGTCTCCCTGCCTGTCATCATTCAGCTTACAAAGCTGGAGCAGGCTCAGATATGAGTAGTGCTTCCTGCAAGGGCCGGCTCCAGGCATGTTCCAATAGAGCGGCCACATAGGGCACCACCCTTAATGGGTGCCGCACGCTGGTGCCGCCATATTGGAGCCTGGTCCTGTGTAGCCTCCAGCAGCGTACGTCTGTCCCGGCCCGCCTCCGAGTCCCAGCAGTGTCCTGTGTGTTACGACAAGGGCGTGCTGTGCTGTGGGTGGGACTATGCTAAAAAAACTCAATGCGCGCTGTTCGGCGCCGGCATCTGACGTCAGACGCCGGCACCGCTCAGCGCGCATAGCGCGCACTGAGTAGTTTAGCTTTAGTTAGTCAGCCCGCGGCCCATAGCCAGCAGTGTCCTGTGCGTTACGACAAGGGAGGGGGAGTGCTGTTGTGGGCGGGACTATGCTAAAATACTCAGTACATGCTGTGTGGCGCTGGCATCTGACATCAGACGGCGGTGCCGCACAGTGTGCATAGCACGCACTGAGTAGTTCAGCCTAGTCCGCCCCCAGCAGCACTCCCCCTCCCTCATCGCTGGCACAGGCAGGTACTGTGGGGGCATATTTGGCACTGTGGGGACATTTATGTATCTGGCACTGTGGGGGCATAAACGTACCTGGCACTGTGGGGGCATATATGTACCTGGCACTGTGGGGGCATTTATGTATATGGCACTGTGGGGACAGTTATGTATCTGGCACTGTGGGGGCATTTATGTATCTGGCACTGTGGGGGCATTTATGTATATGGCACTGTGGGGGCATTTATGTATCAGGCACTGTGGGGGCATTTATGTATCAGGTACTGTGGGGGCATTTATGTATCTGGCACTGTGGGGGCATTTATGTATCAGGCACTGTGGGGGCATTTATGTATCGGCACTGTGGGGGCATTTATGCATCAGGCACTGTGGGGGCATTTATGTATCGGGCTCTGTGGGGGCACTTATGTATCTGGCATTGTGGTGGAATATAGGTATCGGGCACTGTGGGGGCATGTGTATCTGACACTGCTGGAGGGCATATCGTGTATCTGACAATGCTGGGGGGCATATTATGTGTATCTGGCACTGCTGGGGGGCATATCATGTGTAGCTGGCACTGCTGGGGGGAAAATCATGTATAGCTGGTACTGCTGGGAGGCATATCATGTGTAGCTGACACAACTGGGGGCTTATCATGTGTAGATGGCATTGCTGGGGGGCTTATCATGTGTATCTGGCACTGCTGGGGGGCATTTCATGTGTAGCTTGCACTGCAGGGGGCCATATCATGTGTAGCTGGCACTGCTGGGGGTCATATCATGTGTTGCTGGTACTGCTGGGGTGCATATGTGTAGCTGGCACTGCTGGGGGGCATATCATGTGTAGCTGGCACTGCTGGGGGGCTTATCATGTGTAGCTTGCACTGGAGGGGGGCATATCATGTGTAGCTGGCACTGCTGGGGGGCATATCATGTGTAGCTGGCACTGCTGGGGGCATATCATGTGTAGCTGGCACTGCTGAGGGCTTATGTGTAGCTGGCACTGCTGGGGGGGCATATCATGTGTAGCTGGCACAACTGGGGGGCATATCATGTGTAGCTGGTACTGCTGGGGGGCTTATCATTTGTAGCTGGCACTGCTGGGGGGCATATCATGTGTTGCTGGTACTGCTGGGGTGCATATGTGTAGCTGGCACTGCTGGGGAGCATATCACGTGTAGCTGGCACTGCTGGGGGGCTTATCATGTGTAGCTTGCGCTGCAGGGTGGCATATCATGTGTAGCTGGCACTGCTGGGGGCATATTATGTGTAGCTGGCACTGCTGGGGGCTTATCATGTGTAGCTGGCACTGCTGGGGGGGCATATCATGTGTAGCTGGCACAACTGGGGGGCATATCATGTGTAGCTGGCACTGCTGGGGGCTTATCATGTGTAGCTGGCTCTGCTTGGTGGCATATCATGTGTAGCTTGCATTGCAGGGGGGCATATCATGTGTAGCTGGCACTGCTGCGGGGCTTATCATGTGTTGCTGGCACTGCTGGGGGCATATGTGTAGCTGGCACTGCTGGGGGACATATCATGTGTAGCTGGCACTGCTGGGGGGCAAATCATGTGTAGCTGGCACTGCTGGGGGCTTATCATGTGTAGCTTGCACTGAAGGGGGGCATATCATGTGTAGCTGGCACTGCTGGGAGGCATGTCATGTGTAGCTGGCACAGCTGGGGGGCATATCATGTGTAGCTGGCACTGATGGGGGGGCTTATCATGTGTAGCTGGCACTGCTTGGGGGCTTATCATGTGTAGCTTGCACTGCAGAGGGGCATATATTGTGTAGCTGGCACTGCTGGGGGGCATATCATGTGTTGCTGGCACTGCTGGGGGCATATGTGTAGCTGACACTGCTGGGGGGCTTATCATGTGTAGCTTGCACTGCTGGGGGGCATATCATATGTTGCTGGCACTGCTGGGAGCATATGTGTAGCTGGTACTGCTGGGGGCATATGTGTTGCTGGCACTGCTGGGGGGGAATATCATGTGTAGCTAGCTCTGCTGGGAGGCATATCATGTGTAGCTGGCACTGCTGGGGGGCTTATCATGTGTAGTTTGCACTGCATAGGGGCATATCATGTGTAGCTGACACTGCTGGGGGGCATATCATGTGTAGCTGGCACTGCTGGGGGCATATCATGTGTAGCTGGCACTGCTGGGGGGCATATCATGTGTAGCTTGCACTGCATGGGGGCTTATCATGTGTTGCTTTCACTGCATGGGGGCATTTCATGTGTAGCTGACACTGCTGGGGGGCATATCATGTGTAGCTTGCACTGCTGGGGGGCATATCACGTGTAGCTGGCACTGCTGGGGGGCACATCATGTGTAGCTGGCACTGCTGGGGGGCATATAAAGTGTAGCTGGCACTGCTGGGAGGCATATCATGTGTAGCTGGCACTGCTGGGGGGCTTATCATCTGTAGCTGGCACTGCTGGGGGCATATCATGTCTAGCTGGCACTACTGGGGGCATATCATGTCTATCTGGCACTACTGGGGGCATATCATATGTAGCTTGCACTGCTGGGGGCATATCATGTCTATCTGGCACTGCTGGGGGGCATATCATGTGTAGCTGACACTGCTGGGGGGCTTATCATGTGTAGCTGGCACTGCTGGGGGCATATCATGTGTAGCTGGCACTGCTGGGGTCATATCATGTGTAGCTTGTACTGCTGGGGTGCATATCATGTCTATCTGGCACTTCTGGGGGACATATGTCTATCTGGCACTGCACTACTGGGGTCATTATGTGTATCTGGCACTATACTGGAGACATTATGTGTACGGAACACTACTGTGACTGTTATGTGTTAGGTTGCTAACTGTGTGCATATTGGGGGGGTGAAATATATATTTATTTATAATTTGACAATACAGTATGAAGTTGCAAGGCTATGCACACTTTTTCAGGAGCACGCGCAACTTCGTGCATGCAATGGGGAGGGGGCGCTTTGAAATTTTCTCGCCTAGGGTGCTAGTAGGCCTGGAGCCAGCCCTGTTTTCTGCCGTCATCAGCTGTGGGTGTTTACAGTTATCTCAGACATCCCGTGCAGCAGCGGCCATTTTATTGCCAGGGCTGATTCCCCCTCACTGTAACAGTGCCAAAAGAGTGAGTGACAGAAGAGGCAGAGGGGCGGAACGCACGGGGAACAGACTCTCTGCGCTACCTGCTGCTGTAATGTCTACAAGGGATAGCACATAAATCGCGCAGTGCAGGAAGAGGTCAGACAAGAGTAGACTCATACTCACCTCTCTTGCAGACCTCCTCTTCCTGAAACCCGATTGGGGGCAGGGCCTGTTCTCCCAGTAGGGGCCAGTGGCTGCTGCGGACACCAGACTATTTTATTGAGTCAGCCAGCATGTGACACGTGGGGGGCCGGGCCACATATGACCGGCAGCTCCGCACACCAATCGCCCCTCCGGGACTCTCCCCAGTGCACGTAGTGGCCAATCCGGGCCTACCAGTAACTCCCAACATAACCCTCCCCAAGGGGACAAAATGCTCCTGGACGTTTCTCTTTATGTATGATTGCCTGCACCTGTATTGAACAGGTTAATGGATAAGAAAGGTGTTTCAGCACAGGTGATGGCAATCATAAATTTAGAGGGAAGTGTGAATGCCAAATTGATTTCTCACAAATATTTAAAATGCCCGCTCTAATATATATTGTAAACGCCTGCACCTCTTATTGCCATATCCCATGAATGCGCGCTATACATCGCAAAACACTGCATCCCATAAGAGAAAACAATACACCCACACATTATCTGAGTTCCAAAGCTCATTGATGTATATATTTGTTATTAAAAAGGATATGGATTCAATATATATAACAAAGTACAGTATACCTATATTTACATGGTTATACTCACACAGTAAGCAGTTAACACATATAGTTACATACAGTTACATGCCATTACATACAGTTTCGTTACAGGCCAGCGATACAATTACCATTCCCTCCAATGCATCTTATGTCTCTCTCTCTTTGTAAATAAATACAGGAACTGATCTGGCAGCAAGTCCATCATCCTCTGAGACCAAAAAGCCACTGAGCTCCTGTGTGATCAATGTGTTATCTAGTTTCTGGGGGAGGGGTTCACGATGAGTCACCAGTCCCTTTGTATATAGTAATCAGGTTCAGACTTGAAAACATCCAAAGGGCTGGCCTGAGTTTCCTGTTCATTACCTGTTTGGAATATCTATTGTTCTAATAAAAGTGATTTTAGCTTTTATACATTTAATCATAATTCCGTGTTGCAATGTCCTACAACTTAATAACAAGTATCAAATGAATCTACACATTAATCTGGTTGTTTTAATAGTAAATATGACAGGTCTATCTTGTTTCGTTCAAATAATACACATTCATGACATTACTTCATTAGATAATTTTAAATCATCATGATGTCTGGCGCTTGATATTATTATAATTATGTACTGTAAGAAATAAGTGTTGAATCCATCTCTGTGGCATGTCCGTGTAAATGCATGTGTTATCATATATTGCTGTGCTCGCTGCGCGTATTTGCAAGTATAGCGACTTATATGTGTGTAGTTTTTATGTTCTCTTTATGTAATATTTTTGACTTCGACAGAAGTCCAGGAGCAGAGCATTCTGTCCCACCTGGAGAGGGTCATGTTGTGAGGTATGATGACCTCCCTTCTCCAAATGGTTGCCTAAAAGAAAATAAGGTGATTCTACCTGCAATGGATAGGAGTCTGGTGCAAATGGAGTTGCGAAATGGACCAGTTATATAATTCTTAGGCAGAAGGAACTAAATATTGGGTTGCAGTATCTTTAAGCATTTCAGAATAGAAGTTCCTTGTAATTTTAGGAAAGTATGGCCTGGGACCCGGCACACACGATAAACTCGTGGAGCGATCGCCATTTTTTTAATGGACAAATCGGCGCTAGGCGCCATATACAGTAAATGTATTTTTTTATGTGTTTTGCTATGTTATAGTTAAAGTGCTGTGCGGAGTTGCGAAACTGGGGAAACACGTTTCAAAATCCATCTACTGAACCCCCCACTCTCCCACAGTTCGAAAAACCGGGCATAGGCTTCTGTCACACACCCTGTGACTCCAGTGCCTGCTGTGCTTCCCCCTGCACCCAGCACTGTCCCAGACAGGCTAGTTACTTTCTATGGGCATGCCTCCTCTCCACTCTGACCAGTGTAGTCCTTACATTAGTCAGAGTATCGCCACCCTCCTGCTTCCCGTGTCCCTCTACTTCTTCCTTAGCTCCGCCTCTTTCATTTTCACTCAGATTCTCCACCTTATGGCTCCAAATGAACCCACAAACCTCGCGGCAAGCCCCACTCATGGCACCCCCCAACTTCATCCTCCTCTCATGGCACTACCAGCAATTACAGAAATAGAGCCAGATAGACAATGCACCGGACACCAGAAGGCATCACATACAGTACCTCCATCGGATACTGTGCAAGAGGGAATTCCACTCACCCTGGCCACATTACAGAGGATTTTGTATTCTACATTTGAGACCTGACTGTCTCATCTACACTATCCTGCTCTGGGATCACAGCGGGTAATAAGGTGTCATCATTAGATCTGCTGGATGCTGCGTATAATTAGATGAATCATTCACTCAGTGTGCAGATTACCCCTATCACATTCTGTTCTACCCCCAACACAGTCTGCCAATCACCCTCTCCTTGTCCCACTGCACTGCTCCAGCTGCTATCTACCCTTAACCCCTCCTTGCTCCTTAGTGCTGCCCCAACTGCTATCTACCCTTATTTCCCCCTCCCTAACTTCAGCTGCCACATCCCCTTAACCCCCCCCCCCCCTCTACCTGCTTACTGCCCCCTGGCTCAACCCACAGCTCTAACCCAACTGCTACCTGAGCTCAAACCCCTCTACCCCAACTGCTACCTGCCTACCAGCACTGCCCAAGCTGGGGAATCCCAAGTGTCAGAATCCCAATGGTCAGAATGCTTAGTTGCGTACGGATCCTGGCAAGTTTTCTATCCATAACTCTAACTGTCCGCGTCTAGCAGCCTAGCCCTGATTGCCCTCCTCCCAGAGCCTAACCATAACTGTCCCTCTCCCGCAGCCTAACCTGAGGATCCCGAGGACATCCCACAACCTGACCACACTGCTGCCTGTCCTCATCCGTATCTCGGCCCCCAGCACTGCACCTGTAGGATATGTGAGATTAATATATTATGATGGGACCCATAAATAGTGGAGTAGGACCCCAATTTTTTAAACTGAGGGGTCCCTGGGGCTTGCATATTTTTATATTCAGTATGTATATGTATATATATATATATATATATATAATATATATATATATATATATATATATATATATACATATAAAGGCAGCATACCCCACCCCAATAAGTTCCCACTGCAGAGTTGGGCAGACCAATGGGCATTGTTGTGTTACAAGGGGCATTACTGTATAACAATGTGTGTAACAAGGTATATTACTCTGTGTTGCATGATGTGTTACAAGGGGCAATTACTTTGCGTGACATAATGTGTCATAAGGTTCAATATTACAGCATGGTATAATGTGTTATAAGGAGAATTACTGTGTGTGGCATAATGTGCTACAAGGGGCATTATTGTGTTTGGCATACTGTGTTATAATGTTTTGAAGGGAAGGGAAAGAATTGGACTGCGGGTGGCGCACTAGAGCTAAATAAACACTCAATTAAAATGTAACTTTTATTTCAATTGGATTATTTAATTGTGTAAAAGGCCATAGGACCTATGATAAGTTTATTAAATATATTGGAGATTGCACAGCACATTGGAATAAAAGAGTGTGTGTTTTAACTTTATATGTTCACTGTGTCGTACACTTGTCTGCATCCATTTTAATATTTCACAGTTATTGGCTTTTTAATCCAATTGAAATAAAATTTACATTTTAATTGAGTGTTTATTTAGCTCTAGTGCGCCACCCGCAGTCCAATTCTTTCCCTTCCCTTCAAAACTGATTTCAAATGTTGGCAACAATATATGGTGTGGCAGCACCCCCATAAGGTCTGACCAGATGTAAGGTGGCATAACATAACATGGGGTTCTTTTTGTTTGCAATTTGATTCATGACTTAATACTAGTGCAGTAGATTCCCCTTTCCCCTCCCTGTATATTTGTCAGTTCAGGCTGAGACTTCAGCATTTCTAATCTCTACTAGCACAGTAAATTACGTATTATAATTAATATTTACATTCAATTCTTTAATTCTAATTAATTATATCAGATATATCAGAATGTCTTCCTTTAGTTTAACAAAAGATCTAGATGACAGATGAGAAAGGCTGAAAAACAGTCTGGACTCAAGGTTTGGAAATGAGATCTATAATATAGATACATCCAACAGAGATTGGTCGGATGACCTTTTCTCTTTAAAACAAATACTGATTAAGCAAGGGAAAACATGGTGGAACCGATTGATGTTTGATAGTTATATCAAACATAACATCACCCCACGGGGGTTGAGACCACGGGTATTCCCAACGTTCGAACTGGCGAATGCGGAGCTCAAAAAGGAGTGGGAAATGACATTAACACAGTGTTCCAGAGAATTGATAAAGATACTAATCAAACATGATGAAATACTGTTGACCCAATATGCACAAGAGATTTCTGTTTTGGGGGAGAAATTAAAAAGATTTGAAACAGTTGACAAATTTCAAGCCACATATAACAAATATAAGAAAGATGTGGAGGATATGGAGCAGGAGGTGATAGAGAGGAAGAAAAAGAAACTCTCTGGGGATATGAATGACTTTGCTCAGGACAAAGTATATAGGTGGAAGTCTTATCCACCAAGGAACAACAAAAATAGTAATCAGTTGAACTATACTACCTTAGACATTGAATCCTCAGAGGGAGAAGACTTACAAAGTAGGAGAAGACCCCAATATAGGAATTTTTTAGAACAAACTCCGAGAGGGGTCCAAGACCATACCAGCATGGAAGAGTTAAGATCAGGAGGGGGAAGGGGGGTCAGAAGAAAGCGCGACAGCAGAGATTGGAGGGAAGAACCCAGGGAGCAGAGGAGAAAGAGATAAACAATGATGACACATTACGGATAATCAATTTGACCGATAAGATTCTATCGGCAGACCAAATTGAGTTATTAAGTAAGGGTCTATCTTTTTCACCTACACATAGACCCGATAGATTCGATTGTGAAAAAGATTTACAACTCTTTATGAGAAAAATACTGTTGAAAAAGTTCTTTGTCACGCAACAACGAATGAGAGAAGATAATTCAGCTTTAGAATCAATTCTCTCCTCAGATCCATCTACTATATCCCTGACAATTGAGGATCAAGTAACTCTTGAGATATTGGAAGAGCTAGAATCAGGGAGTGAATTTCCTTCCGCTCCTTCTCCATTTGACCCCCTCAAAATCAAAAAGAAATCCTCTTTCTTCCCAGAATATAAAATCTCTCCATCAGCGAAAGTTTTCTATGACCTGGTCTCCAGAGATTTGGATCTTATGTTCACACAAGCACAACAATTTCAACCGCACACTGATAACCTGACAGGAGGGGAAAGAGTGGCATTACAGGAAATCATTAAATGGCAAGACATTGTCATTAAACTCTCAGATAAGGGGGGGAATATCGTGCTGTGGCCTAAACATATGTATGTTGCGGAATTGAGGAGGCAACTAAGTGATCGAGACTGTTATAAACCACTGATATTTAATCCCACCAAACAGTTTCTATGCTTATACAATTCTATCATTCTGAAAGCACATCAAAGTGGGATTATAAAGAAAAAAGATTTAGAATTTTTGAAAACGGACAATCCACGGGTGGCAACCTTATATCTTTTGCCAAAAGTACATAAGGATGAAAGAACTCTGACCTGGCAGACCTATTGTCTCTGGTGTGGAAAGTTTAACTGAAAAGGCGAGTACATACGTCGATCAGTACCTTCGACATCACGTACTGACGCTACCTTCCTACACCAGAGACACCATGGATGTATTGAAGAAACTACAGGATATGACCGTCAATCAGGGGACGTGGCTGGCCACCTTTGATGTTGAAAGTCTGTATACCAGCATTGATCACGACAAAGGTTTGACAGCCATTAAATATTTCCTGGATATGGGAACTCATTATGATTTTAATGAGTTCTTAATTTCCCTGCTACATTTCATATTAACGAAAAATTACTTAATTAGCGAAGAGACCTTCTACCTCCAAGTTAGAGGGACAGCGATGGGGACAGCTCTTGCCCCATCATACGCGAACCTCTACCTTGGATGGTGGGAGAAAGAATATGTATTCAGTGAAAATTTGGATCAATACACACAACATATTCTGGTGTACCTTCGCTATATTGATGATATCCTGATAATTTGGGAGGGAGGAGCAGAGATGTTGGAGGAATTCATTACTATCTTCAGCAACAATGACCTCAATCTGAAACTGACAGGAGAGAAAGATCAAAGGGAAATCCATTTTTTGGATCTCAGTATCAGAATAGAGAACGATGGAAGGATTAGTACTGATGTTTTTCGTAAAAAAACAGCGACAAATAGTATCCTATACTCCAACAGTTCTCATTTACCTGCAATGATTAGAGTCATTCCCAAGGGAGAATTACTCTGCATGAAAAGAAACTGCTCAAATCACAGGATTTATCATGAATGAGAAATTCAGGTTTGCAACCGTTTAAAGAAACGGGGATATAGTAACAAGATTATAAAATCTGCGGTCATGATGTCAAATCATACACAAGAGATTCACTCTTAACCCCCAAAAACAGATCTCAAGAAGAGGAAACAATTTGATTTGTAAGCACATTTAATCCTAAATGGAAGGAAATTAATGGCATACTACAGAAACACTGGTCAGTACTGCAAACGGATGAAGTTTTGAGGCAAGTATTACCTAACCGTGTGCAGAGTAGCTGGAGGAGATCTAAAAATCTGAGAGATTTAATTGTACAGAGTCATTTAACTGTACCCTCTAGAAAACTACACAATCAGAAAGGATCGTATCAGTGCGGTCAATGTAAAGCTTGCCAATATATGACACCAAAACAGTCATACATAGACAAATTCGGCAAGAAATGGCTGATTCAGAACTACATCAATTGCACTACGATGGGCGTAGTGTATCATTTAGAATGTCCATGTGGCAAAAGATACATTGGAAAAACTATCCGCCCACTTAAAGTCCGAATCTTGGAACATGTCAACAGCATTAAAAATGCGAAAAAAGATATTGGAAGATTCAGGACCCTAACATCGGTGGCTAAACATTTCCTACAACATCATGGAAGTGAAACTGGAGGTATGAAAGCCTATGGGATGCAACGGATCCAACTTGGCATCAGAGGGGGCAATTTGGATAATGAGTTGTTGAGATTGGAGACTAAACTCATTTTCCTGATGGACAGTATGCCACCAACAGGGCTGAATGAATATAATAGCTATCTCCCATTTTTGTGAGAAATCAGCATCTTCTTGTTAATCTTGGAGGATATCCACTTGTATCAATATTGTGTACAGTGGAAATGCCTATTAAATACTGATCTGTTTCTGCCTATATAATTTTCTTCCTGGGACTACTGGAAATCCAGGATATACTGGATTTATCCACTTGATAAAAATTATAACTTTATATCACCCACCTGGGCATTATAACCCTTAATATATGCCAGGGACATCAACTAAATATAAGTATAAGAGTTAAAGGTAAATTTAGAAACGTGTGGCCAAGGAAAGGGTCATTGATGAATTCTTATGACTAAATCCTGACCATAAAAAGGTGTCTTAATTGTATATACTTACCAGTTGTCTGGACAATGAGAAACTGAGAAAGAAAAGAGAGAAATTTATTACTAGTACTTGTTAATACAATATTGCCAAAGAAACTAATTGTGTGGGATATTAAATATTAATAGCAAGTGTGATGAAATTATTAACCCACTAGATTATTTGTGGCATTCAGGGACACTACCCTGGATCCAAGGACAGAAGGATTGACTTGAGAGATGAGATTTGATTCCTAGAAATAGGATATAGTTCCATATTAAAGTGCTATCCTGTACTATCTATGAGTCGGTAAGGATAGGGAAATGTGACATGTGCTGACTGATTTGGAATGGAACCATCTCTGTCACACAGACGGAAATTGGTTATGTTAACACAGGATAATACTATATCATAAATAGGTCAATATACTAATTCAGGATAAAGACCGACTAAATATACAATATGGGTGTAAGGTAATCCACATTAATCAAATATACAACTAGATTTTCACGGCCGAACATGACAATTATTATGTGAGAAATAACGATCACATTAATTTCTGTTCACTTATATCACTCATCAGCACTTTGTTCACTGCAGTCACAAGGACATTATATGTCGTAAATTAATTCACTTATTCATTAGTTGACACTCCGGATTTACACACACTACACTTATTTCATTATTGATGTCATTATTATTTATCACGTGCACTATTTATTATTATTATTTAATTATTATTAATCGCGTGCACAATTATAATCATGATAATCATGGCTATGAAGTACTTTTTCACATATATCAAGTTAATTGTGTGTCTGTTTTTTATGGTCACGTTTGTACACTTTTTATTTGCAGTGATTGACTCACATTTAGGTTTAGTTTATCACAATATTTATTTTCATGACACATCACAATTGCACATGGATTGTTTAACAATGCCCATTGAGAGTCCATGAATAAGGATATTAATAGTGGATCAGTACTAGGAGGAAATAATCTACAAACACATATAGGAATCATTACTGTGTTTATATCTTCGGATCGGGGAAAGAAGCCCCCACAAAGAGACATATATTTTATACGTCTTTCTCTCTAGTGAACACAACACTGGGACCATGATTGGCCCGTGGGAATCAGGTGATCGGACTCTGTGCACTGCTAGATCCCGAACAGCGGGAGCCGCGCTATGATAGGATACTAAGGTCACATGACCTGAAAGGAGCCCCGTGATTGGTGCGGCTGAACTGTCATAGGTAGACTGAGGGAAGCATTCTGGTTAGCCCTGACGAAAACTAACTGTGAAACGCGCGTCGGCGTTTTCACACTCTATCCATGTGTCTAATAACATGTGCATGTCATTATGTATAGTGCTAGTCAGTTACTAGGATTCAAGTGTGCGAACTTTAAGTTATGAGGGAGATTATTTGAAGCTACCGATCTAATGCAAACTAATCCAAGCATTTATTAGTGCAGCACAATGTATTATTTATGAGATAGCAGAGCATGCAGTGAGTCAGTGTCTCGTATATCCGACACTGAGCAAATTCATTAATTGTTATTGTGCCATGAGAGCGCAGCTGCAGCTTGAGTATAGTTACAAAACTTGATTAGGTAGCTCTGCAAGTTAGCAACATTGTTACTACAGTTTAGGATTCAGTGCATGTATCTATTTTTAAGCCACACACAGAGACTCTCTGCCAGGTAGAACGCAGCTGTGGCTGAAATATAAAGATTATTAATCATAGTGAAATAAGTTACATTGTTAATAAAGCTCAGCATGGAGGGCAGGTTTTGATGTGTGGTTTATACAAAGGAAATTCATGCCTGATATGATTCCCTAAGTAAGAACAAAGAAGCAACCTTTATATAAAGGCTTGCAGCTTAATAAATTATATGATATAGAATAGAAACTCCCCAATGATTTTCTGATAGTGAATCACACGTGAAATATATAATTTGTTAATTTTTTGGTATTTAACATCAGACATAGTGGATGATCACTGAGGAACAATACGGTATAGAGATCAGTCCATAAGATAGTAGGACTGAGAGTGTTGATTAAGATTACACACAAACCAGCTTATTGTGTCACATGAACATATGTCATATGTCAGCCATCTTATATAAGCATTGATAGTAGAAAATACTGGTTAGCCAGCCACGTGCATGAAGGTGGCTGGTACTCAGAAGGATGGAATCTCATGCGTTGACAGCACAGACTGAGAACGCCTATCCACACTTATACATCATAACATTGTTATGCCTTAATGAATAATTTATTTTGAATTAATTGGTTAACCTTTTGAAAGTATACCGTATGTAACTAGGGATATAGGGACGTTGACAGTAGAGACTGAGAACGCCTACGAATGTACCCTATAATAAAGTGGCGCTGACAGCAGAGACTGAGAATGCCTATTAATGTACCCAGTAGTGTAATGTTGGCTGGTACTTAGAGGGATGGAATCCCATGCGTTGACAGCATAAGACTGAGAACGCCTATGTATATTACACATATACCATAACATTTTCATGCCCTATTGAATAATTTATTTTGAATACTGGCATTAATTGGTTAACCTCTTAAATGTATGTTATACGTAACCAGTAATATAGGGGCGCTGACAGCAGGGACTGAGAACGCCCATTTAGGTACCCAACAATACAGCAGTGCTGACAGCAGAGACTGAGAACGCATATTGATTGGGTACAGATAGGTACTCTTTAGAACATACTTATTTATTCATGTGATACGGAATAAATTCTTTTTAAAATCTTGAGAATTACAGAGAATACTATAATAACAGTTTATGAGTGGGAATATTAATCATCAGCTGGTTTTCTCTCCACTATGAATATGAATTTTTGGATTATAGGGTATTTACCTGAGTTCAACTAGGACCGGAATTCACACGTGTGATCATTTCATTGATATCCGCACTTAATACACCCAGTTGATTTCTGGGACTATAATCTGACAGCACTAAATTAATTGTGTAAAAGGCCATAGGACCTATGATAAGTTTATTAAATATATTGGAGATTGCACAGCACATTGGAATAAAAGAGTGTGTGTTTTAACTTTATATGTTCACTGTGTCGTACACTTGTCTGCATCCATTTTAATATTTCACAGTTATTGGCTTTTTAATCCAATTGAAATAAAATTTACATTTTAATTGAGTGTTTATTTAGCTCTAGTGCGCCACCCGCAGTCCAATTCTTTCCCTTCCCTTCAAAACTGATTTCATATGTTGGCAACAATATATGGTGTGGCAGCACCCCCATAAGGTCTGACCAGATGTAAGGTGGCATAACATAACATGGGGTTCTTTTTGTTTGCAATTTGATTCATGACTTAATACTAGTGCAGTAGATTCCCCTTTCCCCTCCCTGTATATGTGTTATAATGTTCAAATGTTATTTGAGTCACTATGTTACTGTAATGTTAGTATGTTTTATTAATGTCACTGAAATATTCTAGAAAATATTTTTAGACTATGTTTTTTAACGTTTTGTGTTTTATTATGTGAATCATAGTCCTATTATGAAATAGGGTAACACAAATCAGACAATGTTTATATCTCAAAAATTAGAACTAATAGGCGAAAATCTATGTTATATTTACAATCAACATACCAAATATACATAAAATCAGCTCAAAAATCCTTGGCACCAAAGCATGTGTTGGGCTGTGTTATCAGCCAATATTATGTGTGCTGATACCACTTTCACTTGATCACCCATGGATTGTATGTACCCATAAAAAAGTGACGTACAGTGAGGTCAGTGGTTGGGGAGGCAGTGGCTAGACTACTCAGAGAAGTGTGGGAAATACCATCTGACCCGCGACAAGAGGGGGGAGAAGAGCAAGGTTCAGAACATGGAAGTCAAATTGTACCCTTGCGGGCTCATTTCGCTCACCACGCTCAGGCTCGGTGGCTTGCTTTTCTCCCCACCAGGTTACTAAAGGTAATAGATAGTAAAACTGCTCTTCCTCATGCGAGATGGTATTTCCCATGGTTTTTCAACTTCTCTGAAGAGGATCTAGCCACTACCATGTTGGCTGCTCCTGCTTGTATGTTGGGTAACTTCCTGGATAGGTCACCTGACACTGCATCAAGCCACGAACCCATAGTGAGGCAGATCTGCCTCCCCTTGTGCTTTGTTTTGCTGTATTGTTGGCTGCAGTGCGGCCTCTCCACCAGCTCCAGGCAGCTGCCACACCTCTGCTCTCTCCCTGCCCGTTCTGTAATTCCAGCTGGGCGCTGCATATTTGGTGAGTTTTGAATCTAAAAATTACTAGCATAATACAAAGATGATGGGCGGGATGTACTAAGCGGAAAATGCGGTAAACTCCCTGTTTACCGCATTTTCCTGATGTACTAACCCCCGGCCGGCAGGACAGCGCTGCGGCGGGGTACGCCAGCTTTAGCTGGCGATAGTCCATAGAAGCCTATGAGCTTTTCTCCGCGGCGCACTGTGAGGGATCCGATCGGATCCCTCCCAGCATGCCCTGCGGCCGCCCCGGTCACCCCGCGCATGCGCAGACTGACTCCTGGGGCCGAATCCCGGAAGTCAGGCTGCCGCTGCGCATCGCGGAGGACAGCTCTTATCGGAAGAGCTGTCCTCCGCAATGCTGATCGCATATGTTAGTACATATGCGATCAGCATCGTGGTGCAGGGCGGCGATGTACATTAGTACATCCCGCCCGATATGTCTAAGTTATAAGTCTTCTGTATAATAATCATTTTTATAGTGAAAACTCTGGATTATGACAGGTGAGGACCTGCCTAGCTTGACTGCCATAAAACCGGACATGACACTACAAATATACAGTAGCATTTGTCCTGAACCTCTAGAGCTGTACTGTAACTTTTCTGTTACATTATACACATGCATCTGTGCATCTATTGTTATTTCTGTCCTCCTTTGTAAAACCTTTAAACATCCATTATTTTTCTAATTGTTTTATTCCTTCTCTTGGTTGTAATCCTTCAAACATTTCCCATCTATTAAATATAATGATATGCTTTATTGGAATAACCAGATGTTTGTATCTAGAGGGAGCAGATGTCTTTATTTCTTATTGAAAGGTTATAAACCTATTTACATTAGAAATAACCCACCAGTATTTAAATCATACATCAAATGAATTGTTCCCACTTGGAACTATCAGTGATATAACGGCAACAGAGAAGACCGGTGACTACAAGGATGGATGAGGAAATTTTATTTTGAGAACATATTAAACCAGAGTGACTAATTGTTCCTGCTTTTTAACAGCTCTCTTAATGTCCCAAAGTACTCTGCTGTTTCTAAAGAATCAGGTTATGTTTACTTAGTACCGATTATGCTCACATAGCTGAACGTACAGTGTATTATAAACAGAGAGGAAAAGTGTTGGACACATTTAGTAGTTCTTGGAAATATTTTAGAGATGAATGAAAAGACAATTCAAGAGTCTACGGATTTCACTTATTGGGGCATGAGAATAATTTGTGGAATTGCCAGTTTTCTCGTTAAACAAAATCGGCAAATAGACATCAGAATACAGTAATTCATTACATGAATGGAGACTGCAATAGCCACTGCTTCCCTGGAAAGCCATTTGCCAGCTTACTGTAAACTACCAATAGGGAACCATTATGCTGCTAGTTTTTATCACTTCCATCCAGTGTCAACAGGATAACCTGAGATGATACAATATGACTTGGTGATAACGCTCTGCCATCATTTTTTTTTCTGGTCACCATATAAAAATATGTGATATTCACAACAAAGTAATACCTAACAAAATGTTTTTTACATCCCACTACTAACTGCATCAATAGCTATCTGGCATGTTAGTCACTCTGAATTATTTATGCAGTAATTTTATCTTCATTATTTTCAAAATAATTTAACTGCCTAGATATTTTTGTAATGATAGTATATTAATCTTATACTTCTAGACACATATTTTTCCTCTGGAGCACTACTGTTGTATCACAGAGTTTCAAGCAGCCAAGGAATTATTTTCAATCTATTGTCTTGATATATATATATATATATATATATATATATATAAAGCAAGAGATATGGAGATATGAAGGTATTCAAATAAGTTGTTGCTGTATATTCTAAATATCAAAGGCAAAAGCATTATGCTGCAGGGTGGATGCTGGCTGAGTTACCTCCAGCCAAATCTCCACATTCTTACAAATGAAATCGATGATTAAGGTGCCTGACTGCTTACGTTGGAATTCCTCATCATATGTCCGCCAGAAGGAATTTATTCACCAAACAGAACATTGAATGCATCAAATGTAGATATATTTAATCACATTCAAGTGCTTCTGAGATAGTGTTTCTAGATAACATACCGCAAATATGAGGCAACCCATCCTGGCAAATTGTGATATGACCAATACAACTGCGTTGTTTCGCTACCTTAAACTCCTTCCTTGCTTTCGTAATTAGGCCAAAAAAATTAACATACTTTCCCCTATTAATCCTGTCTCAAATACTCAGATGCAGTCTCTGAAGCACAGCAGTGTTGTCACCATGGACTGCACTCCCCCTAGGGACTACCAGGGTACCTCAACTGCTCTCACTGGCCAAATGGTACTTCTTTGTCTTACGATGACTTCTGTGACACAAATGTTTCACATTCTTTTCACTGGGCTCTTCGTATCATAGCTGGAGGAAGAGGACAACGATACCACATGCTTGCTTTCTCCTGAAGGACCTGAGTTGAACTGTCCTCTAGCTCATGACTGGACACAGCAGGCTCATCCGCAACAACCGCTAGAGGAGCACCATTAGAAACGTCCGGAACACCTGCTGATACAGGGGTATCAAAAAGACAGCGTGAGCTGAGGAAATTGTGAACAGAAGGGGCATAAGGAATGAGGCTCTGCAAGTTCAAAAAAGCAATAATACGGTCAGCAAGCGACCTTTCACCTTGCTGATCTTGCACTTGACCGAGCTGCGAGAATGCAGCTGGGAAGCCATTGCACTAGGCATCTGTGAAGCTAACAGTGCCAATAAGGGAGTCACTGGCCAGGTATACCAGTGTTCAGACAGCAGCCAACATATTCAAAAGCTCTGGGGAATTTGCCACTGCAGTGGGAGCAGCTGAAGTCAGTGGACTCTCTTTTAGTAAGCTCCCTCTAGAATGCTGGGGCCAGGTCCATTTTGGCCTATGCAATGGAGAAAACACTACCACTTACCCCACTGAAATAGTGACTCCATAGCCATTTGTGATTATATCAGTATGCACAGAAAATCCACCTAGCAGCAGGAAAAGACACCCTGACTAGCTAGGATGCAAGCACAAGGATACCACTACGCAGCATTGATGGTAAAGATGGTGTACCAGCAGGACCAGGCTAGTCTCGAGTCAAGCACACTGACGGGTAAATTTAACCAAGAGAGGTCGTCTACGCATGACACCTACCTAACCCCTAAACTCCGCCAAGACTGGCCCTCAGCAGCATGGCCTAGATTATGGCCTTTAGTAATCCTGGGGCACCACCACCTTTGGGCACCTAGTATTTAGGGAGGCTGCTCATCAGAACCTGAGGTTCATAATGCCATAATGTCTCCTTCCACTATGAGGGATCTAACTAACAGAATAGATACTCATGACCTACGGCACAGCTGGGGATGAGACAGCCTCCTGGGAGGTCTGACTGCTGTACCTACAGCAGACAGAGGCAACTCACCACTCACAGAAAAGTCACGCCCCTCATAGGGCCCATAACACAGGCGCGAGACCGAACATGACCGAACCTCCTAGCAGGCTTCCTTGTGTCAACAGATACCATTGACTGCACCAGGTTAAGAACTTTATCCAGCACAGAGCTGGCAGCCAGAGCGTCAGCTGGAACAAAGTGGCAGAATACTTTGCCTCACACCTCTATCAACTCCTGAAAACCCTCCACAATTTCTACTATTGGCTACGTCACTAATTTACCTACAGTATGTTAACATTTTAGGGGTCAATCCAAATAGCTGCGAAGGGTGCAAAGTGCCATTGCTGCAGTGTTTAAATGCCACAATGGCACCTGCTCTCGTACCCATTGCAGCCTGCATTCTGCCTGAATTTGTACAAAAATATTCGCCACCCTATTTGACAGCGAGCATTTTTGAGCATGTTTGGGCCGCCGTAAAGTGCAGCCACTCCTGCAATGATTTGCTCCGATGATGATTCGATCCCGCAATCATTCACTCCCACAATATCATCACGGCTAACTGGATTGACCACACAAAGTAGTAAGACTCTTAAGCTGTCAATCCTGTGGGAGAACATCATTACATTGTGGACAGTCTGCATGCGGCTGCACCATGCATGTTTCTTACAGATGAAAGTCGGTTATGTTGTATGCACTTATACTATACAGATGTGTCCTCATACATTCTTGCTACAGTCGCACCAAACAGCCTGTCTTGGAGCAACAGATCTTGTGCGACTCTGCTAGCATCGGACGTCTTTTTACTGCAATGTGATGCGACTAGACCCAGTAAACTGTGCTGATTCATTTGATATGCAACACTTGTATGACTGCGGGCCACTATCGACGATGCCCAGCATCTCGTGTCACATGATGTATTGAGGCTGCTGTATGAGGACACATCTGTATGCCGTAAGTGAGATCCGCATCTTTATGCTAAATACGTTATATGGTCAGATACCATGGAAAGGCTTACATGGACTATAATAGTTATAGAAGGTTTTCCTTACTCCGAGCCCCATGCAAGTTATTTCGGAATATGTGTTTACTGCGGAATGTCAGCTGAACTCAGACATGCCGTGTAAATGACTGCTGCATTTAAAAAAAAAAGTCCAAATTCGGCCGGCATCCTGCACCTCCAGCAAACTTGGACGCCATAACATCCTGCAGCATATGTTAATACTATGTCTTCTTTTAAGTTGTAATAAATACATTTTAAGGTTGACTCACAGTAGCAGAGACATCTGTAGCATATGCACTGTCCTGACAATGTTTCAGTAAAGTATTTGGAAAAGCAATAAATTGATTGGCACCAAGCTGTACAATGCTGGCTCAGGAAATAATGGCCCTCATTCTGAGTTGTTCACTCGCTAGCTGCTTTTAGCAGCCATGCAAATGCTATACCGCCGCCCTCTGGGAGTGTATCTTAGCTTAGCAGAAGTGCGAACGAAAGGATTGCAGAGCAGCTACAAAAATTTTTTTGAGCAGTTTCAGAGTAGCTCCAGACCTACTCAGCGCTTGCGATCACTTCAGACTATTTAGTTCCTGTTTTGAAGTCACGAACACGCCCTGCGTTCGGCTAGCCACGCCTGCGTTTCCCCAGGCACGCCTGTGTTTGTATCTGACATGCCTGCGTTTTTCAGCACACTCCCTGAAAACGGTCAGTTACCTCCCAGAAACACCCCTTTCCTGTCAATCACTCAGCGGCCAGCAGTGCGACAGAAAAACTTCGCTAGACCTTGTGTGAAACTACTTCGGCTGTTGTGAAAGTACGTCGTGCATGCGCAATGCACATGCACAGAAGTGCCGCTTTTTTGCCTAATCGCTGCGCTGCGAACGAAAACAGCTAGCGAACAACTCGGAATGACCACCAATGTCTCTTATACCCTCCTAAAAGATAAACTATGATAAAACCTGTTATACGAGATTATACGAATTCTGGTCTTACATTTGCAGTTTCTTGTTTTTTTGGACAGAAACCTTATTTGGAGGATCTTAATGCATAGCAATAAATCTAAAATAGTTTAATTAATATTAATGTGGACCACAAGACATCAACAATCTTTTTCTCCTTTTTAAACTGTATGCGTTGTTCTGGGAGAGTACTCCATATATATTTATCAAACATCGGTAAGCGGTAGGGATTTGGGACTCAGCAATAACCTTTCTAGGCTTTACTGAGTCCCTGCTGGATGAAAGTGTAATGTGCTGTTGGTGCCCCCCAAATCCTGCACCTGGGTCCCGTGACCCCCTAGTCCCCCCCTAGTTGAGGCCCTGGTAGGTGTTGGTATTGCAGCATTATATCAGCACACACCAGCGTATGACTCAAACTATGAATAACCCAATTAATTAACCTGTGGTGTTGGTTTACTGATAGATAGTAGGTGCAGCCATATTAACTATTACATGTACAGGATCAGTATGAAATACCGGCTGTTGGGATCCTGGCAGTCAGCTGAGTGACACTGGAATCCCAACAACCAGATAAACCATGTCACTTTTCACAGTCTAACACAGTTTCAAGATGGCTTAGTAGAGATCCCGATGGCCATCTTGGGTTTGGACATGAAGCTTCCCGTTTAAGGGGTGCACTCTGGACATTGCAGGCGTGTCCAGACCATTGCTGCTGCTACCCAAAACATGGCAGATAGCCGTCTGCCTTCACAGCTAGGCTGTGTAGGCAGAGGGCTACTCGAACCATGTGAAAGCATCATCTTCGTGCAATGCTTTCGCATGTCAGCTGGAGGCGGGGGGTGTAGGCCTCGGCATGCGGGGCGGACTTGCCCTGTGCTGGGCGTCCCCGCGCATGTCAGAGAAAATGTTCGTATATGTGTGTTTTTTCACACATCTACGATCAGGTCTGAATTACCACCTTTATTGTTTATTTGCTCAGTTTTCTGGGTTTTATTTGTTTAGTTGTTATGGCAACGGTGTTCACTTGTTTCCTTAATCACTTAAATAGCATAGTCAGATCACATGCGACCACGCCACCCCACTGTGTCCCCAGGTTCATTACAAGGAGATCTATTCTGCTGATATGCATACTAATATAACATTCAATATTTGTAAAAATAGAGAAACTTTATTAAATAAAAATGTAAAAAATTGTCAGTTAAGTGGTTAATTACCGGAAGTTGGCCCTCTGACGTCTGTTGAGCATAGCGCTCAATCACATGCACGCCTGGCAGCCAGCTGGGAACTGGGTGTAATCTATTTAAGATGGCAAGCTGGTTGGTTATATTGTCCATGATGAAAAGTGTAATTAATACATTTGAAATGACGGGAAAACATATTTGTGACATACTGTAGTTGCTATTTGATATGAAAATTCCCTCTCCCCCGAGCCTTAATCTGGCTCTGGGCTGATGTAACATTCCCAGGTGAAAAGTGCAGTGAAAAAGGTTCACTTGAACAAATGATCAGCACAGAAAGAGTGGTGATAAATTATTGAGCAGACTGCAGCATTTATCAAAAGTTCTTCATCTGCGTCCACAACCATGTGTATGAAGTGGTATCTACATCCCTGCTGTTCATGACCTCTGCTTTACTTCTCACTTTGTTTTTAATCTGCTCATTGATGTAAAAGATTAGATTACATTACATAACATCAGTGAACATGTCAAAGGAAGAACCTCCAGCAAAATCCAGGAGCAAAGTCAGGAGTCGAGAGGATGGACAGGTTATTTATGGCAATGTCACAATAGAAATATTAGCAGGCAGAACATGGAGAGGCAGCTGCCATCCCACACTGAAGAATTCAGTGGAATAATAGAAAGCACTCCCACCGCAGAACATAATCTAAAGGGGAATGTGACATTTACATAACGAGACATTAACTTTGCCCCATGTCATTTGGAAAATTACGTTCATGGAAGACACGGCCAACAATTCCTGATTCTGCCATGCGTTACAGACTATCATAGCAATGGGACACCTGTTGTTTGGGTCTTGTGCTCTGCTGGTTAATATATGATAATTTATTCAATCACATAAATAGACTGGAGATGAATATTGGAGGTTTATTCATTGTTTGTCATGCATGGTCTGGTATGTTCTCTATATTCTCAGTTCAATGTCATGATAAGGATACTTGAGGAACCCAATCAATTTCAATTTCCAAGGTTTGACTGAGTTGGAATGTGAAATTGCTTTACTGTTTATCAGTTTGGTATGCAACTTCATTTCAAATATATACAGTTAAATAAACAAACAAAACAATGTTTTCTCTTTTGCTGGAAAACAAATGTAAACAATAGCAGATAACACAGTGTACACTACAAAGCATTGCTATGTTCTTATTTCATTCATCTCAGATTTCCCAATATCTTATCTTGTGTGTAAGCTTCAATATAACCAGTTGATTATTTGCAGGAAATTGGCTTTTGTTTAGAAGTGCTCTACATACCTGAATTCCTTAATAAAAAACACTAATAGAAAAAGTGTGGCCATTTATCATAAAATAAATGAATAAATAAATATAATATACTACTACTGCAACTAGCACCTGTATTAAATACAGTAGAAAAGACCTATTACTGCGCACACCTATAGAATACTGTAATATAATGGCATGGAAGTTATTACATAAAGATGTGATATTTCTCAATATTTGCATAGTATAATATGAAATACTGTGTCCAATAATACCCCGAAAGGGTTGAGTCCTCATGACATAGAAGACTCCACCCTTTGGGGTATCATTTTATACGGTATTTTACAATTAATTAGTCAGTCATTACTTTTCGAATCGGTGTCATCTGCAGCAGCTGTGAGTGAGTGTAAGCATGTATGTGTGAGTGTGTGTATGATCCCGTGTGTGTGTGTAACTTCCCAGGGAAGCAGCAGCAGGGAGAACTACATCTCCCAGCAGCCCTCTCCCCAATGCAAATATGGCAGGGAGATCATGTACTGGTCTATCAAATTAAATGGAGTCTTGTAGATTTGCTTCAATAGAACCACAAAGACTCAACAACACCACATTAACCTAATTGAAGGGTGACTTGCACAATATATAAAAAGTTTCTGACCACAAAAATATGAAGTGAAACTACAGTATTATAGCTAAAATGGTAATTTAGAGAAAGCTTTAGAAGTATGCAGTAAATATAACACTGTAGATTGCGGTTTTGCTAAACCACAGATTTTAGGCGATTATCTTTAATACAGAAATGTTAATAAATATAAAACCTTTAAAAAATTAATATTTTACAACAAACAGGCAGATTGCATATCCGTGGACATTCTATCCGAGCTGCAGAACCACTGAAATTCTGTGATTTTGCAGAACCAACAGAAATCTTAGAATATACATTTCACCCTAAGGGGGTTGGTTGCCATTGCCGCGGCATTTAAACGCTGGCAATGGCTGCCTGACTTGCCCACTTCACCCAGCAAGTTCGCACCCCTGTTCACCCAAAAGTGTTTGCACCTTATGGGGTGGCAAGCACTTTTGAGTGAGAACTCACTCGTAACATGCGGCAATGTCTGGCGGTTTTGCCAGGCGAATCCGTGAAGGACAAAATAGAATTCCCCCCTAAGTGTGAGGAAGATAAAATTTGAAAACCTGAATTATAAGAAGTCATAGAACATATTATTATTATTATTATTATTATTATTATTATTATTCCATAGTGATGATGATAATAAAAATAATATAATACTAATAATATGCTCTATTATACAATAAATAATTATATTTATTACAATTCTATCTTTGTTAGAAGGTCTGAAATCAGCATGGATTTTTATTTGATTTATGGCTAAATTACATATTATATTGTATTGCACTGTACTGTAATTATAACCTTTCCCTACTGCGCTTTACTTTCTCAAAAAATAATTTTAAACAAGTTAAATGCTCTGCCATAGAAAGATGCAGTTTACTATACAAAGGCTCGCATCCAGAAACTGCAGCTACAGTAACATTAAAGATATGATGAATATAATGATTGCCCCCTGCTGGAGCATTTTATTTATGTTCCTCTATAATGAGGATATATGCCTGTACACTTGTCTATCGTCTCCCTGCTGTGGGTCTGTTTTTTTAATAACTATGGTTCAGGAGGTGCAGATCTTGGCACTCACTGTTGCACAGTGTAAATCTCTAAATAAAAACAACTAAGACATTTGAATTTACACTTTACAGTATTGTAAAATTAACTAGATACAGGTTCTTGGAAAATACATGCAGAGCTAGGAAGCACAATGAGAAAGGATTGAATGAATCAATATATTGATAGAGTACAGTAGTTGCAATCTGGCAAAATGTTAATTGCAACAGCTGAACTACCTTATGTGTGTATATATACATGAGTGTTAATAATTTGGTAAATTTTGTAAATAATTTGGTAAATTTAACACATCTCAAATGTAAATTTGAGATGTGTTAATGTATGTAAATATTACTCCATGGTTCTTGGCGTTACCCGAGGAGCACCCGTAGCAGATACTGTAAAAAGTGACAGGACCATTTTTGTAGTTTATTAAATTCTACACACTCGCGGTGCAATCCAAATTTTGATCCGATTTGTCCGTTGGGGCGTTATCGTTCATGCAACGCAAGCCATGCATTGGTAATGACTTCATTATGTCAACCCCCTTTTCATCCTCTTAGTGGAGGTTTATTAAAATTCTGAATATGTAATTTTCCTATTTCCTACCTGAAGAATACCTATGATAAATTTCAGCTTCCTAACATATCGGGAAGTAAGAGAACTAGTTATGAGGCAGTGAGTGAGGCAGTTATCATTCATGCATCGCAAGCCATACATCTGTAATGACATCATTACGTCAACCCCCTTTTCATCCACTTAGGGGAGGTTTACATAGTTTTCCTATTTACCACCGGAAGAATACCTTTGTTCAATTTCAGCTTCCTAACATAGGAAGTTAGAGAATTAGTGATAAGTGAGTGAGTGAGGGCTTTCGCATATATATACATATATATATATACATGCATACAAGTACCAGTCAAAAGTTTGGACACACCTTCTCATTCAATGGGTTATTTTTTATTTTAATTATTTTATTACATTGTAGATTGTTACTGAAGACATCAAAACTATGGAATTATGGACATATGGAATAAAACATATGGGATTATGTTGTAAACAAAAAAGTGTTAAACTAATCAAAATATGTTTTATATTTTAGATTCCTCAAAGTAGCACCCTTTTCCTTTGATGACAGCTTTGCACACTCTTGGCATTCTCTCAATCAGCTTCATGAGGTAGTCTCCTGGAATGGTTTTTCAACAGTCTTGAAGGAGTTCCCAGAGGTGCTGAGCACTCGTTGGCTGCTTTTCCTTCACTCTGTGGTCCAACTCATCCCAAACCATCTCAATTGGGTTTTGGTCGGGTGATTGTGGAGGCCAGGTCATCTGACGCAGCACTCCATCACTTTCCTTCTTGTTCAAGTAGCCCTTACATAGCCTGGAGGTGTGTTTGGGGTCATTGTCTTGTTGAAAAACAAATGATGGTCCCAGTAAGCGCAAACCAGATGGGATGGCATGGCGCTGCAGAATGCTGTGGTAGCCATGCTGGTTAAGTGTGCCTTGAATTTTGAATAAATCACCAACAGTGTCACCAGCAAAGCACCCCCACACCATCACACCTCCTCCTCCATGCTTCACAGTGGGAACCACACATGCAGAAACCATCCGCTCACCTTCTCTGTGTCTCACAAAGACACGGCGGTTGGAACCAAAAATCTCAAATTTGGACTCATCAGACCAAAGTACAGATTTCTACTAGTCTAATGTCCATTCCTTGCGTTTCTTGGCCCAAACACTTTTCTTCTTCTTCTTGTTCATCCTCAGTATTGGCCTCTTTGCAGCAATTCGACCATGAAGGCCTGATTCACGCAGTCTCCTCTGAACAGTTGGTGTTGAGATTTGTCTGCTACTTGAACTCTGTGAAGAATTTATGTGGGCTCTAATCTGAGGTGCTGTTAAGTAGCAGTTTCTGAGGCTGGTAACTCTAATGAACTTATCCTCTGCAGCAGAGGTTACTCTTGGTCTTCCTTTCCTGGGGCAGTCCTCATGAGAGCCAGTTTCTTCATAGCTTTTGATGGTTATTGTAACTGAACTTGAGGATACATTCAAAGTCAATGAAATTTTCTGTATCAACTGACCTTCATGTCTTAAAGTAATGATGGACTGTTGTTTCTCTTTGCTGAGTTTAGTGGTCCGTGCCATAATATGGATTTCAACAGTAGTCAAATAGGGGTGTCCACTGTGTACTAACCCTATACTAACCCTGTACTATTTTTGTTTTGCTTTGAAAGAGCCAACCCTGCAGACAAACATTGGCAGTTGCTCTATCATTCCTGGAGATAATTATATATCAGGTGCTAAAAGGGGGAGGGGTCACAGACAAACAGCAGACAGAGAGGAGGGGTGCTTTTTCCCCCCTGGTATCCCCCCCATTTTTTTTCCCTCTGGAGGCTAATGTGTTTATTACTGTGGGGGCCATTGTGTGATTTCAGTGAGACACTCCCCACACTCTGAGCAGCAAGGTCACGCCCCTTATCCAGGTGTGCACCACATTCGTGATCTACCATGTGCTGCTGTCTGGTATATCACAATAGCTGTTCAGCTTTCTCATTAGATCACCAACTCCAAAATTATGGCCACCCCTGCTTTACAGCTTATTACAGTTGTGTGCGTGCATGCATGCGTGCGTGCGTATGCATGCGGTATGTCTCCTGTTCCCTTTAAATGACACTCCGATATTGCTACTTGTTTCCATCAAAATATTCTTGATGATCGTGTTTCTTTTTTAAGAAAAGCAACAAAAACAGGAAAGAAGAGAATTTACAAAAGCACACACACGCATGTCTACCACACTAAATATTTCTGTCTGGAAAAAGAGACTAAAATACGATTTCCCCAGTCTTGCTCAAATAGATGTAAGGAGTTCATAGCCAGAACATAAATCTCAGAATCTGTCAGCATATTTTGTACAAATTCCTTCTAAGGTGTCAGACCCAGTGTCTTTAAAATGCCAGACAGCAACATTAAACTTTAACTGATGATACAACAATGGCCCTTCGCAATGCTGAGAAAGGCGTGCGGTTTAGAAAATGGGAATGGTAATATCCAGCAAATGATTATTTCCTCCATTTAATTCTCTCAGTAATGTTTTCCCTCTTATTTAATAATTAACCCTTGAATTGCACCTGGAAGGAGTTTTGAGCTCCTGCTCTGGAGTATGCTCGCACTGAAGCTTAGCTGGTTGATATTAAAATATTCCCATCATAACGGGGTTCTCTTAAAATGGAATATTGGACAGCAGAGGTCACAGGGGTTTGGAATAACAAACTCGTGACTTGGCTGTTGCTTTCCATTTTAATGCAATTTAGTCGCACTGTGTACTGTAATTTAGAATGGCACTAGAACCAATTGAGTGAATTACAACTTTGGATTCAATCAGGGCATCTTTATGCATCAACAGTTTTATGTTTTAGATGGATTCTTGCATAATAAGTAACCTGGCTTTATATGTGTTTGTGTATGTGCATTTATATAAAGTATTATATAAAAAATAGACCGTGACAATCAATTTTGTCAATATTCTATATACTGCCCAGTATAAACAGAGCCACCTGCGTACATGATATTGAATATTTAAATAGGCTGATATAAAATAACCTTAGAACCATGCTATCAAGATTTATCTATAAGGGAGAGAGGTGTCTAAAAAAATAATTCAGATTGGAATAAATTCCACATGGCTTTTTAATGCTTATTTACTGTACAAAAGTACAACTATTTGCCCTGCAATGCTTTTTTTTTTTTTTTCTTGATGCAATGCACTTTTTCCGCAATGTTCTGTTTGTCAGCAAATACCTCTGGCGATCTCGAACTTTATTACATCTTGCCGTATTTATTTATTTACAAGATGGTGGCATTTATAGGGGATGCAAGACCTTCTATCCTGGGTGGATAAAAGGGTTTTTATCTGACACTGGGGGGAGTTTTATAAAACAAAAGAATAAGTGGATATGTTGAAAATTCCAACCAATGAGCAACCGTACTTATAATGGGAAATGCGATCTGATCAGATTTACAAAAAAAATAAAACAGTGAAAAAAACACAGCAGTGAGCCCTATGATAATTACACCAACTTTAGCTGGCATAATCACAGGGCTCACTGCGGATTGTGTACTTCTGTAGAGCTTTCTCTACCCCTAAGCAGTGTGATCAGCTCTGTGTATCCAATGGACACACAAGGTGATCACTGTGTTTAAAAAAAATTGTAAACATACTCACCTAACCAGGGACCGGTGATCAGTGTTCCGGTGCGGGCTGCCAGTCATCTGGGCTCCCTGCTGCTCCTATGACATTCGGTGCAGTAAAGTGATTCTGCAAAACGGCAGCTCACTTCACAGCACCGAAGGTCACAGCAGCAGGGAGCAGCCATTCAGTAGCTTCAATCCCTGAGTGTTGTTGAGTATGATCACCAGTGAAGGGGGTCGACCTGGCAGCAGTGGTAGTAGCGATGTCGGCAGTGGTGGCACATGCGCAGCACATAATCAGGGTATTGTTTTTATGAAAAATTCCCCTATAAAGCTGCGGCATGGCATCGCAGAGACAGAGCTTGCTCCGTCCGTGCAATGTAATCAATTATTGCAGTGCGTATTGGAGCGATTTTATCACATCCCATCCGCATCTGATGATGTGGATGGTGATAAATCGTCCCCTTAGGCAAGGTGCTTTTTGACAGAGGAGGGGGCCCATGTGCAGACTGTGGGTGAGCCCACTCCTCTACATGGCGCAGTTCCGGAGACCATGTTCCAGAGACCAAATTCACTACTGCGCATGCAAGCGGCCATTTTGGAGAAGATTTTTGCCGCGGCAAACTACGTGGCCCGACGCTGTACTCCGGAGAGATGAGTATAAAATATGGGTGCAATGTGTGCAGTGTGGGCCCCCCTGGAGCCAGAGGCCTGTGTGCACCGCACACATTGCACCCATTACAGAAACACCAATGCCTTAAGTTGAAGAACAAACTGTGTGTTCACAAATCCCTGAGGAGAATCTAGGGATGTCCACGTTAGGTATGTGTGAGTCTGACATTTCTGACATTGTATTTATGAGATGTTACCTTCCCATATGTGCCTACCTTGCTGCACCTTCCTCTGGGAGGTGGCAGCGTGGTAGGCTAATGGGGCCGTGGACAGCGGCAATTGGGTCAGTCCAGGGGCATGGCCAGCGGGGGGAAGTGGGCAATCCATGGGCGTGGCATCACAATCATGGCATCATTGTCCCACCCCTGCTAGACAGTGCAGAGTAAATTGGCACTGTATAGCGGGGGGAGGAACTATGATGACGCAAATCAGGCCGATTTGCATCATCGTATCCCCTTAGGACTGCCCACTTGTTCTCTGCTGTGGGGGGGCCAAGGGTGGGTGCTGAGGTCTGCCAGGGACAGCGGTAGACTTGCTCACCTTTCCGGGGAGGGGGAGGGGGGGACACCCGATTTTCGGGAGCCTTCTGGCCATTCCAGGAGGGTAGGCAAGTATGCTCCTTCCACCATTTCTGCACCCTCTGCAAATGTGGGGATAAACAGTACAAAGACATTAACATAATATATTTTGAAAATGCTAGTTTGGAAGTGCAACAGGATGAGGGGGGTATTTGTGTACTACCTGATGCTAATAAGGATGTTGATGATGAGGATGTTGTTTGTTTAAGTCAGCCACCAGTGGCAGTAGTTCTTGCTTATGATAAAAAAGAAAGCCATTGTCATGACTGGGCATAAGACAAAAAATGCCACCTCTTGAATGTGGAATTATTTTTACCCAAATCTGAAAATGGGGCGTGCCAACATGACTATCACTTACCCCCTCTGTCACCTCTCAGCACACTATCACCTACCCCTTGTGTTGTCTCTTAGCACACCTTCATTCAATTTTTGCACAGTACGCATGCAGAGTCCCCTTTTTACATAGTGCCAGATACACAATTGCCCCACAGTGCCAGATACGCAGTGACCAACAGTGCCAGATACATATTGCCCCACAGTGTCAGATCCACAGTGACAGATACAGTGCCCCACAGTGCCAGATACATATTGCCCCAGTGTCAGATCCACAGTGACAGATACACATTTGCCCCACAGTGGCAGATACACAGTGCCCCACAGTGATAGATACACATTGCCCCACAGTGCCAGATACATATTGCCCCACAGTGTCAGATCCACAGTGACAGATACATATTTCCCCACAGTGCCAGATACATATTGCCCCACAGTGTCAGATCCACAGTGCCAGATACATATTGCCCCACAGTGCCAGATACATATTGCTCCACAGTGCCAGATACAGTGCCCCACAGTGCCAGATACAGTTCCCCACAGTGCCAGATTCCCAGTGTCAGATACAGTGCCCCACAGTGTCAGATCCACAGTGCCAGATACAGTGCCCCACAGTGCCAGATCCACAATGCCAGATACAGTGCCCCACAGTGCCAGATACAAGAAACCCCCCCTCCCGCTGGCTGCTGCTTACCTCAGGAATCAGATCCCCGCTGTCACTGCTGCTGCTGGCCTCTGCTATGTGAGGGGAGGAGAGTGCAGCGCAGCGCCTCTCCTGCCCCTCAACGCTCCATGAAGTCCGGTCTCCGGTGGCGGCTATCTTAAATGTGGTTCCGGTTCATTAGCCAATCAGAGCTCGCAGACCGGCAGCCAATCAGGAGCCGGTCCGCAAGCTCTGATTGGCTAACGCCGCCAGAGACCAGACAGAGCAGTGATCACAGAGAGGGGAAGGAGAGACGCTGCGCTCTCCCCCCCCTCACATTGCAGCGGCTGGGACGGGGGAAGAACAATAGCGGGCGGGTGGGCATGATGCCCTGGTCGCCAGCGGCGCCCCCCTCTGCTGGGCCTGCCAAGGCACCTAGGGCACGTGCCCCACTCACCCTGCCTTAGATACGCCTCTGACTCCTCCCTATTTTGTGATTTGCAGCGACTTCTTGCAACTTATTTAGCAAAATTATAATAATTTTTAAAATAAAAACAAGCTGTACAGTATCAGCTACCAGAAGTTTGGATCAGCAGATGCAATCTCCAGCGCCAACCCCCTTATCATCAACCTCCACATTAATGATCGAAGGTAGTCTTTTAAAAAATGATTTTGTGGATGTCCTTTTTAACATACAACATAAGGGTGGGTGAGAGGGCCCAAGGACAATTCCATCTTGCACCTCTTTTCTTTTCATAATGGGCTATATTTTGGGTGGCATTGAGGATGGTCTTTTTTGCATATACAAACATTTTTATTGGTTATTCCTCTAATACAGTGTTTCCCAACCTCAGTCCTCAAGGTACACTAACAGTCCAGGTTACTAGGATATCCATGCTTGGGCAGGGATGGATAACATCACAACAAATTATGTACTAATTCCCCTGTGCTCAAGTAAGGCTATCTTTAAAACCTGGACTGTTAGTATGTCATGAGGACCGAGGTTGGGAAACAATGCGCTAATCCCATTACTAATTTGCAACACATTTTTTAACCAAAAAACACTGCGGCATGACAATGTTTCATAGATGTGCTATAGGGGGTGATTCAGACCTGATCGTAGATGTGCTAAATTTAGCACATCTACGATCATCTTCCCTGACATGCGGGGGGATGCCCAGCACAGGACTAGTACACAACGCATGTCAGGCCCAACCCCTTCCCCTGCACAAGTACAAAAGCAACTCATAGCGGCAATGCTTTTGTACTGGAAGAGTAGCTCCATACCAGCGCAGCTCCTGCGTGCTGGCAGGGAGCTACTCGTCGCTGCCCTGGTCACAGCGACTGCATGTGACATCATGCAGCCGCCACGGCTCGCCTCCCCCAACGGTCCGGGCACGCCTGCATTGCCCAGACCGTGCCCCCTAAACGGCGACCAAACACCGCCGGCCCGCCCCCTCCCACCCAGTAACCGCGTCTGCCTGTCAATCAGGCAGAGGCGATCGCAGGGCTAAGACAGCCGACGGCTGTCTGGCATGTGCCGGAGCACTGCGGTGCCAGCGCACTGTGGCGCCGGAGCATGTGCAGTTCAGACCTGATCGCTGCTGTGCGAAAACGCACAGCAGCAATCAGGTCTGAATTAGCCTCATATTCTTTTAATCTGCCGCGTGTTTGTGCCGCTGCACTGTTGCTTCATTTAGCCAGCCAGTCTTTGGCCTATATTGGTGAACAATATTGTGAACTGTGAGGTTGTCAAAATTGCTGATATTGAGTTAATAATACTGTAGGAATAAAAACAAATTACAGTACATGACTTTAGCTGTTTATATAAAAGGAAAATACAAATACAGAGACCAAAACACGTGAGGGTGGTTTTGCAAAATCAAAGTCAAAACACAAAGATGAATCAAGATCCAAAACCAGAACACAGGGTCAGCGCACATCTCTACTTCTTACCCGGCAGCCGACAGCAGCCCTCTCTCCCTAGCCCAGCACATGCTGCTAAGTTCTGTGCTGTGTGGGTCCAGTGAGGCTGCTGCCACTGAGCTTAGCAGTGTCTTAATCTTGCGCAGGGGGCATATGGATCACATTGATTGCCCCCCCTGTATCTGTCCCTTGCACGAGTGGTGCCTCAACAGTAGTTTATTCATTTTATTTCCATGATTAGGCTACAGTCCTATTATCCAGGCCTGCTCAAGCTTCTACAGACCTGCATATGCGCCTGTTTGGTACACACCCTCCCAATCCCATCTTGGCCCATTTCATGCAAGGAGTTGCAAGTGCTAGATTCAGCACTTGGGCAGTGCGAAAGGAAAAAATATATATTGTTCAAACAAATCTGCAGGAGCCCAAAGTTACAAACTGATCAAGGTTTTTCATAGGTGCCAACTGGACATTAAAATACTCCAGTCCATTCATCACACTACTGGCCCCACACACTCCAAGAGGTGCTATCACAAAAGGGCATAACAATGTGCTTCTTTATAAAGTACATGCACAAATGCAAAAGCCCTCGCACTCACTCACTGACTGACTCATCAGTAATTCTCTTACTTCCCAATATGTGAGGAAGCTGAAATTTAACATACTCTAGGTGTTCTTCAGGTGGGAAATAGGAAAACTTTATAACTATATAATTAGGATTTTAATAAACCTCCCCTAAGAGGATAAAAAGGGGGTTGACATAATGACATCATTACCAATGTGTGGCGTGCGTTGCGTGAACAATAACGCCCAAACGGTTAATCAGATCAAAATTTGGATTGCACCTCCAGTGGGTAGAATTTAATAAACCACAAAAATGTTCCTATCACTTCTTACCGTGTCTGTTATGGGTGCTCCTCAGGTAACGCCAAGAACCATGGATTAATATTTACTAACATTAAGACGTCTCAAATTTACATCTCTATTGATTTACTAAATTCTTAACACTCATTTATATGTACAATCATAAAAATCAGAAACTCACGTGCAACGAATGGGTAGAACAGCTAGTATAAAGAAATAAATAGGAGTTGTCCAAAACAACCAACCAGCTTCTGTTGTTTATCTAGCAAAGTCTTTGAAATGATGATTGGTTGCATTGGTCAACTACTCTACTTTCCCTCCAAGGTTTGTTACATCTCCCTTTTTGAAAGATGTCTCCTTCAGAATTGCCTGTTCTCTGTACCGTTAACTTCTACTACAGTATAACACATTAAACATTTATCTGTGACTGTTCCTTACCACTGAAACACTATTACTCTACCCTGAATCAAACTGTTTACGTATCTTTATATCTAGACAGCATTTACCATGGACCAATACACATTTGCATTATCTAAATTCTGACTTTACATTGAGGTCTTAGGGGGTCAGTCAGACCCGAGCGCAGCTGCACGTCTGTACGCAGTGGCTGCATTCGAGTGGTATACGCATGTGCACTGGCCGCAGTCAGGGTCGGATTAACAATGGGGCTGGTGGAGCTGCAGCTCCAGGCCCACTTTCCAGAATAGACCCACCGCATTTGCAGATCTCTCTGCTGCTGTAGTTAGGAAACAAATGTCTCTTTCTACTGCAGCCTCCAGCGACCTAGGTTCTGTCCCTTCTGGCATCAACCCTCTACTTCCGTGCCGAGTCCCTCCCGCCTTGCTGTTCACCTCTGCTGGTGTACAATGCTGTGGCTGATCCTTCCCCCAGCCATGGGCTGCCCTGCTGCTACATTTTGAGTGAGGTGGCAGAAGTGTCTAGATAGAAGATGTCCCCTCTAACCTCTAGGACCAGGCCTGCCCCCCTCCTGCTCCCATAATGCCCCAGCTGCCTCCCTTTTTTCCTCTGTTCCTCCCATACCCATCCTCAGGCCCGCCGCTCCTTGCCCCCTGTCCTATCTGAGTCTGTCCTCTCTGATTCTCCGAGGAGGGGCTTCTGTGCCTGCAGCCAGGAACCAGAGGAAATTGACAGAGAAATCCTCCTTACAGGTAAATGCCTATGTAGGGTATGGTTTCATGCATTTGGAGGGAGGGTTAGTGGAGTGAAGTGCAGTGATGTAGTGTGTGTGTGTGTGTGTGTGTGTGTGTGTGTGTGTGTGTGTGTGTGTGTGTGTGTGTGTTGGAGCAGTTTAGTGATGTGGCATGGATAGGTAGTGTAGTGATGTAGTGCAGTGATAGCATATGACAAGCTAGTGCAGTAATGTATTGGAAGGTAACCTAGTAATGTTGTGTGGAAAGGCATTGCGGTAATGTGGTGTTGGGAGGTATCATAGTAATGTGATGTGGGAATGTAGTGCAGTAATGTGGTGTGGGAAGTTAGCGCAGTGTGGTGGTGTGGAAAGGTAGCGCAGTACAGTGGTGTAGGAAGGTAGCGCAGAAATGTTATGTGGGAAGGTAGCGCAGTAATGTGGTTTAGGAAGGTAGCACATAAATGTGGTGTGGGAAGGTAGCGCAGTAATGTGGTTTAGGAAGGTAGCACATAAATGTGGTGTGGGAAGGTAGCGCAGTAATGTGGTGTGGGAAGGTAGTGCAGCACGGTGGTGTTGGAAGGTAGTGCAGTAATGTGGTGTGGGAATGTAGTGTAGTAATGTGGTGTGGGAAGGTAGCGCAGTAATGTGGTGTAGGAACGTAGCACATTAATGTGGTGTGGGAAGGCAGAGCAGTACGGTGGTGTGGGTAGGTAGAGCAGTATACGGTGGTGTGGGAAGGTAGCGCAGCACGGTGGTGTGGGAAGGTAGTGCAGTACGGTGGTGTGGGAAGGTAGTGCAGTACGGTGGTTTGGGAAGGTAATGCAGTAATGTGGTGTGGAAAGGTAGTGCAGTAATGTGGTGTGGAAAGGTAGTGCAGTAACGTGGTGTGGGAAGGTAGCGCAGTAATGTGGTGTGGGAAGGTAGCGCAGTAATGTGGTGTGGGAAGGTAGTGCAGTAATGTGGTGTGGGAAGGTAGCACAGTAATGTGGTGTGGGTAGGTAGGGCAGTAATTTGGTGTGGGAAGGCACAAACACCTGGCCTATCTAGGAGTGGCAACGCAGTGGCAGACAGGATGGCAGTTTTAAAAACTAGGCCACAAAGAGCACATAATGCAAAGAAAAAAAGAGGTGCAAGATGGAATTGTCTTGGGCCCTCCCACCCACCTTTATGTTTTTTAAACAGGGCATGCACAGTTTAATAAACCCATCATTTCAGCGACAAATGGTCCCCCTGGAAAAAGCTTGCCAAGTTCTCCAAATCACAGCTAGCTACAAAACATACCAGCTCCTTCTTTAATTACTTTTCACATTATGAGAAGTGGCAAGAGGAAGAGGACAGTGGGGGTCATTCCGAGTTGATCGTAGCTGTGCTAAATTTAGCACAGCTATGATCAATCACACTGACATGCGGGGGGATGCCCAGCACAGGGCTAGTCCACCCCACATGTCAGTGCCGCCCCCCCCGCCCCCCCCGCAGAAGTGCAAAGGCATCGCACAGCGGCGATGCCTTTGAACTTCAAGAGTAGCTACCGACCAACACAATTTAGCGTGCTGGTCGGGAGCTACTCGTTGCTCCCCGGCCCGCATCGGCTGCGTGTGACGTCACGCAGCCGCCACGGCCCGCCCCCCAATAATCTGGCCATGCCTACATTGGCCGGACCATGCTCCCTAAACAGCAGCTTGACGCCGCCATCCAGCCCCCTCCCACCCAGCGACCGCCTCTGCCTCAGAGGCGATCGCTAGGCAACGGAGTCTGGCATGCGCCATCGCATTGCTGCACCGGCGCATGCGCAGTTCCAACCCGATCGCTGCGCTGCGAGAAACTGCAGCAAGCGATTGGGTCGGAATGACCCCCTGTGTCAAGAAGGTGATAAAAAATTAGAGAGGCACACGCAATCAGGGACATCACACAGGCTTTCACCTCCACTCCTATATTGGTGTGGAATGGAAAGGACTTCAACCAACTAAATATATAATTACCACATTACTGGACAAACTGAAAAACTAGGGACCAAAGCCTCCAAATTTGTACCCCCTTCTCCATTTTCAGGGATTAAGATAATCTCGGACTTAATGCTGGGATGCAAATAAACTGGTGTATACCACAGGATCAAGATTGGATATTTTCCCCTCCACGGAGTCTGGAGACTTATTTTGTCAAAATCTTGATTGTTTCTTTTTTTCCATTTTTTATTGCATTTTTATTTATATATTTTGTGGCAGATGTCTTATTTTTGTTTTTCGCAGCTCCCAGCTATACGCATGTGAGCATACCTGTGTGTGTTTATTTTTTTCATATTTCATTTTTAAATAAAGCAGCCCCTTAGATGTTTTAGCAGACCCTCCTGAGCCCCCACAGCAGCCCCGGATGGGGCAAGTTGAGTTCGGGTGGGTTCGCTACAGTACTAAGCAGGACTATGCAGTGAATTTTTTGTTATTGAGCCCCTGCCCTAGTGGAGCTTACCACTCTACAGTCGAAAATAATTTCATACTATAAGTAGGACTGTGGGAGGAAGCAATGCTTACCTCTGTGCCCACAGCATGCCTCAGCCTGGCAAGCCAGACATTTTCCTGGCTTTAAACCACCATGAGACTCTATACTGGGCCTTATTCAGTAACTGTTTGTGCCTCATAGGAGCTCCGATCCAAGTAGTGCTGCAGTGCAATGGAAAGCTGATTCAATGCAAGATCACTGAAACTTTGTTCTTCTAACACCACAAGGTCTTGCGATAACCCTACAAAGCCCTTAGGAAAAGAAGATCCCTGTACAACAAATGTTCATCTTCTAAATAAATAATCCCAAAATGTGGAACATCAATAATAAATCAAAATTAAGGTTGACCAATTGGAGCCATTCATTTGAGTGAGTCCCTAACATGGAATAATTAAGAAGAACCTCTCTTTAATTGCCGGCAGAAAATATCACTTTTACCTCTCCGGCAGTTGCGCTGGATTATGATTCAGTCTCTTCTGAGTCGCATTGTCTTTGGCCACAAATGTGGTCTCTCCCCATTTTATTTAAAAACACTTTGTCAAAATAGCAATTTCCATTTCCACCTTTGCTGCTATGTTTTCACAAATATGTTTGTGATGTTGAAGCTTGTTTCATTTCTGCTCTAGACTTTAATTTAAAATTAGTATCAAGTACAGCAGTACCCCTGGAATTATACAGCAGCACCCCTCGATTTATACAGCATAGGCAGCACCTCTGGAGAATTGCACAGCAGACAGACAACAGCACCCCTGGATTTAATCAGCAGTGGGGCAGCACCCCTGGACTGATAGGGTAGAGGGGCAGCACCCCTGGAATTATGTGGCAAAGAAAAGACATTGAAGATGGAATTGTCCTTGGGCCCTCCCGCCCACCCTTATGTTATATAAACAGAACATGCACACTTTAAAAAACCAATCATTTCAGTGACAGGGTCTGCCACACGACTGTGGCTGAAATTATTGGTTTGTTTGGGCCCCCACCAAAAAAGAAGCAATTAATCTCTCCTTGCACAAACTGGCTCTACAGTGGCAAGATGTCCTCATCCTCAGATTCCCCCTTCAGTGTTTACATCCTCATCCTCACAGAGAAATAACATTCAAACAAACCAAATCATTTAGGTGTCAGTAGACTGATTATGTTATTACCCAAAGTTTCTGAACTTATGATGAATGCGCTGCAGGTGACATACTGTATAAGGGAGAATGTTCCTAGGTGGTTAATGTCCTTACCCCTACTTATTATTGATTGATAAAGACAACAGATGGCTTGACACCTGTTGTCCAGATTTGAGGAGAAATAATCGCACACCGAAGAGGTGGCTCTTTTGGTATTTTGCCCAGGCATGATAATGGTCTTTTTCATCCCATGGCCAACAACTGTCTCCACTGGCGACTTATTCAAACAAACCACATCACCAACAGAATAATCATCGTCAACTTCCTCCTCAGCACCAGCTACACTCATATCCTCCTCATCCTGGTGTAAATCTACAGTGACATCCTCAATCTCAATATCAGCAACTGGAATGGCGGTTCTCCTCCCAGCACTTGCAGAGGGCATGCAAATGGTGGTAGGTGCCTCCTCTTCTTCCCATATAGGGTTGTGAAGGTCAGGCCTAGGCATCGCAACCGCAGACAGTGCCAGCACCCCTGTATTTTTACAACACCCCTGTAATTTTACAGTATACAAGATAAGGCCAGTGTACATTTATTTTCATTGCACCCCTGTATTTTACAGCATACAGGGCCAGTGTACTTTTATTTTAACAGCAGCACCCCTGTATTTTTACAGCATACAGGACCAGTGTACTTTTTTTAACAGCAGCACCCCTGCATTTATACAGCATACAGGACCAGTGTACATTTATTTTCAAAGTAGAACCCCAGATTGTTTTATAGTATAGAGGACAGGGCCAGTGTACATTTATTTTCACTGCACCCCAGAATTTTTACAGCATACAAGACAGGGCCAGTGTACATTTATTTTCACTGCACCCCATAATTTTTAACAGCATACAAGACAGGGCCAGTGTACATTTATTTTCACTGCACCCCAGAATTTTTAACAGCATCAAGCTCCAAAAATACTAAATTTTCTGTGCTTTTACCATATTCAGATGATATTTATTCCTGGATCTCCACTCCTTCCTATCGGAGGAGGTCCGTTTAATGAAAGGGATTAATTTAGATCCCTCTGTCCCAGTTCGGCTCCTTCCAACAGGCACTGGACTCTTCATGCACATTTGGGAACACAATTTAGACTTGGCAGTGCACATTTATTTTCACTGCACCTCAGAATTCAATGCAAGTTAAATATCCTTTTTTTATGTCATCGATACGTTACCATCATACCTATTCTAATTATGGATAAGGTCATGCAAATTAAATTGGGTATTAATTTGGGATAATATGGAGGACCCTAAGCTGTTGTAGTTAATCATGGTATAATTTTAGAATAATTATAGATCAGCCATTATTGTTCTGATAAATATATACTGCAGTTAACCCATTCTTTCAATACATTTTATGGAGACACTGATAAATATGTAGGCCTCAGCATTATTTGTAGACCATAAAATAATTATTAATAAAAACCAAGTACAAAATAATAGAAAATAAGAAGTCCAGGGTTGAATGGGTAACCTCAAAACAACATGTATTGCAGATCTCTGCCGGTATCTTGACTCATTTTCTGATATTCTATTATTTTGTTTTTGTCTTTTATTTTAAAACTTATATATTAATTACAATTATTTTATGCTCTAAGATTAAAGTGTCTTCACCTTTAAATAAATAGTACATTTGTTTTTAGAAACCAAATCATTGGTAAAAGTACAGATGGAGCCGGCCTGTGCCTGGGCGCGCCTATCGCCACATCTGGGGCGCGATTGTGTCTGTGACATGCACGCGCCCCATTCACTAGAATGGGAGCATATCTGTGCACTCCTGGAGGAGCTAGGCGAACGGATAGCCTAGTCCCACTGGGAATGCACGTATGCGATGGAGCCACACTAGATGAGTGTGGAACCATCTGTATGAGGTTGTTTAAACCTCTAGGATGGGGCTGGCATAATCACTTCAAAAAGCCAACATGTGGCCGGGCTTTGTCTGTCTTGTCATTAACCCATTTATATATAAAACCCTCTAACGTCTATTTCTACTAATGTAGGATAGTTTCTCCACACCATCCAGTGAGTGCAGTGTTTCACATGTGATGGTGTTTATTAATTATGCAACTCTGCACAATGTTTTTTGTATTTTTCTCAATTATTTAATGTGCTATGTAGAACATCCAGCGCAAGAGAGATCACCATACTGTATCAGGAAATCCTTCTTCTCTATTTTGGATTGTTGTTTTTTTTTGGAAGAACGAAGAAAACTTCCTTGGGTTGACTGAGGCTTGAGCGGACTCTGCTACATATTAATAATTTATTGTTGCCTATTTCTCGTTCATAGAATTACCAGTACGTTTTGGGCATCTCCACCGTTAGGGGTCTATTCATTATCCCTTACTTTCTTCAAAAGGAGGCGAGAATTAACATTTTCATCTACTTTTGAAGAAATTAAGTAATGAGGCCATCCTTTCAGTCCCAATCTGACTGTAAGGGGACCAAATTCATCAAGCTCCAAAAATACTACATTTTCTGTGCTTTACCATATTCAGATGATATTTATTCCTTGATTTCCACTCCTTCCTATCGGAGGAGGTCCGTTTAATGAAAGGGATTAATTTAGATCCCTCTTTCCCAGTTCGGCTCCTTCCAACAGACACTGGGCTCTTTATGCACATTTGTGAACACAAGTTATACTTGGCAGTGCTAATTTTCATTGCTACAGAAGAAGTACCAATTGTATAGATTGTGAGAACAGCTGATCTTCAGATTATCTGTCCCCTCATCAGAGCAATGTTGAATTGCCCTGATGGTTTAGTATCTACCATGCTACTGTACTTACAGCAAGTTGGATACTTAATTATCCTGTACACTGCTCCCCCTATAATGAATAGACCCTTTAATGAGATACTTTTTTTTGTTTCTACAGAATATAATTTTGATTTGTGACAGTACATACTGTATTCCTCATGTGTTGTCCGTATTCAAAATTCTTCATGTACTTTAATACATTATCTAAGAAATATCTGGAAGTCAGTAACACCATTTTTACATAATGCTATCTCCATGTGAACAGCCACTTTTTGTTGTTGTAAATATTCAGTAGTTTTTGTTAGATATCAGTCACTGGTAACTGTTATGCCATTAAATAAGACACCTGAGCAATTGTGCATGTGTCTTCTTGCATGCTCCTGCTAGGAAAAGGTGCTAAGCTTGATGTATGGGAGAAAATATCATAAAGGCAGAGATGAAGATATACAGTGTATATAATACACGCGCACACGCGCACACGCGCGCGCACACACACACACACACACACACACACACTTTATCTTTTTGTAGTGTGAGCATCATATATAAAGGCTTATACACTTTAAATATAACAAGAAGCCAAGCACTCACATACTCCAAATTCCAGTTTAATTTGGTAATAGTATACAAGCTTTATCGCCGTTTATCAGCGAAGGATTCAAATCAGTGTACAGACATTGCATAGTTGATATTTGATGGCTATATGCAGAAAATGGCAGGCAAGCGGTTTATCAGTTTATGTTTTAGCACCAGCCTAATAGAAGAGAGGTGGTTGGCCATTCACTGTCTAAAATTATGGATAGTCTTGCCAACATGCATCAAGCTACGAGAGTGAGTAAATATATTACTGTACATAAACCATAGTGTAAGTCAGACTGTAGCAGCCTATAACTGTTTGTAGACCTTTAGTGTGGCTACTGTTCTGGACATACAGATGTGTCCTCTTACATCTTGGCTCTGTGCGTTATAAGTCACGTTACACATAGCAAAATGTGTCTTAGATGCAAAGTAATGGAATAGGATGCACAAGCAGCTTATGTTGATTAAAATGATATGCAGAATGCATATATTCTGTGTGTGACTGTGACTGTATTTGCATACAAATTGCTATGCTACAGTATAATCATGGAAAACATTGTAATATGGCATTTTGGATGCAGATAGAGCCGCAATTACAGTGAAATAAGCTAAATCAGTTGGGGATAAGCATGAGTTATCAGAGATCCGTTAGGGCAGGTTTAGGCATAAAAAAGGTAAATAGTTTTTAGTGAGCTAGTAATTTCTTTTTATTAACTGTCTGTCAATTAGGAAAGCAGACTGTGCAAGTGTCAAATAATTTAGAAGAGGTAGTGACCCAAAATGGCGCTCCCACAATGTGGAGAGATATAAAGTCTGTAGGAAGTCTCTTACATAATAAATTGAGGAAGAGCAGTTCTTTCACAAGTATACCAAAATCTTGTTGGTTGTATAAGGAATTTTGTCTAGAACTCAAACAGAGAGAGACATTGGGCCTAATTCAATGTCGAATGCAAATGTATTAGCGACAGCATAGTTGCAATCATTTGCAAAGTGAACGCAAATCTGCACACAGAAAAATACACGCCCACAGTGCAAACTAACAAAAAAAAATTCCAAATACACAAAATAGGAGTCACCGGTCCCTGAAAGCTATGCAAACTAGCATTAGAAGCAATTATTTTGCAGATTAGCATTCATTTGCACTAGAGATGAGTGGGTTCGGGTCTCAGAGAACCGAACCGTATCGAAATTCACCATTCGAGTCCGGTTCCGAGCCAGACTCGGGTTTTCCCGCCTGACTCGGAAACCAGAATGAGGCAAAACGTCATCATCCCACTGTGGGATTTTCGCGGGATTTGGATTCCATATAAGGAGCCGCGCATCCCCGCCATTTTCACTCCGGCATTGGAGAGTGTACAGAGAGGCCGTGTCTCCGTTCTCTCAGTGTCCGTGGCTTGTGCTGAATCTGTCCAGTCACAGTGCTTGTGTCCTCTGCTGCCAGATGTCCAGTGGTGCTGTGTTGTGCTGCATCAGTTTAGTGGTGGTGTGTTGTGCTGCATCAGTCACAGTGGTGGTGTCCTTTGCAGCCATATTGTAATACCCCACAATGTGAAGTATTACAGTATGTCTGACAATGTGCATCACACTACAGTGCAGGTGTATGTCATTATATAACTGACAGACTGCAGCCCCAGCAACTGCTCAAGAGCTCAGGAGCAGGTCGCATGACCAGTCAGGTGGTTAGGCCAGTGACAGTTGGGAGAGGTAGTTGATGGAGAGCTCGCTGAGGGGACAGAGAGAGGTGCGCTGGTGCTGCGTACTCTGTGCGGCATTAACAGCTGTGGTAACCGCTCCGTACCTGCATCTGATGGCAAAGTTAAGCTGAATTACCCCGAACAGACTCCGGTGTGTCCCGCTGAGCTTGGAGAGTGAGTCCGGTGTGGAGATCCTTATCCGTGCTCCAGAGAAGATGTCATCTCCGACGCTGATGACGGTGGTGGTAGCGGATCCCTCCCTCTGACTGCCTGCTGTAAGATACTTCTACCGGGGACGCCTTCAGGAAAGTGTCTTGTAGGTAACTGACATTCATAGATGGAGACTCTGCCCGACAGTGAGTAAGTGTGTGAACACACAGGGAGGATCGGGAGGTGGTCCCGGACAATCCATATAAGGCAATCAGATGGCGCACAGAAACAGCTATAGTAGGGCTTAATGTCCCTGAAGGGAATCTCACGTCCAACTGAACAATATTAATCTAAAATAGCCTATTTCAACCTACACTGATTACCCAGAGCAAGATAAGCTATTTTAGACCGGACACGGTATCACCTCACTTTGGCATGTAGTTATAGCCAATTGCTGCAGCATAGTGCCACTGTCCTAAAGTCATGAAGACCCTGATATTACAGCAGCATAGAGAATACAGAGACTTAAAGTATTAGCTAAGACCTCATAATTATTAACCAGTTTACCTCTAGCTATTGCATTGCACTTATACGTTGAGGACACTCTGCAGGTGAACTACAAAAACCTAAGCTGGGTTTAAGTGAGCCCTGTCCAGCGCATAGTAAACAGCCAGGCAGGACCAGGTACCTATCTTATTCAGAGGGATACAGAGCTCAGCTCGGGACAATCATTTAGGACCAATATATTAAGCCTGCTTCACCTTCACATAGATTTATCAGCACCAATTAACTCTTTTTGCTGTTAATGGAGTACTTTCAACTTATTTACAAAGAACTCGTATGGAAAGAATACAAGCAGAATTGTTCTTGGCTAAAGACAGGCAGTACATATAAACGCTATACCTCAAAGAATCCTATTAGGTGCCATAAACTTCATGTGCACCAACGTGGTAGTAAGCTAATAACCTGCGCAGTATAAACTAAAGGGGAAAAGAACATTGATTTGTGTCACTTTAATATAGTTCTTGTCAGTGCATGCATGACACCAGTGGCGTGCGGTGAGGTCAGTGGCTGGTGAGGCACTGCAGCCATAATGTCCACGAGTCCTGCCAAAGACACCTACCACCGCGGAACCAATGCCCGCTACTGCCCCTGTGCCGATGCCCGCTACCGCCGCCATCCCTGATGCCCGCTCCCCTTACCACTAATGGCCACCGCCCCCACCGATGGCTTACAAAATCACCCATCATCAACTGCCTAGGCCCCCCCATCACTAATTTGCATCTCAGTCCAATACCGTTGCTGCCAATGCCTGCAGCCTGCCTGCTCATAAAACTTGTAATGAGCAGGCGGCTAATATATTTTACATTTTTATAAAATAAATATTAGTGTTTGGGACTGGGGAGGGAGTGGGAGGAGGACATTAATGCAATTGTGTTGTCCAGGGCTTCCATTAACTTAATAACGCCGTGGGCATGGTGCTATTAAGTTAATGGAAGTCCTGGACAACAAAATAGCCAGCAGTGGGAGACAGGGAGACTGTGACGCCAAGTAGATGACAGCACTGGATGAGAGGGAGTGGGTGACAGGGAGATGCTGACCCCAGAGAGAGGGTGACAGCAGTCTCTGACAGGGAGAGGGTGACACCAAGGAAAAAAAGTGACAGGGAGAGTGTGACGCCAGGGAGAGGGTGACAGCAGTCGGTGACAGGGAGAGGAAAGAAAAAAAATACGGAAGCGCTGAATTCCAGGAAATAAGTGAAACAGTGAGAGCCAACAAATAAAAATTAATACAAATTTATTAATAAAAAAAAACACATGTAAAACCTAAAAAAAAATCAATTCAAGAACACCTCTAGGTACTCCGTTTCTAGGCATCAGTTGAGCATAAATTCATATTTATAATGGATGAAGATAATGTCCATAGTTCATATGACACTGATGATTGCTGGGCAAATAGCCGGCAATGAAGGTGTAAATGCAGTCCCAGAGTGTAACAAGCTGCGTTTGTGGAAATAAAACAGCTGGCAAATTAATATAAAGCTGTGATCCCAGAGTTATAAGTGTATCAGATCACCTAGTCTGAACTGACTGTTTTACCTCTCATATGGGCTGGCGATGGGCCGAGCGTCCTCGGCCTGATGTCCTGCAATGCCCACTTGCGCTATGCAGCGTGGTAGAGATAAAGATGATCACCCGAATGTTCAGAATGGTGCCAGCGTTATGTTGTAGAGCCGCGGCCAGCAGTAATGGAAGAGCTTGAAGACACTCACACCGGAACAATGCGTTTCGTCACGCTCCACGTGACTTTGTCAAAGGTATCATACCTTTGACAAAGTCACGTGGAGCGTGACGAAACGCGTTAGGACTCCGCCTCCAGCTCACCTCTACTCCGGTGTCATTACTAATACACCCTCTGCATTGTTCCGGTGTGAGTGTCTTCAAGCTCTTCTATTACCGCTGGCCGCGGCTCTACAACATAACGCTGGCACCATTCTGAACATTCGGGTGATCATCTTTATCTCTACCACGCTGCATAGCGCAAGTGGGCATTGCAGGACATCAGGCCGAGGACGCTCGGCCCATCGCAAGCCCATATGAGAGGTAAAACAGTCAGTTCAGACTAGGTGATCTGATACACTTATAACTCTGGGATCACAGCTTTATATTCATTTGCCAGCTGTTTTATTTCCACAAACGCAGCTTGTTACACTCTGGGACTGCATTTACACCTTCATTGCCGGCTATTTGCTCAGCAATCATCAGTGTCATATGAACTATGGACATTATCTTCATCCATTATAAATATGAATTTATGCTCATCTGATGCCTAGAAACGGAGTACCTAGAGGTGTTCTTGAATTGATTTTTTTTTAGGTTTTACATGTGTTTTCTCTGATGTCCTAGTGGATGCTGGGAACTCCGTAAGGACCATGGGGAATAGCGGCTCCGCAGGAGACTGGGCACATCTAAAGAAAGCTTTAGGATCACCTGGTGTGCACTGGCTCCTCCCCCTATGACCCTCCTCCAAGCCTCAGTTAGATTTCTGTGCCCGACGAGAAGGGTGCACACTAGGGGCTCTCCTGAGCTCTTTGTGAAAGTTTTAGTTTAGGTTTATTATTTTCAGTGAGACCTGCTGGCAACAGGCTCACTGCATCGAGGGACTAAGGGGAGAAGAAGCGAACTCACCTGCGTGCAGAGTGGATTGGGCTTCTTAGGCTACTGGACATTAGCTCCAGAGGGACGATCACAGGTTCAGCCTGGATGGGTCACCGGAGCCGCGCCGCCGTCCCCTTACAGAGCCAGAAGAGCGAAGAGGTCCGGAAAAATCGGCGGCAGAAGACGATCCTGTCTTCAGATAAGGTAGCGCACAGCACCGCAGCTGTGCGCCATTGCTCTCAGCACACTTCACACTCCGGTCACTGAGGGTGCAGGGCGCTGGGGGGGGCAGCGCCCTGAGACGCAATAAATAGATAAAAAAACCTTATATGGCTAAAATAAATGCATCACATATAACTCCTGGGCTATATGGATGCATTTAACCCCTGCCAAAACATACAGAAAAAGGATGATAAGGACGCCGAGAAAGGGGCGGAGCCTATCTCCTCAGCACACTGGCGCCATTTTCCCTCACAGCTCAGTTGGAGGGAAGCTCCCTGGCTCTCCCCTGCAGTCACTACACTACAGAAAGGGGTTAAAAAAGAGAGGGGGGCACAAATTAGGCGCAGTATATAACAATACAGCAGCTATAAAGGGAAAAACACTTATATAAGGTTATCCCTGTATATATATAGCGCTCTGGTGTGTGCTGGCAAACTCTCCCTCTGTCTCCCCAAAGGGCTAGTGGGGTCCTGTCCTCTATCAGAGCATTCCCTGTGTGTGTGCTGTGTGTCGGTACGTTGGTGTCGACATGTATGAGGAGAAAAATGATGAGGAGACGGAGTAGAGTGTCTGAAATAGTGTTGTCACCCCCTAGGGGGTCGACACCTGAGTGGATGTACTGTTGAAATTGCGTGACAGTGTCAGCTTTGTATAAAAGACAGTGGTTGACATGAGACAGCCGGCTACTCAGCTTGTGCATGTCCAGACGTCTCATACAGGGGCCCTATAGCGGCCGTTACCTCAGATACAGACGCCGACAGGGGTACTGACTCCTGTGTCGACGGTGAAGAGACAACCGTGATTTCCAATAGGGCCACACATTGCATGATTGAGGCAATGGAAAAAGTTTACACTTTTCTGATAATATGAATACCACCAAAAAAAAAGGGGTATTATGTTTGGTGAGGAAAAACTTCCTGTAGTTTTCCTGAATCTGAGAAATAAAATGAGGTGTGTGATGATGCGTGGGTTTCCCCCCGATAACAATTGATATTTTCTAAAAAGTTATTGGCAGTATACCTTTTCCCGCCAGAGGTTAGGGTGCGTTGGGAAACACCCCCTAGGGTGGATAAAGCGCTCACACGCTTGTAAAAACAAGGGCTCTACCCTCTCCTGAGATGGCCGCCCTTAAGGATCCTGCTGATAGAAAGCAGGAGCGTATCCTAAAATGTATTTACACACATACTGGTGTTATACTGCGACCAGCAATCGCCTCAGCCTGGATGTGCAGTGCTGGGTTGGCGTGGTCGGATTCCCTGACTGGAAATATGATATCCTAGATAAGGACAGTATATTATTGCCTATAGAGCAATTAAAAGATGCATTTCTATATATGCAGGATGCACAGCGGAATATTTACCGACTGGCATCAAGTATAAGTGCGTTGTCCAATTATTCCAGTAAAGTGGTCAGGTGATGCGGATTCCAAACGGCATTTGGAAGTATTGCCTTAAAAGAGGGGATGTACCCCAGGTCGCCTCTCAAAATAAGACGCCGTATTGGCGCAGTCCTGGTTGGCAAGCGGACAAAAGGGTTCCTCTTTTCTGCTCGTGACAGAGGGAGAGGAAAATGGCTGCAGAGATCAGCCAGTTCCAAGGAACAGAAACCCTTTTCCGCCGCTGCCAAGCCCTCAGTATGACGCTAGGGCTTTACAAGTTCAGGCACGGTGGGGTCCCGTTCTCAATGAATTTCAGTGCGCAGTGGGCTCACTCGCAAGTAGACCCCTGGATCCTTCAGATAATATTTCAGGGGTACAAATTGGAATTCGAGACGTATTCCCCTCGCCGTTTCCAAAAGTCTGTTTTACCGACGTCTCCCGCTGACAGGGAGGCAGTTTTGGAAGCCATTCACAAGCTGTATTCCCAGCAGGTGATAATCAAGGTACCCCTCCTGCAACAGGGAACGGGGTATTATTCCACACTATTGTGGTACCGAAGCCAGACGGCTCGGTGAGACCGATTTTAAAATCTAAAATCTTTGAACACTTGCATACAGAGGTTCAAATTCAAAATTGAGTCACTCAGAGCAGTGATTGCAAACCTGGAAGAAGGGGACTACATGATGTCTCGGGACATCAAGGAGGCTTACCTTCATGTCAAAATTTACCCTTCTCACCAAGGGTATTTCAGGTTATGGTACAGAACTGTATCAGTTCGGACGCTGCCGTAGGGATGGTCCACGGCACCCCGGGTCTTTACTGAAGTAATGACCGAAATGATGATATTCCTTCGAAGGAAGGGAATTTTAGTTATCCTTTACTTGGACGATTCCCTGATAAGGGTAAGATCCAGGGAACAGTTGGAGATCGGTGTAGCACTATATCAGGTAGTGTTGCGGCAGCACGATTGGATTTTCAATATTCCAAAATCGCAGCTGGTTCCGACGACTTGTCTTCTGTTCCTAGGGATGATTCTGGACATAGTCCAGAAAGAAGGTGCTTCTCCCGGAGGAGAAAGCCAGGGAGTTATCCGAGCTAGTCAGGAACCTCCTAAAACCGAACCAAGTCTCAGTGCATCAATGCACAAGGGTTCTGGGTAAAAATGGTGGCTTCCTACGAAGCAATCCCATTCGGCAGATTCCACGCACAGTGGAACCTTCTGGACAAATGGTCCGGGTCGCATCTTCAGATGCTTCAGCGGATAACCCTGTCACCAGGGACAAGGGTATCCCTCCTGTGGTGGTTGCAGAGTGCTCATCTTCTAGAGGGCCGCAGATTCGGCATTCGGGACTGGGTCCTGGTGGCCACGGATGCCAGCCTGCGAGGCAGGGGAGCAGTCACACAGGGAAGGAATTTCCAGGGCTTATGGTCAAGCCTGGAGACATCTCTTCATATAAACATTCTGGAACTAAGGGCCATTTACAATGCCCTAAGTCAAGCGAAACCCCTGCTTCAGGTTCAGGCGGTATTGATCCAATCGGACAACATCACGTCAGTCGCCCACGTAAACAGACAGGGCGGCACGAGAAGCAGGAGGGCAATGGCAGAAGCTGCAAGGATTTTCGCTGGGCGGAAAATCATGTGATAGCACTGTCAGCAGTGTTCATTCCGGGAGAGGACAACTGGGAAGCAGACTTCCTCAGCAGACACGACCTTCACCCGGGAGAGTGGGGACTTCACCCAGAAGTCTTCCACCTGATTGTAAACCGTTGGGAAAAACAAAAGGTGGACATAATGGCGTCCCGTCTAAAAAAAAAACTAGACAGATATTGCGCCAGGTCAAGGGACCCTCAGGCAATAGCGGTGGACGCTCTGGTAACACCGTGGGTGTACCAGTCAGTGTATGTGTTCCCTCCTCTGCCCCTCATACCAAAAGTACTGAGAATCATAAGAAGGAGAGGAGTAAGAACTATACTCGTGGTTCCGGATTGGCCAAGAAGGACTTGGTATCCGGAACTTCAAGAGATGCTCACGGACGAACCGTGGCCTCTACCTCTAAGAAAGGACCTGCTCCAGCAAGGGCCTTGTCTGTTCCAAGACTTACCGCGGCTGCGTTTGACGGCATGGCGGTTGAACGCCGGATCCTGAAGATCCCTACCCTGGTCAAGGCCAGGAAAGACGTAACCGCAAAACATTATCACCGCATTTGGCGAAAATATGTTGCGTGGGGTGAGGCCAAGAAGGCCCCTACAGAGGAATTTCAACTGGGTCGTTTCCTCCATTTCCTGCAAACAGGACTGTCTATGGGCCTAAAATTAGGGTCCATTAAGGTTCAAATTTCGGCCCTGTCGATTTTCTTCCAAAAAGAACTGGCTTCAGTGCCTGAAGTTCAGACATTTGTAAAAGGGGTACTGCATATACAGTCTCCTTTTGTGCCTCCAGTGGCACCTTGGGGATCTCAATGTTGTGTTGAGTTTCCTAAAGTCACATTGGTTTGAACCACTCACCACTGTGGACTTAAAATATCTCACATGGAAGTGACGAGTTAGCCCTGGTTTCAGCCAGGCGGGTGTCAGAATTGGCGGCTTTATCATATAAAAGCCCTTACTTAATATTTCATTCTGAAAGGGCAGAATTGAGGACTCGTCCTCAAATTTTCTACCTAAGGTGGTTTCTGCATTTCACATGAACCAACCTATTGTGGTACCTGCGGCTACTAAGGACTTGGAGGATTCCAAGTTGCTTGACGTGGTCAGGACCCTGAAAATACATGTTTCCAGGACGGCTGGAGTCAGAAAATCTGACTCACTGTTTATCCTGTATGCACCCAACAAACTTGGTGCTCCTGCTTCTAAGCAGACGATTGCTCGTTGGTTTGTAGTACAATTCAGCTTGCACATTCTGTGGCAGGCCTGCCACAGCCAAAAATCTTAAAATGCCCACTCCACAAGGAAGGTGGGCTCATCTTGGGCAGCTGCCCGAGGGGTCTCGGCTTTACAACTTTGCCGAGCAGTTACTTGGTCAGGAGCAAATACGTTTGTAAAATTCTACAAATTTGATATCTTGGCTGAGGAGGACCTGGAGTTCTCTCACTCGGTGCTGCAGAGTCATGCGCACTCTCCCGCCCGTTTGGGAGCTTTGGTATAATCCCCATGGTCCTTATGGAGTTCCCAGCATCCACTAGGACGTCAGAGAAAAAAAGAATTTACTTACCGATAATTCTATTTCTCGTAGTCCGTAGTGGATGCTGGGCGCCCATCCCAAGTGCGGATTGTCTGCAATACTGGTACATAATTATTGTTACCAAAAAAATTCGGGTTATTGTTGTAGTGAGCCATCTTTTCTAGAGGCTCCTCTATTATCATGCTGTTAACTGGGTTCAGATCACAAGTTGTACAGTGTGATTGGTGTGGCTGGTATGAGTCTTACCCGGGATTCAAAATCCTTCCTTATTGTGTACGCTCGTCCGGGCACAGTATCCTAACTGAGGCTTGGAGGAGGGTCATAGGGGGAGGAGCCAGTGCACACCAGGTGATCCTAAAGCTTTCTTTAGATGTGCCCAGTCTCCTGCGGAGCCGCTATTCCCCATGGTCCTTACGGAGTTCCCAGCATCCACTACGGACTACGAGAAATAGAATTATCGGTAAGTAAATTCTTGTTTTTTTTTATTAATAAATTTGTATTAATTTTTATTTGTTGGCTCTCACCGTTTCACTTATTTCCTGGAATTCAGCGCTTCCGTATTTTTTTTCTTTCTTTTCCCTATTTTATCACTACCACACATAGTGTTTACGGATGCGCAGTCTCCCAGGACAATTCTATAATCATCATTGACATTTATGTGTATACATACAAAAATAATTTTGGGGCGCTATTCAACAGTTAGTTGCTTTTTTACCGGTGACAGGGAGAGGGTGACACCAGCGAGATGGTGACAGGAAGAGTGTGATGCTAGGGAGAGGGTGATAGTTGCAGGTGACAGGGAGTGATACCAGGGAGAGGGTGACAGCAGCGGGTGACATGGAGTGATACCAGGGAGAGGGTGACAGCAGCAGGTGACAGAGAGTGACGCCAGGGACAGGGTGACAGGGAGTGACGCTAGGGTAAGGGTGACAGCAGCGGGTGACAGGGATTGAAGCTAGGGAAAAGGTGACAGCAGCGGGTGACAGGGAGCGACTCAAGGGAAAAGGTGACAGCAGCAGGTTACAGGGAGTGACGACAGGGTGACAGCAGCTGGAGACAGAGAGTGACGCCAGGGAGAGGGTGACAGCAGCGGGAGACAGGGAGTGACACCAGGGAAAGGGTAACAGCAATAGCAGTGGGTGAGAGTATGACAGAGAGTGGTAAAGGGTAATGGGGATAGGCAGTGAATGACATTATAGTGCTACTTACTTACCTTTTCCTGGGCCTAGAACTGCAGCGTGGCCCTTACTTCGGTGTTAACTCCAGGGATCTTGACGTCAGATCCCCAGTGGCAGAGAGCAGCCTAAACAGGAATCCAGGGTCGCACAAAGAGTGAGAGAAGAGGAGAGGAGCGGGGATTGTGGCCCCTCCTCCCCACTCTGGCCGGACTACACTCTATTACTAGTATCAGAGTCTGGCGAAGTATGCCAGAGACGGGCAGTGGTGGCGGTGTCACAGGAGGGGGGGTGAGTGAGGTGGAAATCAGCTCAAGGTACGAGACTGGGGGCTCTCTTGCTGTGCCACGCACAACTGGCCAGGCATAGTAGTGCCGTAACTAGACATGTTAGTGCTGTGTGCAAGAAACAGCATCAGCCCCCAACCCATATTTAAAATAGGGCCAGTGCATGCGACAAAAATATAGGGGCATAGCTTCATGGAGATAGACACTTGCCCATAAAATAATACCAATGCATATTAAGCTGTACAATAGTCTCCATTATTCAAATTACGACGCACTGTAGCACCACTTACACACATTACACCAGGTAGAACCCCTGTCATACATTACGCCAGGTAGAGCTCACTTTTACACAGTACGGTAGGTATTGTCCCCTTTTTACACAGTAAGGCAGGCATTGACCCCTTTTTACACATTACGGCAGACAGCGTCCCCTTTTTACACAGTACGGCAGACAGCGTCCCCTTTTTACACAGTACGTCAGACAGCGTCTCCTTTTTACACGGTATGGCAGGTATTGCCCCCTTTTTACACAGTACGGCAGGCATTGTCATATTTTTTACACAGTACGGCAGACATTGTCCCCTTTTTACACAGTACGGCAGACAGCGCCCCCCTTTTTACACATTACGGCAGACAGCGCCCCCCTTTTTACACAGTACGGCAGACAGCGCCTCCTTTTTACACAGTATGGCAGACAGCGTTCCCCTTTTTACACATGACGGCAGACAGCGTGCCCCTTTTTACACATGACGGCAGACAGTCCCCCTTTTTACACATTACAGCAGACAGTGTCCCTTTTTTACACATTACGGCAGACAGCATCCCCTTTTTACACATTACGGCAGGCAGCGCCCCCCTTTTTACACATTATGGCAGACAGCATCTCCTTTTTACACATTATGGCAGACAGCGTCCCCCTTTTTACACATTACGGCAGACAGCGTCCCCCTTTTTACACATTACGGCAGACAGCATCCCCTTTTCTCTGACGTCCTAAGTGGATGCTGGGGACTCCGTCAGGACCATGGGGAATAGCGGCTCCGCAGGAGACAGGGCACAAAAGTAAAAGCTTTAGGATCAGGTGGTGTGCACTGGCTCCTCCCCCTATGACCCTCCTCCAAGCCTCAGTTAGGTTTTTGTGCCCGGCCGAGAAGGGTGCAATCTAGGTGGCTCTCCTAAAGAGCTGCTTAGAGTAAAAGTTTTATTAGGTTTTTTATTTTCAGTGAGTCCTGCTGGCAACAGGCTCACTGCAACGAGGGACTTAGGGGAGAAGAAGTGAACTCACCTGCGTGCAGGATGGATTGGCTTCTTAGGCTACTGGACACTAGCTCCAGAGGGACGATCACAGGTACAGCCTGGATGGGTCACCGGAGCCGCGCCGCCGACCCCCTAGCAGATGCTGAAGAGAGAAGAGGTCCAGAAATCGGCGGCTGAAGACTTCTCAGTCTTCATGAGGTAGCGCACAGCACTGCAGCTGTGCGCCATTGCTCTCAGCACACTTCACACCAACGGTCACTGAGGGTGCTGGGCGCTGGGGGGGGCGCCCTGGGCAGCAATGAAAGTACCTATACTGGCTAAAAATACATCACATATAGCCTCTGGGGCTATATGGATGTATTTAACCCCTGCCAGGTTGTCAGAAAAACGGGAGAAGAAGCCCGCCGAAAAGGGGACGGGGCCTATTCTCCACAGCACACAGCGCCATTTTCCCTCACAGAACTGCTGGTGGGAAGGCTCCCAGGCTCTCCCCTGCACTGCACTACAGAAACAGGGTTAAAACAGAGAGGGGGGGCACTTATTTGGCGATATGCTTATATATTAAGATGCTATAAGGGAAAACACTTATATAAAGGTTGTCCCTGTATAATTATAGCGTTTTGGTGTGTGCTGGCAAACTCTCCCTCTGTCTCCCGAAAGGGCTAGTGGGGTCCTGTCCTCTATCAGAGCATTCCCTGTGTGTGTGCTGTGTGTCGGTACGTGTGTGTCGACATGTATGAGGACGATGTTGGTGAGGAGGCGGAGCAATTGCCTGTAATGGTGATGTCACTCTCTAGGGAGTCGACACCGGAATGGATGGCGTATTTAGGGAATTACGTGATAATGTCAACACGCTGCAAGGTCGGTTGACGACATGAGACGGCCGGCAAACAAATTAGTACCTGTCCAGGCGTCTCAAACACCGTCAGGGGCTTTAAAACGCCCATTTACCTCAGTCGGTCGACACAGACACAGACACGGACACTGACTCCAGTGTCGACGGTGAAGAAACAAACGTATTTTCCTTTAGGGCCACACGTTACATGTTAAGGGCAATGAAGGAGGTGTTACATATTTCTGATACTACAAGTACCACAAAAAAGGGTATTATGTGGGGTGTGAAAAAACTACCTGTAGTTTTTCCTGAATCAGATAAATTAAATGAAGTGTGTGATGATGCGTGGGTTTCCCCCGATAGAAAATTATTGGCGGTATACCCTTTCCCGCCAGAAGTTAGGGCGCGTTGGGAAACACCCCTTAGGGTGGATAAGACGCTCACACGCTTATCAAGTGGCGTTACCGTCTCCAGATACGGCCGCCCTCAAGGAGCCAACTGATAGGAGGCTGGAAAATATCCTAAAAAGTATATACACACATACTGGTGTTATACTGCGACCAGCGATCGCCTCAGCCTGGATGTGCAGTGCTGGGGTGGCTTGGTCGGATTCCCTGACTGAAAATATTGATACCCTTGACAGGGACAGTATTTTATTGACTATAGAGCATTTAAAGGATGCATTTCTATATATGCGAGATGCACAGAGGGATATTTGCACTCTGGCATCAAGAGTAAGTGCGATGTCCATATCTGCCAGAAGATGTTTATGGACACGACAGTGGTCAGGTGATGCAGATTCCAAACGGCACATGGAAGTATTGCCGTATAAAGGGGAGGAGTTATTTGGGGTCGGTCCATCGGACCTGGTGGCCACGGCAACAGCTGGAAAATCCACCTTTTTTACCCCAAGTCACATCTCAGCAGAAAAAGACACCGTCTTTTCAGCCTCAGTCCTTTCGTCCCCATAAGGGCAAGCGGGCAAAAGGCCAGTCATATCTGCCCAGGGATAGAGGAAAGGGAAGAAGACTGCAGCAGGCAGCCCATTCCCAGGAACAGAAGCCCTCCACCGCTTCTACCAAGTCCTCAGCATGACGCTGGGGCCGTACAAGCGGACTCAGGTGCGGTGGGGGGTCGTCTCAAGAGTTTCAGCACGCAGTGGCCTCACTCGCAAGTGGACCCCTGGATCCTACAAGTAGTATCCCAGGGGTACAGATTGGAAATTCGAGACGTCTCCCCCTCGCAGGTTCCTGAAGTCTGCTTTACCAATGTCTCCCTCCGACAGGGAGGCAGTATTGGAAACAATTCACAATCTGTATTCCCAGCAGGTGATAATCAAAGTACCCCTCCTACAACAAGGAAAGGGGTATTATTCCACACTATATTGTGGTACTGAAGCCAGACGGCTCGGTGAGACCTATTCTAAATCTGAAATATTTGAACACTTACATACAAAGGTTCAAATCAAGATGGAGTCTCTCAGAGCAGTGATAGCGAACCAGGAAGAAGGGGACTATATGGTGTCCCTGGACATCAGGGATGCTTACCTCCATGTCCCAATTTGCCCTTCTCACCAAGGGTACCTCAGGTTCGTGGTACAGAACTGTCACTATCAGTTTCAGACGCTGCCGTTTGGATTGTCCACGGCACCCCGGGTCTTTACCAAGGTAATGGCCGAAATGATGATTCTTCTTCAAAGAAAATGGACGATCTCCTGATAAGGGCAAGGTCCAGAGAACAGTTGGAGGTCGGAGTAGCACTATCTCAAGTAGTTCTACGACAGCATGGGTGGATTCTAAATATTCCAAAATCGCAGCTGTTTCCGACGACACGTCTGCTGTTCCTAGGGATGATTCTGGACACAGTCCAGAAAAGGGTGTTTCTCCCGGAGAAGAAAGCCAGGGAGTTATCCGAGCTAGTCAGGAACCTCCTAAAACCAGGAAAAGTGTCAATGCATCATTGCACAAGGGTCCTGGGAAAAATGGTGGCTTCTTACGAAGCGATTCCATTCGGCAGATTTCACGCAAGAACTTTTCAGTCGGATCTGCTGGAAAAATGGTCCGGATCGCATCTTCAGATGCATCAGCGGATAACCCTGTCTCCAAGGACAAGGGTGTTTCTTCTGCGGTGGCTGCAGAGTGCTCATCTACTAAAGGGCCGCAGATTCGGCATTCAGGACTGGGTCCTGGTAACCACGGATGCCAGCCTGAGAGGCTGGGGAGCAGTCACACAGGGAAAAAATTTCCAGGGAGTGTGATCAAGTCTGGAGACTTCTCTCCACATAAATATACTGGAGCTAAGGACAATTTACAATGCTCTAAGCTTAGCAAGACCTCTGCTTCAAGGTCAGCCGGTATTGATCCAGTGGGACAACATCACGGCAGTCGCCCACGTAAACAGACAGGGCGGCACAAGAAGCAGGAGGGCAATGGCAGAAACTGCAAGGATTCTTCGCTGGGCGGAAAATCATGTGATAGCACTGTCAGCAGTGTTCATTCCGGGAGTGGACAACTGGAAAGCAGACTTCCTCAGCAGGCACGACCTCCACCCGGGAGAGTGGGGACTTCATCGGGAAGTCTTCCACATGATTGTGAACCGTTGGGAAAGACCAAAGGTGGACATGATGGCGTCCCGCCTGAACAAAAAACTGGACAGGTATTGCGCCAGGTCAAGAGACCCTCAGGCAATAGCTGTGGACGTTCTGGTAACACCGTGGGTGTACCAGTCGGTGTATGTGTTCCCTCCTCTGCTTCTCATACCCAAGGTACTGAGAATTATAAGACGTAGAGGAGTAAGAACTATACTCGTGGCTCCGGATTGGCCAAGAAGGACTTGGTACCCGGAACTTCAAGAAATGCTCACAGAGGACTCATGGCCTCTGCCGCTAAGAAGGGACTTGCTTCAGCAAGTACCATGTCTGTTCCAAGACTTACCGCGGCTGCGTTTGACGGCATGGCGGTGGAACGCCGGATCCTAAGGGAAAAAGGCATTCCGGAAGAGGTCATTCCTACCCTGGTCAAAGCCAGGAAGGAGGTGACCGCACAACATTATCACCACATGTGGCGAAAATATGTTGCGTGGTGTGAGGCCAGGAAGGCCCCACGAAGAAATTTCAACTCGGTCGATTCCTGCATTTCCTGCAAACAGGAGTGTCTATGGGCCTCAAATTGGGGTCCATTAAGGTTCAAATTTCGGCCCTGTCAATTTTCTTCCAGAAAGAATTGGCTTCAGTTCCTGAAGTCCAGAAGTTTGTCAAGGGAGTACTGCATATACAACCCCCTTTTGTGCCTCCAGTGGCACTGTGGGATCTCAACGTAGTTCTGGGATTCCTCAAATCACATTGGTTTAAACCGCTCAAATCTGTGGATTTGAAATATCTCACATGAAAAGTGACCGTGCTGTTGGCCCTGGCCTCGGCCAGGCGAGTGTCAGAATTGGCGGCTTTGTCTCACAAAGCCCATATCTGATTGTCCATTCGGACAGGGCAGAGCTGCGGACTCGTCCCCAGTTTCTCCCTAAGGTGGTGTCAGCGTTTCACCTGCACCAGCTTATTGTGGTACCTGCGGCTACTAGGGACTTGGAGGACTCCAAGTTGCTAGATGTTGTCAGGGCCCTGAAAATATAGGTTTCCAGGACGGCTGGAGTCAGGAAAACTGACTTGCTGTTATCCTGTAGGCACCCAAAAAACTGGGTGCTCTTGCTTCTAAGCAGACGATTGCTAGTTGGATGTGTAGTACAATTCAGCTTGCACATTCTGTGGCAGGCCTGCCACAGCCAAAATATGTAAATGCCCATTCCACAAGGAAGGTGGGCTCATCTTGGGCGGCTGCCCGAGGGGTCTCGGCTTTACAACTTTGCCGAGCTGCTACTTGGTCAGGGGCACACCCTGGCTGAGGAGGACCTGGAGTTCTCTCATTCGGTGCTGCAGAGTCATCCGCACTCTCCCGCCCGTTTGGGTGCTTTGGTATAATCCCCATGGTCCTGACGGAGTCCCCAGCATCCACTTAGGACGTCAGAGAAAATAAGAATTTACTTACCGATAATTCTATTTCTCGTAGTCCGTAGTGGATGCTGGGCGCCCATCCCAAGTGCGGATTGTCTGCAATACTTGTACATAGTTATTGTTACAAAAATCGGGTTATTATTGTTGTGAGCCATCTTTTCAGAGGCTCCGCTGTTATCATGCTGTTAACTGGGTTCAGATCACAGGTTGTACAGTGTGATTGGTGTGGCTGGTATGAGTCTTACCCGGGATTCAAAATCCTTCCTTATTGTGTACGCTCGTCCGGGCACAGTGTCCTAACTGAGGCTTGGAGGAGGGTCATAGGGGGAGGAGCCAGTGCACACCACCTGATCCTAAAGCTTTTACTTTTGTGCCCTGTCTCCTGCGGAGCCGCTATTCCCCATGGTCCTGACGGAGTCCCCAGCATCCACTACGGACTATGAGAAATAGAATTATCTGTAAGTAAATTCTTATTTTTTACACATTACGGCAGATAGCATCCACTTTTTACACATTACGGCAGACAGCGTCCCCTTTTTACACATTACGGCAGACAGCGTCCCCTTTTTACACATTAATACGGAAGACATTGTCCCCTTTTTACACATTACGACAGGTATTGTCCCCTGACACAGGCAGCATGTCTGTGAATGGAGGGGGTGGGGGCAGGAATCTGGGGTATGCGGGTATGTAAACTGTGGGGACTGAGAAGGGTGGAGGCACAGGGGCAGCAGAGCCCGCACTCACCTCATGCTTCCCCTGCCGTGCTGCTTGAAGTAGGTGGAGAGGGAGATGGGTCACCACCGCTCTGGAGTTCCACTGCTCCCACGTCGATGGCTTCAGTGGTTAAATCCCTCGGTGAGCTGCTGTCTGGTCCTCCGCATTGCTGTGGCCAGACTTAGTGCAGGCACTGCGGGGGCTCTGTCTAATTGGAAGAGTATGGCCAGCGCTGTCCCAGCATTGACTGAGGGCGGGGATGTCATCACTGGGAGACGGGGCTGCCACCTGCTGTCTCGGGCCTGGCCAAGCCCCGCCTCCATGCAGAAGTGACCAGAGAGAGGGTTGTGTCTACGTTACCTCTGGCCAGCCGTGCGGGTGGTGCTTATGATGAGCGGTGGGTAAGACCCACATATTACATTCCTGCCTACATACTGTACACTTCCCTGGATCAGCGGCACCCCTCCTCTACCAGGTCTGACTGTCAGTCAGTTTTCAGGGGGATGGGGGGGTTTTCGTCAGACTGCGGGATGGGCTGGGGGACGGGCGGCCATGGACTAAATCTAATCTGAAAATGTACTAAATGACAGGGGGGCATGTTCCTTGGTGCCCCCCTCCCAAATCAACCTCTCTCCAATCAATCCTGACTAAGTGACAGGGGCGTGCTTTCATGTGAGCAGAAAGCACGCCCCTGTCAAAGCGGCACTTCTACTAGGTGCCGCTTACAGGGTTTTTTCAGTGGGGTTTTGCTGACCAACGCTTGGCCTCGCCCCCCGCTTTCGGCTCCTTCACACTGCCATTGGGAGGCACCGAGAGCGGTGCCTCCAGAACACTTTTAATCCAGTTTTTTTACAAAGATAATAATGATTAAGATAATCTAAAGGCTAGAGCAGATACTTATGACACGGAATCTGTCATAAGTATCTTCTTCGTATTATTTTAATCATTATGACAGGGGAGGCACTGCCTCCCCTGCCTCCCCTGACTGCACGTCCCTGCATGACACTATATTGCTACTTTGGATATGGAGGAATTCACTGTCCTAACCTTCTTGTATCTGGTACTAGCGGTATGCATACAGTTCAGAGTTAAGATTTCTAATCCGCTTAAGAAGGAAGACCCAGAGACGACTGGTTCCGGCCTAATCAAACATTCTATTTATTGTGTAGGCAATTGTTCCTATGTATTGTGAAAAGCAAACCAATTTGTGAAATTGACATTTGTTGTAATACTTGTTGAAAGAGAAGGGCATCTTTGAACCATATTAATAAATAAATTGAGTTGTTGACGAAAACCAGTGACTGCTTATCCTGAGTAAATTGACAATACTAATCTCTCTGTGAATACAAGAGAATACCTCCAAGTACAAGGTAGGATCCTAAGGGTATATCAGGCATGTCCAAACTGCGGCCCTCCAGCTGTTGAGAAACTACACATCCCAGCATGCCCTGACACAGCTTTAGCATTCTCTGACTGCAAAACTGTGTCAGGGCATGCTGGGATATGTAGTTTCACAACAGCTGGAGGGCCGCAGTTTGGACATGCCTGGGGTATATAGTTCACTGATTCCTACATTCACGGTGGGTTTCCATAACTCATCACCCGAGGGGTTCACAATATGTCCAGTGCTGCTGTATGATAAGTCCCTTACAGTGTTGCTGTGTTGTCCTGCATCAGACCAGTGGTAGTGTCCTGGGCATCAGTCAGTCCAGTGACCATTCACAGTGCTGGTGTCCTCTGCTGCCATATGTCCAGTGCTGCTGTATAATAAGTCCCTTACAGTGTTGCTGTGTTGTCCTGCATCAGACCAGTGGTAGTGTCCTGGCCACCAGTCATTCCAGTGACCAGGCAGTCACAGTGGTATACGCTGCTGCTGTATGTCCACTGCTACAGTATAACAACAACAACAACAACAACAACAACAACAACAACAACAACAACAACAACCACAAGTCCCTTACAGTGTTGCTGTGTTGTGCTGCATCAGACCAGTGGTAGTGTCCTGGCCATCAGTCATTCCAGTAACCAGGCAGTCACAGTGTTATACTCTGCTGCTATATGTCCACTGCTGCCGTATAATAACAACAACAACAACAAGTTCCTTACATAGTTGCTGTGTAGTGCTGCATCAGACCCGTGGTAGTGTCCTGGCCATCAGTCATTCCAGTAACCAGGCAGTCACAGTGGTATACGCTGCTGCTATATGTCCACTGCTGCCGTATAATAACAACAACAACAACAACAACAACAAGTTCCTTACAGAGTTGCTGTGTAGTGCTGCATCAGACCCGTGGTAGTGTCCTGGCCATCAGTCATTCCAGTAACAGGCAGTCACAGTAGTATACGCTGCTGCTATATGTTCACTGCAGCCGTATTATAATAACAAGTCCTTCACAGTGTTGCTGTGTTGTGCTGCATCAGACCAGTGGTAGTGTCCTGGGCATCAGTCATTTCAGTGACCAGGCAGTCACAGTGATATGCGCTGCTGCTATATGTCCACTGCTACAGTATAATAATAATAATAATAATAATAATAATAACAACAAGTCCCTCACAGTGTTGCTGTGTTGTGCTGCATCAGACCAGTGGTAGTGTCTTGACCAGCAGCCATCAGTCATTCCTGAGCCGCATATTGTGTTATACAACTCCAGAAACATAATGGAGAACAAAAATGTTGAGGATAAAATAGGGAAAGATCAAGAACCACTTCCTTCTAGTGCTGAAGCTGCTACCACTAGCCATGACATAGACGATGAAATGCCATCAACGTCGTTTGCCAAGGCCGATGCCCAATGTGATAGTAGAGGGCATGTAAAATCTAAAAAGCCAAAGTTCAGTAAAAAGACCCAAAAAAAGAAATTTAAATGGACTGAGGTGAAAAATTAACTTGCCAATATGCCATTTATGACACAGAGTGGCAAGAAACGGCTGAGGCCCTGGCCTACAGTATGTTAATGGTTCAGCTTCACATCACGATGGAAGCCCTCATTCTCCCGCTAGAAAAATAGAGTTAAGCTGGAAAAAGCACAGAAAAGAACTGTGCGTTCTGAGATGGTATCACAAATCTCCAAGAAGTGTCCAAGTGTGTCGGCGGTTGTGATGCCTGACCTTCCCAACACTCGATGGGAAGAGGTGGCTCCTTCAACCATTTGCACGCCCCCTGCAAGTGCTGAAAGGAGCACCCACAGTCCAGTTCCTGATATTGAAATTGAAGATGTCACTGTTGAAGTGCACCAGGATGAGGATATGGGTGTTGCTGGAGCTGAGGAGGAAGTTGACGATGAGGATTCTGATGGCGATGTGGTTTGTTTAAGTCAGGCACCGGGAGAGACACCTGTTGTCCGTAGGATAAAGACACCCATTGGGATGCCTGGGCAAACTACCAAAAAAGTCACCTCTTCGGTGTGTAATTATTTCTCCACAAATCCAGACAACAGGTGTCAAGCCGTGTGTTCCCTCTGTCAATCTGTAATAAGTAGGGCTAAGGATGTTAACCATCTAGGAACATCCTCCCTTATACGTCACCTGCTGCGCATTCATCATAAGTCAGTGTCAAGTTGTGAAACTTTGGGTAAGAGTCTAAGCAGTCCACTGACAACCTAAATCCCTTCTTCCTCTTTTACCCAAGCTCCTGCAAGCCACACCACCAACTCCCTCAACGTCAACTTCCTCCTCAGTCAGGAATGTCAGTAGTACTGCAGGCCATGTCACTGTCAAAACTGAGGAGTCCTCTCCTAACCAGGATTTCTCTGGATGATCCTTAAGTGGTACGCCTGGTATAAATGCCGCTGCTGTTGTTGCTGCTGGGAGTCAATCGTTATCCCAGAGGGGAAGTGGGAAGACCATTTGTGCTACTTCCAGTAAGCAATTGACTATCCAACAGTCCTTTGTGAGGAAGATGAAATATGACAGCAGTCATCCTGTTGCAAAGCGGATAACTGAGGCCATGACACTTTTGTTGGTGTTAGACGTGCATCCGGTATCCGCCATTAGTTCAGTGGGACTTAGAGAATTGATGGAGAAGGTGTGTCCCCGGTATCAAATCCCATCTAGGTTCCACTTCTCTAGGCAAGCGATACCGAGTGTACAGAGACGTCAGAAAAAGAGTCACCAGTGTCGTACAAAATGCGGTAGTATCCACTGTCCACTTAACCACGGACATGTGGACAAGTGGAACAGGGCATACTAAGGACTATATGACTGTAACAGCCCACTGGGTAGATGTATGGCCTCCCGCAGCAACAATAGCAGCAGCAACAGTAGCAGCATCTCGCAAATGCCAACTTGTTCCTAGGCAGGCTACGCTATGTATCACAGCTTCCCATAAGAGGCACACAGCTGACAACCTCTTACGGAAACTGAGGGAACTCATCACAGAATGGCTTACACAAATTGGACTCTCCTGGGGATTTGTGATATCGGACAATGCCACCAATATTGTGCGTGCATTACATCTGGGCAAATTCCAGCATGCACCATGTTTTGCACATACAATTAATTTGGTGGTGCAGAATCTTTTTTTTAAATGACAAGGGTGTACAGGAGATGCAGTTGGTGGCCCGAAAAATTGCAGGCCACTTTCGACATTCTGCTACCGCGTGCCGTAGACTGGAGCAACAGCAAACACTCCTGGACCTGCCCTGCCATCAACTGAAGCAAGAGGTGGTAGCGAGGTGGAATTCAACACTCTATATGCTTCAGAGGATGGAGGAGCAGCAAAAGGCCATTAAAGCCTATACATCCATCTATGATATAGGCAAAGAAGGGGGAATGCACCTGACTCAAGCGCAGTGGAGAATGATTTCTGTCTTGCGCAAGGTTCTCCAACCCTTCGAACTTGCCACACGTGAAGTCAGTTCAGACACTGCCAGCCTGAGTCAGGTCATTCCCCTCATCAGGATTTTGCAGAAGCAGCTGGAGAGATTGAAGGAGAAGCTAAGACGGAGCGATTCCGCAAAGTACGCGGGACTTGTGGATTGAGTCCTTCATTTGCTTTGCCAGGATTCACGGGTGGTCAATCTGTTGAAATCAGAGCACTACATTTTGGCCACCATGCTCGATCCTAGGTTTAAAGCCTACTTTGTATCACCCTTTCCGGCAGACACAAGTATGTAGAGGTGCAAAGACCTGCTGGTTAGTAAATTGTCAACTCAAGCGGAACATGACCTGTCAACAGCTCCTCCTTCAATTTCTCCTGCCACTGTGGCTGCGAGGAAAAGTATAAGATTTCCTAGCCCACCCGCTGGCGGTGATGCAGGGAAGTCAGGAGTGAAAACTGACATCTGGTCCGGACAGAAGGACCTTCCAACGATTACTGACATGTCTGCTGTCACTGCATATGATTCTGTCACCATTGAAAGAATGGTGGAGGATTATATGAGTAACAGCATCCAAGTAGGCATGTTAGACAGTCCGTATGTATACTGGCAGGAAAAAGAGGCAATTTGGATGCCCTTGCACAAACTGGCTTTATTTTACCTAAGTTGCCCCTCCTCCTGTGTGTACTCTGAAAGAGTGTTAAGTGCAGCCGGTAACTTTGTCAGCAGTCGGCGTAGGAGGTTACTTCCACAAAATGTGGAGAAGGTGATGTTCATCAAAATGAATTATAAATTCCTCCGGGAAGACCTTTACCAGCAATTGCCTCCAGAAAGTGCACAGGGACCTGTGATGGTGGATTCCAGTGGGGACGAATTAATACTCTGTGAGCAGGAGGATGTACACAGTGAAATGGGTGAGGAATTGGAGGATGAGGATGAGGTCGACATCTTGCCTCTGTAGAGCCAGTTTGTGCAAGGAGAGATTGATAGCTTCTTTTTTTGGTGGGGGCCCAAACAAACCAGTCATTTCAGCCACAGTCGTGTGGCAGACCCTGTCACTAAAATGATGGGTTTGTTAAAGTGTGCATGTCCTGTTTATACAACATAAGGGTGGGTGGGAGGGCCCAAAGACAATTCTATCTTGCACCTCTTTTTCTTCTTATCATCATGTGCTGTTTTTTAAAGTGCCATCCTGTCTGACCCTTCCGTATATGTCCAGTGGTACTGCCATTTAATTCCAGTGATTTGGACGTATAATTCTGTCAGGAACTGGTGCAGAATCTGGAATTTGGGATCAGGTACCAAGTGGTTGACGTTACCCAGAACAGAGGCGCGGAGTCTAACACACCAGGAGGTTTTCACCAGGGAACCCCGCAAGGGGATATGGGCTTCGCGGCTCCCGACGTGCAGGTCGCGGCCCCCTGTCTGGGTCACTTGATACCTGAACTGTACTAGAGTTATGGTAGAGGTGTTGTATGATAGTCCAGATAGTCCAGATGTATATGACAAACTGCAGGGGTACGCAGGACAAAATGGAACTGAAGAAGGTGGCAGGGTGCACACGGCCAGATGGTACACTGGGTCTGTGGAGATGGAACAACAGCAGGAACTCTAGGAGAGACACAGGAGGTAGCGGCACACGGACGGACACTTGGAGACAGGGTGATGGTAGTCGGCAGACTAAGTTCGTCAGCAAGATGGTGAAGCTGGAATTCAATGCAGGAACAAGGCAAAACCCACTGGACAGATGAACTGAGACCAGAGAGGAACCAGAGAGCAGAACACGTATGGAGTAGCTATAACTGGCAAGGCCTCTTGGGATTGAGAGGCTTAAAAGAACAGGCTGGAACAATCAGCTGTGAGCACCAGACAAGCCCCCAGTAATTGAATTATCATGCAGCTACAGTGCAGACTGAGCAGGCTGACAGGCTTAATAGTAGGTTTCAGGTAACCAGCTGTAATTACTGAATGCAGACACCTGTGAAGTCAGTTGCTGAATGCATGAGCTGAGGCAATGGGAGACAACTATGCAGGAGCTAGCTGTGATCTGTAGGTCCACAAACTGAGGAAAAGGTAAATCATATGAATAGCTAGCAAAACATGTGTAATATGCTCAGGATTATAACAAATTCCAGTGATTTTGTCATTTAATTCCAGTGATATTGACGTATAATTCCAGTGTATGCAAATGATAAAGATCGCACACACTGCGCTCAATAAGCAGCCTGAATTCAGGTGGTAAAAGTGTCACCAACACTCCAAATTGCAAACAAAATAAATATTTACCACACCATATCACAGTCGCTTTTCATGGAATATTCATAAGGATGCTTTACACCACTGTTTGGGAGGTAGCTTTGACCTTATAAATAACATAAAACACAGACATAGTGTAACATTGTAAAATGATTAAAAACAGAGGATGATTTTTTTTTATAAAGCAGCCTCGTACCCAAAGTTGGGGTCTACACAAAGTAGACAATCATCGCCTTATGGGGATCAGCTTCAGTGATTTGAACGTATAATTCCAGTGGGAATTGTTTGTGTCGCTTGATTAGTCATACAGCTACCTCTGGTGTTAGGGTGTTCGGCGCCCCCCCTGCAAACTATAAATTTGCGCCCTCCCATATTCAACAAAGGGACAACGTGTGCCTTTGGTGCGCGCCGGGAAAAGGGATGTGGTCTCACAAGTAAGGGGCATGGCCACACAGTAGTACCCCCATTTAAAATTACGCCACACTGTAGCACAATCTTATTCATCTTATACGTAATGTCCCACCCGTAGTAGTAGCATCCTTATACATAATGCACCCACAGTAGTAGTAGCGCCCTTATACGTAGTGCACCCCCAGTAGTAAAAGCGTCCTTATACGTAATGCTCCCCCAGTAGTAGTAGCAGCAGCATCCTAATACGTAGTGCACCCCCAGTAGCAGAAGCGTCCTTATAAGTAATTCCCCCCTAGTAGTAGTAGCCTCCTTATACACCCCCCAGTAGTAGTAGCTTCCTTATACGTAATGCCCCCCCAGCAATAGTAGCATCCTTATACGTAATGCCCCCCCAGTAGTAGTAGCATCCTTGTATGTAATGCCGCCCCTGTAGTAGTAGCGTCCTTATACGTTATGCCCCCCCAGTAGTAGTAGCATCCTTATACGTAATGCACCCCCAGTAGCAGAAGTCCTTAATAATTCCCCCCTAGTATAGTAGCGCCCTTATACGTAATGCCCCCCCAGTAGTAGTAGCGTCCTTATACGTAATGCCCCCAAGTAGTAGTAGCTTCCTTATACGTAATGCCCCCCCCCCAGTAATAGTAGCATCCTTATACGTAATGCCCCCCCAGTAATAGTAGCATCCTTATACGTAATGCCCCCCCCAGTAGTAGTAGCATCCTTATACGTAATGCCCACCCAGTAGTAGTAGCGTCCTTATACGTAATGCCCCCAAGTAGTAGTAGCTTCCTTATACGTAATGCCCCCCCAGTAATAGTAGCGTCCTTATACGTAATGCCACGTCAGTAATAGTAGCATCCTTATACGTAATGCCCACCAGTAGTGGTAGCTTCTTTATATGTAATGCCCCCTCCCAGTAGTCGTAGCATCGTTATACATAATCCCCCCCCAGTAGCAGTAGCGTCCTTATACGTAGTGCCCCCCCAGCAGTAGTAGCGTACTTACATGTAATGACCCCCCCAGTAGTAGTAGCATCCTTACATGTAATGGCCCCCCCAGTAGTAGCATCCTTATACGTAATGCCCCCCCAGTAGTAGTAGCGTCCTTATACGTAATGCCCCCCAGTAGTAGCATCCTTATACGTAATGCCCCCTCCCCCAGTAGTAGCATTCTTATACGTAATGCCCCCCCAGTAGTAGTAGCGTACTTACATGTAATGCCCTCCAAGTGGTAGCGTCGTTATATGTAATGCCGCCCCCCCGTAGTAGTAGCGTCGATATATGTAATGCCCCTCCCCCCCTGTAGTAGTAGCGTCCTTACATGTAATGGCCCCCCTGTAGTAGCATCCATAATGCGTTCGCACACAGACAAACCTCACACATACAATTCAAACATATATAAACACATACACCCACCATATACACACACACACACATACATTTCTCTCTCACCCTCCACTTACCTAAGTCTGGCTGTCCCTCTCTCTACAGCAGCCTGGTCCGTGTAGCTCCGCCCCTTCCATCCCATGCAGCTCCGCCCCTTCCATCCCGTGTAGGTCCGCCCCCTCCTCTGATTCTACACAGCTGTCACAGGTGATTGGGGGGGAGGCTTTTCATGCTGCCAGCGCTGCTGCCTGTCATACAATGACAGGCACAGCAGCTGGCAGCAGCAGCAGCAGCAGATGAGACAGGACGGCGCAGCAGGGAAGGGATGCAGAGCAGGGAGAGCGCCTCTCCGTCCCAGCGCCTCCCTGCACTGCATCCCTTCGCTGAGCATGTAGCGCCGAGCCTGCTCATAGCACCTCTTCGACATCTTTGCATGAGGTGCTGTTTGGGGCCTAGTTTTTGAAAAGTGCCATCCTGTCTAACATTGACTGCTGTATTAGTCCTGGGGTACCGCCGTATAAGTCCACCAATTGCAGAATTTTAAAAAAATGACAGGGTCGTGCTGGAGATGCTGTCAGTGGACCAAACAATTGCTGCCCACTCTCGACATTCAGCCATTGCGTGACACTACTAGATGGGCCAGGTGGTTGTGTCGCTTAGCTTAGTCATACAGCAACCTCGGTGCACCTTTTTTTCTTCTTTGCATCATGTGCTGTTTGGGGACTAGTTTTTGAATAGTGCCATCTTGTCTGCAACTGCAGTGCCACTCCTAGATTTATGTTGCACTTAACACAGACTGTTCTGATAATTATTGGCAGCTGAATAGAGATACTGTATCATAAAACCACTGCAGTAGAGATTGTGTACTCTATTTCAAGAGCATGGATTGCAACAAATGTTGCCCTGCACACAGTGTACTATAGGGATAGTAGCAACATTTATGTGCCACTAACCACAGACTGATCAGATAAGTACTGGCAGATTAACATTGCTCCAATCCAGAATATAAACGATATAGCTCCAATCTATTCAGATCCCATATAATAGTGGTGTATAATATCTGGTAACATATTCAAAAACCGGCACATCTTTGTTTACAAAATAAACAACTTTAGATAATGGTATGGGCATATTGTGTTTGAAGATTAAAATTGACTCAAATGACTCAGACAATTACAGGAACTGAATGTAGGTCCTATTAAACCTCCAACTACCAACTCCCTTAGAAGTTGATATATACCCTCAATTGCCCTATATTTGTGTGTGGATCACGATTTATATGAATACAACAAGAGATACACTCAGATCATGGGTCATGCTCTAAATATTCAATCTCTTACAATAAAGCGTATCATTTAAACACAGATCCAATAATACACTAGTTGAATCCACACACTATATTACCATATTCTGCACAAATTTGCAGTGGTACTTAATAATAAGACTCTTATAAATGTACCGTGGTAAAAAATAATACCAACGTATTCAAATGTCCTTTTTGGCTCCAATGACACACATTATAAACATATGGTTGTAGGAGCTACTGTGGTGAGCCCACCTTTTTAAATATACTTAGTTCACCATTTTCTTAACTTTAGTCACTTATATGTTTGTATGTATTAGTTTTTAACCTCTATATTTTGCTGTATGTGTCCTTCAGTAGGGACTGTGTAAATATTAAATAAAAACAATAAAAGTTACGTTTTATTATAATAATTAATTCTACAAATTTGATTTGTGCACCCGACCTATCAACCGCTTCTCTAGTTCTCTCACCTTTGCCACTCCTAGATGGGCCAGGTGTTTGTGCCACACACTTGTGTCACTTAGCTTAGTCATACAGCAACCTTGGTGCACCTTTTTTTCTTCTTTGCATCATGTGCTGTTTGGGGACTAGTTTTTGAATAGTGCCATCTTGTCTGCAACTGCAGTGCCACTCCTAGATGGGTCAGGTGTTTGTGCCGCACACTTGTGTCGCTTAGCTTAGTCGTACAGTCACCTCGGTGCAACTTTTAGGCCTAAAAACAATATTGTGAGGTGAGGGGTGTTTAGAATAGACTGGGAATGAGTGGAAATGTATGTTATTGAGGTTAATAATACCGTAGGAGCAAAATTACCCTCAAATTCTGTGCTTTTAGCCTTTTTTATATTTTTTTTAAAAAAAATCATCCAGATCCAAAACCAAAACACGAAAAGGGTGGTTTTGGCAAAACCAAGCCAAAACCAAAACACGAAAGTGGAATTAGAACCAAAGCCAAAACACAAAACACGAAAAGTGCACTAAGAGAACCTTTGCCTTAGTGTTTCCAGTAAATGAAACTACAAACTAGAGATGTGCACCGGAAATTTTTCGGGTTTTGTGTTTTGGTTTTGGATTCGGTTCCGCGACCGTGTTAAGGATTCGGACGCGTTTTGCCAAAACCTCCCTGAAAATTTTTTGTCGGATTCGGGTATGTTTTGGATTCGGGTGTTTTTTTACAAAAACCCATCAAAAACAGCTTAAATCATAGAATTTAGGGGTAATTTTGATCCCATAGTATTATTAACCTCAATATCCATAATTTACACTCATTTTCAGTCTATTCTGAACACCTCACACCTCACAATATTATTTTTAGTCCTAAAATTTGCACCGAGGTCGCTGGATGGCTAAGCTAAGCGACACAAGTGGCCGACATAAACACCTGGCCCATCCAGCAGTGGCACTGCAGTGTCAGGCAGGATGGCACTTCAAAAAAATAGTCCCCAAACAGCACATGATGCAAAGAAAAAAAGAGATGCACCAAGGTTGCTGTGTGACTAAGCTAAGCGACACAAGTGGCCGACACAAACACCTGGCCCATCTAGGAGTGGCACTGCAGTGTCAGACAGGATGGCACTTCAAAACAATGGTCCCCAAACAGCACATGATGCAAAGAAAAAAAGAGGTGCAATGAGGTAGCTGTGTGACTAAGCTAAGCGACCCAAGTGGCCGACACAAATACCTGGCCCATCTAGGAGTGGCACTGCAGTTTTCTAGCGAGAGGATGAGTGCTTCCATCCTCATGTGAATCTGAACCACTAGCCATGAACATAGGCCAAGGCCTCAGCCGTTCCTTGCCACTCCGTGTCGTAAATGGCATATTGGCAAGTTTACGCTTCTCATCAGACGCTTTTAATTTTGATTTTTGGGTCATTTAACTGAACTTTTGTTTTTTGGATTTTACATGCTCTCTACTATGACATTGGACATCGGCCTTGGCAGACGACGTTGATGGCATTTCATCGTCTCGGCCATGACTAGTGGCAGCAGCTTCAGCACGAGGTGGAAGTGGATCTTGATCTTTCCCTATTTTTTTAACCTCCACATTTTTGTTCTCCATTTTTTAATGTGTGGAATTATATGCCAGTATCAATAGCAATGGCCTACTACTATATATACTGCGCACAACTGAAATGCACCACAGGTATGGATGGATAGTATACTTGATGACACAGAGGTAGGTAGAGCAGTGGCCTTCCGTACCGTACTGCTATATATACTGGTGGTCACTGTCAGCAAACTGCAAAACTAAAATGCACCACAGGTATAGAATCTAGATGGATAGTATACTTGACGACACAGAGGTAGGTAGAGTAGTGGCCTTCCGTACCATACTGCTATATATACTGGTGGTCACTGTCAGCAAACTGCAAAACTAAAATGCACCACAGGTATAGAATCTAGATAAATAGTATACTTGACGACACAGAGGTAGGTAGAGCAGTGGCCTTCCGTACCGTACTGCTATATATACTGGTGGTCACTGTCAGCAAACTGCAAAACTAAAATGCACCACAGGTATAGAATCTAGATGGATAGTATACTTGACGACACAGAGGTAGGTAGAGCAGTGGCCTTCCGTACGGTACTGCTATATATACTGGTGGTCACTGTCAGCAAACTGCAAAACTAAAATGCACCACAGGTATAGAATCTAGATGGATAGTATACTTGACGACACAGAGGTAGGTAGAGCAGTGGCCTTCCATACCATACTGCTATATATACTGGTGGTCACTGTCAGCAAACTGCAAAACTAAAATGCACCACAGGTATAGAATCTAAATGGATAGTATACTTGACGACACAGAGGTAGGTAGAGCAGTGGCCTTCCGTACCGTACTGCTATATATACTGGTGGTCACTGTCAGCAAAACTCTGCACTGTACTCCTCCTATATAATACTGCTGGTCCCCAGTCCCCACAATAAAGCAGTGTGAGCACAGATATATGCAGCACACTGAGCACAGATATGGAGTGTTTTTCAGGCAGACAACGTATAATACTGGTGGTCACTGGTCAGCAAAACTCTGCACTGTACTCCTCCTATATAATACTGCTGGTCCCCAGTCCCCACAATAAAGCAGTGTGAGCACAGATATATGCAGCACACTGAGCACAGATATGGAGCGTTTTTCAGCAGAGAACGGATAAAATTGGTGGTCACTGATCAGCAAAACTCTGCACTGTACTCCTCCTATATAATACAGCTGCTCCCCAGTCCCCACAATTAAGCAATAAGCACAAATATTTGCAGCAACATTAATAAACGGAGAAGACGCCAGCCACGTCCTCTCCCTAACATTTCCAATGCACGAGTGAAAATGGCGACGACGAGCGGCTCCTTATATAGAATCCGAATCTCGCGAGAATCCGACAGCGGGATGATGACGTTCGGGCGCGCTCGGGTTAACCGAGCCATACGGGAGAATCCGAGTATGCCTCGGACACGTGTAAAATGGGTGAAGTTCGGGGGTGTTCGGTTTCCGAGGAACCGAACCTGCTCATCACTGCTACAAACACAGGGTAATATGTTACTAAGGGTATGGGACTCAGGGTCAACATCAATTAGGTCAACACCCATTAGGTCGACACCCATTGGTGACAGTGGCTAGGTCAACACTAGAAATAGGTCGACACGGGCAGTATGTCGACTTGAACAAGGTCGACATGAAAAAAGGTCAATATGAGTTTTTTATGTGTTTTTTTTGTGTTGTTTTCTCCATCAAGTGACCGGAAACCCCAATTAGTGTACCGAAAAAATGTGTAAGTAGCCATGCGCGGCAAAATGCTGCTAGTTTTAAATCTGTGGAATTTACCCTCCAAAATTCCCAAACACATATCTATACAAACAAAAATGATAAAAAAACTAGCGCTGTTATTGTTTTACAATTCAGCAGTGCCGTAACTAGGCATTTTAGCGCTGTGTGCAAGAAATGACATTGACCGCATCCCAGCATCCACAGCAGCGCCGGGCAGCCAATACGGAAGGAGAGGGGGCTGCTGCCTCGGCGCTTACTACCAATGAAATAGCGCTGCTGCGGCTCCAGTCCCCCTCCCTCCTCCTCCTTCTCAGCTACCCGGCGCTGCAGCTCTCCTCCCCAGTGCGGTGGCGGCGCACGGCGCAGACTTCAGAGGCGGCATGTAATGAGTCAATTTGACTCATTACATGCCGCTGGCCGTGCGCCCTCAGGGCAACTGCGCTGTGTGCCAGGCACACTTGGCACACACATAGTTACGGCCCTGTGTAGTGCAGTGTATATAGGGACATTCTGGGTGTAATACAGTGTGTGCATAGTCAGTATGTGATGTAGGGCAGTATATATAGGGTCAGTATGGGTGTAGAGCACAGTGCACATGTTCACCTTGTGATATGGTTTTGGTAAGGTCAGTTAAAATCGTGGGAATGGGGTGGATCAAAAGGTCCACCCCCCTGTGTGATCCCTCTTCTAGATCCACCTCCTGTTTGCTCCATCCTATCACTGAGAGACTGAGTGCAAGCTCCGCCTCCAGACTGTTTGATTGTCCAGGACAGGGATGGCAGCTGCAGCCTCTGCACGTTGGCATTGAGTGCTCTGTGAAAAAAGAAGTGCCTGACTAAAAAAGGTATGTACTAGTCTAAGCCTGCTTGGGGGAGGGACACTGCTCACTGTACACCAGACTCACAATAAGCTCACTACACTATTAACTACCAGGCAGCCAGCTATTAGAAAGAGGGGGAGGAGACCAGGATATGTAGAGCTGGGGCGGGACAACAAGTAAGAGAGTGTAAATGTGTCTGCGAACAGCAGCTTACGGCCACAGTGTTCTCCTCCACCTGTACACACCTTACAGACCCTGCAGGCAGTGACAGGGAGTCTAATAAAAAAACATGTTGCCGCATGGGCTGCATTGTGAGGACTCCAGCCCTGCTCTCTCCACCCAATCTTCCCTGCCAGTGCATCGCGGCCGCTAAGCCCTGCCCCCTCACTGAAAGGGAAATTCCGGGATCCCTGCTGGAGCAGTCCGATCCTGCTGCCGATCCTAGTGCCCGCGGCTCTATTAAATGGAGACAGCGCAGCAGTGCTGCTGCTGATCTCCATAAAAATAAAAAATAAATCCGGAAATGATGGTGCAGCCCTCACCCTCTTGATCCGCCATCCGCTAGATGAAATTAGTGACACTGTTGGGGAAGCTGGATGTATAATCTCACATGGGTGATACTGCAGTGCTTTCCGTGATAGACTGCTCACTCTCCGCACAGCTGCATCAATCACTGACAGGGTGGCCAGTCGGGAGACACAGCGCACTTTGCGCTCCCACGGCAAGTGCGCTGTGTGCAAGGCACACTCAGCACACACCTAGTTACAGCCCTGCAATTCAGTTAAAACAATCATAACTGGAGAATCCTGAAAACATGTAGTTTCATCCAATTATGTCCTCAAGTGGTCCCACGGTATTGAAAAGACACTCACATTTATATTCAACCCGCGTTCCTATAAAGGTATCTTTAAACCCATAAGCGGTGACTGTAGTTTGTGTCAAAGGCAGTAAACCGTAGGAATCACACTTACATTAATTTTCAGTCTCGAGTGCACTGAAAGGTTTCTTTTAATCCCCCATATAGCGTAGACAGAAGGCAGGCAGACCGGTGTACTTAAAAAGCCACACAGATTTATTCATAAAAACATCAAAGACATGGATACTGCAACGGAACGTCCCACAGTCAAAGGGTGGTCGTTACGTCATAAAAACTTAAACGCGTTTCAAGGATTCTCTCCCCTTTATCAAGAAGTATTGTGTAGATCCTGGTGCTCCCGAATTTATCCTGAACAGGTTTTGGTCACATGCTAACATCCTTCCAATCACAGTGTCGGCACCATCAGCAAACAGGTGTTACATCGTTACAGAACAATTTCCATACATATATGATATATTTGTTAAAAAACACAGAACATATGCTCCACTTTAAAAATATAATAGACAGGTAAAATTCACATACACCACATTTTAAAATAAACTATATGACGGCTTACAATAGCTGTGCCGCATAAGTTCATAACAGGATCCCGGCACGCTGTCCTGGCTAGTCGGATCACGTGACTAAATTAAGCCAATCGTATTCTATTAGCGGGACTGCAATATTTGATGCGGCAATTACAAAAAGTACACATTATATCACATCCACTTTTGCTGAAGCCTCACTGTCGGGAAACAATGGTTATAATTGTAAAGCACACATAACGTGCTCATAAACATTAGAATAAAAGAAGGGCTATAGCGGTCTTTAAACCATAGAAATAAACGTCTTAAATGGACAAAAATAATGCTAAAGGGAGAAAACCTTATACGTATAAACGTGATTACAAAGGTGTGCCTTAAACTAAATACTTAGTTAAGCTAAACCCTAAAAAAGGGGTTCAGACTTTCAGCCATAAGGAATGCTTTTCATATTACTCTGCATAAGGCGCCCATAATTTTATTGCGACTGACATAAACACTTCTTTAAGCTAGCTTACCACTAAAATAACGACACACTAAAATAACGACACGGACACGGTTAGCTGTAGTTAAAGGTCAGACGATATTTATTGATCGCTGACCTGTTCTTTAAACTATCATTGTAATTGAATTGGTCTTATATTGGAGGATGGCAAAGGACAAGTCGCTACCAGACAGTCATTTAGATTGAAACACAAAAACTGAGGAGGGGACTAAACCACAACTCCGCCTCCTCCTTGCATAACCCGCATTGTGCAGGACTCACCACTCCTTTCTCTGGCAAACGTTCGGTTCCCGCAGGGGAACGTCTAAATGTCCAACCGCAAGGTAAGGACACACCTGCCGTCCTTCTAAAGAGGGTGCCCCACAATGACCACTTATGCCCATCTGACCGCTGGTTGGTAGCGACTTCCTGCCACAAAGGTTTAACAAACCGCCCCACCATCCAAACCAATGAAAACCAGGAAAAACAAGATAGCTAACTGAAAGGACCCAAACCCCAGCTAAGAAAAAAAACCTGAAAACTCCAGCCAGAGAAAGACAAACCCCATCCTCCTTGTCAAACTGCCGCTGACGCAGTACAAGCAGAGGATGCCTACAACCATTCCCCTTAAAAGCTGTAACAAACAACGAAACAGCAGAATTACCATCTTGCGGGCTGTCTCAATAGCTGAGAAATGCACCGCCCCCTTACAATGAAAAAGCGCTGGACTAATTGACCACCCAAAACGGATCTCCGGCCAGTGACAACGTGGCCCACGAAATAGCCTAACAAACAAATTGATGTAGATGCCGTCGACGCGGCCCCCATCAGCGCCGCCCAAATGCAGGACAATACTACCAGGATGATCCCCACTATGCTCACAGTGGCAAAGGAGCTGTATAAATACCCCTCAGTATCCCTTACCACGGACCCCAACCAACACACCACCCTGGAACCAAAAACATCAGCTGTCCTACTCGCCAAGGGATGCCCCGCCACCCAAAAATTGTAAGAGTGGCCAACCAGCCACGCCTGTTCAAACCATCCACGGCTGCAAAAGAAAACACCCTAACATCATCACACTAACATAAATCACATAGGAAAACCAAGTGACAGAGAACAGAAATAACCCAAGTGAAGGAGAAAACTCAAAAACCTCCCGTGGACCTTTGATGAGCCAATTGTAATTAGGCCCCACTCGGAGGAAAATTTAAAAATTCACTTCACACCCTCGATTCCTGAACGCTACCCGTTCAAAAACCGACAGGTAAACCAAGTTTTTGGGTTAGCGCAACAGGCGCTACTAAACATTATCCACATGCAGTAGGATTATAATAAGCATACCTCCAACGGACCACCACCGGAATAACTGCCGTGGAGGACCCTGCGGCTGCCGCACTGTAGCCACTCCCGTCCGCAAGGAATAGCACCTTAGAAGTATACCTCCAACGGACCACCTCCTGAATAGTTGCCGTGGAGGACCCCGTGGCTGCCGCATGGTAGCCACCCCCATCCGCAAGGAATAGGACCTAAGAAATATACCTCCAAACGGACCACCTCCTGAATAGCTGCCGTGGAGGACCCTGTGGCTGCCGCATGGTAACCACCCCCATCCGCAAGGAATAGGATCTAAGAAGTATACCTCCAACGCCCAGCTCCTGAACAGCTGCCGTGGAGGACCCTGTGGCTGCCGCATGGCAGCCTCCCCAATCCGCAAGGAACAGGATCTACGAAGTATACCTCCAATGGACCCGCTCCCGAATAGCTGACGTGGCGGACCCTGTGGCTGCTGCATGGTCAGCCGCCCCAGTCCGCAAGGAATAGGACCTATAAGAAGCATACCCCCAACAGCCCCGCTCCTAAACAGCTGCCGAGGAGGACCCCGTGGCTGCTGCATGGCTGCCACCACACTCCGCAAGGAATAGGCCCTAAGAAGTACATCTCTAACAGCCCAGCTCCTGAATAGCTGCCGTGGAGGCCCCTGTGGCTGCCGCATTGCGGCCTCCCCAGTCCGCAAGGAATAGGAACTAAGAAGTATACCACCAACGGGCCAGCTCCTGAACAGCAGCCGTGGCGGACCCTGTGGCTGCCGCATGGTCAGCCACCCCATTCCACAAGGAATGGGTCCCGAACCCAAACACAGCAGCAAAACTGTACATTAGTGAGAGGACCAGTGAGCGCCTGTATCAGCAACTGGTCGCCCCCCCGGAGGCCCATCCACACTCATGCGCCAGGCGCAGCGGGCAGACACCCACCATCTCCTGGGCCTCCAAGGACACCCAGCGACCCCCAGCTGCTTGATCCGATTTGGAACACACCATCCTGCAGAGCCACTGACCATCCTGCAACCCGCGTCACAGAAAAGGCCCCGGGATCCCGAAATGCCTGCTGCTCGCCCCTACTCGCATACCCGCAAAACCCAGAAGAAAGCTAAAGCAAAGGCTAATCTAAAACAGGGACCACCACCAACACCGACTCGGCGACAGGAGGCAGCCCACCCAGCAATTACGCCAAAAGTTGCCACGTAGCAGGCCTACGGGTATCCGCAGGCGCGGGGTGCACCCTAGCCCAACCCTTAAGCACTCACGAAAGGGGGCGAAAGACCAGGGGGGGTCCACCAGCTCGCGCAGCCCAGAACAGAAGGAAATGCCCGCAAGGGCAGGATACCGGGCAGACTAGGACCTACCTCCCAGATAACGATCGAACACAAACCATCAACCGTCTACCAGGGACACACCCGCTGTAGCCAACCTACTGAAAAAAACACCCGGACAAAGCCGACGCCCCAAACTAGGAAGGAGCCAACGCGTGCCTAGTCCGAGTAGCCACCTGTACAATCTGCCCGACAGAAGACGGGCATGAGAAAACCTATGTCGCCCCCCCCGGAACCCACTCACGGCACTTATCAAACTGAAATTAGATAAAGCATCCGCAAACCCATTCCGACTCCGGGCGCGCAATGGTAAAACTGTGCCGCCAGCAGACAAACAGATGTCGCAACAGTCGCAAAGCCTGGGGGGACTGGAGGGAACAAGGAGGAGGAGGCCCGAAAAACCTCCCGTAACAAGACTATAGGAATGGAGACCGAAACCACGAAAACATCTCTGATCTCGCGGGAGGGGAAACTGCGTGACGCTACCTGGCCGACCCCGCAGCGGCCCGCAGGTTTACTGCAAACTATGCCACCCACGGGGATAAACCTGCTCGCAAAACGGGGAGGATCTAAACGGCGACCGCACCCGCCCAAACCGAACTTCGCGTTGCCCCAAGCAGTGTTTAATAAAAAACAAAAGTGTCTGTGACTTGTCAGCAGGGAGGCGACAGCAATCCGCCATTGTGTCAAGTGCCAACCACTGAAAACCCAAGCAACCGGTAGGGCCCTATCAGCGCACCGGGGCAACGGGAACACCCAGGCCCCCGAACAAGACCTGGCAACCTACAGAAGGATAGCTGCGAACCGAAATGCCTACCAGACCCATGAAGAGAAAATAGTCCCGGTGGCGAGAAACACAGAGGGGGGGGGGGGGGGGCGGAGACGGACAGTATGCCAACGCAAGAAAGTGCCGCATTACTCAAAGAGGCACATGAGACAGAAAAACCCAGGGACACGCACCTGTCAGCATAAAACTAGAGATGAGCGGGTTCGGTTCCTCGGAATCCGAACCCGCCCGAACTTCATGTTTTTTTACACGGGTCCGAGCGACTCGGATCTTCCCGCCTTGCTCGGTTAACCCGAGCGCGCCCGAACGTCATCATCACGCTGTCGGATTCTCGCGAGGCTCGGATTCTATCGCGAGACTCGGATTCTATATAAGGAGCCGCGCGTCGCGGCCATTTTCACACGTGCATTGAGATTGATAGGGAGAGGACGTGGCTGGCGTCCTCTCCATTTAGATTATAAGAGAGAGAGATTTACTGGAGTTTAGGACTAGGAGGAGTACTGTAGAAGTGTAGAGAGTGCAGAGAGTTTACTAGTGAGTGACCACCAGACAGTGCAGTTTATTTAATATATCCGTTCTCTGCCTGAAAAAAGCGATACACACAGTGACTCAGTCACATACCATATCTGTGTGCACTGCTCAGGCTCAGCCCAGTGTGCTGCATCATCTATATATATTATATATCTGTCTGACTGCTCAGCTCACACAGCTTATAATTGTGGGGGAGACTGGGGAGCACTGCAGTGCCAGTTATAGGTTATAGCAGGAGCCAGGAGTACATAATATTATATAGTGAGTGACCACCAGACAGTGCAGTTTATTTAATATATCCGTTCTCTGCCTGAAAAAAGCGATACACACAGTGACTCAGTCACATACCATATCTGTGTGCACTGCTCAGGCTCAGCCCAGTGTGCTGCATCATCTATATATATTATATATCTGTCTGACTGCTCAGCTCACACAGCTTATAATTGTGGGGGAGACTGGGGAGCACTGCAGTGCCAGTTATAGGTTATAGCAGGAGCCAGGAGTACATAATATTATATTAAAATTAAACAGTGCACACTTTTGCTGCAGGAGTGCCACTGCCAGTGTGACTGACCAGTGACCTGACCACACTGACCACCAGTATAGTTAGTAGTATACTTATATTGTGATTGCCTGAAAAAGTTAAACACTCGTCGTGTGACTTCACTTGTGTGTTGTTGTTTTTTTTATTCTATAAAAATAAAACTCATTCTGCTGACAGACAGTGTCCAGCAGGTCCGTCATTATATAATATATAATATATACCTGTCCGGCTGCAGTAGTGATATATATATATTTTTTATATCATTTATCATCCAGTCGCAGCAGACACAATACGGTAGTTCACGGCTGTGGCTACCTCTGTGTCTGCACTCGGCAGGCAGTCCGTCCATAATTGTATACCACCTAACCGTGGTTTTTTCTTCTTCTTTATACATACATACTACTACGACATCTCTTTATCAACCAGTCTATATTAGCAGCAGACACAGTACAGTACGGTAGTTCACGGCTGTGGCTACCTCTGTGTCTGCACTCGGCAGGCAGTCCGTCCATAATTGTATACCACCTAACCGTGGTTTTTTTTTTTTTCTTCTTTATACATACATAGTTACATAGACATCTCTTTATCAACCAGTCTATATTAGCAGCAGACACAGTACAGTACGGTAGTTCACGGCTGTGGCTACCTCTGTGTCTGCACTCGGCAGGCAGTCCGTCCATAATTGTATACCACCTAACCGTGGTTTTTTTTCTTTCTTCTTTATACATACATAGTTACATAGACATCTCTTTATCAACCAGTCTATATTAGCAGCAGACACAGTACAGTACGGTAGTTCACGGCTGTGGCTACCTCTGTGTCTGCACTCGGCAGGCAGTCCGTCCATAATTGTATACCACCTAACCGTGGTTTTTTTTTCTTTCTTCTTTATACATACATAGTTACATAGACATCTCTTTATCAACCAGTCTATATTAGCAGCAGACACAGTACAGTACGGTAGTTCACGGCTGTGGCTACCTCTGTGTCTGCACTCGGCAGGCAGTCCGTCCATAATTGTATACCACCTAACCGTCGTTTTTTTTTCTTTCTTCTTTATACATACATAGTTACATAGACATCTCTTTATCAACCAGTCTATATTAGCAGCAGACACAGTACAGTACGGTAGTTCACGGCTGTGGCTACCTCTGTGTCTGCACTCGGCAGGCAGTCCATAATTGTATACTAGTATCCATCTCCATTGTTTACCTGAGGTGCCTTTTAGTTGTGCCTATTAAAATATGGAGAACAAAAATGTTGAGGTTCCAAAATTAGGGAAAGATCAAGATCCACTTCCACCTCGTGCTGAAGCTGCTGCCACTAGTCATGGCCGAGACGATGAAATGCCAGCAACGTCGTCTGCCAAGGCCGATGCCCAATGTCATAGTACAGAGCATGTCAAATCCAAAACACCAAATATCAGTAAAAAAAAGGACTCCAAAACCTAAAATAAAATTGTCGGAGGAGAAGCGTAAACTTGCCAATATGCCATTTACCACACGGAGTGGCAAGGAACGGCTGAGGCCCTGGCCTATGTTCATGGCTAGTGGTTCAGCTTCACATGAGGATGGAAGCACTCAGCCTCTCGCTAGAAAACTGAAAAGACTCAAGCTGGCAAAAGCACCGCAAAGAACTGTGCGTTCTTCGAAATCCCAAATCCACAAGGAGAGTCCAATTGTGTCGGTTGCGATGCCTGACCTTCCCAACACTGGAGGTGAAGAGCATGCGCCTTCCACCATTTGCACGCCCCCTGCAAGTGCTGGAAGGAGCACCCGCAGTCCAGTTCCTGATAGTCAGATTGAAGATGTCAGTGTTGAAGTACACCAGGATGAGGAGGATATGGGTGTTGCTGGCGCTGGGGAGGAAATTGACCAGGAGGATTCTGATGGTGAGGTGGTTTGTTTAAGTCAGGCACCCGGGGAGACACCTGTTGTCCGTGGGAGGAATATGGCCGTTGACATGCCTGGTGAAAATACCAAAAAAATCAGCTCTTCAGTGTGGAGGTATTTCAACAGAAAAGCGGACAACAGGTGTCAAGCCGTGTGTTGCCTTTGTCAAGCTGTAATAAGTAGGGGTAAGGACGTTAACCACCTCGGAACATCCTCCCTTATACATCACCTGCAGCGCATTCATAATAAGTCAGTGACAAGTTCAAAAACTTTGGGCGACAGCGGAAGCAGTCCACTGACCAGTAAATCCCTTCCTCTTGTAACCAAGCTCACGCAAACCACCCCACCAACTCCCTCAGTGTCAATTTCCTCCTTCCCCAGGAATGCCAATAGTCCTGCAGGCCATGTCACTGGCAATTCTGACGAGTCCTCTCCTGCCTGGGATTCCTCCGATGCATCCTTGCGTGTAACGTCTACTGCTGCTGGCGCTGCTGTTGTTGCTGCTGGGAGTCGATGGTCATCCCAGAGGGGAAGTCGTAAGCCCACTTGCACTACTTCCAGTAAGCAATTGACTGTCCAACAGTCCTTTGCGAGGAAGATGAAATATCACAGCAGTCATCCTGCTGCAAAGCGGATAACTGAGGCCTTGACAACTATGTTGGTGTTAGACGTGCGTCCGGTATCCGCCGTTAGTTCACAGGGAACTAGACAATTTATTGAGGCAGTGTGCCCCCGTTACCAAATACCATCTAGGTTCCACTTCTCTAGGCAGGCGATACCGAGAATGTACACGGACGTCAGAAAAAGACTCACCAGTGTCCTAAAAAATGCAGTTGTACCCAATGTCCACTTAACCACGGACATGTGGACAAGTGGAGCAGGGCAGGGTCCGGACTATATGACTGTGACAGCCCACTGGGTAGATGTATGGACTCCCGCCGCAAGAACAGCAGCGGCGGCACCAGTAGCAGCATCTCGCAAACGCCAACTCTTTCCTAGGCAGGCTACGCTTTGTATCACCGCTTTCCAGAATACGCACACAGCTGAAAACCTCTTACGGCAACTGAGGAAGATCATCGCGGAATGGCTTACCCCAATTGGACTCTCCTGTGGATTTGTGGCATCGGACAACGCCAGCAATATTGTGTGTGCATTAAATATGGGCAAATTCCAGCACGTCCCATGTTTTGCACATACCTTGAATTTGGTGGTGCAGAATTTTTTTAAAAACGACAGGGGCGTGCAAGAGATGCTGTCGGTGGCCAGAAGAATTGCGGGACACTTTCGGCGTACAGGCACCACGTACAGAAGACTGGAGCACCACCAAAAACTACTGAACCTGCCCTGCCATCATCTGAAGCAAGAAGTGGTAACGAGGTGGAATTCAACCCTCTATATGCTTCAGAGGTTGGAGGAGCAGCAAAAGGCCATTCAAGCCTATACAATTGAGCACGATATAGTAGGTGGAATGCACCTGTCTCAAGCGCAGTGGAGAATGATTTCAACGTTGTGCAAGGTTCTGATGCCCTTTGAACTTGCCACACGTGAAGTCAGTTCAGACACTGCCAGCCTGAGTCAGGTCATTCCCCTAATCAGGCTTTTGCAGAAGAAGCTGGAGACATTGAAGGAGGAGCTAACACGGAGCGATTCCGCTAGGCATGTGGGACTTGTGGATGGAGCCCTTAATTCGCTTAACAAGGATTCACGGGTGGTCAATCTGTTGAAATCAGAGCACTACATTTTGGCCACCGTGCTCGATCCTAGATTTAAAGCCTACCTTGGATCTCTCTTTCCGGCAGACACAAGTCTGCTGGGGTTGAAAGACCTGCTGGTGACAAAATTGTCAAGTCAAGCGGAACGCGACCTGTCAACATCTCCTCCTTCACATTCTCCCGCAACTGGGGGTGCGAGGAAAAGGCTCAGAATTCCGAGCCCACCCGCTGGCGGTGATGCAGGGCAGTCTGGAGCGACTGCTGATGCTGACATCTGGTCCGGACTGAAGGACCTGACAACGATTACGGACATGTCGTCTACTGTCACTGCATATGATTCTCTCAACATTGATAGAATGGTGGAGGATTATATGAGTGACCGCATCCAAGTAGGCACGTCACACAGTCCGTACTTATACTGGCAGGAAAAAGAGGCAATTTGGAGGCCCTTGCACAAACTGGCTTTATTCTACCTAAGTTGCCCTCCCACAAGTGTGTACTCCGAAAGAGTGTTTAGTGCCGCCGCTCACCTTGTCAGCAATCGGCGTACGAGGTTACATCCAGAAAATGTGGAGAAGATGATGTTCATTAAAATGAATTATAATCAATTCCTCCGCGGAGACATTGACCAGCAGCAATTGCCTCCACAAAGTACACAGGGAGCTGAGATGGTGGATTCCAGTGGGGACGAATTGATAATCTGTGAGGAGGGGGATGTACACGGTGATATATCGGAGGGTGATGATGAGGTGGACATCTTGCCTCTGTAGAGCCAGTTTGTGCAAGGAGAGATTAATTGCTTCTTTTTTGGGGGGGGTCCAAACCAACCCGTCATATCAGTCACAGTCGTGTGGCAGACCCTGTCACTGAAATGATGGGTTGGTTAAAGTGTGCATGTCCTGTTTTGTTTATACAACATAAGGGTGGGTGGGAAGGCCCAAGGACAATTCCATCTTGCACCTCTTTTTTCTTTTCTTTTTCTTTGCATCATGTGCTGATTGGGGAGGGTTTTTTGGAAGGGACATCCTGCGTGACACTGCAGTGCCACTCCTAAATGGGCCCGGTGTTTGTGTCGGCCACTAGGGTCGCTAATCTTACTCACACAGTCAGCTACCTCATTGCGCCTCTTTTTTTCTTTGCGTCATGTGCTGTTTGGGGAGGGTTTTTTGGAAGGGACATCCTGCGTGACACTGCAGTGCCACTCCTAGATGGGCCCGGTGTTTGTGTCGGCCACTAGGGTCGCTAATCTTACTCACACAGCTACCTCATTGCGCCTCTTTTTTTCTTTGCGTCATGTGCTGTTTGGGGAGGGTTTTTTGGAAGGGCCATCCTGCGTGACACTGCAGTGCCACTCCTAGATGGGCCCGGTGTTTGTGTCGGCCACTAGGGTCGCTAATCTTACTCACACAGCTACCTCATTGCGCCTCTTTTTTTCTTTGCGTCATGTGCTGTTTGGGGAGGGTTTTTTGGAAGGGACATCCTGCGTGACACTGCAGTGCCACTCCTAGATGGGCCCGGTGTTTGTGTCGGCCACTAGGGTCACTTATCTTACTCACACAGCGACCTCGGTGCAAATTTTAGGACTAAAAATAATATTGTGAGGTGTGAGGTATTCAGAATAGACTGAAAATGAGTGTAAATTATGGTTTTTGAGGTTAATAATACTTTGGGATCAAAATGACCCCCAAATTCTATGATTTAAGCTGTTTTTTAGTGTTTTTTGAAAAAAACACCCGAATCCAAAACACACCCGAATCCGACAAAAAAAATTCGGTGAGGTTTTGCCAAAACGCGTTCGAACCCAAAACACGGCTGCGGAACCGAACCCAAAACCAAAACACAAAACCCGAAAAATTTCAGGCGCTCATCTCTACATAAAACTGGCACTTAATCGAGGCCTGAAAAATTGCAGGGGATAGGGGTGCAGGGGAAGAGGCGAAAACACGACCAACGTATAAGTTAGCCAAAAAGGAGGTACCCGGCCCATAATCACGAAACAAAATGCAGAGTCCCTAATACTCAACCTGCGCCCGGTCTCGGAAACGGAGCATGAAAAGAAACACCATGAAGATAAGACGAATGTAGGATAAGGCGGAACTGGCCCGGGGTCCTTGGGCACCAACCCCACAGGAAAGATGCACAAGTCGTGAAGACAGGAAAAAACGGCATAGAGCCCACACGAGCCCCAAGCCGGTTCTGTGTGCACCTTCCGCCGGACCTGATGCGGGACAGCGTGAGCGCCCCGTCACTGGACGGGTGACAGGCCTCACAAATTTGCCTGAGTGACGAAAACGGGAGTGTATATCTATGGTGTACTTGCCCGTGCCATAAGCTAAAAAACCCCACCCTTACCAAGGAACGCCAAACAGAAGTGCCAAATGCGAGGGGCCGGCGACCTGGGACCCCACTGTGCGGTCCGGCCTACCGGTGACCCGCAACCACAACCCCAAGGAAAAATGACGTTACCGCCCCGAACGCGATGGACTTGACGTCGTAATCTTCCCACGCGTAAACCTGGGATTTAAATTGCGTGCGCCGACACCAAACTGCACCATGTGGGGATACGCGGCAGGTCGCGACCCGGTGCCACAAGCCATACAAACAAAACACCGTAACCACAGATGAAAGTACGGGCGAACCGCAGGAGGTAGAGGGAACAGCAGCCTTTCCGAGATGCCTAACGCCACGCGCCGCGCCGGAGCCCAGCCAACTAATGCGGGCGCCAAGGAGAACCAGAGGAAAACTACAGAAGTTAAACGTACTGTAACAATAAGGAGAAACAACAGCATGCTCACCGGTGCCTGAAGGACCTGGAACACCATCTGCTGCCGCCACCGCCACCGATCTCGGCGATGCGTTTTCCGCTGCCGCTGCATCCCTCCTCGGCCTCCGGTTCCTCCGTGCTGAAGCCCTGACTCCCCTGGACCCGCCGACACCAGAACGGAAAAAACAGAGGGGACAACAAGCGCTGGAAACGCCCGCGCGTCGACAACAAAACAGGAGGAACAGGCGGGAGGAGGAGGGGCAAGTCAAACACCGAAACCCGGGGGGGGGGGGAGGAGGAAGCCGGTAGAGGCAGACGAGTGGTAGGGTGGAAATCGTGCAGAAAGGCAGCCATGACACACGGGGCGTCCCAAATGGCGTAGGCCGTAAGCCATGGGAGGGGAAAATAAACGCAGCCCGGGAAAACATGGAGGAAACCGTGGGGAACTGTGCGGGAGCGGGGGAGGCTGTGAAATCTGGGCCTGCGGGCCGTAGCGGGGGAATTACCGACCTGGCAGCCCGCATGGCGAAATCCCAGGGGACAAAACTGAGCAAAAGGGGGGTAAGATTGAGGGCAGGCGGGCTGGGGGCCCGGGAAGCGAACAATGGAAGATGTGGTGACCGCCGCGCAACGGGCCAGGTACGAGCTGCGGGAAAAAGTGGTGGGACCTGACCCCAGGAAAAACCCGGCCGACGACGGAAAACAAGAATGAGGGCCAGGCAGGTGGAACGATGCAGCCGGAGACAACAGCGCCGCCACCATCCGCACCGTCCCAGCCTTAATGCGGGGGCACCTGCAAGCCGGGAAATGGGGGGGGGGCCCAGGACGGAACAATTAAGCGTGAGAAGGGGGGGGGCACGCAGGTGAGACCCCGCCACGGGCACCGAGGCCGGGGGCCCCCACTAAGGGGGGGGCACCCAAATGCAACCACGAAACGGAGCCCACCAGCGGAAACATGCACCCAAACCCAGGGCGCCCAGGCCGCGATACCCTTCCCGAACCCAGTGAGGGTCCCAAAAATCGGACCCCCTGCCAGAGGCAGCACCCCAGCTGCACCCGGCGCAGCAGCAGCCGTGGGGATACTAAATAGCCGCCGCCCACGCTACGCCCCGCCCACCAGGACACGCCGCGCACCCCCTTCCCCTGCAGCCAGCCCCGGGCCGGCAGGCACCACGTGGCGCCGGAGCCCAAATCCGGGGCCGCAAACGGGGAGGAGGTAGGGGGCGCGCCGGAAAAGCACGCCGGAGGATGACCCCCTGCGACCTCGGCCGCACACACCCGCGACCGCTGCGGCAGGGGCACAGCACAGCCCACCGGACGAGCAGCAGGGGGAGAAGCGCGGGCCGCAGCGGTCCGACCCCGGCGCGCTCTATCCAGCGCCGGGCTGGAGACAGGGGTGGCCACGCTCCGGGGCAGAGAGCAAGCCACGGGGGAGGGGGAGAGGACCCATATGTATGCAGCAAAGAAGCAAGGGGGGGGGGGGGAGACAGGAACAATAAGCACAAACTATGTAATAATAAAAATAAAAACAAGTAGGGAGGGGAGGGGGCAAAACAGTGCAAGAGGACACAACCAACTGTAACAGTATAATGCAATCCGTACTCAGCCTTCCTGGGCCATTCCAAAATGGCAAGAGGAAGTCTGAGGCACATGACTATGGCTTATATATTATTCCAAGACCAACCCCTAAACCCTTGATGGACAGCCCTATAATCCTATAGGAAAAATACCCGAGAAAACACTAATCTACCTAGCAACTGCTTAGTCATAAACAACCAATCACAAAAAATTGGGCTCTTATATGGCCTCAGGCTTATGCAGCCTTCAGTTTATCTAAGTATAGAAGCAATATGTTGCAAACTGACACATTATAAGTGTAGCAGTATGGACAAAAATCATCCACAACTGGCTGACAATATTTAAATGTAACAATATAATGAGTTACAAACTAACACATTATAAGTGTGCCAAAATATACATTCTTTTATTATTAGATTCCCGACTGTGAGGAGTCATTTACACAATGCTTAGTTGTACAGTCACCTCGGTGCAACTTTTAGGCCTAAAAACAATATTGTGAGGTGAGGGGTGTTCAGAATAGACTGGAAATGAGTGGAAATGTATGTTATTGGGGTTAATAATACCGTAGGAGCAAAATTCTGTGATTTTAGCCATTTTCATGGTGTGTTTTTTTTAAATCATCCAGATCCAAAACCAAAACATGAAAGGGTGGTTTTGGCAAAACCAAGCCAAAACACGAAAGTGGAATTAGAACCAAAACCAAAACACAAAGGCCCTCATTCCGAGTTGTTCGCTCGCAAGCTGCTTTTACTGGGAGTGAATCTTAGCTTATCAAAATTGCGTAATAAAGATTTGCAATATTGCGAAAAGACTTCTCTGTGCAGTTTCTGAGTAGCTCGAGACTTACTCTTCCAGTGCGATCAGTTCAGTGCTTGTCGTTCCTGGTTTGACGTCACAAACACACCCAGCGTTCGCCCAGACACTCCTCCGTTTCTCCAGCCACTCCCGCATTTTTCCCAGAAACGGTAGCGTTTTTTCAAACACTCCCATAAAACGGCCAGTTTCCGCCCAGAAACACCCACTTCCTGTCAATCACACTCCGATCTCCAGAACGAAGAAAAAACCTTGTAACGCCGTGAGTAAAATACCAATCTTCATAGCAAATTTACTTGGCGCAGTCGCAGTGCGAACATTGCGCATGCGCAAATAGCGGGAAATCGCTGCGATGCGAAGAAAATTACCGAGCGAACAACTCGGAAAATGACCACCAAAACACGAAAAGTGCACTAAGAGAACCTTTGCCTTAGTGTTTCCAGTAAATGAAACTACAAACACAGGGTAATATGTTACTAAGGATATGGGACTCAGGGTCAACATCAATTAGGTCAACACCCATTAGGTCGACACCCATTGGTGACAGTGGCTAGGTCAACACTAGAAATAGGTCGACACGGGCAGTATGTCGACATGAACAAGGTCAACATGAAAAAAGGTCAACATGAGTTTTTTATGTGTTTTTTATTGTGTTGTTTTCTCCGTCAAGTGACCCTAAAACCCCAATTAGTGTACCGCTTCCCCTTGCATGGCTCGCTTCACTTGCCATGCTGTGGGCAAGGTGCCTCGCTCCACTACCGCCGCGCTCGGCACAGGTTAACGTTCCCAATCATAGTCCACGTGGATCATAAAGTATGAAAAAGTCCCCCCCAAAAGTGAAAAACTCATGTCGACCTTTTTTTTCATGTCGACCTTGTTCATGTTGACCTAATGGCCATGTTGACCTATTTAATGTGTCGACCTAGCCACTGTCGACCAATCGGTGTCGACTTAATGGGTGTCGACCTAATTGGTATTGACCCAGAGTCCAGGTACCATTACTAATTTCCTAAATTGTAATGCATGAACAGTTTGAATGATGCACTTACAAACATAAGCTAAACAAAGGAATAAACCTGAAATTCAAAATGCATAAGAGTAAAAAACCAGCTGCTAAAATAGTGAGGCAGCACACAAGCAGTGTGTGATTTTACTAAATAACATCAGCTCTGTCCGAATATTCGCTAATTGGGCAGCCATTGCATCAATCATCGATGTTAATGCTGCCATTATAGTGACTTGCGGTGTGTGCGTATCTCTATACCTGCCCAGAATCTGCATTGACTTTTTCTTTACTTTATGCTTGTCTATCTGCAGATATGCGTATGCACCGCCCTGGACCCAGGTACATGCTCCAACTACATGCCCCTGTTACACGCCCAGATTTGTAAACTTGCGGAGACTGTCCACAGACACTCCTCCACCATGCCTTTTTAACATTGTTTAGTGGAGGGGTTGTTTTCAGTGCAAGTTTGCAGAATATTTTAGCGGAGGCAATTTTTCCTCTATTCCAAATGCAAACATAGCGGCAAACATGCGCTGTGCATATTTTCCACATGCGCAGTGTATCGATTAACGGCAACTGCAAATGCGTTTCATTTGCGTTCAACCTTGAATTAGGCCCATAGTGCAATAATGCCTTTACAATTAAAGTAATAGGTTATTGATTGCACTAACATGTAGTTTAGAATGGTAAGCATATATTACTCAAGGTAGATAGAATGATCTGTAATCGTCACTGGTCCAAAAGTAAACAAAAGTATCGTCTTAAACTACGACTCAAAAGATACGGACATGGTGCAAATAATGTTTGACATGACGTATAAAATTTACTAAACAAATGCACTCACATTAAAACAATAATAAATAGCATATATCACCATATAAATGATTATCCCATGGAAAACTCCGCCCTACACATAAATGGCAGCCTGCTCGTCCAGATAGTAAAAGTGTAGTAGGTAGCCTCAGATACTGGGCTATCAGCTACTCACAAGCCAGGTTGCGCAGTGTGAAATAGTGAAGTTTCCAGTGAGATTGTGTCCCTTGCCAGGGTCGGACTGGCCCACAGGGGAACAGGGAAAACCACCGGTGGGCCCCACTGCCTGTGGGCCCTCCTCCCCCTCTAGGGATCAGGTTCCAGACTCTATCCTAGTGCACTTGAATTATGCATTATACATATGTTACATTATACTTCACAAGAATATGGTTTATTATATATTTACCAGGGGGTGCAGAACATGTACTCTGTAATGGATAGCCAAACCTCTGTGGTGGCTGGCCACGCCCTTAAGCATGGGCCCCTACAACAGCATCCCCCCGGTGGGCCCTTCATGCCCCAGTCCAACACTGTCCCTTGCTTAAACGCGCTTTTGGACATATAGTCCTTCCTCATAAGCATGGGGCACTGTCTTCATGGACCTCTATAAATACTAAGCATATAGAAGTTAAGTGGCTCCATGTGTGTTAATTGCACCAAATCGTGGCAATACCTGGAAGTGCCGTTACCAGAACTGACATCACCGGAATTGCTGTCACCGGAAATAATGTACAGTATGTTCCAAATGTTGCCAGAAGTAGTGTTATGTGTTCCACTCGATCCTTACTTACTGCTGGAGATTTTCCCATAGAAGTCCTAAAGAATATCAGTGGTTGAATTGAAGGAGTATTTTGCATTCTACAAATGAAGTATGCGTTCTGTAAGGATTTCATTGATATTGGGATGAATCTTTTGATCACTTAATAAGGATAATTCAATGTTATAATCCATATATTGTGCAGACTGCGGAAGGAGATTTAATCAAGTCCATATAATAGTCCATATAAAGAACAAAAATAGACAACATGTAGTCAAATACCATAAAAAAATACATTGTGGTGCTAGACTCCAAGCACGGCGACTGAAACGATCCCAGAGAAGTAGCATACTGTAATTTTCTTTACATTTTGTATTTTAGTCATATCGCACATGCAGTGAAAAGTTGCTCACAGTGTACCAGAGATGAATGGCTACGTCTTTAAAGACAGGAAATGGTTTTACACACGTACAAAGTCGCATATAAAGACCAGTGGAACTTGGTGTGAGGAAAAGCCACGGCAGCTCACATTTAAGTCCTTTTACATATACTCAGACTCCATTGCACAAGACCTATAAATTCTGCACCCCAAATTAAAGTGTAAACTAGCAGTGTTGTTAGGCTGTGGATGGTGTAATGGTTAGCATTACTGCCTCACAGCACTGAGGCCATCGGTTCAATTCCCACCATGGCCCTAAGTGTGTGGATTTTGTATATTCTCCGTATGCTTACATGGGTTTCCTCTGGGTGCTCCAGTTTCCTCCCACAATCCACAGATATACTGGCAGGTTAATTGGCTCCAAACAAAATTAAACCTAGCATGAATGTGTGAGTTTGTACATGAGGTAGGGAATATATATTGTAAGCTCCAGTGGGGCAGGGACTAATCTGAATGGCCAAATATTCTCTGTAAAGCGCTGCGGAATGTTCGTGCGCTTTATAAATCACTGATAACAAATAAATAATGTGTTTCATTAGGCAAATTAGACACCCAGCACTGTCCAAGTCGCTCAGGATCTGGTGCACCAAGATGGACTATTTGGCACGACTGAAGTAACAGTAAAAAAGGATACATCTGTATTTCCCTGTAAATTCTTTACACAAGGTAGTACCACAACCTTATCCAATGCGAAAAATCATTAAGTCGAGAAACTCAATCTTGTCAACATCAACATTGAACTTAAAGTGAAAAGGACTACTAGCGATATTCAATCATACACTAGATTGTAAAATTGTTTCTTATTATCATGTCAAATTAGAAAAATACCATGAATGAAGCCATTACAGTATATAAACAAAATAAGGAAAAAGAGATACATAAAAGGCACTCAAGCTTACAATTCTTATTTTTTAAAATGTAACTTTTGTCACCTAAATTAAATCATTAAAAGTAATAGTCCATATATATATATATATATATATATTACAATATCTAATAAAGATACTGCAAAATATATCAATACAATCTACACAGAAGTATTTACCCAAGTGGAAGTGGAATGTAGAAATGAAAATAAATTAAAATGTACTGTAGATAGTGGAAACTGAATAATTGTCGATGGTGAATCTTGTACAACCACTATGGGGAAAGTGACATATCCATTGGTATTTCAGTGATGATCCAAATAGGTTGTTGTTAGGGGATCAGTATGAATTGCCAATGGACGAGATGCCGGTGGTTAGAATCCTGACAACGGCATCCCATATATCAGAATGCCGACAGCCCCCCAGTAAGCCCCCTAACCAAACTCTTCTCCCTACCCTAACCCTTCCCTGCTGCCTAAACCTAACCCACCCCGCTTGATGCCTAACCCTAACCTCCCATTCTAAGTGCTGTGAATGCTAAATTGTTTTCTCACAAATATTTAAAATGCCTGCTCTAATATATATTGCAGACGCCAGGCGCATCTTATTACCATATACGATAAAAGTGTGCTGTACATAGAAAAACACTGTATCCCATAAGAGAAAACAATACACCCACACATTATCTGAGTTCCAAAGCTCATTGATGTATATATTTGTTATTAAAAAGGATATGGATTCAATATATTACAAAGTACAGTATACCTATAGTTACATGGTTACACTCACACCGTAAGCAGTTAAAACATACAGTTACAGTTACATGCCAGCATACAATACCATTATCCTTAAGTTATATAAATTCGTCTTTTCATATCACTCTCTCTCTATGTAAAGTAATGCTGGGACTCCATCTTCCTCTGAGACCAAAACAGGAACTGCCTTCCTGTGTGATCAGCAATGTGTTATCTAGTTTGGGGAAGGGGACTCTCTCTCATTCATGATGAGTCACTAGTCTCTTTGTATGTGCTAATCAGGTTCAGCTTTGAAAACATCCAAAGGGGCTGGCCTGAGCTTCCTGTCCACTGTCCTAATAAGAGTGATTTTTAGCTTTCATACATGTAATCATAACTATTTGTTGCAATGTCCTATAACTTAATAACAAATATCAAATTAATCTACACATTAAACTGGTTGCTTTATTAGTAAACATGACCGGTCTATCTTGTTTCGGTCAAATAATACACATACATGACATTACTTCATTATATATAATTTTAAATCATCATGATGTCTGGCGCTTGATATTATTATAATTATGTACTGTATGAGATAAGTGTCGATTCCATCTCTGTGGCATGTCCGTGTAAATGCGTGTGTTACCATATATTGCTGTGCTCGCTGCACATATTTGCAAGTGTAGCGACTTATATGTGTGTAGTTTGTATGTTCTTTTTATGTAATATTTTTGACTTCGACAGTGCCTAACCCCAACCCTCCCTTCCTGGCCCCTAACTCTCCCTGCCCTGCAGCGTAACTCTAACCCCCCTTCTGCAGCCTAACCCCCCCGCGGTAGGAAAGCAGTGCGTCCCGCTGTCTGGACATTCGGGATGCCGGCTGTTGGTAATGAGATTCTGACATATCAAGCGGTGCCGGTATCTTGCCAGTGGCAATACATCCTCCCTCAGGATGTCGGCATAGGTATATTGACCACCAGGATCCCGTATGTCGGGAAGCTAACTGCTTCCTGTCATTTGCTAGTCTTCTAGTTATTTTCTTTCTGTATTTGTCTTTTCTACTGACAGGTGGCTCTCGTCGTCTCGGGGGTGAGCTAGTACTGTCGCCAGTGGCATAAATCCTGGCAGCATTCTAGTACCGGTAGGCGTTTCTGACCTTATGGGAAGGCCGGCTGTTATAGACTAGTAGACCTGCTGCCGTACTCTATGAGTCTTACTGCCAGGTGTCTGGGGTTACTGTCCAGAAGATTGTAGTCCTTCCAACTCGTCATCCTCAGTCTACCTGGATCTCCACATTAGTCGGCCCAGGTATTCTCCTTGAACCGTGACACGTTGGCAGTGCCTATTACATTGGGCATAAATAATTTTAATTTGTCATGGACCACCAAACCAAGGCACCCCCAGTGATTTTTAGCTTTCATACATGTAATCATAACTATTTGTTGCAATGTCCTTTAACTTAATAACAAGTATCAAATTAATCTACACATTAATCTGGTTGCTTTAATAGTAAACATGACCGGTCTATCTTGTTTTGTTTAAATAATACACATACAGGACATTACTTCATTATATATCATTTTAAATCATCATGATGTCTGGCGCTTGATAGTATTATAATTATGAACTGTATGAGATAAGTGTTGAATCCATCTCTGTGGCATGTCCGTGTAAATGCGTGTGTTACCATATATTGCTGTGCTCGCTGCGCGTATTTGCAAGTATAGTGACTTATATGTGTGTAGTTTGTATGTTCTTTTTATGTAATATTTTTGACTTAGACAGTCCACCCTTTGGCAGCAAACAATAACTGCCATCAATTATTAACCTAAGAAAAAAATATTTCATACAATAATCGGTGACCTAGACACAAGTATGTATACATTTCGCAAATCAGACACTTGACTATATTTGGGGAAGAAAGGGAGGAGGACGAGACATCCTCTATATGCACTCGGCGGTTTACAGAGGAGAAGGTCCTAACAGAACTCTCAAAGCTGAAAGTGGACAAATCTATGGGGCCAGATGGGATACATCCAAGGATATTAAAAGAACTTAAAGAGGTGCTGGTAGCACCATTGACAGAATTATTCAACCAGTCATTAGCTACAGGAGAAATTCCAGGGGACTGGAAAAGAGCAAACGTAGTTCCACTGCACAAAAGTGGAAGCAAGGAAGAGGCAAACAACTACAGACCAGTGAGTCTTACATCAGTAGTAGGGAAATTGATGGAAACACTCTTAAAAGAAAGAGTTGTAGATTATCTCAAATCCGGCAATTTACAGGATCCCAAACAGCATGGATTCACTGGTGGGAGATCATGTCAAACAAATCTTATTGACTTTTTTGATTGTGTGACTAAAGTGATGGATAAAGGTGGAGCCATGGATATAGCTTATCTAGACTTTAGTAAGGCTTTTGACACAGTTCCACATCGCAGACTGCTAAATAAACTTGAAAGTTTGGGATTGGATATTAGGATTATTGAATGGATAAGATCTTGGTTGAAGGATAGAAAACAGAGAGTTGTGGTAAATGGAGTGCATTCACAGGAGGGAAATGTTACCAGTGGAGTACCCCAGGGATCTGTACTTGGACCAGTGCTTTTTAATATCTTTATTGGTGACATTGCAAATGGCATTAAAGGGAAAGTATGCCTTTTTGCAGATGACACAAAGGTATGCAACAGGGTAGACACACCAGGTGGGGTAAAACAAATGATTGAGGATCTAGGTAGACTAGAGGAATGGTCAAGAGTCTGGCAATTACAGTTTAATGCCAAAAAATGCAAAATCATGCACTTGGGTCTCAAAAATCCTAAAGCTAAATACAGTATTAATGGCACTATACTGGAAACTACTGAGGAGGAAAGGGATCTAGGAGTCACTATTTCAGATGATTTAAAAGCAGGTAAGCAATGTAACAAGGCAATGAGGAAGGCTAGTCAGATGCTTGGCTGCATTGGGAGAGGAATCAGCAGCAGAAAGAAAGAAGTAATAATGCCACTGTATAGGTCATTGGTACGGCCTCATCTAGAATACTGTATTCAGTTCTGGAGGCCATATCTTCTAAAGGATATTAATACATTAGAAACTGTACAAAGGAGGGCAACTAAAATGGTGCATGGCCTACATCACAAAACATACCCAGAAAGACTAAGAAATCTCAATATGTATAGTTTGGAGCAGAGAAGGGAAAGGGGAGACATGATAGAAACTTTCAAATATATGAAGGGTTTTAACAAAGTCCAGGAGGGAAACATTCTCCAAATGAAGAGAAGCAATAGGACACGAGGACATGCACTGAGACTGGAGGGGGGGAGGTTCAGGGGAAATTTGCGGAAAAATTATTTCACAGAAAGGGTAGTGGACAAGTGGAATAGCCTCCCATCAGAGGTGGTAGAGGCTAAGACAGTAGAGCAATTTAAACATGCATGGGATAGACATAAGGATATCCTTACAAAGAAATAAGGATCAAATAAGGTTAGTGATAAAAAATAATATAAAAAAAAAAAATAAGGGGCAGACTAGATGGGCCAAGTGGTTCTTATCTGCCGACAAATTCTATGTTTCTATGTTGGGTGTGGGACAACATTCAACCTATAGAGTATGCTGGGACAGTGTTTTGGCCTATAATGTCTAATTTGCGACGAACATTTCACACATACATGTACCTACGTCTTTGTGCACTGATGTTTGGATTCGATTGAGGTTCTGCTGGGCAGATGAAGAAGACACAAACAAATCATGACAGTGACATATAAAATTTTCATGATCTACGAATTCCTATAATTTTCTGAACATTGTTTCCATTTCTGGAACGTATGCTAGGTCTGTTTAATCATTGAACAAGGGTTATAAGAATTGTCCTTCCTAAATAACATAAACCTTCGAAGTTCGGGGAGAGCCACTCATAAACCTTTCTTCCACATATATTAATGAGCTCTTTATCTGCAATGTATGGATAGCCATTATCTGATTGTTCCTGAGTACCTCTGAACTCCATAACTACTAGAACTTTGATTTTTCTCTGACTTTAACAAACTGATCGGCTAATCCTGGGATCTTATAAGGAGATCACTCCTTCCTACAGAACCAGTTCCAGTCCCACACTCGACTCCTCATAAAAAAAACCTCGCAAAAATAGAATATCCTGAAAGAAAATGTTTGTCAGCGGGAAAGAGTGAAAAGAGAAATAGAACAAAACAACTCTTGTTCATAACAAATCAATTACAATGACTGATCTTTCTGCAATCCTTTAGTACGCTGAGGTAGTGTTCAACAGTGCCGCCTCTCAGTTTTCATGGAACAGAGTCTCTGGTGATACTTTTGCGATCTCTTTGCCTTGCTCTTTGAACACACAGTTCACTTGGAACACACAGTTCACTTGGAACACACAGTTCACTTCGAACACACAAACTCGATGAATATGAGCAATAAACTACTTTGTCACGAGTTCTCTCCGGGTCAGCGACCTTCTTGCAGTGGGACGAGTGGACCCAAGTCTCTCTTTCGGCAACCTTTAGTGCTGTCAACAAAACTTGGTATGGTCCATCCCACCTGTCTATTAGGCAACCTGAGCGTAAGAACAATCACACAGTCTCTTGGTTCACAATCAAGACAGTTAGTATTTGGCATACCAGCAATCTACAGTTATTTTGTCAAGTTCTCAAATGCTGGCTCATCTCAATAAAGTACTGTACTGTCACCTCATTGGTGTATTTATGATCATTGTGCGGATCAATCATGACATGAGGTTGTCTTCCAAAAACAACAAAAAAAAAACACAAATACCAAAACCAAATTTCGAAGAGGGTGATTCGTTAAGTGAAGATCTGGGAGTGGTTCCGAAGCTACATAATACTAGTGGCAGTATCTATGATCACAATAGTACAATTTCAAACTTTGCTCTTACTTCTAAGGGTACCATTATCTACACACAAATTTCTGCGCAATTTTTCTTTGCGGTAACCACAGCAGCATCCGTGGCTGCAGGAAATGCCTCTACCCAGTTTGAGAAAACATCAGTGCACACCAATACATAACAATAATTCCTAAAGGGTGTTAACTGTACGAAGTCGACTCGTATTTCCTGAAAAGATCCGTCAGCAGGAGGGATATGGGATGACTCTGTTGGTATTGCTTTACCAATATTCTTCCTTAAGCAAGCAAGACAGGTAATTGCTCTCTTACCTGCATGAGAAAAGAATCCTGGCGCACACCAGTAGGCTCTCATCAGCCTGCACCTACCCTCTTTGCCTAGATGAGTCAGACTGTGTGCCACCTCAGCTAGACTTGGAAGGTATGCTCTGGGGGCTACTGGCTTACCATGTCCACCTTCCCACAGTCCTGAGGACTCCTGGCCATACCCATTTGTCCTCCAGACTACCTTTTCCTGTAGGGAACACAATTTTTTTGTATCTTAATTTAACTATCGTGTGTTTGCAATGTAGAGTACCATGAGCATAACTCAAAAAAAAAGAAAAAAGAAACATCTCTAGAGGAGAGAAAGAAGAAGAAAATGAAAAAGAAAATGTCTGGTTTGCCATTCACCAACAGGCATATCAGTGTCTATACAAAATTTCCCTTCACCAGTATTCCCATTCTCCACCCTTTGTGCATGACAAAGCACACTGCAGTAATACTGGTGTCATCGTGCTGTTGAGATATACTGGGTTTGGGCAGAACTCTGAAGGACCTAGGCATGTGGAGTTTGAACTGTACTTGGGTCCATGTATTGTACTACCCTGTGTGAATGCAAAAGATGAAGAGGAAACTGTAGAGAAACAGAATAGAGGTTGGTGACAGATGAGTTTGTAGAGGTGAAGAAGATTTTATAAAAATTTGACAACTGGATTGGGCACTACGGGGAAGTGATTCTCTACCTGGCCTATACCCCTTAAAACATTTTTTCTGTGTGTCTTATCTCTACTGGGACTATCCCAGCCATCAATCCAGTGTCCTGTCCATCCTAAGTTCATAGGGAACCCAGAATCTGTGAGATAATTTCCTATACCTGTGATGGACATGCATCCAGAACAGCAGAATGCGACATTAGTCTTCAAGTTTTGTCAAAGGGTAATGTTGCATTTATGTTGTTCTTCCCATTAGCCGAATCTGTGTTTTCTATATGGCTTATGATTCCTTACTATATGTCCCTTGGTCCTGTCTATGTGTTTAATAATGTGGCTTATGTTTTCTGTCTAGGGGATCTATATTGACTATGTGTCCTACTACTCCTACAATCTCTGGCAAAATGCCCTTCCTTCCTACAAGTGTAACATATTATTGACCATTAGGGATCTGGGGTTTAGACTGATGGGCCTTTCCATGTGCCAGTATACTTATCGTCCTCAACCTCTCCACCTGTTGTTCTCTGCGCCTAGCACTATTCTGGTGATGTTCCATAGCACACTATCTAAGATTAGCTACTGTGACCTCTTTCCAATTTTGCAAAGAAGTTTGCACCCTGACACTCAATGCCTTATTGAGCCCATCCATTTGCACAGAGACAGCCACCTCCCATTTGTCGAATTAGTGTTTACCAGTGGTCTTATCCAGATGGAGAGTTTTCTATTACTGCAAGAGACAAAAACAAAAAAAAAGTTTAACAAGCTTCTAGGTCATGCGAAGTATTTCCTTCAATCCTTCTCATCCCGCATTAAGGGTCTGTACATGGTCCAACAAACATTTCCGAGCTCATCTTTACTAGGGGCATTACTAGGAATGAATACTTCTTATATGGTAACTGAAAGAAATACCCGGGGGTTACCTTGTCTCTGTCCGCTTTCCTACTGACAAATACTAATGTGCAGACAGGTTTTTTTTTCTCCATTTCTGATGTTACTTTCTTTATTTTATTTTTTTGGGGGGGTTTACTATATATGTACACAAATGATACCATACTTACCTGTTCCACTGGTCTCAGCCACTTCCCCCACAGGCCACTGCTCTTATTTTACCAGTTGGATACTCCTCTGGGTGCATGAGAAATGACTGAAAATTATCAGGTCACCTTCTCCTCCTAAATAAAACTTCAACATTCATTAGTACATATATAGGTTACATTCATATTTTTCATATTTTTATTATTTTCTATAGTTTGTATGCTGGCCGTAACTGCTTCCACATCTACATAAGGCGGTGTACTTGCATTCTCTTTTTTTGTCTTCCTACTTGTTTATTGTTGCTACAAGTTCAAACAGTTCTTATATTTTCATTCTTGTTTTATATGACTTTGGTTAGACATACCACCTGCAATACCTTAGGATCAAACTCACCAACCCCTCTTGCTACCACAGGTTTAAACAATTTGTATGTCTGACCCTTTGTTTTGGGGATTTTATCAGACATATCCTTATCCTTAAGTTCTGCAATACCTCTGGTTCAAAGCTGCTCACCTTAGGGAATGGTACCCTATCTTTGTCAGTCATACATTCCCATTCAGACAAAAAGTCTTCAGCGTGTGGACCATATTTCCCACACATAATACTTTTTCCTTTAAACTTCGCTGACCCCCTGGGCCGTGGCTCTTCAACCTGAACCCTGGTTAAACGTCCCTTACATGAGCAACTGGCTGCCATAATTGTGGGCCTTTTCCCACAAACACCAAAATACTCAATATAAGGTGACGGTGAAAGTTCTCCGAGCGCTCTTCACCCGCTCACGCCCACGTTGGCCAGTACTACCATACACTGTCGATACCAAAGGCAATGTACCCAACTTAGGGCCCCTACTTACCTATATTTACTGGAAGTTTTTAGGAATAACTTACCCTTTCCAGTAAAGTATCTGTCGTTGGAGATTTTCCTGAGCGAGACCAGCAAAAACTCCCAATGCGCTTTATTATACACAAATCACGCTTGCGTATACTCTATACAGCGCTAATGATACCGCGATTTTACGCAAAAGCTCGTAAAAAGGATATCACGTTGCGCTATATATCGCACCCACAAACGCACAGTCCAATCGCACAGCATATAGGTACTTGTTACTTATCTGCTGTACGACCACTGGAATCGAATCACAAGCTGCGAAACCTCAGCCGGAGTGAATCAAAAACTATATGGGTCACAACACAATTCACAATTCCCTACCATGCTCCTGTGTAAGTCTCCTCATGACTTACGTATTAAACCTTATACTAACGTGAGTCAGCCGCCTCACACCACCAAGCCTCCATTCACTCGGTGTACCACACAACGGGATCCCGAATTTCCTGGGTTCGAATATTCACTCACTCCTACGTTCGCTCACTCAAATACACTTTGGTTTTTTCTGTACAGAAAATTTCAATTCATTCAGATAGGCAGCTTTACCCCAGAGGCAATACAGTTTTTAAACTAAATTTGTTTATACTAATCTGCTTTTGAAATCTGATAGTTATGTGCTATTGTATTAAATGTCTACTATCCCACCTTTGAACTAAACTACACTATTGTGTAATTTGTACTTAGCGCCCAACTCTTACGCACTTTGTGTACACACGTGACCATGCGTGTCTCTTACGCTGCGTGCGCAGTCCTTTACTTTGTCCGAGACAAGTGTACAAAACCCTGCATCCATAATAAATCACACAGCTCTATAAATGTGAACAATACTAATTACTATTGCCCACTAGACACAACTTGTTCTGTATAAACTTTTATGCAGACCTGCATTTGTGTCTTTACGCTTACTTCCTTAAAATACTGTTATTTCAAATTTACCTATATAGCAACAAATGTATCCTATTTCACACAGATCTATAATGACTCTAGCAATAATCAATAATTTAAATGATATGATTCAGATTGGATAGCTATCTTGCAGAACATACACTGATATAAATATACACATAATTATAATAATATTATATATAATATATATTTATATATATATATATATATATATATATACCACTTGACTCTCATAGAACCCCCACACAGTACACACATACTGAATGAATGCATTTCCATCAAAGTCTCTAATTTGCATATCAACAGAGGTTCATATGCCTGTTCAAGAGGGTAGTGGGACAGGTTAATTAACATTTCAATGGCTATCCTAAACTAGCAAGCAGATTTAACTAAATCCTGGAGGAAAAAGAAAAAAACTTTGTTTATATCTGTGTGTAATTCTTACATCAAGTATTCATCTCACTATTAACTCTCACTAGGCCCAATTGAAACTATTTGTAATTGACTGTGGCATGGGTTAAATAAATTCATTGGTAACTCATAAATGGTGCTTGATGTGACCAAGGAAACTGATTATTCTGAGCAGAGTGAAAATCAGCCATTTAGAAAATGACCTTCCCAAAATGGGCACTTCTCCTCCTCCTTCCACAACCATGAGGGTTACACAAAGCCATGTGGCTAGTCCAAATTGGAGGACAGACCATGCTGCTTCTTTGTCCCAAAGAAATCACACACCATACAAGCACCAGAAGTTATTTTAGGCTTGAATTTAAAAAAAAAAACTATATCAAGGCTATGCAGCAACTTTTAAATGTACTTTTAACCCTACTTAACAGATAAGCAATCCAATCTGAATCAAACACATTATGACTTATTTGAACTTTGTTTTGCAACAATAAAAATACATTTTAGCATCTTAAATGTTATGAGAAACGCATAGTCCCTTGAAATTTCATATCATTGGCTTACTGATACCACAACAATACACGTGGATGTTATTTTCATCAGCTTCACGATGCGTCCATCGGAGCTGGTCGATTACAGCCGCGTTTGTAATGTACAGTGCATAATTAATACCCTGATATCACGTAAGAGCCCTCATCTGTGAATGCTAAATTGTTTTCTCACAAATATTTAAAATGCCCGCTCTAATATATATTGCAGACGCCAGGCGCATCTTATTACCATATACGATAAAAGTGTGCTGTACTTCGCAAAACACTGTATCCCATAAGAGAAAACAATACACCCACACATTATCTGAGTTCCAAAGCACATTGATGTATATATTTGTTATTAAAAAGGATATGGATTCAATATATTACAAAGTACAGTATACATATAGTTACATGGTTACACTCACACAGTAAGCAGTTAAAACATAGTTACATACAGTTACATACAGTTACAGTTACATGCCAGCATACAATACCATTATCCTTAAGTTATATAAATTCATCTTTCCATATCGCTCTCTCTCTCTGTAAAGTAATGCTGGGACTCCATCTTCCTCTGAGACCAAAACAGGAACTGCCTTCCTGTGTGATCAGCAATGTGTTATCTAGTTTTGGGGAGGGGACTCTCTCTCATTCATGATGAGTCACTAGTCTCTTTGTATGTGCTAATCAGGTTCAGCCTTGAAAACATCCAAAGGGGCTGGCCTGAGCTTCCTGTCCACTGTCCTAATAAGAGTGATTTTTAGCTTTCATACATGTAATCATAACTATTTGTTGCAATGTCCTATAACTTAATAACACGTATCAAATTAATCTACACATTAATATGGTTGCTTTATTAGTAAACATGACCAGTCTCTCTTGTTTTGTTCAAATAATATACATACATGACATTACTTCATTATATATAATTTTAAATCATCATGATGTCTGGCGCTTGATATTATTATAATTATGTACTGTATGAGATAAGTGTCGAATCCATCTCTGTGGCATGTCCATGTAAATGCGTGTGTTACCATCTATTGCTGTGTTCGCTGCACGTATTTGCAAGTATAGCGACTTATATGTGTGTAGTTTGTATGTTCTTTTTATGTAATATTTTTGACTTCGACAGTGCCTAACCCCAACCCTCCCTTCCTGGCCCCTAACCCTCCCTGCCCTGCAGCGTAACTCTAACCCCCTTCTGCAGCCTAACACCCCCACGGCAGGACAGCAGTGCGTCCCGCTGTCTGGACATTCGGGATGCCGGCTGTTGGTAATGTGATGCTGACTTCCCAAGCGGTGCCGGTATCTTGCCATTGGCAATACATCCTCCCTCAGGATGTCAGCGTCGGTATATTGACAACCAGGATCCCGTATGTCGGGAAGCTAACTGCTTCCTGTTGTTTGCTAGTCTTCTATTTATTTTCTTTCTGTCTTTGTCTTTTCTACTGACAGGTGGCTCTCGTCATCTCGGGGGTAAGCTAGTACTGTCGCCAGTGGCATAAATCCTGGCAGCATTCTAGTACCGGTAAGCGTTTCTGACCTTATGGGAAGGCCGGCTGTTATAGACTAGAAGACCTGCTGCTGTACTCTACGAGTCTTACTGCCAGGTGTCTGGGGTTACTGTCCAGAAGATTGTCGTCCTTCCAACTCGTCATCCTCAGTCTACCTGGATCTCCACATTAGTCGGCCCAGGTATTCTCCTTGAACCATGACACATTGGCATTGCCTATTACATTGGGCATAAATAATTTTAATTTGTCATGGACCACCAAACCAAGGCACCCCTGAAAGTCCCCCAAGGCACTCCAAGGTGCCACGGCACACAGTTTGGAAACCACTGGCGTAGGTATAGGTCAGCATATATTTAAATATAATATTCACTACCATAGAGTTTGTATAAACAATCAGTAAACTAAATCACATTAAGGATTCAAGTTCCAATATTAATATTTGTAACTTTGGTAATAGTTTTAAGCTTTCATAATTATTAATTGTAAGTCTGCCTATTAGAGGGGAATACTTTCGAATGTGGCAGTGCATTCTTTGTTAACTGCTTAACTGTGTTAATAAGGGTATCTGGTCTATAGATCTAAACTAAAAAGGTCTACAGTCATGCATTAGGTCGATAGGGTCAAATTATCGACAAGGACAAAATGTCAACATGTAAAAGGTAAGAACCCTAGTTTTTAATATATTATCCACAGTTATTGATTTGAATATTCTTGCCAAGACTGCCAATAATTATGAAACAATGGCAACTATTTGTCTTCCTTTTACTAAAGTTATTTGCTATCATATTCCCGATCCCTTAAGTAGAGATAACTTTATTGCACTTACCTCTGTGTTGGGTTGATACAGTACTCCCTGCCTGTCTGTTGTAGTGTGGGGGACTTCAAAAGGGAGCTGCTGAAGTCTGGTGTCAGACCAAAGAGCTGTACCCTCATCTCATGCTGCAAATAGGTAACCACAGGCCTGTATTTATCACATCATATAACATCTATAATTATTTGGGGTACCACTTAGAGAGCAGATGCTGGTTCCCTGTCACTGGTGTGTCCCCTTATTCACTTTGGTGATAGTAAACCTTACACCTCTGAGAATTGGTAACTCCAGGAAATTATCCAATATTGTCCCTACAGATTTTATTGAATATATCCAAGAAAAAAATTCAGCATTTAAGTAAACTAATATCTGTTAATATATACAACAAATCAATATGAATTTACCAAGGTGCTAAACATAACTTATACAAGTCATCCAATTGTGCAATACAAAACTATCATTAACGGCCAAAGACAAGGAACAAAAACAACAAAACCCATTCATAACCTGTCAGCCAAATAAAGGCTTTTATGACATCCTAGTCACACAATACATTGTTTATATTTGCATGTTCGTTTTCTGTAATTACAACTCTTACATGTGTGCTGCCTCTGAAGGTGACTCTGAAACAATAGCTGAAGATAAGACAGAACAGCAATGATTTCCCTCTGCTTGGATAGAGATGATATCACTGTCACTCTGCGTAAATGGACAATGGTAAGTGCTTGTTATAACAGCATTTATTTCAGGGCTAAGCTACTTGGACACATTACTGCATCAGATCTACTTCTGTTTCAAATCCCACTGCCTCTGTTTTTGCAACTGAGATCTTTATTTTTAACACTGCAATAAATTACGTTTTTTATTTAAATATGAAAAGCATTATTGCAGTTTCTTTATAACTGACGAGATCTACAGTAAGTGAAAGTATATTGCAAAAATAATTAAAAAAATTAAAGAAAACTGTTATTTGCTTTTCTTAAAGAGTCCCAACCACAACTTACGGCTGAACTATGGATGGAGTTTAATAAATTAAATAAATTACCTAAAATGTGTTGATCCCATAAAAGGAAGGTCAGTCATAGTAGACAAGCAACTGACCACAGGAAAATTAAATGTACATTTTTATTATTATAACGTATGCTCCTCATACATATGTGATGGATTGCCGTCAGTGTGGAAATCATCAATTCACCAATTTCCAACCAAAATATTATCTTAGATTTGCTGCTCCTTTTACTTGGGGAAATGGAATGGATTTAGGCAAGCATCAGATGATTACAAATTAATGTAGCACATTCACTGGAGATGCAGGCTAGTTAAATATTGGAGAATTTTATGGAGGCTCAGAGTACCTGTCAGTGCAGTGGATGGTGTAGAGTGAACACTGGACCGTGCTTCCCCACTTTACAATGTGATGGTGATTACATACTGACACATTGTACTCTGACGTTGCATTATAAATCAATGGGTTTTGCGAGAGTGCTGTAGGATGGGACCTTGCTAAAACTACAGCTACTGGGCAGGAAAAGTGTGCAAACTCTCATAAAGGGTTAATACTTGATTGCTCATAACTTATGTATGAATTTAAGGTTTTTGCTAAACCTCTATTGTACTCAGCAGGACTTTCCTATACTCAGTTATAATTATTCTAATAAAGGGAATACATATTGTTATTATACTAAGTGGGAGCATAGATAATTATTAGACTGTACACAGAGCAATATTATTATTTTATTTATTTATTAACAGTTTCTTATATAGCGCAGCAAATTCTGTTGCGCTTTACAATTTGAAATAACAATAACAAACTGGGTGATAACAAACAGTCACAGAGGTAGGAAGGCCCTGCTCGCAAGCTTACAATCTATAGGAAAATAGGCATGTGTACACAAGGAAAGGTGCTATTTATTGCATAGAATGAGAAGACGTGAGGATATGTGTGGACTGTACAGAGTGGATGCAATTTGATAGGAAGGTTTATGAAAGTTATGTGGACGGTTCTGGAATTTGATATGCTTGCCTAAAGAGGTGAGTTTTCAGGGAATGCTTGAAGGTTTGGAGACTAGAGGAGAGTCTTATTGTGCGTGGTAGGGCATTCCACAGAGTGGGTGCAGCCCGATGAAAGTCCTGCAATTGTGAGTGGGAGCGAGTAATGAGTGTGGATGAGAGACGCAGGTCTTGTCAAGAGCGAAGAGGTCAGGTTGGGAGATATTTTGAGATAAGCGAAGTGATGTACGTTGGTTACTGGCCTTGTGTGTGAGTAAAAGTATTTTATATTGAATGCAGTAGAGTACAGGTAACCAATGGAGGGACTGACAGAGTGGATCTGCAGACGAACGTCTAGCAAGGAAGATAAGCCTCACCGCTGCATTCAGAATGGATTGTAGTGGTGAGAGTCTCGTTTTGGGAAGACCAGTTAGGAGACTATTGCAATAATCAATGCGGGAGATAATTAAAGCGTGGATTAGAGTTTTAGCAGTGTATTGTGTAAGGTATGGTCGTATTTTGGATATGTTTTTTAGATGCATGTAACATGATCTTGAGACAGATTGAATGTGGGGAACAAAGGACAGATCAGAGTCAAGGATGACACCTAGGCAGCGAGCTTGTGGGGTAGGGTAGATCGTCGAGTTTTCAACAGTGATAGAGATATCAGGTTGGTACCTACTATTGGCCAGTGGAAATATAATTAACTCTGTCTTTTAAATATTCAGTTTGAGGTGGCGAGTTGTCATCCAGGATGAAATGGCAGAAAGGCATTCAGTGACACGGTCCAGTACAGATAGGGACAAGTCAGGGGAGGATAGGTAGATTTGAGTATCATCTGCGTACAGATGATACTGAAAACCGAAAGAGCTGATTAGTTTACCAAGAGATGAGGTATAGATAAAGAAAAGCAGAGGACCCAAGACTGAGCCTTGCGGTATTCCAACTAAAAGAGGTAGCAAAGAGGAGGTAGATTCAGAGAAGCGAACACTGAAGAAGCGATTAGATTGGTAAGATAGGAACCAAGAAAGGGCTGTGTCTTTAAGACCTAGGGATTGTAGTGTCTGTATGAGAAGAGAGTGGTCTACAGTGTCAAATGCAGCAGATAGATCTAGAAGAATAAGTAGTGAGTAGTGGCTTTTTGACTTCGTAGTGACCAAATCATTAACCACTATTGTCAGTGCTGTCTCTGTGGAATGTTGGGAACGGAAGCCTGATTGAAGTGGGTCCAACAAAGTGTATGAGTTAAGAAAGTGTGTGAGTCGAGTGTAGGCAAGTCTCTCAAGTAGCTTAGAGAGACAAGGGAGCTGAGAGATAGGGGAGTAGTTTGAGAGAGCATTAGGGTCTAAATTTTTTTTTTTTTTTAAATGGAAGTAATCACTGCATGCTTGAAGAGTGAAGGTAAAATACCAGTAGAGAGAGAGAGAGAGAGATTACAGATGTTAGTTAAGGTAGGGATGAGCACCAGAGACAGAGCTTTACTTATTTGTGAGGGTAAAGGATCAAGAGGAGAGGTAGTAGAGAAGCAGGATAAGAAGAGTGATGATACTTAATCTTCATTTGTGGGATCAAATGAAGAGAGAGTGCCAGAGGGTTCAGGTAAAGAAAGGAGCAGGTCACTGGCTGCCGAAGAGCATACCATTTCATCTCGGATCTTATCAATCTTCTCCTTGAAGTAGGAAGCAAGATCCTGTGCCTTGATAGTGGCTGGTGTGGTAGGTGAGGGAGGATTCAGAAGTGATTTAAATGTATTAAAGAGTCGCTTGGGGTTAGAGGCTTGAGCAGAGATAAGAGTTTGGAAATATGTTTGTTTGGCAGTGTCCAGGGCATTTTTTTTAAATAAAATTATGATAATTATTAAACTAAAAGTGGCACAGATGCAATTTATTAGACTAAAGGGGCCACACTGCTGTGCCTGCGAATCTGAGGCTGCATAGTATCACACCATTTCCTTTGTGAGATTTCAAGGCCTCCAATGGCTGCTCACACCATTCAAGTGGACCCCTGCTCTTGTATTTCCCCTGGGGACTTCATGCCCAAGTCTGATGCTCCATGTCATGTTGTAGCTGTTTATTTCTATTTTTTTTTATTTTTTTATTTGTCAGTTTCTTTTGGGCTACTTAATTAAGCTATGTACTGAGTTTTTGCCTGAGGACCAGATCTTTACTTGAGTCTCACTTTTCAAATTAATGGAGAAATCATCTTTTCCAGCTGGGATGTCTGTTCTTACTAATCTGCACTTATGATAGAAGATCACCTCTAACGGACTGCTTCAGTCAGGGTTTCCTTTAATATATCATATACATTTCAAGTGCTAGAGCTACAGTAGCCCAGAGTCAAGTTTTTTTTTTAGTAGTTAATTTATTGTACATGGATGGCTGATTGCACTTCAGGTGAGGCAAGCAAGTATTGCTTACAGGTTTGTTCTCTCCATTTTTTATTTCAGATCCTGAATTGTGCATATTTTCCTACACGTTTCACAGACATAAGATCCTCAGTGAGAATAGAATTTTCACTTGATTTTATAATTTTTTCTACAACCTGTGACACAGCTCTGACCATTTTCTTTACAGTGTCTTTTGCCATTTGCAAACTATGCTCTCACAATTGTTTTATAGTCTACTGCAGTGGTTCCGAAACTCAGGGGGTCATCCCGACCTGATCGCACGCTGCTGTTTTTCGCAGTGCAGCGATCATGTCACTACTGCGCATGCATATGCACCGCAATGCGCAGGCGCGTCGTACGGGTACAAAGCGGATCATTGCTATGCAATGGATTTAACGAAAAATCCATTCGCACAGCCGATCGCAAGGAGATTGACAGAAAGAAGGTGTTTCTGGGTGGCAACTGACTGTTTTCTGGGAGTGCCGTGGAAAACGCAGGCATGTCCAGGCGTTTGCAGGGCGGGTGTCTGACGTCAATTCCGGGACCTGACAGGCTGAAGTGATCATAGCGACTGAGTAAGTTCAGACCTACTCAGAAACTGCACAAAAACTTTTTGCACAGCTCACCCGCACAAGCAATCGCACACTTGCTATGGAAAAATATACTCCCCCATAGATTGCGACTATCTGATAGCACGGCTGCAAAAAACTGCTACCGTGTGATCAACTTGGAATGACCCCCTCAGTCCTCAAGGAGCACTAACAGACTCGGTTCTAAAGTTTTTCATGGCTCAGCACAGATGGTTAAATCTTAATGACTGAGGTAATTAACCACTTAACTGGCATGGTCAGATCATATGCAACCATGCCGCCCTACTGTGTCTGTCAGTTTTTTACAAGGAGATCCTTTCTGCAACTTGCTTGAAACTTCTGCATGGACCACCATACCTATAGTTTATTATGTTTTCCCCCCCGTATAATTATCAATTCTATGAATATATTACATACTGTATTATTATAATCTTCTAACATTGCATTGTTTTTAATTCTGTATTGTCTACATGTTTTATTTCTTTGTCTACAAATTTTTAATTATTTTTCTAGTTCTAGATTTTTTCCAGTATTGTTATGCAAGTTTTTATTACATTATTGCATGATGTTAATGTTATCAAAGTTATTTATAGTGTATTCTTTAAACACTGCTTCCTTTCTTTGTGTCATATCTTTATCTGTTATCCTATTTTCTTCTTCGGAGTACATTGTCTCTACAGGGAATACCTTGGGTATGGCTGGTGGAGACCAGGACTGGCACCAAACAGCTTAAGCTTGTGAGCCTTCTATGATGCACGGCTCCTCTCCTCTCATACCCTGCTCCCATGCTCAGGCACTTCAGTTTTTTTGGTGCCAGCAGGAGCTGGTCACCACTGAACAGGGGCTCAAACAATGCAGCCCAAGCTTTTAATTTTTTTCTCTTTTGAGCATTCAGCATCTGGCAGTACAAGGGATGCCAGTACTGATGCTCCTACACCCCCTCCGGGCCATGACACCACAATTGGATCGGTTATTTCGGGGGGACACCCTGGCATACTTCTACTAGCAGGAGGCACAGGGGACACTCAAGGGACTGCACCAGATGCATACGGAGACAAGTAATGTGGGTACCCACTTGCGGGTGCTCTAGACCACCAGAGCATAAATATATACTGGTGCTGGGGACCCTTTACAGGACAGGAATACCTGTGGTTGAAGTTAGCACAGGGGAGGTCAGTGCTTCCCCAGCGGCCCCTCCCCCTGGCAGTGCGCACTTCCACTGCAATCTTTTCACCCTGGGATGCTCCTTCTTCATGGGAAAATTCACCTCCGGTAGATGCTCATGTAACACATTTAATTAAAAGACCCTAGGTACCATGGCATTCACCTTCGATATGGTTGAATACACCCAATTTCACTCCAGGCCTCTACAGCATCTGATACTCCAAATGGAATCATCTACCACAACAGAATCTCAAACATTGATACTTCCATGGGATGTTCGGGTGTCCCTCTCATAGTAGCTTCACACATCCAACCTGGACAAGGTGCCCCCATTCTGGATTCCTCACATGACGCTTCTCACCACGGACACCAGTCTCCGAGTGTGGGGGGTGTCACTGGCAGTCACTTCTTTCAGGGGTGCTGGTCTCTGATGGAAAAGGATCTCCCGATCAACATCCTGGAACTTTGAGCAGTGTACTGGGCTCTCCAAATGCTTCAGGACCTTCTACAGGGTTCTCCAGTACAAATCCAGTCAGACAACGCCATGGCAGTGGCTTATATAAATCAACAGGGAGGCACTTGCAGTGCGGCAGCAATGCAGGAATGAACTTGGATTCTCATTTAGGCAGAACTCCATCTTCCCGCAGTATCCGCAATATTCATTCCAGGAGTTCTCAACTGGGAAGCAGACTTTCTCAGTCAACAGGATGTTCTCGCTGGAGAGTGGTCTCTCCATCCAGATGTCTTTTTGCGTCTGGTGCACAGATGGGGTCTTCCTGATGTAGATTTCATAGCCTGCAGACACAACCGCAAAGTCCCAGTGTATGGGGTCAGGACACAAGATCCAGACGTGCTCACAGTCCCATGGACCTTTCGTCAAGTAATTTGCAAGTTCAAGGAGAACTCCAAAATGGCCCAGATGCCACTGATTCATGGATCTTTAATGTCTCTCCACAGATGAGCCCTTCCCTCTGCCTCTCCATCTGGACCTGCTCACTCAGAGGCCCTTCCTACTTCTGGACCTGCCTCGCTTGTCTTTGACGGTGTGGCTTTAGAGACATCCCTCCTAACAGACAAAGGTTTTTCCAGGGCGTTGGTTCAAACCAGCCTTAGTCTGTATATATTACCGTATTTGGCACTCCAACTTTCAGTGATGCACTCATCATAACTCCAATTCTAAAGTTCTTAGGATTTCTCAGCTGTTGGCCTACTTACAGGCGGGCCTAACCATGCGTCTTTGCCTCGCTTTTCTGAAGGTCCAGGTCTCGGCCTTGTCCATTTGGTTCCAGCAGAGATTGGCTCCCTTACCAGATGTGAGTAACTTCCTCCGGAGCTACTCCAGATACAACCTCGAATCATCTCTCTGGTTGTCTGTGGGATCTGTATTTGGTTCTTTGGGCCTTACAACGGACTCCTTTTGAACCATCGGAGATGGAAGACCTCAAGTGGCTCACCACTAAGACTCTATTTCTTCTGGCTATTGCTTCAGCCCAAAGAGTCTCTGACTTGGGAGCTCTCTCCTGTCGTTCCTCCTTTTTGATATTCCACCAGGACCGGGCAGTTCTTCGAACTAAACGTGGATACCTACCTAAGGTAGTGTCTAAATTCCACATCAATGAACCAATTGTGGTACCGGCCTTCCAGAAACCTACTGTAGTCTTTCATGTGAGGAAGCTTTGTTGGACATGGTCCGTGCTCTCCATAACTATGTGACACATACTGCTTCTGTTCGGAAAATGGATTCCTTTTTTATCCTCTATGAATTCCACAAGCGGGGCTGGCCCGCCAATAAGAAAACTTTGGCACGTTGGCTCCGCATGACCATCTCACAGGCTTACATGCAGGCTGATATTCCTGTTCCAAGTACAGTCTCCGCTCACTCTACTCACTCTGTGGGTCCTTCGTGGGCAGTACACTGTGGAGTGTCTGCTGAACGATTTGTGCAAAGCTGCTACGTGGTCATCTGCCCACATGTTTCTTAGGTTCTATGCCTTTGATAAGTTTGCCTCTCAGGATGCAACCTTTGGCCGCAATGTCCTCCTTTAAGCCTAGGAGCGTTCCCTCCCTATTACAACTGCTTTGGGACATCCCAAGGTATTCTCTGTGGAGACCATGGACCCCAAAGAACAAAAAAAAAAGGTATGGTAAAACTTACCTTTGATAACCCTTTTTCTTTAGGTCCATGGGATCCACAGGGCTGCCACCCTGATGCACCTAGCTTCAATGGGTTGCTTTTACGGTCACCAGTTCCCTTCTCTTCTCTATAAGAGTGTGATTCCCTGTGTGTACCATTCTTCCTTCTCTCCTCTCTCCAGCTCCTGCTTTGGGCTTGTTACCTAAAACTGACGTGCCAGAGCATGGGGGCAGGATATGAAGGGAGAGGAGTGCAGTGTTTCCTGGGAGGCTCACAAGCTTAAGCTGTTTGGTGCCAGTCCTGGTCTCCACCAGCCATACCCAAGGAATTCCCTGTGGATCCCATGGACCTCAAAGAAAACAAATTAACGAAGGTAAGTTTTACCATAACTCTTTCTTTTTGTGCCACCAACTCATATTCTTACATTCATCTTGCATCTCCTGCTTATCACTGATGTCATATTTCACACTCAGACTATCTACCTCTACTATAATTATATTATATGACGTGCACTTAATATATTACATACTGCTTTATATTCACTACTGCTTTTTTACTAGCCCCTTGCCTGCATTGCCTGACCTTTAATAAGGGACACATATAAATTACACAAATTCTGTGGCTGATTAAAACCAGGTTCAAAATTATAGTCACAACGCACCAATGTGTGCGGTATTAACATCTTCCTTCAGAAATAATAACTTATATTAGATGATATATGAGCACTAATGGAGAATGTGGTGGTCTGATATTCACATATAATATAGGCCTAATGAATAATGACTGTATGTTCGGAACCTTAAACTATAGTTGTATAAAATGAAAAATAATACAAAATAAACAAAAATAAATGGAGAAAAATAATAAGTAAAATCAAAGAATTACATTTTTAAAAGTAACAAAATTAATTAAAAGCACTAGTAAATAAGGTAAAAATAATCTGGACAGAAAAGACAGAGAAAAAGTAAATAAAGGACATCTGGTGTGAACAGTTACGAGGGAATGGAGATAGGGAGGGGATGGTAAAGATCAGTGGTGCAAGTAGAAAAAATGTCTTAGTGGTACTGTGGGGGTAATTCAGACCTGATCGCTAGGGTGCGTTTTTTGCATCCCTGCGATCAGGTAGTCACCGCCTACCAGGGAGAGGGAAATCGCTGTGTATGTGTGCGTACGGATGTGTTGGAGAGCTGCACGAACTAATTTTGGCCCTCATTCCGAGTTGTTCACTCGCTAGCTGCTTTTAGCAGCATTGCACACGCTAAGCCGCCGCCCTCTGGGAGTGTATCTTAGCTTAGCAGAATTGCGAACGAAAGATTAGCAGAATTGCGAATAGAAATTTCTTAGCAGTTTCTGAGTAGCTCCAGACTAACTCAGCCATTGCGTACAGTTCAGTCAGTTTCGTTCCTGGTTTGACGTCACAAACACACCCAGCGTTCGCCCAGACTATCCCCCTTTTTCTTCAGGCACTCCCGCCTTTTCCCCAGAAACGCCAGCGTTTTTTCGCACACTCCCAGAAAACGGCCAGTCTCCGCCCAGAAACACCCACTTCCTGTCAATCACAGTACGATCACCAGAACGATGAAAAATCCTCGTAATGCCGTGAGTAAAATACCTAACTTTTGTGTAAAATAACTAAGCGCATGCGCTCTGCGAACCTTGCGCATGTGCAGTAAGCGACTAATCGCAATACAGCGAAAATCGGCAATGAGCGAACAACTCGGAATGACCCTCTTTGTGCAGTCTCTGAGCAGCCTAGTACATACTCTTCCAGTACGATGATCGGGGCCAGAGCTGAAGTCAGAAACCCTCCCTCCAAAGGCCTGGTCCCTCCTGCGTTTTTCTGGACACTCCTCAAAAATGGTCAGTTGCCACCCACAAATGCCTTCTTTCTGTCAATCTCCTTGTGTTCGCCAGTACAATGGGATATTTCGCACCATCCCGTCGCTGCACAGTGCTCGCCGTTGCTGCGGTCCGTCGCTTCTGCGCATTGCGGTGCATACATATGTGCAGTTCAGACCTGATTGCCCGCTGTGCAAAAACAGGTCAGAATCGGCCCCTGTGTGTGCGCACTAAAAAAGAGGCATGACCACATCCTACAAGGGGCATGGCCTCTGAAAAAGGCGGTGTGTCTGCATGACACACCACCCATTTCTCGTCACTCTGGGAACATTAATTTGCATTCCAAATGCACCTTACCTATATGATGGTTTCTCACAATGGGGAACCTCTGAAAAAATTTAGCCTCCCTGGTCATACAGCATCTTCAGTCAGTATTCACTATTCATGAAAGAAATCACATGGTCTGGATGATGTCTGTTTGTGTAGAAAAGTAACCAAAGTTGTCATACAACAGAGGATCAATCAGACTCATGCCAGCTTTGTCACCTTCTACCCCCTGCATCTACCAGCCACACCATCATTTCCCCCCTGTGTCTCTCAGCCACACCATCATCTCCCCCTGCATCTCTCATCCACACCATCTCCCCACTGTGTCTCTCAGCCACACCATCATCTCACCATGATACTCTCAGTCATCCCCCTTTAATTCTGTGTCTCTCAGCATGTACTCTATTCACTCTATGTTTCTCTGCCTTCCCTCTGAGTCCATCATGAGCCTCCACCCTCTGTGTCCACCATCAGCTTCCTCCCTCTGTATCCACCATTCATCCCCCCTCTGTATCCACCATCAGTGTCCCCTCTCTGTGTCCACCATCAGGCTCCCCCCTTTGAGTCCACCATCAGACTCCCCCCACTTTGTCCCCCATTGGGCTCTTCCCCTCTGTGTCCACTTCTTCCCCCTCTGTGTCCACCATCAGGCTTCCCCCCTCTGTGTCCACCATCAGGCTTCCCCCCTCTGTGTCCACCATCAGGCTCCCCCCTTTGAGTCCACCATTAGACTCCCACCACTTTGTCCACCATTGGGCTCTTCCCCTCTGTGTCCACCGCTTCCCCCTCTGTGTCCACCATCAGGCTTCCCCCCTCTGTGTCCACCATCAGGCTTCCCCCCCTCTGTGTCCACCATCAGGCTTCCCAATCTGTGTCCACCATCAGGCTCCTCGTGTCCAACATCAGGTCCCTCCTCTTGTTTTCAGCTCCAGACAAGCCAAGCCCAGTCCAGCCCAGCACATCCCATACTTACCTCCAGCAGTCTGCTGCAACATGAGGATGCAGCTGTCTGCTCCGTTGATGCGGGCATTTCGCCTCCTCTTCACAGTGTCCAGCAGCATGATGTCATGCCGCTGTGCTGCCCTGAACAAAATCAACTTTATTGTGCCGCCCACTGGTAGCTGTGAGTGATATGCTGGTGCGGCATCAGCAGGCTCTGTCTCTTCTGGAATTTGTCCCGTTTTCAGGTCAGACATGAAAATGGGTCAGACTGTGTCCTGCCGGTGGTAGGGGGTATGGCGTACCGGTTACTAGTTTCTTAATTGTATGCCATACCGCCCCGTACTGCCTTAATTGCACCACTGGTAAAGGGATAAGGTATTGGGTAGGTAAGATAGAGAAGGTATAGAAGGTGGTGATTGTGATAGTGTTTATTATTAAAGTATCCACTAATGTGGTGTGTACACTCTGTATGTGCAGCTGTAGTGTATGAGAGGGGGATGGAGAATATTGGATGGTAGTGATAACCGAGTGATACGAGTGGAGGCTGATTACTTTGAAGGTGGTAATGGGATGTGGGTTGTGTGAAAGAAGACTGTGAGGGAGACAGAGAGGTGCTATAAGAGAGCAAAGATGGAGCAACCAGGAAGGGAGGTAGGTACATAGCTAGAAGGAGAGAAGGTCAGGTGTGTGTGGGGTGAAAGACAGCTCTAAATTGCCAGGTGGAGAGCGGGATGGGAGTAGGGAGGACAATCTTGGGCCTTTTTTTCAATCCCGGGTATTGATTGGGTTGAAGCCCCCCCCTCCCCAGCCCACACAAATACTCACCATCAAGGGTGGGAGCCGGGTTCACAGGCTGTGGGTGGTGAGGTGCGGTCCAAGCAGCTGGCATCAGACTCACCTTCGTGGGTAGGAGGGCTTGTGGGGTGCAGGCGGTGAGGGCATCTGGCATCAGACTGCGCCACATGACCTCTGACATCATGTCATGCTGTGCAGTACGTACTGCTGGGGGCAGTGGGAGCCGAAAGGAAGGAGCTGGGCAGCGTCTGAGCCTCCTGAGGATCAATGCTGACCGGCATTAAAAACAACAATAGGGCAGGTATATCCTGTAATCCCTGGGATTGGAGTTTCCAATCTCATGATTGAATCCCGTCCATTTTTTGACCTACAGATGGAGCCTCCGTTGTCTTTGATCTGTGTGTGACTAGGCGTGCCCACCTTGGCACACCTAGTCAATATGAGCGTTTCCATCTGGAAACACTCCCCATTCACTTTAATGGAGAGCGTCTCCGTCCGTGCGCCCGGACAGAGACGCTCTGAATGGGAAGCGGATCGTGCACTCCCGGCGTGACTAGGCGGATGGATCGCCTAATCATGCCGGGAGTGCATGCCTGTGACTAGGCAGGGGGAGATAACGCTGGCTCCATCTGTAAATCCCGAGATCCCGACGATCCTGGGATTGGCCTCTCTAGATGGAAGTGGTAGTGTCTGGAAGAAATAGAATGGTCAGTTTTGTAATACAAGAGATGTTTATAGCCATTTTGGCGAAATTTTGTGAAGGACAGCTTTGAAAAAAGTTTTCAGTGAGGAACAGGATGCTTGCCCTACCTCATCCTTTCTATTCCAAGCTTTCTGGAACTTGTAGGTGGCTCTAGTTTTTGGGGATGTGGTGGTCATTCAGCTGTGCTGTCTGGTGTTCTGCTCGTCGATCACAACAGTGAATGTGGCAGCTGCAGCTTCATGGTATCGCTCTCCTCACTGTATGGGTTGCCGGCGTCTTTACCTGAAGCGGTCCAGTGTGTTTTGTCTCCTAGGACCCTGTTCAGTGAAGAGAGCAATATCCTAAAGCTGCAGATGCTACATCCACTGCTGTGATTGACTAGGTGAAATGGAGACTTGAAGAAAGCCAGCAACAGAATCTGTGTAATTCCTATGTGTCCCTTATTACAGTGTTCTGGCATCCCAAATTGCCTCATATTATTTCCCAATGAACCACTATCTACCTCCAATTCCATCCTCTATTCCATGTGTTTTTGTTATCAAACCTTGGGGCAGATGTATTAACCTGGAGAAGGCATAAGGAAGTGATAAACCAGTGATATGTGCAAGGTGATAATGCACCAGCCAATATGTAAATTAACAGTTAGCCTCTGATTGGCTGCTGCCTTTATCACCTTGCACATATCACTGGTTTATCACTTCCTTATGCCCTCTCCAGGTTAATTCATCTGCCCCCTTGTAGGAGATATCAAAGATACTTCCTACATTACTGAACAAAAGACAAAAGGCATTCCCATAAACCTCTATGGGAATGCCTTTTTTGTGCAATTTAGTAAATTAAATTTCCAGAGCTTGTACACTTTAACTAACTATATTTTTCTCACAAAGGCATTAGAATTTTTTTTTTTTTTTTTTTTACCAATTCAAAGCATCCCTGGGCTTGCCAGAGAGGACAGCACACAGAAAAGAGTAATTTCTTCTGAACTCTCCCCTGTCAGTCTAGTTAGAAATGTGTATGTGCAAAGTTGTATGGGCAAACACCATTGGATGACTCAAACTATGAACAGCCCAGTTACTTAACCAGTGGTGTTGGTTTATTGATAAATCACAGGTACAGCTGTAGTCGTTGTTACATGTACACTGGTGATGGTGCGTAGCTTGAGCAGAGCAGTGTTTCACACAGCTCACCAGCCAGTGAGTATATACTGCATATTGGTAACAGTGCAAAGATGCTGGAACAGTTTTATATGCAGGTATTAACCAGCATTACCATATCTAGGGTTCCGGACTCCCCTTGCAAAGTGAAAAACTTGACTAACTAAAACTTTTACTCAGCTGCATTCAGTATTAATTAGGTCTACAAAAATGTAGACAAAAAGTGTTTGTTGACAAAGGTTTTTTCTTGACTAAATTGTACTGACAACAACATTTGAAATTCTTAATAAAGAAAAAATGACAAAATCTGTGTTCATGATGTCCTGACAAATAACGTCGAGACGAAATAGCTGTATCTATTGCGTTTTGATGCTGCTGGCCTGAGTTTAGCACGTGCGTGCTGGATCTTGCTATAGTTGTGTAATGTACCCAGGAAGCATGCCCCCAACCTAGTTAGTTTAGCGCATGGGTGCAGGATCTCACAATAGTTGGGTAACGTACCCAGGAAGCACTGTGGGCCACCGGGAAGTGGTCTGACTAGTGGTGTGGACTTGTGGTTGTGGAGAGTGGAGCATGAGATTAGTAGTCAGTGGTCACTGGAGACAATAGCTATCAGCTTAGTAAAACTGATCGAGCAGTGCACAGTGCAACGCCAGAGCTCTGAGCTGGAGGAGGGGCCTGGACTGAGAGTCGGGAGTGTCTTACGTCCATTTCAGGGTAAGGTCGCAGAAGGAGATGCTGTTCACTCTTACAGTTATCACAGATGAAAATAGGAATTTTGTTCCACCCTACCATGGGTGGAACAAAATTCTAAAGAATTGCTCCATGTCTCTCATATAATTGATCTTTCAGCAGAGAAAAAAGGAATTAGCCAGAGTAGAGGAATAGATTGGATCCATCACCTCCTCTATTATACCATTTAGAGACCTGGAAGAAAACCAACAAATGGAGAAGGAGATGGAATAAAAAATTCTGAGGGAAAAAAAAGAGATTATTCTATGGAAACAGAAAATATAAGAGGTATTTTAGTGAATGGTTGAAAGCATGAATCAGACTACAGACACTTCTTTTTATGAGACAAATGAGGTGGAAATCACCCCAAAGAGAAGAAAAAATCTAACTCGGAAATAGCGGATTTTCCTTGTGATTGTGAGGATGAAATTCCAGAAATGAATTGTGCCTAATACACTACAGATAGAGAACAAGACTACCACACAAGATATCCGAACAATAAGAAAGTAAGTTTTGGGAGGAAAGATGGAATTCTCCAAGAAGAACACGGGGATGGAGAAATAAGAAACAAGGAAGAAATAGATGGGATCAGAACCCCACATACCCCCTAATAGAAATAAATGGAATTTGAGAACCCCACGCAGAGACTTTTTCATCATCAAAGACTAATGGCATATGGATGATGACAGGCAACAAAGAACTCCCCTCCCCTTGAGAAACAGATTCCGTATGTTGAATGAGAAAGAGTTTTTATACAGGAGCAGAAGGAGAAACAACTGGAACTAAATATAGCATGTAAGAAAAAGAAGAGAAGAGGTTGAAGACAGCATCAAAAAATAGATAAGCCTACAGAACCTTCAAATCAAATAGGTGAAAAGAAAGACACCAAGATTTTCAATCTCAGTAGTCATGTTATTTCTAAAGAGGAGAATTCTGTCCTTAATCAGGGACTTAAATTTGTGCTGAGTAATCGCTCAATTAGTTTGAAACCTACTTGGATCTCCAAAAGTTTATAAGGAATATCTCACTGAAAAGACATTTTCTCAGTCAAAAAACAGAAGCTTGCAGTAATCCTAACATTTTTCCAGAAGGCCGTGGGTGCAGACTTGGAACAGAGAAAGATACATAAAAAAAACAAAGGGGAAATGTAACCTTCAAAGAAAGAAAGATGATGAAAAATTTGGGAGAAAATCAAGACATAGCGAATAAACCAGCAGACAAAGTGAAGGGGGGGGGGGGGGATTGTGGTCATGGATACAACCAAATCCGAAAGCAAAATTAAGAGACCATTAAATGATAAAGACACATATGGAATTTTGAGGAATAATCCCAGTGAAGAAATCGAGAAGAGCCTCGTGGAAGTTCTGTTTAGATATAAAATAAGGGGACGATTTCAGAGAATGAATATACCATAAGAACATGATTAACCCATCACCTTCTCTTCCAGTTTTTTATATCCTGCCAAAAATACACAAGGATGTCAATAACCCTCCCGGTCGCCCAATTGTGGCGGGGTCTGACTCCATTACAGCTAATCTTTCCCATTTTTTGGATCATTCTCTACAACCGGAAGTACTAAAATTAGACTTCTACATTAAAGACACTACAGACATCTTGAATAAAACAAAGAATATAGAATGGAAAGAAAACTTTACTATATTACTATATTAACAGCTGCTGTCTATAGCTTATATACCATTATTGAACACTCAGAACTGCGCATGCACTGGCACCACAGTGCGCCGGCGCATGGCAGTCGTCGGTGCGCAGCGATCGTCTCTGAGACAGGCGGTCGCTGGGCGGGAGGGGGCTGAACGGCGGCGTTAAGCCGCCATTTAGCAGGTGTGGTCGTACCATTGGGGGGGGGGCGTGGTGGCTGCGTGACGTCTCACGCAGCCGCTTCGGCCAGCGGAAGTGACACACAACTCCCGGCCAGCCGCAGGAGATGCGCTGGCCGGGAGTTACTCCACAGATACAAAGGCATCGCCTCTGTGCGATGCTTTTGTATTTGTGCGGAGGGGGAGGCACTGACATGCAGGGCGGACTAGCCCTGTGCTGGGCGTCCCCCCGCATGTCTGAGTTTGCGATTGTAGCTGTGCTAAATTTAGCACAGTTACGATCAACTCGGAATGACCCCCAATATGCATGTGAAAATACCATACAACTAACGAAATTGTATTAAAGTGATGCACGATGAAATAAAAAAAGGTTTCTGAAATTATCAACATTGCTTCATATTTTTTCTTTTTTGTTTGAACAGATTATATTTAGATGAACTTTAACGTAAAGATAATCATGTAAATAAAGTATTTTTAATATTTCGCCATTTTAAATTTTAACTTTGGGAATTATTATATTAATTGCTTAATAAAAATAAAAAATAAAAATTTGTATTGACCGGTGCACTAAGATATTGCCGACTTTCCATCTGACAAACTATAATACAGTAACTGTCTGCACTCTGCAACTTCTGTGTCTCACCACACCTCTACGTTTGTCATCTCACGTGCTCATTGCTGGTCCCTGCCAATTCTCCCAGTTGCTACCATATTTACACACACTTTGTCCCAGTATTCAGCATCTAGTCAGGTCCCATGATGGTCCAGCCTACATTCTCTATTCTGATCCAGCCTGCATTTTCCATTCTGGTCCCACTCCAGTTTAACCAGTTACCTACCTTGGTATCATCTACTCCAGTTTATACAAGTCTTGCCATGGTCCCAGTCCTCTGCCCACGACATTTAAGAATCTGACACTGCCCTGAGTATTATCTGAGTGTGTACTGTAGACAGAACCATGGGGTCATTCCGACCTGATCGCACACTAGCTATTTTTTGCAGCGCTGCGATCAGGTCAAAACACAGCAAAACTGTGCATGCTTATGCACCGCAATGCGCAGGTGCATTGTACGGGTACAAAGCGGACCAGTGCTTAGCAATGGATTTAATGAAGAATCCATGCGCACAGCCGATCGCAAGAAGATTGACAGGAAGAAGGCATTTATGGATGTCAACTGACCGTTTTCAGGGAGTGGTTGGAAAAATGCAGGCGTGTCCAAGCGTTTGCAGGGCGGGTGTCTGACATCAATTCTGGGACTGGACAGGCTGAAGTGATCACAGCAGCTGAGTAAGTTCAGACCTACTCAGAAACTGCACAAAACTTTTTTGTACCGCTCGGCTGCACAAGCGTTCGCACACTTGTAAGCGAAAATACACTCCCCCAGAGGTGGTGACTATCTGATTGCAGCGCTGCAAAAAATAGCTAGCGAGCAATCAACTTGGAATGACCCCCCATGTACTGAAAGTCTTTCACTGCTGCATAATGGTATGTGCCCAGTAACTGCTTGTAATTTATTAGAGATGATGGGGTAACTGTAATAGGGTATGAGAATCAGAAAGTGAGAGATTTTGGTAAAATTCTCCTGTTTTTTTTTAAAGTGACAATCATTTACATGGCAAAACCAGGCTGATTTTGCCATGTAAATGATTGCCACTTTTAAAAACAGGAGAATTTTACCAAAATCTCTCACTTTCTGACTCTCACGCCCTATTACGTTTCCCCCCTTGTCTCTCCTGAACAATTTAGATTAATAAGAACAAACAATAATTTCTTATTATCGCATATATAGTATAAGAAATGATAGGTACAGATGTGTCCTCATATATCTAACCTCAATACGCCATGCAGTAGGAAATGCCTGGTGCGAATGAGCTGACAGTTTCCGTGCAATTCCACTAGAGTCTGGTGTCATTTTTGCTGAAAGTGCGTCTTACTAGGAGACTGTTCTGATTCATTTGATTTGCAACAATTGTACATCTGTGTGTACGTGAGTCTATGTACGAAGCACAATGGAACTTCGTATGGATAAAAGCCATGGCTGCTGCATCATAGCACTTCATATGCAGATTCAGTCGCACACAGATATATAAATGTTGCATATCAAGTTAATCAGCACAATACTGTTTTGCATCAAATGGTAAAAAGGTCCTTCCTAAATGTTCTGTTCTGCCTCCTCTATACTATCTCTTCTCTTCTTCCCACTTATTTATTTCCTTCTACAATTAGAGATTTGACCGTCTTCATCCTACACGTGGCAGCAGATATTCGTGGCTCGTTTGCCGCGATTAGTGTGCCTACAGGGTGTGCGTACATTTCATACAAACTCATAAAGTTTTTTAAATATATCAATGGTAAAAGATTTAAAAAAGTCAATATAGGACCCCTAAGTAGAGAGATAGGCAGATTGATCAATGACCACAAGGAAAAAGCAGAGGAATTGAGCGTTTTCTTTTTATCAGTGTTTACTACAGAGGAACAAATGGTGGGAATATTACAAAACAACAGTATTGTTAATGTCTCTTTACTTAAAACTTGTTTGAATTAGAGATGTGCACCGGAAATTTTTCGGGTTTTGTGTTTTGGTTTTGGATTCGGTTCCGCGGTCGAGTTTTGGATTCGGACGCGTTTTGGCAAAACCTCCCTGAAATTTTTTTGTCGGATTCGGGTGTGTTTAGGATTCAGGTGTTTTTTTTCAAAAACCCCTCAAAAACAGCTTAAATCATAGAATTTGGGGGTAATTTTAATCCCATAGTATTATTAACCTCAATAACCATAATTTCCACTCATTTCCAGTCTATTCTGAACACCTCACACCTCACAATATTATTTTTAGTCCTAAATTTGCACCGAGGTCACTGGATGACTAAGCTAAGCGACCCAAGTGGGTGGCACAAACACCTGGCCCATCTAGGAGTGGCACTGCAGTGTCAGACAGGATGGCACTTAAAAAAATTAGCCACAAACATCACATGATGCAGAGATAAATAATTAAAAAAAAGAGGTGCAAGATGGAATTGTACTTGGGCCCTCCCACCCACCCTTATGTTGTATAAACAGGACATGCACACTTTAACAAACCCATCATTTCAGCCACAGGGTCTGCCCCCACCAAAAAAGAAGCAATCAATCTCTCCTTGCACAAACTGGCTCTACAGAGGCAAGATATCCACCTCATCATCGTCCGATTCATCACCCCTTTCACTGTGTACATCCCCCTCCTCATAGAGTATTAATTCGTCCCCACTGGAATCCACCATCTCAGGTCCCTGTGTACTTTCTGGAGGCAATTGCTGGTGAATGACTCCACGGAGGAATTGATTATAATTCATTTTGATGAACATCATCTTCTCCACACTTTCTGGAAGTAACCTCGTACGCCGATTGCTGACAAGGTGACCGGCTGCACTAAACACTCTTTCGGAGTACACACTGGAGGGGGGGCAACTTAGGTAAAATAAAGCCAGTTTCTGCAAGGACCTCCAAATTGCCTCTTTTTCCTGACAGTATACGTACGGACTGTCTGACGTGCCTACTTGGATGCGGTCACTCATATAATCCTCCACCATTCTTTCACTGGTGACAAAATCATATGCAGTGACATTAGACGACATGTCAGTAATCGTTGGCAGGTCCTTCAGTCCGGACCAGATGTCAGCACTCACTCCAGACTGCCCTGCATCACCGTCAGCAGGTGGGCTTGGAATTCTTAGCCTTTTCCTCGCAGCCCCAGTTGCGGGAGATTGTGAAGGAGGAGCTGTTGATGGGTCATGTTTTCACTTGACTTGACAAGTGTCTCACCAGCAGGTCTTTGAACATGTGCAGACTTGTGTCTGCCGGAAAGAGAGATACAACGTAGGCTTTAAACCTAGGATCAAGCACGGTGGCCAAAATGTAGTGCTCTGATTTCAACAGATTGACCACCCGTGAATCCTGGTTAAGCGAATGAAGGGCTCCATCCACAAGTCCCACATGCCTAGCGGAATCACTCCATTTTAGCTCCTCCTTCAATCTCTCCAGCTGCTTCTGCAAAAGCCTGATGAGGGGAATGACCTGACTCAGGCTGGCAGTGTCTGAACTGACTTCACGTGTGGCAAGTTCAAAGGGTTGCAGAACCATGCACAACGTTGAAATCATTCTCCACTGCGCTTGAGTCAGGTGCATTCCCCCTCCTTTGCCTATATCGGAGGCAGATGTATAGGCTTGAATGGCCTTTTGCTGCTCCTCCATCCTCTGAAGCATATAGAGTGTTGAATTCCACCTCGTTACCACCTCTTGCTTCAGATGATGGCGGGGCAGGTTCAGGAGTGTTTGCTGGTGCTCCAGTCTTCGGCACGTGGTGGCTAAATGTCGAAAGTGGCCCGCAATTCTATGGGCCACCGACAGCATCTCTTGCACGCCCCTGTCATTTTTAAATAATTCTGCACCACCAAATTCAGTGTATGTGCAAAACATGGGATGTGCTGGAATTTGCCCACATGTAATGCACGCACAATATTGGTGGCGTTGTCCGATGTCACAAATCCCCAGGAGAGTCCAATTGGGGTAAGCCATTCTGCGATGATGTTCCTCAGTTTCCGTAAGAGGTTGTCAGCTGTGTGCCTCTTATGGAAAGCGGTGATACAAAGCGTAGCCTGCCTAGGAACGAGTTGGCGTTTGCGAGATGCTGCTACTGGTGCCGCCGCTGCTGTTCTTGCTTCGGGAGGCAATACATCTACCGAGTGGGCTGTCACAGTCATATAGTCCTGAGTCTGCCCTGCTCCACTTGTCCACATGTCTGTGGTTAAGTGGACATTGGGTACAACTGCATTTTTTAGGACACTGGTGACTCTTTTTCTGACGTCTGTGTACATTCTCGGTATCGCCTGCCTAGAGAAGTGGAACCTAGATGGTATTTGGTACAGGGACACAGTACCTCAAGCAATTCTCTAATTCCCTGTGAATTAATGGTGGATACCAGACACACGTTTAACACCAACACAGCTGCCAATACCTGAGTTATCCGCTTTGCAGCAGGATTACTGCTGTGATATTTCATCTTCCTCGAAAAGGACTGTTGGACAGTCAATTGCTTACTGGAAGTAGTACAAGTGGTCTTCCGACTTCCCCTCTGGGATGACAATCGACTCCCAGCAGCAACAACAGCAGCGCCAGCAGCAGTAGTCGTTACACTCAAGGATCCATTGGAGGAATCCCAGTTAGGAGAGGACTCGTCAGACTTGCCAGTGACATGGCCTGCAGGACTATTGGCGTTCCTGTCTAAGTAGGAAATTGACACTGAGGGAGTTGGTGGTGTGGTTTGCAGGAGCTTGGGTACAAGAGTAAGGGATTTAGTTGTCAGTGGACTGCTTCCGCTGTCACCCAAAGTTTTTGAACTTGTCAATGACTTCTGATGAATGTGCTCCCGGTGACGTATAAGGGAGGATGTTCCTAGGTGGTTAACGTCCTTACCCCTACTTATTACAGCTAGTAAGGGCAACACACAGCTTGACACCTGTTGTCCGCATTTCTGTTAAAATAATTCCACACCGAAGAGGTGATTTTTTATGTAATTTGACCAGGCATGTCAATGGCCATATTTATCCCACGGACAACAGGTGTCTCCCCGGGTGCCTGACTTAAACAAACCACCTCACCATCAGAATCCTCCTTGTCAATTTCCTTCACAGCGCCAGCAACACCCATATCCTCATCCTGGTGTACTTCAACAGTGACATCTTCAATTTGACTATCAGGAACTGGACTGTGGGTGCTCCTTCCAGCACTTGCAGGGGGCGTGCAAATGGTGGAAGGCGCCACCTCTTCCTGTCCAGTGTTGGGTAGGTCAGGCATCGCAACCGACACAATTGGACTCTCCTTGGGGATTTGTGATTTAGAAGAACGCACAGTTCTTTGCTGGGCTTTTGCCATCTTAACTATTTTCAGTTTTCTAGCGGGAGGATGAGTGCTTCCATCCTCATGTGAAACTGAACCACTAGCCATGAACATAGGCCAGGGCCTCAGCCGTTCCTTGCCACTCCGTGTCGTAAATGGCACATTGGCAAGTTTACGCTTCTCCTCAGATGCTTTTAATTTAGATTTTTGGGTCATTTTACTGAACGTCAGTTTTTTGGATTTTACATGCTCTCTACTATGACATTGGGCATCGGTCTTGGCAGACGACGTTGATGGCATTTCATCATCTCGGCCATGACTAGTGGCAGCAGCTTCAGCACGAGGTGGAAGTGGATCTTGATCTTTCCCTATTTTACCCTCCACATTTTTGTTCTCCATTTTTTAATGTGTCGAATTATATGACAGTAATATATCAATAGCAATGGCCTACTGTACTGCACTATATATGTATACTGCTGGTCACCAAAATGCTGCACTGTCCTACTATATACTGCTCGCAATAATGCAGCACAGAGATAGTATACTTGACACAGAGCTGCAAGATACAGCAATGGCCTACTGTACTGTACTATATATGTATACTGCTGGTCACCAAAATGCTGCATTGTCCTACTATATACTGCTCACAATAATGCAGCATAGAGATAGTATACTTGACACAGAGCTGCAAGATACAGCAATGGCCTACTGTACTGTACTATATATGTATACTGCTGGTCCCCAAAATGCTGCACTGTCCTACTATATACTGCTCACAATAATGCAGCACAGAGATAGTATACTTGACACAGAGCTGCAAGATACAGCAATGGCCTACTGTACTGTCCTACTATAATTATATACTGGTAGTCCCCAGTCCCCACAATGCAGCACACTGAGCACAGATATTTGCAGCACACTGAGCACAGATTTAGAGCGTTTTCAGGCAGAGAACGTAGATATTTGCAGCACACTGAGCACAGATATTTGCAGCACACTGAGCACAGATTACGGAGCTTTTCAGGGAGAGAACGCAGCCATGTCCTCTCCGTTCAATCTCCAATGCACGAGTGAAAATGGCGGCGACGCGCGGCTCTTTATATAGAATACGAATCTCGCGAGAATCCGACATTCGGGCGCGTTCGGGTTAACCGAGCAAGGCGGGAAGATCCGAGGCTGCAGTGAACCCGTGTAAAATAGGTGAAGTTCGGGGGGGGGGGGGTACGGATCTCGGAGAACCGAACCCGCTCATCTCTAGTTTGAATGAGGAAGTACGTAAGTGACTATGCAACATTAAGATTAATAAATCTACAGGGCCAGATGGCTTACACTCAAGGGTTCTAATGCAACTAAGCTCTGAAATAGCTAGACCATTATTCGTAATCGACGCAGTTTCAATTTCATTGAGCAAGGTACTAAGGGACTGGCAAATAGCAGATGTAGTGCCATTATTTAAAAAGGGAAGTAAAACAAATCCATGAAATCACAGACCTGTAAGTCTGACATAAATAGTGGGGAAATTTCTGGAGGGTATATTAAGGGATATTATTCAGGAGTACTTGGTGTGTAATAACATTATTAGTGGGAACCAACATTGATTTGTGAGGGATAGGTCATGTCAAACTAACTTAATTTGCTTCTACGAGGAGGTGAGTGGGAACTTAGATCTGGGCAATGCAGTAGATGTGGTCTGCTTAGATTTTGCTAAAGCCTTTGATACATTGCCTCACACAAGGTTGATCTACAAAATATTGGAATTAGGTCTAGGTAAAAACATTTGTACTTGGGTCAAACATTGGCTGGAGAATAGGGAACAGAGAGTTGTGGCAAATGAAACTTTTTCAATTTGGGCTAAAGTTTTAAGTGATGTGCCTCAAAGTTCTGTGCTGGGGCCACTTCTTTTTAATATATTTATTAATGACCTAGGTAAGGGTCTAGTGAGCAAAGTGTCCATTTTTGCAGATGACACTAAACTGTGTAAGGTAATAAAATCTGATCATAATGTAGTATCTCTACGGAGCGACTTAAATAAACTGGATGATTGGGCAGCAAAAAGGAAGATGAGGTTTAATATTGATAAATGTAAGGTTATGCATTTTGGGACCAGAAACAAGCATGCAATCTATAAATTAAATAGGGTAAACATAGGGGAATCATTAATGGAGAAGGACTTGGGTGTACTCATTGATAGCAGACGCTACAGTGCTCAATGTAAAGGAGCAACAGCATAGGCCAAAAAGGTATTAGAATGCATAAAAAGGAGCATAGAGGCTAGGGAAGACAGTGTAATCTTGCCATTGAATAAATCATTGGTACGGCCTCATCTAGAATACAGTGTACAATTTTGGGCGCCACACCATAAAAAAACAACAACTTGGAACTTGAAAAGGTTCAGAGAAGAGCGACAAAATTGATTAAGGGTTTAGAGACATTGGGTTATGAGGAAAGGCTAGCCAGATTAGGTATGTTTACGTTAGAAAAAAGGTGTCTAGGAGGAGATATGATTAATTTATACAAATACATCAAGGGTCAATTCAGAGTACTATCAGGTATACATTTTACCAAGAGGTCTGTACACAAGACTCATGGTCACTCCCTAAGGTTAAAGAAGAGGAAGTTTCACACCCAGCATAGGAAGGGTTTATTTACATTAAGGGCAGTTAAGATATGGAATACTCTGCCAGAGAAGGTTGTGATGGCAAACTCTATTGATACAGTTTGTTTAAGAAAGGGTTGGACATATTTTTAGCGGAAAAAAGCATCAAGGGTTATAGTCATTAGTTATAATGTATAATAGTGGACCCAGAGAGTAATTGGAAGGCCATCTGGGTCATCGTGAATTCTGATTTAAAATAGATAGGTAATAACTTTATCAGGGTCATTCATAAGCTGAGCACCAGTGGAGATCAAATATAGGTTGAACTTGATGGACTAATGTATTTTTTCAACTTCACCAACTATGTTACTGAATGTTAGTAACCTGTCAGTAAAGACAAATGTGGGTTTAAAAATGAGAGTGGAGTGAAAGAAACTGTAAGGCTGAGACAGCAAAGAAAAGTATGTGATTAAGAGAGAGAAAAAGCAAGTAAGAAGCTCTGTGTGAGAGATTAGTAAGGAAAGTGACAGTATGTTATGTGAGTAATAAGAAAAGAAAACGTCACTTATGATAGAGAAAAAATAAAGACTAAAGGGAAAGGTGAGGCTTCAAAGAGTGTGCAGTGTGATATGGAGGAGGCACAGAGACCTTTGTGCGGTGTGATATGTAGGAGGGACGGGTACCTGCGTGTGGCGTGATATGGAGGGACGAGGACCTGCGTACGGTGTGATATGTAGGAGGGACCTGCATGCAGTGTCATTTGTAGGAGAGATGGGAACCTGCGTGTGGTGTGATATGTAGGTGGGATGGGATGCTGCGTGTGGTGTCATATGTAGGAAGGACGAGGACCTGCGTGCGGTGTGATATGTAGGAGGGATGGAGATCTGTGTGTGGTGCGATATGTAGGAGGAATTGGGACCTGCGTGCGGTGTGATATGTAGGAGGGACGGAGATCTGCATGCAGTGTGATATGTAGGAGGGACGGGAACCTGTGTGTGGTGTGATATGGAGGGACAGGGACCTGCATGCGGTGTGATATGTAGTAGGGATGGCGACCTGCATGCGGTGTGATATGGAGGGACATGGACCTGCGTGCTGTGTGATATGTAGGAGGGGCAGGGACCTGCGTGCGGCGTGATATGGAGGGATGAGGACCTGCGTGCGGTGTGATATGTAGGAGGGACCTGCATGCGGTGTAATATGTAGGAGGGATGGGGACCTGCATGCGGTGTGATATGTAGGAGGGACAGGGACCTGCGTATAGTGTGATATGTAGGAGGGATGTAGATCTGTGTGCGGTGTGATATGTAGGAGGAATGGGGACCTGTGTGCGGTGTGATATGTAGGAGGGATGGAGATCTGAATGCGGTGTGATATGTAGGAGGGACGGGGACCTGCGTGCGGTGCAATATGGAGAGATGGGGACCTGTGTGTGGTGTGATATGGAGGGACATGGACCTGCGTGCAGTGTGATATGTAGGAGGGACAGGGACCTGCGTGCGGCGTGATATGGAGGGACGAGGACCTGCGTGCGGTGTGATATGAAGGGACGGGGACCTGCGTGTGGTGGGATATGTAGGAGGTACCTGCATGCGGTGTCATATGTAGGAGGGATGGGGACCTGCGTGCGGTGTGATATGTAGGAGGGACCTGCATGCAGTGTAATATGTAGGAGAGATGGGGACCTGCATGCAGTGTAATATGTAGGAGGGATGGGGACCTGCGTGCAGTGTGATATGTAGGAGGGATAGGGACCTGCGTGTGGTTTGATATATAGGAGGGACCTGCGTGCAGTGTCATTTGTAGGAGAAATGGGAACCTGCATGTGGTGTGATATGCAGGTGGGATGGGATCCTGCATGCGGTGTGATATGTAGGAGGGACCTGTGTGCGGTGTGATATGTAGGAGGAATGGGGACCTGCGTGCGGTGTGATATGTAGGAGGGATGGAGATCTGTGTGCGGTGTGATATGTAGGAGGAATGGGGACCTGTGTGCGGTGTGATATGTAGGAGGGACGGAGAACTGCATGCGGTGTGATATGTAGGAGGGACGGGAACCTGTGTGCGGTGCGATATGAGAGATGGGACCTGTGTGTGGTGTGATATGGAGGGACAGGGACCTGCGTGCAGTGTGATATGTAGTAGGGATGGAGACCTGCATGCGGTGTGATATGGAGGGACATGGACCTGTGTGCTGTGTGATATGTAGGAGGGACGGAGGACCTGTGTGCGGTGTGATAAGTAGGAGGGTCGGGTACCTGCATGCAGTGTGATAAGTAGGAAGGACGGGGACCTGCATGCGGTGTGATATGTAGGTGGGATGGGGACCTGCATGCGGTGTGATATAGAGGGACGGGGGACATGCATGCAGTGTGATATGTAGGAAAGAGGGGGATCTGCATGTCGAATGACATGTAGGAGGGACGGGGACCTGCGTGTGGTGTGATATGTAGTAGGGAGGTGGATCTGTGTGTGGTGTGATATGTAGGAGGAACGGGAACCTGCGTGCAGTTTGATAAGTAGGAGAGACGGGAACCTGCATGCGGTGTAAAATAGAGGGATGTGGACCTGCGTGCGATGTGATATGTAGGAGGAAAGGGGACCTGTGTGTGGTGTGATATGTAGGAGGGTTGGAGACCTGCACGTGGTGTGATATGCAGGAGGGATGGGGACATGCGTGTGGTGTGATATGTAGGTGAGACAGGGGCCTGCGTGCAGTGTGATATGGAGGGAAGTGGACCTGTGTGCAGTGTGATAAGTAGGAGGGACAGGGACCTGCCTGCGGTGCGATATGGAGGGATGGGGACCTGCATGTTGTGTGATATGGAGGGACGTGGACCTGCGTGCAGTGCGATATGGAGGGATGGGGACCTGTGTGCGGTGTGATATGGAGGGATGGGGACCTGCATGCGATATGATATGTAGGAGGGATGGGGTCCTGCGTGCGGTGTGATATGTAGGAGGGACAGGGACATGCATGCAGTGTGATATGTAGGTGAGACAGGGGCCTGCTTGTGGTGTAATATGGAGGGACATGGACCTGCATGCGGTGTGATATGTAGGCGGGACAGGAAACTGCGTGCGATGTGATATGTAGGAGGGACAGGGACCTGTGTGCGGTGTCATATGGAGGTGGGAAGGGGACCTGTGTGCGGTGTCATATGTAGGAGGGACGAGGACCTGAGTGCGGTGTCATATGGAGGAGGGACTGTGACCTGCGTGCGCTGTGTTATGAAGCAATGGGGACCTGCATGCTGTGTGATATAGGGGGTAATTCCAAGTTGATCGCAGCAGGAATTTTTTTTAGCAGTTGGTCAAAACCATGTGCACTGCAAGGGAGGCAGATATAACGTGCAGAGAGAGTTAGATTTGGGTGGGTTATTTTGTTTCTGTGCAGGGTAAATACTGGCTGCTTTATTTTTACACTGCAATTGTGATTGCAGATTGAACTCACCCACCCAAATCTAACCCTCTCTGCAAATGTTATATCTGCCCCCCCCCCCCTGCAGTGCACATGGTTTTGCCCAACTGCTAAAAATTTTCCTGCTGCGATCAACTTGGAATTACCCCCATAGTGTGAGTAGGTGGTATGAGAGCGTGAAAAGAAAAAAATTAAGGGAAATGTAAAATAAAGAGAGAAGTGGAGAAAGTAAAAGATGAATAGTAAAGATAATGAGAATAATATAAATATGAAAAAATAAAGGAGCAAGTATATAATAAGCAAGTGGAACAAGAGTAAATTATTGTAGTGCATGACTAATGGACAAAGAAGAAAGAGGAAAAAAGGTAAAGGTGAGAGAATGTAAAAAAAAATAGTGTAGGAGCAGCGGTGATGGCACAAGTAAGTCTGCGCAGCTGCCGTTGTGAAGGAGCCTAAGGAATTTCGTAAGACTAAGTAAGACCGACATCGGCCCCGACGGGACCCAGCATTCGGCAAGTGCATATACAGCTTTGTAGCAAAAATGAGGTGGGGGGGGGGGCACCAATTTATATAGCAAGCACCACTATGGCATAGTATACAACATCAGATCTGAGTCTGACCAGTGGGGATGTGGTACCCAGTATAGGGTCATTTTCATCTAACTTGCACCGCAGATAAATCCTGATGATAGATGTGCAGAGCGTAGTACATACACACGCACAAAGAAGTGTATTAACAATGGGGGTCATTCCGAACCGTTCTCACGCTGCTGGTTGTCGCAGCGGTGCGAACGGGTCGGGTCTGTGCCTGAGCGGCGGGCGCACGCGCGGTGTTTGCCAGCGACAGCCGTCACGGGCAACGACCAGAAGAACGAAGAAAGTTGACAGCAGGAAGGTGTTCCGGGAGTGGCAACTCACCAGTTTCTTGGAGTGGTGAGTCCAACGCAGGCGTGTCCAGGCATTTGGAGGGTGGATGTCTGACATCAATTCCGGGATCTGCAACGCTGGATCGATCACACAGGGTAAGTAACTGTTACCCTGGTCTAGTTCTACACAGCATGGCTGCATAAGCATTCGCAGCCTTGCTATGCAAAAAAGCCCTCCTCCATAGGCGGCATCGAGTTGATCGCACGGGCAGCAAAAAGTTGCTACATGTGATCAACTCTGAATGACCCCCAATGTGTTGGGAATTCCTGTGTGGTTACAGGGGGTTGGCTAATCAGACTCAGATGTAGCATAGAGTTTTGTGGGCGTGTAGCTGAAAGTGGCTGTGTATAGAGACACTAAATTGCTAACATTGGAGGCAAAACTCAGATGGATGATCTGCACCTAGCAGATGGTGCGACTGATAGTGCACTAAGATGTATTGCAGCATCTGTAGTCTGACAGTGGGTGTCTCAGTCCTTGCACATTTGTACGCACAGGGAAGGCTATGTAGTGGCATTAGCAGGAAGTCGCAGACCCAACTGCAGCAAAATACGCAAGGAAGGCCGCATCAGGCTCTATGAGGAGGGAGTATCCCGCCCACCTCAACAGACCCCGCCTCCATTAGGGCTGCTTCCAGAAATTTACCGGGCTGGTTTTACATACCCTCCAACATTTTGCACATAAAAATTGGTACAAATTCGAAAAGGGGGCATGGCCATGGGTAAAGGGGGTGTGGTCACACCCCCTTTTCCTATACTTTCAATTGAAATTAGGAGAGTCAAAAATCGGTACAGGCCATAAAAAAAAGTTACTGTACCTGCCAAAAAGGTGCAGTTGGAGGGTATGGTTTTACATCCCAATCTGCCCCTGTGTGTATGCATACTATCTGTTGTTTTGTTATAGGAAAATTAATGGTATTTTATTTATATGCTGCCTTGTGTTAAGATTGCCAAGTACTACAGGGTTAACAGCGCCAGCAGGGGCACTCCTCTTTCACATGTGGAGCATGGAGCTGAGAGGGACACTGATTGGCCGAGGATGCTGGCTCCACACAGCCATGATGCTGTGAAAGCCAAAGTCCATGGGGGTAATTCCAAGTTGATCGCTGCAGGAAATTTTTTAGCAGTTGGGCAAAACCATGTGCACTGCAGCGGGGGCAGATATAACATTTGCAGAGAGAGTTAGATTTGGGTTGGTTATTTTGTTTCTGTGCAGGGTAAATACTGGCTGCTTTATTTTTACACTGCAAATTAGATTGCAGATTGATCTCACCACACCCAAATCTATCTCTCTCTGCACATGTTATATCTGCCCCCCCTGCAGTGCACATGGTTTTGCCCAATTGCTAACAGAATTCCTGCTGCGATCAACTTGGAATTACCCCCCATGTCTGCAGAATAATGTGAGAGCCTGCAGCTCCAGTGAGCAGGGCCAGATTAAGCCTTGGGGGAGCCTGGGCACTTAGGACAGGCGGGCCCTGGTGGAAGGGTAGGGTGTATATTAGATTGTGCATACTGTACCTCCCAACATGACCCCATCTGGGTGGGATAAAATGCTCTCTACATGGACTTCCCTCTTAATACATGACTGGCATCATATGTGTTGAACTATTTAATTGTCAAAAAAAGGTTTTTCAATAAAAATGATTACAATCATAAATTAAGAGGGAAGCCTAGGTAGAGAGCATTTTGTCCCTCATGGAATGGGTCATGTTGGGAGGTATGAATTGTGTATATTAACTATACACCAATGGTGTATATTAGAATTAAACTAATAGATTAAAAAGGCCTGGTTACTTTTTTATTTCCACCTAATAGAGAGTCACCTATTTTATATATTTATGTTCTGTACTGGAACAAAGGCAACTTAAGCTTAAAATACACATAGAATAATAAAATCTATAATTTATCTTGCAAAAATGCTATAGCAGCAGCCTCTGTACTACTAACACACTGGGACAAGGCTCAGGAGGACTCTGTGTGTGTTTCTCTCTAGACGTGAATGCTCTCATTAGATAACAGGTTACATAGGACACAGACACCAAGGCGGGAGGAGGAGAAGCTGGAATCCCTAGGTCATTTATAGCTCTCTCCCCTCTGCTCAAAAAGCTTTGTCGGTATCTCATGAAACCTATCTCTGCCTGCAATGCATACTCTCCTGCTCACATTCTGGCAGCCTGGTTCTGCTGCTGCATAAAAGGGAGAGAGAGTGATGTCAGTGTGCTAAGGCTAGGGGGCCCCTTGACAGAGGGGGGCCCGGGGTACAGTATGCCCTGCATCCCCCCCCTTAATCTGGCTAAGCCAGTGAGAGACTGACCCTACATAGAACATGATGGAAGTGTTGCAAGACACAACAGGCCACCTGACAGAGAGGGAGAGACTGCAGTGTAAGAGCAGCAGTATCCAGACCCTAGTAATAGGGAGATCCCCACCTCTAGTGGTACCCTAGAAGCACGACACCAGGTGTGAGTCTCAGGAGAGGACGCATATAGGTGAGTGGTTATAAGCCACATGGTATGCTTAGGTGCCCCCATTTGAGTAGAGTTCTCGTTGCGTTCCTGTAAGAGAAGTGTGGAGGCTATGAGGCTCCCCCATGAATAGGGGATGGCACACCATAGATAGTCCTTGCTGGATGGGAGTGGTGTTGGAGCCCTCTAAAACAGTCCACTGTATGCTGTGATGAATGAGAGACTGTAACCTGTGATGTTGTGGCACTACTGGTACCAGAATGTTCTGATACCTACCGATGTTCATCATTTCTTATGCCGCTGCAATTAAGTGCTGTGCTGGAGGAGGTGTCCTAATGTGGTCTGATGTAACTAATATGAGTAATGTGCAGGAGGAGTTGGAGAGATATGTGACGTAACGTAACCATTCTGCATTGTGCTGGAGGAGAGGAGCAAGTGTCCAAAAGTTATCTCTGCTAATACGATACTTTTATTTTAAATAAACTGTTTATCCTGTTTTTATGAGATGGCCTGGTGCCTAATTTATCTGCACTGCAATGGCACCTGTAATCCACTACCACAACACACCTGTAATGAAACTCCTGAGTATTCAGGGGACCCACTGGTACCTATGTCTTACCCATGACTAGCTGGAGCAGAATACGTGTCATGCACTATAAACTGTGCCACGGCAGGCATATTCATACCCAGTAGCAGGGAGTTTGACACATATCAATGTAAGACACTTTGACTTCCCTGTAAATTATTGGAGCTATGTGAGGTCATATGTTTCCCTTTATGCAGCCACTTTTATGTTGCATGTCTGCTTGTTTTAATCTAGCACATTGTAGCATCTGGTATTCTGCCTTCCTCTCCTAGCTCCGATCCGACACTGAAGTGTATCATCTTAGCACGAGAAAAGATTTACTAAGTGAGATTAGAATTTGTCTGACATGTGATCTTTCTGCTTGTCAGAATCAATGGTCACATTTCCACATTGCCTGATTAGATTCAAGGATGCAGTGACAGGAAAAGTGCAATTAAACTGTATTAGATGTATATATGCATTAACTTGTACAAACCCATCACCCACATCACTGACACAACCATTTCATTTTCTCATCTAAATCCTTTTTAGTATGCTCGCCTCTCTCTCTTTTGATTTAGTAACAGTAAAGTATACAATATGTACCCAAATATAAGAGGACTCATTCAAACAACCACTATAAAGAAAAAAAGAATAACTAAATATATATATATATATATATATATATATATATATATATTACATACTGTATATGTGTGTGTATTAGAGATGTGCGGGCTCGGACCTCAGAGATCTGAGGCCACCCGAACTTCCCAGATCTGAGTGAATCCAAGCGACGGCCTTTCTCGGATTCCAAAATGAGGCAAAATGTCATCATCCTGGCGTCGGATTCTCGCGGGTTTTGGATTCTATATAATACCCCATGGCTGGGACTTTTCTAACTGTCCACACTGCTGTGCTGGCTGCTGTGCTGTGCTATCTCTGTTGTACTGTGTCCATACACTACAGAAAGCTGCTGCTGCTGTGTTGTATCCACTGTCCATCCACTCCAGTCAGTAGCTGAGGTGCTGTGTTGTCTTCTTTGTGCTTTGTCCACTGCCCATCCGCTCCAGCCAGTGGCTGCTGGGTTGCGCTGTCTCCATTGCACTGTGTCCATAGACTTGAATAAGCTGCTGCTGCTGTGTTGTGTCCACTGTCCATCCACTCCAGTCAGTAGCTGCTGGGCTGTGCTGTTTCCTTTGTGCTTTATCCACTGCCCATCTGCTTCAGTCAGTGGCAGCTGTGCTGTGCTGTCTCCATTATACTGTGTCCATACACTCAAGAAAGCTGTTGCTGCTGTGTTGTGGCCACTGTCCATCCACTCCAGTCAGTAGCTGCTGGGCTGTGCTGTCTCCATTGTGCTGTGTCCACTGTCCATCCACTCCGGTCTGTAGCTGCTGCTATTCTTTGTACATCCACTCCAAATATAAGCAGTGTGTGTCGTTTGTGAAAAAAGATTTTTTAAAAAGCAAATAATAAGTAAAAAAGGTTCTTTTTGTACAAATTGTTATGTGTGCTGTATGCCACTGCATTTGTTCACATATATATATAAGCGATATGAAACCCTGAAGCGTGAGCTGTCACTTGCGAAAATGTAGTAAAAAAATATATATTGTTCTTTTGTTTGCACTACTACTTCTGTGTATTATACCTCACTGTGTTTGTTGCATACATATAAGCACAGTGATACCCTGCATTGTGAGCTAAAATAAATATTGTTCTATTGTTTGTACTACTTCTGTGTGATCATTGATATGAATAATGATCAGCTGAGAGAAGAGCAGGAGAATCAACCAAATACTAGCACTGCAGCTGCTTTCAGTGCTACCATTCATTATATTAGTCCTTCAACATCAACTACTAAAGCCGATGCCCAAGGGAATACAGGGTTTAAGTCAGGGCATCTATAATAATATATATATATATATATATATATATATATATATATATATATATTACAGTGCCTCTCTCCTCTCTTCACAGGTAAAAACTAGAGATGAGCGCCGGAAATTTTTCGGGTTTTGTGTTTTGGTTTTGGGTTTGGTTCCGCGGCCGTGTTTTGGGTTCGACCGCGTTTTGGCAAAACCTCACCGAATTTTTTTTGTCGGATTCGGGTGTGTTTTGGATTCGGGTGTTTTTTTTAAAAAACACTAAAAAACAGCTTAAATCATAGAATTTGGGGGTCATTTTGATCCCAAAGTATTATTAACCTCAAAAACCATAATTTACACTCATTTTCAGTCTATTCTGAATACCTCACACCTCACAATATTATTTTTAGTCCTAAAATTTGCACCTAGGTCGCTGGATGACTAAGCTAAGCGACCCTAGTGGCCGACACAAACACCGGGCCCATCTAGGAGTGGCACTGCAGTGTCACGCAGGATGTCCCTTCCAAAAAACCCTCCCCAAACAGCACATGACGCAAAGAAAAAAAGAGGCGCAATGAGGTAGCTGTGTGAGTAAGATAAGCGACCCTAGTGGCCGACACAAACACCGGGCCCATCTAGGAGTGGCACTGCAGTGTCACGCAGGATGGCCCTTCCAAAAAACCCTCCCCAAACAGCACATGACGCAAAGAAAAAAAGAGGCGCAATGAGGTAGCTGTGTGAGTAAGATAAGCGACCCTAGTGGCCGACACAAACACCGGGCCCATCTAGGAGTGGCACTGCAGTGTCACGCAGGATGTCCCTTCCAAAAACCCTCCCCAAACAGCACATGACGCAAAGAAAAAAAGAGGCGCAATGAGGTAGCTGTGTGAGTAAGATAAGCGACCCTAGTGGCCGACACAAACACCGGGCCCATCTAGGAGTGGCACTGCAGTGTCACGCAGGATGTCCCTTCCAAAAAACCCTCCCCAAACAGCACATGACGCAAAGAAAAAAAGAGGCGCAATGAGGTAGCTGTGTGAGTAAGATAAGCGACCCTAGTGGCCGACACAAACACCGGGCCCATCTAGGAGTGGCACTGCAGTGTCACGCAGGATGGCCCTTCCAAAAAACCCTCCCCAAACAGCACATGACGCAAAGAAAAAAAGAGGCGCAATGAGGTAGCTGTGTGAGTAAGATAAGCGACCCTAGTGGCCGACACAAACACCGGGCCCATCTAGGAGTGGCACTGCAGTGTCACGCAGGATGGCCCTTCCAAAAAACATTCCACAAACAGCACATGACGCTGTTAGGCGCCGGGGTCCGCTCGTCGGTGCGGCCCGGCGCCTAGCAACCAGGGACGCCGTGCGCGTACAGCCGCCGGCTCCCTGGCAACGCTAGACGCCGGGCGCACGGAGCCGCTCAGACCCTAGCAACGGGGACGCCACGTTCGGGCCGCGTTCCCCGTTGCTGGGTCTTTTCTAATTGTATAAGGGTGTGCTGGCCGTGCAGCATGCAAGCTGCACGGCATTACTTGTGATTACCCAGTCTGGCTCCTGATTGGGGAGGTCACAGTTATAAGCACCCTTTGGACTTCTCACAGACGCCGGTGATAGCTTCCTGTTTGCCTGTGTTGGTTACAGAGAGTTTCCAGTCCTGCTCAATCCGGTTGTTCCTGTCCTCAGTGATCCTGTACTCGGAAATTGTCATCTGTTCCTGGAGTCTGACCGAGCACCTTTAACATCCTGTGGTGTTCGTGAGTCGCGGCGTAGCCGTGTGTTGCGGCTTGACCGCTTACTGTTTATTATTTTGTATCTTTGTGTTCTGGAGCTTTTGCGGAGGATTCCGCTCCCCCTGATCCACTCTGGTATCCAGCGGTGCTGGATAGGAGTTACGGATCAGTGGATCTTTGGTTGTCCTTTTCCCTGGCGGCTAGTCCGCACATACTTTTTGGTTTAGTTAGTTAGCTTGTAACCCCTGGCCTGGTTGCTTAGTCAGAGGGCCCCTTGTTATCACCCTGTCTCGGATTTCCCTTTGTCTCCCATTAAGACCTGAGGGGGCATCGGGGTTGGGCAGACATAATCCGCCCTTCGAACGCGGCTGCCATGGGCTCAAGCAACCATAGTCTCGCAGGGGATTTCTGATAACACGGGCGAGACAACGGAGTTAGGGCGCCAGGGGTTACTAGGCTCTCCTGCTCCCACAACCAGTATATCTTTCCAGTACTCAGACCTCTGCCATAAGATCTCCTCTGGTCTGGAGTACGGGAATCATAACATTATCACCGGCCAGACTAAATTTAAAATTAAACAGGAGTTAATTTTTTCCCTTGTTCAGTTGGGAGATTTGTCGGCCTCATGAATCCCACCGGTATCAGGCCAAATCCTGGCCAGCTTCTAGTTAGCCAGATTCAAGAGCTTACTCAGATGGTTCAGGATCTGTCTCTTCGGGTGAGGTCACAGGAAGATCTATTACGGACTTCCCCGAGGGTCATTCCTGAACCAAAAATGCATCTGCCTGACCGTTTTTCTGGGGATAGAAAACAGTTTTTTAATTTTAAAGAGTCTTGTAAACTTTATTTTCGTTTGAGACCAGTCTCCTCAGGTACGGAGGCTCAGCGGGTTGGAATTATTATTTCTCTGCTTCAGGGGGATCCTCAGACCTGGGCTTTTGGTTTAAAGACAGACGATCCGGCTTTATTTTCTGTAGACGCCTTTCTAAAGTCTTTAGGGCTATTGTATGACGACCCTGATAGAGAGGCATCCGCCGAGAGTCAGTTGCGTGCTCTCAGACAGGGTAGGAATCCCGCAGAGATTTATTGTACGGAGTTTCGCCGTTGGTCGAACGACTGTGGATGGAATGACCCAGCCCTGCGCAGTCAGTTTCGCCTCGGCTTATCTGAGTCTATAAAAGACAGTCTCCTTCAGTATCCCGCTCCTGAGACTCTCGATAAACTCATGGAGCTCTCTATTAAGATTGATCGTCGGCTCAGAGAGCGGAGGGCTGAAAAAGGAGCATCTGTCGGGTCAACTCCTTGTGTTTTTTCCATCCCTGTGGACATAGAGGAGCCTATGCAGATAGGTCTCTCCAAACTGTCTTCTGAAGAAAGAACCAGAAGGCAAAATTCTGGTCTTTGTTTATACTGTGGAGGTAAGGGACATTTTGCCCGTAGTTGTCCGAACAAGTCGGGAAACGTCTCGACCAAGTGAATTGTGAGGGGGTTCACTTTGGTCTGCAGCTTATCTCCTCAAATAATTCACTGTTAGTCCCAGCTAAAGTTTCCTTTGGCAGCCTCTGTTCCTCGGTCTCTGTTTTTGTGGACAGTGGAGCTGCAGGGAACTTTATGGATTTGACATGGGCCAAGACCTTAGGTATTCCTCAGTTAGCCTTGGGTAGGTGTATCACCATGCATGGTTTAGATGGGAGTCCCTTGTCCAATGGGGTTATTTCTCTCTGTACACCTCCTGTTCTACTCTCGGTAGGAGCTCTGCATTCTGAAAAAATTGAGTTTTTCCTCACCCATTGCCCAGCAGTTCCAGTGGTTCTGGGTCACCCTTGGCTGGCCTTTCATAATCCCATCATTGATTGGCAGTCGGGGGAGATCTCACAATGGGGTACCATCTGTAATAAGGAATGTATTACGCTTCCCATCAGAATAGCTGCTGCCATTCCCGCACCCATTCCTGTGGAATACCAGGATTTTGTTGATGTTTTTTCCAAGGGCAATGCGGATATTCTGCCTCCCCATAGGCCTTATGATTGTGCTATTGAGCTAATTCCTGGTGCCACTTTGCCTAAGGGAAGGTTATATGCATTGTCCGGACCTGAAACTGTGGCCATGAATGAGTATGTTAAAGAAAGCCTAGGGAAAGGATTTATCAGGCCATCTAAGTCCCCTTTAAGTGCAGGCTTCTTCTTCGTAGAGAAGAAGGATGGTTCACTCAGACCCTGCATTGACTTTAGAGCCTTGAATAAAATCTCAGTAAAAAATACTTACCCTCTGCCACTGATCTCTGTCCTCTTTGATCAGCTACGTTCGGCTGTGATTTTTTCTAAGATTGACCTGAGAGGAGCATATAACCTCATCAGAATCAAGTCAGGGGATGAGTGGAAAACGGCATTCAGTACTCAGTCAGGCCACTATGAGTATCTGGTTATGCCATTCGGCCTGTCTAACGCTCCGGCAGTTTTCCAGGATCTCATTAACGATGTGCTCCGTGAATTTCTTGGAAAATTCGTTGTAGTCTACTTGGACGATATTTTGATTTATTCTGACTCTGTAGAACAACATATAACCCAGGTGCGTCAGGTTCTAAAAAAATTACGTGAAAATCACCTATATGCCAAGCTGGAGAAGTGTGAATTTCATGTCACGGAGGTATCCTTTTTAGGATACATTATTTCCCCTCGGGGATTCCGTATGGAACCAAAGAAGCTCCAAGCCATCCTTAGTTGGGCGCAACCCACCAACTTAAAAGCAATTCAGCGCTTTTTAGGGTTTGCGAACTACTATAGAAGATTTATTCACTCTTTCTCTGACATAGTTGCTCCCATTGTGGCACTGACTAAGAAGGGAGCGGATCCTACCAATTGGTCACGTGAAGCCGAGCTATCTTTTCAGGCCTTGAAACAGGCCTTTGTCTCAGCCCCTGTCCTCAGACACCCCAACCCAGAATTGCCTTTCATTGTTGAGGTTGATGCCTCAGAGGTTGGAGTAGGGGCTATCCTATCTCAGAAGGATCCGGATTCCCTTGAATTACACCCTTGTGCCTTTATGTCCAGAAAATTCTCTTCTGCTGAGTCCAACTACGATGTTGGTAACCGGGAATTGCTGGCTATTAAATGGGCTTTCGAGGAGTGGAGGCATTGGCTTGAGGGAGCGACTCATATCATTTCAGTTTTGACTGATCACAAAAATCTTCAATACATTGAATCAGCTAAACGACTGAATGCCCGGCAGGCTCGTTGGGCTTTATTTTTTACTCGTTTCAAATTCATTATCACCTTCAGGCCAGGTTCCAAGAATACCAAGGCAGATGCCCTGTCACGCAGTTTTCTTCCAGTTCAAGACAACAGTCCTGTTACTCCCATACTTCCGTCTTCAGTCATTCGGGCAGGCCTCACACAGGATTTATTTACCCAGTTAAAGCTGCTTCAACATCAGGCTCCTGGAAATACTCCTGCTGGTCGTCTTTTTGTCCCTGAGTTTTTGAGAGCAACTGTTTTGACGGAGTTTCATGATAGCAAAGTTGCCGGGCATCCGGGAATCGCTAAGACTTTGGAATTAGTCTCCCGCTCAGTATGGTGGCCTGGTCTTTCCAAAGACATTAAGGAGTTTGTTTTTTCGTGTCAGGTCTGTGCACAGCATAAAGTTCCCCGTTCTTTGCCTATCGGTCAGCTTATGCCCTTGAATGTTCCTCTTAGGCCATGGTCTCATATCTCCATGGATTTTGTGGTGGACCTCCCTCTGTCAGCCGGATGCCGAGTCATATGGGTGGTAGTGGACCGTTTTAGTAAAATGGCCTATTTCATTGCTCTTCCCCGATTGCCATCTGCCCAGGGATTGGCAGTCTTGTTCCTCCGCCATGTTTTCAGACTCCATGGGTTACCCACTGATATTGTTTCCGATCGGGGTCCACAATTCATTGCACAGTTTTGGAAATCTTTTTGTGTCTCATTGAAGATGAAATTATCTTTAACGTCAGGCTACCATCCCCAATCCAACGGGCAGACTGAGCGAGTTAATCAATCACTAAAACAATATTTGCGGTTGTACTCGGCCAAACTCCAAAATGACTGGTCTGAGTTTCTTCCATTGGCGGAGTTCGCTTACAATAATGCCTGTCATTCCTCCACCAATGTGTCTCCATTTTTTGCAGTTTTTGGTTTTCACCCCAGAGCTAATTCCTTTTTTCAACATTCCTCTGTCTCCTCACTGACCTTGACCTCTCATCTTAGGCTCATTTGGAGAAAAGTGCACCTGGCTCTCAGAAAAGCGGCATTTCAGGAAAAGAGATTTTCTGACAGGCTCCGGCGGCCGTGCACTTTTAAAGTAGGAGATAGGGTGTGGTTGTCGACTCGCAACATTAAACTTCGACAAACCTCAGCCAGATTGGGTCCTAAATTTATTGGACCATTTCACATTATCAAAAAAGTCAATCCAGTTGCCTTCCGGTTACGTTTACCAAAAACTTTACGGATCGGAAATACTTTCCATTGCTCATTGCTGAAACCATATGTTTCGTCCAGTAGATTTCCTCGTAAGATATCTCAGGGGAGATCACCAATTGTTGTACAGGGTCAGCAGGAGTTCTTGGTGGAGAAGGTTCTCGATTCCAAGTTGTCCCGGGGTCGGCTTTATTTTTTGGTGCATTGGAGAGGTTATGGTCCAGAAGAAAGGTCTTGGGTCCTGGATAAGGATCTCCATGCCCCGAGGCTCAAGAGGGCATTTTTTCGAGAATTTCCTCGGAAACCGGGCTTTAGGGGTTCCTTGACCCCTCCTCAAGGGGGGGGTACTGTTAGGCGCCGGGGTCCGCTCGTCGGTGCGGCCCGGCGCCTAGCAACCAGGGACGCCGTGCGCGTACAGCCGCCGGCTCCCTGGCAACGCTAGACGCCGGGCGCACGGAGCCGCTCAGACCCTAGCAAAGGGGACGCCACGTTCGGGCCGCGTTCCCCGTTGCTGGGTCTTTTCTAATTGTATAAGGGTCTGCTGGCCGTGCAGCATGCAAGCTGCACGGCATTACTTGTGATTACCCAGTCTAGCTCCTGATTGGGGAGCTCACAGTTATAAGCACCCTTTGGACTTCTCACAGACGCCGGTGATAGCTTCCTGTTTGCCTGTGTTGGTTACAGAGAGTTTCCAGTCCTGCTCAATCCGGTTGTTCCTGTCCTCAGTGATCCTGTACTCGGAAATTGTCATCTGTTCCTGGAGTCTGACCGAGCACCTTTAACATCCTGTGGTGTTCGTGAGTCGCGGCGTAGCCGTGTGTTGCGGCTTGACCGCTTACTGTTTATTATTTTGTATCTTTGTGTTCTGGAGCTTTTGCGGAGGATTCCGCTCCCCCTGATCCACTCTGGTATCCAGCGGTGCTGGATAGGAGTTACGGATCAGTGGATCTTTGGTTGTCCTTTTCCCTGGCGGCTAGTCCGCACATACTTTTTGGTTTAGTTAGTTAGCTTGTAACCCCTGGCCTGGTTGCTTAGTCAGAGGGCCCCTTGTTATCACCCTGTCTCGGATTTCCCTTTGTCTCCCATTAAGACCTGAGGGGGCATCGGGGTTGGGCAGACATAATCCGCCCTTCGAACGCGGCTGCCATGGGCTCAAGCAACCATAGTCTCGCAGGGGATTTCTGATAACACGGGCGAGACAACGGAGTTAGGGCGCCAGGGGTTACTAGGCTCTCCTGCTCCCACAACCAGTATATCTTTCCAGTACTCAGACCTCTGCCATAAGATCTCCTCTGGTCTGGAGTACGGGAATCATAACAGACGCAAAGAAAAATTAAAGAAAAAAGAGGTGCAAGATGGAATTGTCCTTGGGCCCTCCCACCCACCCTTATGTTGTATAAACAGGACATGCACACTTTAACCAACCCATCATTTCAGTGACAGGGTCTGCCACACGACTGTGACTGAAATGACGGGTTGGTTTGGACCCCCACCAAAAAAGAAGCAATTAATCTCTCCTTGCACAAACTGGCTCTACAGAGGCAAGATGTCCACCTCATCATCATCCTCCGATATATCACCGTGTACATCCCCCTCCTCACAGATTATCAATTCGTCCCCACTGGAATCCACCATCTCAACTCCCTGTGTACTTTGTGGAGGCAATTGCTGCTGGTCAATGTCTCCACGGAGGAATTGATTATAATTCATTTTAATGAACATCATCTTCTCCACATTTTCTGGATGTAACCTCGTACGCCGATTGCTGACAAGGTGAGCGGCGGCACTAAACACTCTTTCGGAGTACACACTTGTGGGAGGGCAACTTAGGTAGAATAAAGCCAGTTTGTGCAAGGGCCTCCAAATTGCCTCTTTTTCCTGCCAGTATAAGTACGGACTGTGTGACGTGCCTACTTGGATGCGGTCACTCATATAATCCTCCACCATTCTTTCAATGTTGAGAGAATCATATGCAGTGACAGTAGACGACATGTCCGTAATCGTTGTCAGGTCCTTCAGTCCGGACCAGATGTCAGCATCAGCAGTCGCTCCAGACTGCCCTGCATCACCGCCAGCGGGTGGGCTCGGAATTCTGAGCCTTTTCCTCGCACCCCCAGATGCGGGAGAATGTGAAGGAGGAGATGTTGACAGGTCGCGTTCCGCTTGACTTGACAATTTTCTCACCAGCAGGTCTTTCAACCCCAGCAGACTTGTGTCTGCCGGAAAGAGAGATCCAAGGTAGGCTTTAAATCTAGGATCGAGCACGGTGGCAAAAATGTAGTGCTCTGATTTCAACAGATTGACCACCCGTGAATCCTTGTTAAGCGAATTAAGGGCTCCATCCACAAGTCCCACATGCCTAGCGGAATCGCTCCGTGTTAGCTCCTCCTTCAATGTCTCCAGCTTCTTCTGCAAAAGCCTGATGAGGGGAATGACCTGACTCAGGCTGGCAGTGTCTGAACTGACTTCACGTGTGGCAAGTTCAAAGGGCATCAGAACCTTGCACAACGTTGAAATCATTCTCCACTGCGCTTGAGACAGGTGCATTCCACCTCCTATATCGTGCTCAATTGTATAGGCTTGAATGGCCTTTTGCTGCTCCTCCAACCTCTGAAGCATATAGAGAGTTGAATTCCACCTCGTTACCACTTCTTGCTTCAGATGATGGCAGGGCAGGTTCAGTAGTTTTTGGTGGTGCTCCAGTCTTCTGTACGTGGTGCCTGTACGCCGAAAGTGTCCCGCAATTCTTCTGGCCACCGACAGCATCTCTTGCACGCCCCTGTCGTTTTTTAAATAATTCTGCACCACCAAATTCAAGGTATGTGCAAAACATGGGACGTGCTGGAATTTGCCAATATTTAATGCACACACAATATTGCTGGCGTTGTCCGATGCCACAAATCCACAGGAGAGTCCAATTGGGGTAAGCCATTCCGCGATGATCTTCCTCAGTTGCCGTAAGAGGTTTTCAGCTGTGTGCGTATTCTGGAAACCGGTGATACAAAGCGTAGCCTGCCTAGGAAAGAGTTGGCGTTTGCGAGATGCTGCTACTGGTGCCGCCGCTGCTGTTCTTGCGGCGGGAGTCCATACATCTACCCAGTGGGCTGTCACAGTCATATAGTCCTGACCCTGCCCTGCTCCACTTGTCCACATGTCCGTGGTTAAGTGGACATTGGGTACAGCTGCATTTTTTAGGACACTGGTGACTCTTTTTCTGAGGTCTGTGTACATTTTCGGTATCGCCTGCCTAGAGAAATGGAACCTAGATGGTATTTGGTACCGGGGACACAGTACCTCCAACAAGTCTCTAGTTGGCTCTGCAGTAATGATGGATACCGGAACCACGTTTTCACCACCCAGGATGCCAAGGCCTCAGTTACCCGCTTTGCAGTAGGATGACTGCTGTGATATTTCATCTTCCTCGCAAAGGACTGTTGGACAGTCAATTGCTTGGTGGAAGTAGTAAAAGTGGTCTTACGACTTCCCCTCTGGGATGACCATCGACTCCCAGCAGCAACAACAGCAGCGCCAGCAGCAGTAGGCGTTACACGCAAGGATGCATCGGAGGAATCCCAGGCAGGAGAGGAATCGTCAGAATTGCCAGTGACATGGCCTGCAGGACTATTGGCATTCCTGGGGAAGGAGGAAATTGACACTGAGGGAGTTGGTGGGGTGGTTTGCGTGAGCTTGGTTACAAGAGGAAGGTATTTACTGGTCAGTGGACTGCTTCCGCTGTCACCCAAAGTTTTTGAACTTGTCACTGACTTATTATGAATGCGCTGCAGGTGACGTATAAGGGAGGATGTTCCGAGGTGGTTAACGTCCTTACCCCTACTTATTACAGCTTGACAAAGGCAACACACGGCTTGACACCTGTTGTCCGCATTTCTGTTGAAATACTTCCACACCGAAGAGCTGATTTTTTTGGTATTTTCACCAGGCATGTCAGTGGCCATATTCCTCCCACGGACAACAGGTGTCTCCCCGGGTGCCTGACTTAAACAAACCACCTCACCATCAGAATCCTCCTGGTCAATTTCCTCCCCAGCGCCAGCAACACCCATATCCTCCTCATCCTGGTGTACTTCAACACTGACATCTTCAATCTGACTATCAGGAACTGGACTGCGGGTGCTCCTTCCAGCACTTGCAGGGGGCGTGCAAATGGTGGAAGGCGCATGCTCTTCACGTCCAGTGTTGGGAAGGTCAGGCATCGCAACCGACACAATTGGAGTCGGACTCTCCTTGTGGATTTGGGATTTCGAAGAACGCACAGTTCTTTGCGGTGCTACTGCTTTTGCCAGCTTGAGTCTTTTCATTTTTCTAGCGAGAGGCTGAGTGCTTCCATCCTCATGTGAAGCTGAACCACTAGCCATGAACATAGGCCAGGGCCTCAGCCGTTCCTTGCCACTCCGTGTGGTAAATGGCATATTGGCAAGTTTACGCTTCTCCTCCGACAATTTTATTTTAGGTTTTGTAGTCCTTTTTTTACTGATATTTGGTGTTTTGGATTTGACATGCTCTGTACTATGACATTGGGAATCGGCCTTGGCAGACGACGTTGCTGGCATTTCATCGTCTCGGCCATGACTAGTGGCAGCAGCTTCAGCACGAGGTGGAAGTGGATCTTGATCTTTCCCTAGTTTTGGAACCTCAACATTTTTGTTCTCCATATTTTAATAGGCACAACTAAAAGGCACCTCAGGTAAACAATGGAGATGGATGGATACTAGTATACTTATGGATGGACTGCCGAGTGCCGACACAGAGGTAGCTACAGCCGTGGACTAACGTACTGTGTCTGCTGCTAATATAGACTGGATGATAATGATATGAAATCAATATATATATGTATGTATATATAATATCACTAGTACTGCAGCCGGACAGGTAGATAATATATTTATTAGGTAATGATGACTGATGACGGACCTGCTGGACACTGTCAGCTCAGCAGCACCGCAGACTGCTACAGTAAGCTACTATACTATAGTAGTATGTACAAAGAAGAAAGAAAAAAAAAACCACGGGTAGGTGGTATACAATTATGGATGGACTGCCGAGTGCCGACACCGAGGTAGCTACAGCCGTGGACTACCGTACTGTGTCTGCTGCTAATATAGACTGGATGATAATGATATGAAATCAATATATATATGTATGTATATATAATATCACTAGTACTGCAGCCGGACAGGTAGATAATATATTTATTAGGTAATGATGACTGATGACGGACCTGCTGGACACTGTCAGCTCAGCAGCACCGCAGACTGCTACAGTAAGCTACTATACTATAGTAGTATGTACAAAGAAGAAAGAAAAAAAAAACCACGGGTAGGTGGTATACAATTATGGATGGACTGCCGAGTGCCGACACAGAGGTAGCTACAGCCGTGGACTACCGTACTGTGTCTGCTGCTAATATAGACTGGATGATAATGATATGAAATCAATATATATATGTATGTATATATAATATCACTAGTACTGCAGCCGGACAGGTAGATAATATATTTATTAGGTAATGATGACTGATGACGGACCTGCTGGACACTGTCAGCTCAGCAGCACCGCAGACTGCTACAGTAAGCTACTATACTATAGTAGTATGTACAAAGAAGAAAGGAAAAAAAAAAACCACGGGTAGGTGGTATACAATTATGGATGGACTGCCGAGTGCCAACACAGAGGTAGCTACAGCCGTGGACTACCGTACTGTGTCTGCTGCTAATATAGACTGGATGATAATGATATGAAATCAATATATATATGTATGTATATATAATATCACTAGTACTGCAGCCGGACAGGTAGATAATATATTTATTAGGTAATGATGACTGATGACGGACCTGCTGGACACTGTCAGCTCAGCAGCACCGCAGACTGCTACAGTAAGCTACTATACTATAGTAGTATGTACAAAGAAGAAAGAAAAAAAAAAAACCACGGGTAGGTGGTATACAATTATGGATGGACTGCCGAGTGCCGACACAGAGGTAGCTACAGCCGTGGACTACCGTACTGTGTCTGCTGCTAATATAGACTGGATGATAATGATATGAAATCAATATATATATGTATGTATATATAATATCACTAGTACTGCAGCCGGACAGGTAGATAATATATTTATTAGGTAATGATGACTGATGACGGACCTGCTGGACACTGTCAGCTCAGCAGCACCGCAGACTGCTACAGTAAGCTACTATACTATAGTAGTATGTACGAAGAAGAAAGAAAGAAAAAAAACCACGGGTAGGTGGTATACAATTATGGATGGACTGCCGAGTGCCGACACAGAGGTAGCTACAGCCGTGGACTAACGTACTGTGTCTGCTGCTAATATAGAGTCTAGACTGGATGATAAATTATTGATAATGAGATGAAATCAATATAATATCACTAGTACTGCAGCCGGACAGGTACTATATATATTTATTATGTAATGACTGATGACGGACCTGCTGGACACTGTCAGGTCAGCAGCACCGCAGACTGCTACAGTAAGCTACTATAGTAGTATGTATAAAGAAGAATGAAAAAAAAAAAAACCACGGGTAGGTGGTATACAATATTATATATATATATATATATATTATATACAATTATATATATATATATATATATTAAACTGGTGGTGATTGATTATTAAACTGGTGGTCAGGTCACTCACGTTGCAACTTGCAACTAGTACTCCGAGTCCTAAGCAGACAATCACAAAATATATTATTATACTGGTGGTCAGTGTGGTCACAACAATGGCAGTGTGGCACTGACTCTGGCAGCAAAAGTGTGCACTGTACGTTATATGTACTCCTGAGTCCTGCTCTCAGACTCTAACTGCTCCCCACTGTCAGTGTCTCCCCCACAAGTCAGATAATACAATACACTTACAGTCACACTATCTAATCTATATCACTTCAGCAAGTAGTATAGTAGTATAGTAGTACTCCTCCTAATAATGCTCCCCAAAATTACTACTACTGTGTCTCTCTCGTCTCTACTGTGTCTCTCTCTTCTCTAAACGGAGAGGACGCCAGCCACGTCCTCTCCCTATGACTCTCAATGCACGTGTGAAAATGGCGGCGACGCGCGGCTCCTTATATAGAATCCGAGTCTCGCGATAGAATCCGAGCCTCGCGAGAATCCGACAGCGGGATGATGACGTTCGGGCGCGCTCGGGTTAACCGAGCAAGGCGGGAAGATCCGAGTCGCTCGGACCCGTGAAAAAAAACATGAAGTTCGGGCGGGTTCGGATTCAGAGGAACCGAACCCGCTCATCTCTAGTAAAAACACCATCTTCATGCTTGTATATCTGAGTCTCTCATCTCTCTCTGGCTACACTTTTCACACCCCAAGGAAGTTTGTCTGCAAATGTCTGTGATCCTTCTTCAATGCAAAATAACCTCTGTTAATTAGCTGAACTTCTGATTGCATACCTCCCCCTTTGCCAGCTGATATAGTTGGAGCATTTAAGAGCAATATTATCAAGGCCTGCAGTCAGGACTTGGCCTGTTTGCAATTGTGAAGAATGCAATTGTTAAGAATATGATTTAAGAATGGAGTTAGAACCGGAGTTTGAACTGGATTTGGACTACGCTAAAATCTCAAATAATACAATTTCCCCAAACACTGCAACTCGGGACCATCATGTGGCCTCTCCTCACCTCTGCCTTGAGAACACCAGGTCCAATGCCTACTACTTCTCTGTCCAAGAACATCATGACTGCCCCCAAGACTACCCCTCAAGCTGAGCAGGGAACTGAGGGGCGTGCGCATCAGGACCAGATTTTGCTGGGTCAGTTCCATTGGACATTAGTGTGCAATCCACATTCTTACACCCACCCGCACTGCTCCCCACACTCTCACACCCACCCGCACTGCTCTCCACACTCTCACACCCACCCGCACTGCTCTCATGAGACCAGGACATTTATCATTTTCACAAATTAATGTTTTCCTGCAAATGTGTCTTTCCCTTCTTTCTTCTTACAGGGTACTTTCCCCCCACTGTGTGCTATTCCTGTAATGTGTACCTCCATTGGTTGCACACCCTGCCAGCAGTAACCTACACAGTGCGCCTCACATGGCTGCCTCGGATGGTCCCTCCATGGGCAGGGTGTGCTTCATTTGTATCTTTCCATGCAGGGTATAGCATACTCCTACACTCGTGTCAGTTTTCCCGTAAATGCATTTGGCCCTTGTATGGCTCATCTCCCACTGTGTAACCTTCGTAGTGCGCCCAACATGGCTGCCTTATCTGGTAAACTTGTGGATGGGATGAAAAATACATGGACCTGATGGTTTTACTGGATCCCTACTCTGAACCTAAGGACTCTGCAATCTCCCTGTTTTGTGTTCTCTTCTGGGGGTGGACTATTCCACCCTGGGTAATCCTACGCAGAGCGCCTAAGATGGCTGCTGCACCTGGTACCTTGTGAGGGTGGAATACACAACCCCTGGAGGTTATTACCCAAAATGCTTACACCAACCCTGCATTATGCTTTCTGTCTTTATTGTCTTTGTGGTTTATCTTTTGATGTAATACTTAAATCTTCTGTATTATGTGCATTGTTTGAGTTCTAGTTGGCGCCGCGGATGGCTGCCTCGGTGCTGCTCTGCCAAGCAGCCTTTGTGTTTAGTCCTACGTGTATAATATGTCTAATATGTTGAGTCTATTGTACAGTTGCAATGTGCAGTATCAACTCATACGTTTAATGTGTGTAATGTATGCTATGTTCTTCCCCCTTCGTATGCTATGTATTCCCCCTTCATGTTGCTGCTTGGCGATGCATTGTACCACAAAGAATTCCTAGTGTACGTGAGTACACCTGGCCAATAAAGCTGATTCTGATTCTGATTCTGATTCTAAAGAAAAAAACACCTCTAATAAAGGGAAAGTTTAGTGCAACCAATTAATAATTTTTTTTTTCTTTTATTGCATTATTGCCACTAGGCCTCACCTCATAGCGAATATGGACCATTTGGTTGCCTACCGCAATCAATCAATTAGTTTTTGATTCTATTTAATTGTCTTTTTGCTGCTAGGCCTCACGGAGAATAAGGACCATACAGTTGACAATGCCTGCCACAATCAATCAAAAACTTCTTTCATTGTCTTTTTACCGCTAGTCTTTGCCTTACTGTCACTTAGCTTGGTGAAATCTTTTGTCCTGAACTGTATAAAAACAATATTGTGAGCTGTGAGGTGCTCAAAATTCAGTGGAAAAGACAAGAAATTAAAATGACTAAGGTTAATAGTTCTGTAGAAACAAAAAAGGGCTAAATCATGTGAATTCAGCAGTTTTTATAATTTAAAAAACAAAAACAGATCCAAAACCAAAACACATGAGAGTGGTTTTGGCAAAACCAAAAGACAAAGCTAATACAGATCCAAAACCAACACTAAAACAAAAGCATGGGGGTCAGCATACATCTCTAGTGTATAGAGAGATATATACCATCAGACCTCTTAACACAAATATGTACATACAGTATGTACATATTTATCATATAAACAGCAGTCATATACTGTATATAAATATACACTATATGGACAAAAGTATTTGGATACCTGACCATTACACCAAAATGGACTGTAATAACATTGTATTAAAATACATATACTTTAATATGGAGCTGGTCCCCCTTTTGTAGCTATAACAGCTTCTACTCTTCTTGGAAGCCTTTCCACAAGATTGTGGAGCTTTTCTGTTGGAATTTGTGTCCATTCATTCTGTAGAGCATTTATGAGGTCAGGCACTGATGTTGGATGAGAAGGCATGGATAGCAATCTACATTCCAGTTCACCCCAAAGGTGTTCAATGGGGTTGAGGTTAGGGCTCTGTGTGGGCCAGTCAAGTTCTTTTACACCAAACTCATCAAACCATGTCTTTATAGTGCTTGCTTTGTGGACTGGGACACAGTCATGTTGGAATAGAAAATGGCCTTCCCCAAACTGTTGCCACAAAGTTGGAAGCATAGCAGTTGGAAGAATAGCATTGAAAAACAACCATAAATCATTATCCCTCTAATAATGCAGTCAGGCACGTAATGTTCTCCTGGCATCCGCCAAACCCAGACTCGCCCATCTGACTGCCAAACAGAGAAGCATAATTTGTCACTCCACAGAACACATTTCCACTACTCCACAGTCCAGTGTCGGTGTGCTACACCACTCCATCCATTGCTTGGCATTGGACTTGGTATATGAGGCTTGCATGCAGCTGCTCAGCCATGGAAACCCATTACATTAAGCTCCTGCCACATTAATGCCAGTGGAATTTTTCAGCTATAGAAGCAGCAGAGCGTTGGCGACCATGCTCATTAGCAGTCATTGACCCCGCTCTGTGATTTTATGTGGTCTTTCACTTCATGGCTGAGTTGCTGTTGTTCTTAAACACTTTCACTTTCTAATAATATCTCTTACAGATGACTGAGAATATTCAGCAGGGATGAAATTTAATGAGCCATCTTACTGCAAAGGTGGCATCCTTTCACAGTACCACTCTAAAAGTCACTGAGCTCTTCAGAACAACCCATTTTGTAGCACAAATGTTTGCAAATGGAGACTGTATGACTAGGTATTTGATTTTATCCATATGTAGATGTGATGCTCAGTTGTGATCCATAGTGCATTCCATTGACGCACTTCCAGTTTGAGAAGAGGAAATCACTGAAGCACTGACCAGCTTGGTGTGAGTTCCACAGTGCAGTCCAGATACAGCAGCTGTAAGCCGTTTATTTTATAGTGACTGCATCTACACAGAAACATGTTGTGGATCTGAGGTAAGCCTGTTTTTAAACAAATGTAGATAATTGGTTAATAGGAACCTATTGGACTAATTATGGGCAGTTAGCCTAGACCTCCAGATGTATAAATATGGGGAAGGAAGCATTCTGTGTTAATCTTGGCAAAGGTTCAAATGGGGACTGAAATGTTGATGTAACCAGCTTCTGCATCTGCCAAATCGTTATGTATCAATAGATCGACCTGTATAAGGTCAACAGTCAATTGGTTGACCACTGCTGGTCGACATGGAAATAGAAAAAAAAGATAGATACAGTAAAAAGGTTTACGCAGGACAGGTCGACACATGAAAAGGTCGACATGAGATTTTTTTGTTTTTCATGTCATTTTGTGCATAACATGACCAGGAACCCCAATTTGTGAACACGTCCCCTTGCATGTCTTGCTTTCCTTTCCATGCTGTGTGCACAGGTTAGTATTCCCAATCGTAGTCCATGTGGATAATAATTTATGAAAAAGTTACAAAGAATTTTTTTTGTAAAACAGTCACATCAACCTTTTTATGTGTCGACCTTTTTCCCATGTCGACCATGCCCATGTTGCCCAATAGTAGTCAACTTAGTGACTGTCAAACTGGAAGAGCAATGCAAAACAATACAAACTATGCAATATGATATTGACTATGGCCTAGCTCTGAACAGAATCAATATTCACAACACAACAAAAATAGCTAATTCAATTTCATACACAATGAAGTAGGTAATGAATACTTATCTGAGTGGGCCCTCTCCTGTGTCACCGCTCCTCCTCCTTGCAGTTTCTCCAGCTCTCTGCACCTCCTTGTCACTTGCTGCTGTGCACCCGGCTTCCGGCACCTACTTCGTCCACCGTTCGCAGTCCCTTCTCACGCAGGCTGTGGCTGCAGCAGCAGCAGCAGCAGCAGCACACTCTCACTCACCCAGCAGCAACAGTCCTCACACACTTTCTCTCCTCGAGCAGCGCACACACACTCACCCTGCCGCAGCAGCCCACACATTCTCTCTCTCCCCCAGCAGCGCACACACACTCACCCAGAAGCAGCAGCTCTCACAACTTTTCTCTCCCCCAGCACCCTCTCTCTCACCCAGCAGCAGCAGCAGTCTTCACACAACTCTTTCACACATGTGGAAATGTGGCCCTTTTTTGCACACAGCAGCAGCGGCAGCCCGGCAGTGGTGGGGATCTTCACACTCACCCACACTCACTCACTCACTCACTCACTCACTCACTCACTCCAACACACACACCGGCGGCAGCAGCAGCTATCCTCTTGCTGCAGGCTCTGCTGCGCTCAGCCCAGCACCTGCCCCGACTTCCGCCACCACTTCACTTCCGGTTTCCATCAGCGTCCACCTATAGCATACCTCCCAACATCCAGAGAGTTGAATTCGGGATCCCACGACAAAGATGCGCTGGTCTGTTGAAAAGGGGGCATGACTTTGCTGGAATGATGTGCTCGCGAGCCTCACCTGCCTTTTCATCACAGTTTTGCTCTGTGAACTGCTGGCAATGCCCCCAGTCCCTCTGGCTCACTGGAATAGACACTGTGCGCATGCGCACATCCAGGGCCGGCACGATGCATACGTGGGTTATGCGGCCGTGTAGAGCGCCAATATGTAAAGGCTGCTGCTGCAGAGAGTGAGACAGTCACTCACTACACTGCCGCGGTCACCTGCCCTAGACACAAAACTCCTTTTTGATAAGCTTGCAGCCGTGCATACTCCTGGCTCCCAGCCCTCCGGCGATGACAGGAAACAGGGGGAGTGAGACAGTGGGCTGCTGTATCTATCACACGGGATATAAACTACCAGGGGTGGATTGGCCCAGAGGGACACTGTGATCATTTGCTGGTGGGCTGGGCCCATCCTTTTCCTACTAGTGATCGTGCTACCCCTCCCCTCCATCCACATGGGGCCTTTTCATATATGGACCCTTAATCCTTCCTCCAGCGCTGCAGAAACCGGTGGGCACTAAGACCCATTCGCGGGGTGGGGGGTGTAGATGAGTTTGCCTGCTGCTGAGGTGGAAAGACAGCCACTGCGAGGAGTGAGGAGATTTTGCTGGCCGCTGCTGGGAGGAGAGAGGGGGGCTGCCGGTGTCTGACCCACACAGTGTGGAGAGTGCTGATGCTGCTGTCTAGGAGCAAGAGGTGCAGCTGTCCCACCTGTGTGAGGCTGCTGCTGTCAGCGGTGGGACTCACGGCTGCAGGGACCCAGGTGTTGCAGGCAAGAGGTGAGATTATTATTTCCTTCCACTTCCATACTGCCCTGCTTCCCACTACTGCTCCCACCCGGCCCCTTGCTTCCCACTACTGCTCCCAGCAGGCCTCCTGCTTCCCGCTACTAGTCCTAGATTGCCTTCTGCTCCCAACCACCACTACTCCCAGCTGCCCTTTGCTTCCCACTATTACTCCCAACTGGCCCCTGCTTCCCATTACTATTCTCAGCCTGACCTCTGCTTCGCACCACTACTACTCCAAGTCAGGGCCGCCCCAAAGCATACACGAGTATGCAGCTGCATAGATCGCAACACTGTGGAGGGTGCCACCGTGAAATATCAGGACTGCTGTCAGCTGGATTCCTGTGAGAGGAGTGAGGTTTTGTAATGTCAGTACTTAACCGCTACATGTCCAGCACCTGTGGCCAATCAGAGCACTCTGTGGTTGGGTGTGTAGACAGCAGCAGCCACTGCTACTACCACTCTCCCAGCTACCGCTCTCCTGTGCGGGGCATGTTGAAAGAATGGCGCAGCCCCCCATTCAGGAAGCATTGCCCGGACCTCAGATGTCAGACAGTAGCAGACGGCCGGCGCTCCGAGTGTGACCTGGCCCGTTACTCATGGTTGGGACCATGAGATGGTGAGAAAGCCCTCTGGTGATGAGAGGGAGATGGGTGACCTGGGGACACTGTGCAGTCTGCCTGGTGGCAGCAGTAGGCTGAGGTGTGTCCTGTGATATATATGTGCAGGATGGGGGGATACCACAGCTTGACCTACACAAGTAGAGAGAGCACCACTTTCTGTCAAACTCAAGTGACAGGTCGACACGCCCACAATTATGCAAATCAAGCCTTAACCACGCCCACAATTAGGCAAACCACGTCTAACCATGCCCCTAATTATACAAATCACGCCCTAATCACGTCCCTAATTATGCAAATCACGCCCTAATCACGCCCCTAATCACTCCTCCGACACTCCCACTTTCCCTCCCCTTCTGATGTTGTTTTATAGGAAATAAGCTTACAAAAGGAGTTATAAGCGTCGTTTAACCATTGAAAACCCTCCTGTTTATTAACTCTTAGTTGCACCAGTAAATGTTATATCCGGATGATTTATAAAATAAGCGTACGAGCTACGAATGCTGTTTATTGGCTTCAGAGTGCTATCTATAAAAGTGTACGCTATTATGTCTGCGGACAAAAGAAGCGTTGTGTTACGAGGGTCGGCAAACCGAAAAAAGCGTATGAAGAATGCGTATTACACAGTATTAAACCCGGGGAGTTATAGTGGCTTTGATAAGTTTTATACATCGAATAAATATGTGTTTAAACGTGGCGATATTAAAGAATGGCTGTAAAAACAAGACGCGTATACATTACATAAGCCGATCAGGAAAAACTATAAAAGGAACATGATCTGCGTATCGGATATAAATCGACAATGGCAATGCGACTTGGTTTCGCTCATAGATCTTGCTAAGTACAACGATGGATTTAAGTACATACTAAACATCATCGATATTTTCAGCTAGAGATCGTGGGCTGAAAGCCTAATGACTAAGAACGCTACATCAGTCGCTAATGCTTTTGAAAAAATATTTCAGCAGGGTTCCGTACCAAAGAAGCTGCAAACAGACTGCGGTAAAGAGTTTCTAAACAAAACCTTAAAAAAAGTATTAGAAAAATACGATATACATCATTTTACGACTAATAACGACGTAAAGGCGGCTGTCATAGAGCGCTTTAATAGAACTTTAAAAACACGGATGTGGCGCTATTTCACAGCGCAGAATACTTACAGATATATAGATGTTTTACAGGACTTTATATACAGCTATAATAATACGTACCACAGAACGATTAAGTGTGCACCGTGTGAAGTGAAGCCCTCTAACGCATTGAGGATTTTCAAGACGGTGTATGGCGATTACTTTAAAGACTGTAAACAAGCGCCTTGTTTATCCATCGGTGAACACGTGCGCATATCCAAATATAAGGATATATTTCAGAAAGGTTACGAAGATAATTATTCTGAGGAAATATTTGTCATACAGAGTGTGAACACTAAAGGTCTTAAGCCGCTTTATAAGTTGACAGATCTGTACGGTGAAGTTATAACGGGTAGTTTTTACCCCGAAGAACTTCAAAGCATCCCCAAAAACTATAAAAGAATTTACAAAGTGGAAAAGATTTTAAAAAATAAGACGGTCAGAGGTCAAAAATACGCGTTAGTCAAATGGCGCGGGTACCCCGCAAAATTTAACAGTTGGGTCGATGCATCGGAGATAAAAGACATATAAAGCTCATTACTATCTACACAAGACGAGCAATGGATGACAAGTCGTTCTACATAACTTTACCCAGCAATGCCTCATCGGTTACTTTCCCACAAAATAAGATTTCTAACTATACGACAAAACTTGCAAAGTCGATACACTTAAGCGGTGAGTGGGAAGTCGCTCTTACAGAGATACAATATCCGCACACGTGGAATACATTGGATTTACAAGATTGTAGATTGCAAATATCATGGGGTGGAACGGCGGATCAGCCGGTGGCAAGAGTCGTGAGTGTGTGCATTAAACCGGGTTTTTATGAAACAATTGATGCGCTACTGAACGTAATCAATGCGGAAATTGTACAACAGAAACTGGACGTTGGATTAAGACTAACGTACGATCCGTTTGCACGCATTGTAACATGCGACAGTAAGCGGATGTATCAAATCCACGCCGGTTCTAAACTGACATGGATACTGGGTTTACAGCCTAAAACTAAGATTTCTAAACCATGCGCCGACATCAAAGGTGGTCAGTATACGCTGTACGTGTACACAGACATTATCGAACACCAGAGGGTCGGTGATAGTTATGTACCGCTACTCCGCACTGTCGAAATTAAGGGCCATAACAATGAGGTGATCACAATACGATATGAGAAGCCCGATTACGTACCTTTGTGCAAAGCGCATTTTGACACAGTGGCCATAGAGATAAAGAACGACCAGAACAAGAACATCTCATTTAAGTTTGGTAAAGTGATCGTGAAACTACACTTTAGACGTCGCAAAAACGATATTTATTAACTAAACAGAATGGTAGCTGTTAAAAATTATGGCGATCCTGGTCTCTACGTGCAATATTATAAAACGCAAGCCGGTAATGGATTACCGGGTTTTCACGGCAGCGCGTACATGTACGGATACGGTTTAGGCGGTATTTTTCGAAGTCTTTTCAGAAAAGCTGTTCCTCTTTTCCGGAGAGGCTTAGAGTTAGCTAAACCGCACATGAAGACCGCGGCCCGTAATATCGCGAAAGACGTTATCGGTCAAGCCACAACGGCCGTGATGAATAAAATACACGATGCGAACCAAGCGAAACAAGATGGTTCAGGACTAATATATACAAGAAAAGGCGTGTCTAAAAGAAAACGGAAGCGTATGATAGCGCTTCCGCCATGGGACATACCCTTTTTAAATAAAAACCAGAGACGACGCAACTCAAAGAAGGAGAGAAAGCCGAAGCGCTCCGTCGGTGATATTTTTTAAACAACATGTCTTTCATACACTCCGAGTCCGTTGAATGCGCAAAAACAGAGCTGGATCTTTTTGACGTGCCTCCGACACAAACTAGCATAGAGAAAAGTCTATACGTCGAAGTTCAACCTTTAGCGGCATTATCCGACACGGCGCCGCTTGAATTTTATATAGCGGCCAGCGGCGAACACTACTATGATCTGAACAACACACTGCTGTACGTGACGTGTAAGATCGTACGAAACGATAACACACAGCTGGTCCAAGGGGCTCGGGTTGCCCTTATTAATTACCCCATAGCTACATTATTCAGCCAAGTGGATGTAACTTTGGGCGACAGGCTCATATCACAATCCAACAACCTTTACGCTTACAGGGCGTACATTGAGACTATATTGAATTATAGCTCGGACGCTTTGTCAACAAAGCACACCACAGGCTTATTTTACAAAGATGTGGCTGGAGAACACAACAACAGGACACTGGACGGACCTAATACGGGGTTCAAAAAACGCGCAGAAGCAACATCGCAGAGTCGCACGGTTGAATTGCTCGGACCGCTTCACTGCGACCTTTTCCACCAACATAAACTAATTTTAAACGCTGTTGACCTGAAGATTAAACTCACCAGAAACAAAGACGCATTCTGCTTAATGTCAGCTGAAGCGGATGCCTTTAAAATACAGATCACAGCGGCGTCCCTGTTCGTGAAAAGAGTTCAGGTCTCACCGGCCGTGCGGATCGGGCACGCGCAGGCCCTGCTAAATGGCAATGCGAAATACGCGATTGACCGCGTTGGGATGAAAATCTACAGCGTACCAGCGGGCAGTAGAGTATTTAATCTAGAAAATCTATTTTTAGGTCAAGTTCCGAAAACGGTCATAGCCGGCTTTGTGGACAACGAAGCATTTTCAGGCGTCCTTAATCGGAATCCACTTTGTTTTGAACATAAAAATGTAAGCTTTGCGTCCCTTTATCTGGATGGTACGCCGCACCCTGCAAAACCATTTCAACCAGACTTTGAACACGGTAATGCCGTAAGAGAGTATATGTCGCTCATACAGATCACAAATAAGCAGAAATCTGACGCCGGCATACTGATTGACCGCGAGGAGTACCTCAACGGCTATACACTATTTGCTTTTGATCTGTCGCCGGAGCAGGAATGCGGAGAACACCTTTCCCTGATAAGAACAGGCAATCTACGCGCAGAATTTCGCTTTGCAGAAGCGTTGGACCGGACAGTCAATGTGATAATATACGCTCTATTTGATAACATCATCGAAATTAATCAAAGGCGCGATGTGCTGTACGATTATCTATAAATGAAATAAACTAACACTACGCTGCTGGAAAAATGAACACATTACAGATAAACTGCATTCTGTACGCTGCGCAAAGCACAAGGCATATTTTTAAAGGAACGTATCCGTGTGATCTGTTGCCTAACGATAAACTGACGCAATACCCCTGCGCGTTTGTAATCAACACGCATAGCAGCGGGCAGCCCGGCGAACACTGGTTGGCCGTTTATTTTAATGAACACGGCATTTGTTATTTCTTTGATTCCTACGGGCTCTCGCCGGACAGTGACATTTTCCCAAAGAATATCGTCAAGTTTTTACATTTTAATTCTAAAAGTATTTGTCACCAAAACTGTCGGTTACAAGGTTTTTCAAGCGCTGTATGCGGCCAATACTGTATTTACTTTATATTTATGATGTGTAAAAACTACAAATATGAGGATATTCTGACCCGATTTAGTAATGATACAAAATGTAATGACCGTTTAGTTGCAATGTTTGTAAGGCGACTGCCGAAAAGTCATTGTTTGAATCTCTATTCGGATAAATGTATACAGAAATGTGTAACTTGTAATCATCCCTGTGTTTGAAACATTTTATGTACAATGTTTCATAACTATAATAAACAATGATTTTAAACGTTATGTTGTTGTGCGTGTAATCTTCTTCCAAAAACATAGATTAGAAACAAAGAACAAAACAGACCATTATAAATCATAAGGATATTTTATTGTAACATAAAAAGCATATTTACAGTTACATTAATGTTGCAATATTATAACAATTGTAATCAATACGATGTTTGAAGCATTTTAAATACAATGTTTCATAACTATAATAAACAAACTTTTTTAAACTTTATTACAATGCCAATCCTTAAAAACAATATACCATAGAAATAGATCATAGACTCAACCACGGTGAATCCTGTAACAATCCTACATCACGTTTCTTAGGCATTAAGTAACCGTGAGTCGTTGTTAAACCTGGGCTGCTTAAAACATTGAAGCGTCTTTTTTTATACACTTCTAGCGTTGGAGTTAATAAAAAGTCACCATCAACGTTGTATGTTTCTGATTTTAAACGTTCTAGGTAAATTCTGTTTGATGCGTTGCCGACTACAGTGGATGGAATATTTAATTCAGCCATAGCGTGCATAATTTCACTCCACCCATTTGGCATTTTACGGCTCGACACGCTGTGGCTTTGCGTTATGTGTCTTATTAAATCTAACATGTTGGACCCCTGTACAGCGTTACCTTTATACAGAAATTCGCCTTTAGCGTTCCAGTTTGTGATGTGTTTAGACCCGGCCATTTTACTCAAAAGAATTTCAGAGTTCTTCCTATACCGGGCATTAACGCCGTCCACAACATCGTGATAAACAGAATCAGAACCGTCTGACTGATCAGAGTTGCTTGTTTGAGGATCAGTTGGCATTTTGGGCGTTAAAAGAGTTAAAGATGACATTTCTCTATCAGATTGCTTACTCAACACCAGATATTTCTGCAAAGCGGCTGTGTAACGTATAGCTTTATCATATTCCGATAAATCATTATTCTGTAGTATGTTTATGATTTCCACATCCAGACCTTGGGTGACTGTTTTACGTATATCATCATTAACCGGTTTGTTGCGTAAACGTTCTAACTGCTGCTGAGGCACTAGATACATTTTCTCAGCGTATTCCATTAACGATTAGTCAGTAGACCAGTTATTAACGGTATAGCAAAACCAAGCAACGAGCCAATAAAACCTCCGGACTGCTTCACCAACCGCTTCTTTTTACCAATGTTGCATTTCTTATTGCAAAGTGATTTTATAAGGGCCCGCTTCTTTTTAAGGTAATTCAACTGACGTTGTGTCAAGGGTATTTTACCTTTAAGCATGTTGAGGGCTATCTCACAAATGGTTGTCACCAAATCGTTTGAAGCGTTGGATAAAATAGCATTTCTTTGAGCGGGAGTCGCCTTTATTAATGCTTTTAAAAGCGTCCAATTACGACGTAAACGATTCGACATGCTCTCTGTCGGTGGCTCTAAGATAAATGACTAAAGTTGTAGAATTACCGCTTTTTAGAAGCATGTTTTTTAATGACATAAGCCACCGGCTCATCTGGTGGAAATAAGCCGCTTCGTAAACGGTATTCGTCAAGCGTATTGGTTCTTAAATCAACCAGTAAATAGCCATACGGTACGGTTGTCGCATTTTGGAATGCGTCCAGAAAGAACTTACTATTACCGGGGTACATTTGTCTAGCCAGAGTCGTCACCTGCAATTTATCCCTTGGATTTTTGAAAAGGACCATATATTTTGTGTTTAGATGTATCGTCCTGCTCTTTTTACCTTGGCAAAAGACATTTTGCACTAGGTACATGATACTGAGGTTTCTGTGGTGTACATACTTTGTGAATGCTTTCTCAATCTCAGAATTATTACTAGCCGACTCCATCAGATCATCAACAACCGCTAAATTAATCCTATCAGGAGGAAAAAGTTGGTCGTCGTTAAAAGTCTCAGGTAGACCCTCTATAAAACGAATGCTTGGGTAATCACGCAGAAGCTGATCGTACATAGGTTGCCAACAGCCGTAAAACCAAACAATATTATCAGGCTGGTGTGATATGTGCGTAGCTGCATTTTGCAGCAGCATTTTTACAAAATAACTTTTACCCGAGTTGGAGGGGCCTGCTAAAATGCATGAAAATGGATGTTGCAGTCTGACATCCATCTTAATAACCAAACGGTAGCGTTGTGAAGTTATCTGTAAGCCTCCGTTTAGTGTAAACGCACTTTTGCGTTTTCTGCAGCATTCGCGTTTCAATTTGCCAATACTTTTTAACCCGCACTATGCCTGGTTGACGTATCACAATTTTTTTCTGGTCGTCACCTTCGGGATTTAAAGGGTAATCCAAGACCAACTCTTTCAGGCTGTCAAAGTTGACATGTTGCGCATTATCAACGTTGAGCGTGATACCTTTAACTTTTAAACAGGTCTTTCCGTTATTTAGACGATAGCCGTATGATTTGGGGCCTGATGAGACAAACTCTGTTATATGCGTACCGGCAGGTATTTCGCTAGTCAGTTCGCCTAGATAATCCCCCAACGGCGGATTCCAATCACCGGGTCTGCTGACAAAAATAACAGAGTCTGTATCGTGGTAAAGACAACGTTCTTGTAATACATCCAATAGCTTGTATAGTTCAATTCTAGCATGCGCTGTTGTAATCGCAGCTATAAAAACATTACAGTTACTTGATCGGTGTGATATGTGCGTAGCTGCATTTTGCAGCAGCATTTTTACAAAATAACTTTTACCCGAGTTGGAGGGGCCGCTAAAATGCATGAAAATGGATGTTGCAGTCTGACATCCATCTTAATAACCAAACGGTAGCGTTGTGAAGTTATCTGTAAGCCTCCGTTTAGTGTAAACGCACTTTTGCGTTTTCTGCAGCATTCGCGTTTCAATTTGCCAATACTTTTTAACCCGCACTATGCCTGGTTGACGTATCACAATTTTTTTCTGGTCGTCACCTTCGGGATTTAAAGGGTAATCCAAGACCAACTCTTTCAGGCTGTCAAAGTTGACATGTTGCGCATTATCAACGTTGAGCGTGATACCTTTAACTTTTAAACAGGTCTTTCCGTTATTTAGACGATAGCCGTATGATTTGGGGCCTGATGAGACAAACTCTGTTATATGCGTACCGGCAGGTATTTCGCTAGTCAGTTCGCCTAGATAATCCCCCAACGGCGGATTCCAATCACCGGGTCTGCTGACAAAAATAACAGAGTCTGTATCGTGGTAAAGACAACGTTCTTGTAATACATCCAATAGCTTGTATAGTTCAATTCTAGCATGCGCTGTTGTAATCGCAGCTATAAAAACATTACAGTTACTTGATCGGGTGTAATGGTCTTTGGCGTACTTCCAATTTACCATGACAGTGTCGTCATCGATAAAGTCTAAAGCAGACACCTCATAGTGAGGTAAAAACGCGTATTCAAAAAGCTTGTCGGGATCAGACACTAGACTAGTGTTGGGCATGTTATTACGTTGACCAAACTTTCCCCATAAGGAGTTTAAAAACAATTTTGAAATTTGTCTTTTTGCGGGGTTGATTTCTATGTGATCGGGTCGTAAAGACACACCTTCATTCTTTAGATAGGCGTCTATATACGCCCGTCGTTTCTCAGAGTCTGTACACCAATCGGGATAACCAGAAGCCTCTTGTTTATCCCTAAGATGCATTTTAATGTAACCTGAAAACAAATCGTCAGATCGTTGATCAAAATGCCACACTTCATAGATTTTGCACACTTTGTAGCCCCTTGTCAACTGCTAAATTTATTTCTATGGTACACCACGTACCGACGAGCGCTCGTTCCTCATCACTATGTTCGCACGACTCTGCCTGTCCAGACTCAGCGCATGTGCAACATAAAGGAAACATTAGTTTCCCGAGCATTTTAACCAGTAGAACCGGAAAGAAAAGCTCACGCGGCGGGTACACTTTTACTTTAGCGATACCAAAATATGTTGTGATGTCGTCAAAATCTTTATAAATGATCCTGGGATGTTTTACAGGATATGCTTTGTTTTTGTTGACAAATGGGTATAGGCTGGTAAAATCATAGTAGTGTATCTGTTCATCCGTCTGTGCTTTGTGATACAGCTTTATGGCGTTTGTACGTCCGCCGTAAAGCGAATCTCGTGGGTCCAAGGGTTCGGGCAAACCTTTGCCCCTAAGAAACTCCTGTAGACGGGCATCGTCCTGTAACATTTTTTTCCACTGGCACTCCCAAATAACACGCACGTGAAATCCGCAGAGCTTAAGAAAATTAATTCTCACCTGTGTCTTGTGGCGTAATTGACCGTAGGTCGTTTGACTCTCTTTGTTTTCATCATCGGGGTTGTAACAAGCGCTACAACCATGAAAAAAACAACCTTGGAACTCAAATGCTGTTTGTAACCCATCGATCACTGAATAGCCGTCCAGGTAGTAGCTACCAACTTTCTTCTCACTACCTTGTAACGCGTGTCTTATTTCTATGCCTTCTGTATGCGCTATGTACATTAACCACTGTATGGCTGGTGTTGAGTAACGCTTCTGAGTTTTGTGATAGTTATCAGACGGTACAAGCGCCAACGTGTAATCCTTTAAAAATTTACATCGGTACATGGCCATGCAAACAGCGGCCAGCGTGACCAGTTGAAATGGATCAATGTATCTCTTAACAATAACCGGCTTATTTTTCTTATATACGACAACTTCCTGTTCGGTCATCGATATAACGGCATCTCGAAACACCTTACAAGCCCTCTGTAATATTACCACATCCTCCTTGCAATAGCGTTTAAGTTCATCCTGGAAGTTAAACGACTTATGCTTACATCTTTCGTACCAATCTTTGAATTCAATCTTTTCTGTCCCCATCATATATTGCATGCCGAAATGTTGAATATCCGGCATGGCACCTATATAATTTTGGTTAGCGGCTTTGTTAAAAAAATGGGGGAAATAACCTTTTGAACCATCAAAACCCATTGCTTTTGGTAAACGACTGAGGCGCATAGGCAAGAAATTTAAAGAATCGATAAATCGAATATTTAAATCACTCACCGTTACGCACAACAGTTTACCGCCTTGTGCCAACACAGAGGTTTTCAATTTTTCCTTAATCAATTGACGCATTACAAAGTACGCATCATAACGCCCTGCGTTATGGGCTATGAATGTGTATCCCGCAAATTTTGGTCTCATGAATGTTTTTACAAACTCTGCGATACAATCAGTGCCCTGAAATTCCCAGGATTTCTCATCTATCAGCGTTAATGCGTAACAGTAATTAGGTATGTGCACGCTCGTTTCTTGCATGCATTCAAAATCATAAAAAATGTATTTTAAAGTAGGAATCGTAGGTTTAATGTTTTGAATGTAACACAAATGACCCGCAAAATTGTCAACATTCACTTTGCAAACGGGACAGTTCATACCCCGACAAACGTGGTCGGGATTGGTGTACAAACCACAGCGATCGCAATACATTTTTTGAAGGCACGGCATTTTCATAGCCAACGCTAAAGACTTGTGCGTCTCTAAACAGTCTGTTGACCTGCAAAACACCCTACACTGCGTACACCTTAGCGTTGCCTGACCTATATCAACGCAATCCTGCCTGAGACACGACTTACAAAAGAAAAGACAGTCGTGCTTATTTCTGTGGTGGTACACATTGTTGCAAAATTTACAGAAGTAACGGGCACCAACAAAAGCTTTAATGTCCAAAATACCATAGTAATGATCATCGTGCCATAGGATGAACAGTATGTTGTCTTTGTATCGACAATCTGTGCTATAACAATTCCAGCAACCATTACTGTAATAAAGAATCTTAATTGATGACTTTAAATGGTTTTCAAAACAAGCAACATCGCTAAAGCTGATCATTTTATCAAGGGGCAAATTTAATGCTTTATGAATCTCGATTGCCCTTTCGTGTATCACTTGGTCTGTGGAATTATTTTTGTCCAGAAGTTTGCAGAGGCTAGCCGCCAGACACAGATTGTTACCGCTGTTATTAAAATCAAATAAAAAACGACTGCGCTTTTGAATAATTAGACTAAATGGAATTCTCCGTAGATCCCTCCCCGTCAGGGCTCCGCCTACACGATTCTTGAAAACAGAGATCACAAATTTCAACTCTGTATCAAATAAAACCTCAGCATTACTTTGCAGCGTGTTTGTTATCCGATTCAAAAAACTGACGGCGTCTAATGACTCGCGCGGCTTACGGTGTGAATAGATGGCATTGTGTAACCCTCCACCTTCCAACCTTAGCTGTATACGATGGTTAGGGTCGACATTAATCATGTAGCTGTCAAGCATAGTCTGTATTGCATCGTGTATCGCCCTCGTAGCTTCTACAAATGATGAGATTCTATTCAAGTTGATAAAACGGAAATGATGGTGTAATTCAGACGCCCTGAAATTGGGGTGATCTCGTTCGTACCTGTCTATGGTTTCTAAAAACACAGGGTGCGTTGCCTCGCTATTACTAGGCGTTTCCGGACCAGCCGGTCCGGGTGATGCTACGCGCTCGGAGCTGTCCGTCTGTGCTGTCCGTCTGTCTATGTGTTGTGACGGTATGTTGTCATTCTGTTCATTAAATCTACGTGTGCCTCGTCGCGCCATTCTAAGGCTCTTTTGTTTTATTAAGTTTCTTAACGTTCTTATGGTTCGTTTTACTTTTAAATTTCTGCTTGTATTTTTACGTCCCTGTGCTCTACGCATTGCAATGTTGTTCAAACCGCAACCTGTCATAAATAGTCATGTCGGTGTTTTTTTACCGAATGAGTTGACCTCTAGGAAATCACAAGTCTCCCTAACTAGGTTGTTCCTTTCTATTGCGAGTTCCAGATAGCGTTTAATACATTTATTAAGCGCACGCTGATCTCGTTTGCCGCTGTGCATTATTTCTGCGAGTCGTGTTAACATTCCCGTGGACACGTGGTTCGTGTAAGTGACTTCTCTCCAAACAGCCCCTAACAGCGCATTATATTTTAATTCTGCTGCTTTACTCGCGCGATCTGCCCTCGTGGGTTTGCCTGTAGGATTTTGCCGACAACCACCAGCACCTGTTGAACATACGTCTGATGACCCGTCGTCAGCCTCAGCCATTGTGCTCTGACGCGACGGCCGTTGTTGTTGTCTAACATCAATACCAGATGGACCGACAACAACATCGTCCGTCGCCGCAGAACGCGACTCTACCACTGACGCTCTAACCCCTTTGTTTGGCACTTCTGAAATATCAACACAATCATGACCAGCCACAGCTTCTACATCGGTTATATAAAATGACTGTGCGTCTTGAAGTAAATCATAACAGACATCTGGATTTATAACGGGGTCAACCTGCGTATCTGGAATTATAATGGGTTCAACCTGTGTGTCTGGAATTATAATGGGTTCAATCTGTGTATCTGGAATTATAATGGGATCATTCTGAGTTACTGATGTTATTATAACCCTATTTTCTTTTGTATATTTGATCTTGTACTTTTTTGAGAGCCGATTGGCCCTCTTACCTTTTGCAATCTGTGAGTCATCAGTTTTATCACTAACACAGTTCGTTTGTTCATCATCATCATCATGATCGGGCAACATCTTGAATTTGTTGACGTTGTTACATCTAGTTGGCGCATCTTGTAACGCCGTCAACCGCCTTCTTTTAGACTCGGTTTTGTCTGTATAATCCAACTTCCTCTTCACACCCCTTTGCTTAGGTATTTCATTCACCCAATGCGTTGTGCGCGACACATCACTCACACGACTGTTTGGATTAATTTTATCGTACATCTGATTCATTATCAATGGCTTAGAACCAAATAGGCGTAAATGTCTGTTCGGCGGCTGCATGTATTGATTCTCTTTGTCATCGGGTCTATGCGTTGTTGTATCAGGTGTGCTTGTACGGGGCGCCGCTTCTTCGATCGTTTCATCATCTGATGTAAGTATAGAACAGTAGCCGGAAGGATCTATGTTGTACAAATTTTCATCGAATGCTAAAAAACAAAAACAATTAATTAGTTGCATTTTACATTTTTGCTCTGTGAAAACATTAGCTTTTTAAATACGTGTAACAACCGTATAGCGATGTTTAATTAACTAACTATCGATAGAAAACATAACAGTTAGATGCACGTCTATGATTGACATTTTTTCTCTGTTAAAAAATTAATGTTTTAAATATGTGTAACAATCGTATAACCACGTTTAATTAACTAACTAACTATAGAAAACATAACATTTAGTTAAATGTACGGCTATGATTGACATTTTTTCTCTGTTAAAAAATTAACGTTTTAAATGCTTGTAACAAATGAATAGCGTCGTTGAATTAACTTACTAACGATAGAAAACATAACAATTAGATGTACGGCTATGATTGACAGTTTTTTTTCTGTTAAAAATTAACGTTTTAACTGCTTATAACAAATCAATAGCTTTGTTGAATTAACTTACTATCGATAGAAAACTCTGCTTGCGGTTCTGACTCCTGTGATGGCAGCGGACGCAGTTGCACATCGCGCATATACTTTTCAAAGCTTGTTTCCACGCATAGACGGTTAGGGCTATCTGCAAAATACAAATGAGCAATTTAAAATCATTTCATACCATAAGACGTGATAAGGGCTAAAACGGAATAACATTTTAAACACGCTTGGTATAGAGCTATATATAAACTTACAAAGAATTAAGTTTCAAAAAGGTTTGAGATTACCTAAAGGATAAAAAAGGCTCTGTCTAGATGGACCAATTGGTCCTTATCTAACGTCAAATTCTATGTTTCTAATACACGTACAGCTACTTTGCGAACTCGGTAAAAACGTATCATTAGTTTTAAAAAGCTAAATTCACAAACATATACATACAACTGCTTTGAGACTTCGGTGAATCAGCGTATGCCTTATAAGTATTCTGAATCGCTTCATCAGCAGAACCATTCGCGCATTCTACGACGTCTGGATCTGTCCTTCTCAGCCCTTGACCGACCGGTCCTGCGTAAGATTAATTCTTGTTAACTATGCGAGCAAAAGCATTTTAAAAACAAATTAAAATTATTCAGCAGTCGATAAACTTACGATCACAAGATTTAACATTATATATCTATAAAATAACATTATTTATGAACCGTTAAACATTGTATGACCACTTACGAGTTAGCGGTTGATAAAGATGCTCATCAATTTGCGAAAGACTAGCGATCATGTCATCGTCAGAAATTTCAAATACTTTGCGACTCGCTGACTGTTAAAAAGATATAGTGTAGATTATATTTATCGCTAATTTATGTTTTTACATAATAATACCTCTTGTAAATATATTTTAACGACTCTATGATCAAATAAACCGTACATAAATACATACCGCCATTATTATTTTAACAGACGCTTCGTCTTGAAATAATCTTAATGCTGTAAGACAAAAATTATAATAAATGTATTTTAAATATACATGAATAAAACATATACTCTAAACAACGTATTTACACAACACTTATGAATCACAAAAATATTGTGATAATCTTTTAAATATATATATATTTTTTTTAATTAAAACAGAAAATGTTAATACGATAATACAGGCATTGCCAAAAATAAACCATTAGATGTCACTCATTCATACGTAATAGACGTGTTTGATTTTTAAAATACAATACACATCTATATATAAAAAATTATCATATAACCCTATATATATATATATATATATATATATATATATACACACCCACAACATATGCAACATTCTTCAAAGTAAGTAACGTTCTGCATCCTGCGGTTATTAGCAACAAATCAACTTTTTGGGAAATGTCACAGCCCTTGTTAGCGCAAGATACCATTAATTATATAGGCCGTCATTAAAGTAAGTATGCCGTATAAGAAAATTGATAACGTCGTAGGTAATATTGTCTAAGATGGAGAAACATAATAAAATATAAATAAATAATAATTAAATAAAAAAACGGTAAATAATTATAATACTTACATATACCTTGCTTGATTTCTTCTGTGTGAGAGATTTCAATGCTGTGCTGGTATGGCTACAGGACTCTCCTTATAAAGCTGAAATATTGTTGACACATGCAAAACACAGACCCCTGCGGGTGGAGCTATAGGGGGCATGTACAAATCGAGTTTCAAAAAACAGCCTATTTATTAATAAACACATAATTTTATACCTGATTATGTTATACAATTAATTTATACGGCTTTATCTTCCATAAAGCAATGCCAACATTTTGAATATAAACACGCGGTGTTTTTACAAACGATATTAGTATGTATATATATATATACACGATCAGCTCTATCTCGCTTCTATATTTTAGCAACATTTAGATTTAATACGTATGTCTGTCAAGTATTGTTAATGTAGCCACAGCTTTTCAAATGTGAAACGGCATTAATGTTTAAAATATTTCGCTCGTCAAATGATAAAAACAGTTTAGTTCCTATATGACGCAGAATGATTTTACCGATTTGTACTACTTGTTGCTAACCATTAGGCTCTATCAATACTGGTTAGCATCTATAAACCGGCAATTAAGTATTATGCTTATTACCAGTCGTGTTACTGCAGCGCAGTTAAAATGGTTCTCTCTCTATATCTTTTAACCACCAACCGCTGCTAATTGATAATATATCTTTATCCATAGCGTGTATGTCATTTTACATCTGACAACCAGTCAATTACAAACTCGTGTTCTCATAGCACTCTTGATAGACCTTAATTAATGACCAGACAAGTCTGGTCATGTCTGTTTGCCCTATTAGTTCAAACTTCGGTCACTAGCAAATTCCCCAGTCTTACAAATTATCATATCCCTAGTAACAGAACTTAATTACCCCTGCAACTTTCTTGTTTGCAACAGTCAAATAGCTCTAAATATAAAAAAACATAAGGACCACCTAGACCTCAATGTCAAATCCTAATTAAAGCAAACAGGTTTGTCTATGTGTACTGTTTGCATGACAATTAGCTATAACAGAACTTAATTACCATGCAGCTTTCTTGTTTGCAATAGTCAAATAGCTCTAAATATAAAAAACATAAGGACCACCTAGACCTCAATGTCAAATCCTAATATCAATAATATATTACTTCTCTGTAATTAAAACAAATGACACGTCTATGTTTACTGGTCATTAGTTAACCAATCCGTCTGTAACAACGTAAACATTGTAAGGACATCCTAGACATCTATGTCAACTACTAATTAAAACAAATGACACGTCTATTTGTACCGGTCATTAGTTTACTAATCTGTCACAAACACCATAGCTTAAAATACACATATAGTGAACTCTTAATGCACACATACAGCTGTGTCCATTAATAAGTCAGCTATCTGTAACAAAGCTTAAAGATCGAGTTCAACTGTTGGTCACAGAAGGTAAATTAAGGCTGCTATAAGGTTTATACAAGTTTATAGATATCACTCTGAAGCCAATAAACAGCATTCGGAGCTCGTACGCTTATTTTATAAATCATCCGGATATAACATTTACTGGTGCAACTAAGAGTTAATAAACAGGAGGGTTTTCAATGGTTAAACGACACTTATAACTCCTTTTGTAAGCTTATTTCCTATAAAACAACATCAGAAGGGGAGGGAAAGTGGGAGTGTCGGAGGAGTGATTAGGGGCGTGATTAGGGCGTGATTTGCATAATTAGGGGCGTGATTGGGGCGTGATTTACATAATTAGGGGCGTGGTTTGGTGTGGTTTGCCTAATTGTGGGCATGGTTAAGGCTTGATTTGCATAATTGTGGGCGTGTCGACCTGTCACTTGAGTTTGACAGAAAGTGGTGCTCTCTCTACTTACACATTACCAATGGAGTCCCTGCTCTACCCACTGCCACCTCCCGACTCTGGCGAAATGACAAACTGACAGCATGAGGCACACACTCCTGATGCACTGCCCACAGAGAGCCCTGACCACGGGATGAGGTGAGCGAGCAAGGAAAGCACTGGGACAGGTTACCACTGTAACAAACCTGGGCCCCGGCCAACTACTATCTCCCTGTCACCCCTGCTTCCCCAAAACCCACTATCTCCCTGTCACTCCTGCCTCCCCAGTCACTATCCACCTGTCACCCCTGCCTCACCAGTCACTCACTATCCACCTGTCACTCCTGCCTCCCCATTCACTCATTATCCTGTCTCCACAGCCACCCACTATCCACATGTCACTCCTGCCTCCCAAGTCACTTACTATCCACCTGTCACTCCTGCCTCCCCAATCACTATCCACCTGTCACTCCTGCCTCCCCAGTCACTCACTATCTACCTGTCACTCCTGTCTCCACAGTCACCCACTATCCACATGTCACTCCTACCTACCAAATAACTCACTATCCACCTGTCACTCCTGCCTTCCCAGTCACCCACTATCTCCCTGTCACTCCTGCCTCCCAACTCACACACTATCTCCCAGTCACCCCTGCCTCTCCAGTCACCCACTAAATCTCTGCCACCTTTGCCACCCCAGTCACCAACTATCTCCCAGTCTCTCCTGCCACCTCAGTCACCCACTATCTCACTGTACTCTTTGGGGTACTGTTGTGTGGCCACACCCATTCCTTGTGAAACCACACCCTTTTTTGTGGCAGCATGTGTGCTGTCCCTGTAAAAAGTGGATCCCATCAAGGGATGCCAAAATGTATTTTCGCTTACAAAAAAAAATAAGCTTTGGCCGGCCCTGCGCACACCATCTATTTATCGCAGCTCTGAACTAAGCAGGGCAGCAAGTGATAGGGAGCTTCCCAACTGACCCAGTGGTGCACCCAGGGGGGGTTTCCGAGCACCCAGAAACCCCCCTCCATTAAAAAAAAATAAAAATTTTAAGCTGCATGAGTATTATTAATGGCTGTCTAGCGTCCTCTGCAGCCTGCTGTCTTCCTGGTGGCACTTGTAAGTGCAATAAAAGTTTACTTTATTTTAATTATAGTACATATATATCCATGTGCATACACATATACACATCTATATACATATACACACACACACACACACACACACACACACACACACACACACGATATATATATTCATATATATATATATATATATATATCATATGTGTGTGTGTGTGTTTATATGTATGTATGTATGTATGTATGTATATACATGTGTATATGTGTATGCACATGGATATATATGTACTATAATTAAAATAAAGTAAACTTTTATTGCACTTACTGTATGTGTGTACTGTATGTGTGTGTACATATATATTTATATATATGCATGTTTAATATGCTATGTATATGTGTATATGTATGTGTGTGTATGTGATATATATATATATATATGTGTGTAGATATATGTGTATAAATATATATAAAAAAAAAAGAAAGGATAAGGTGGTTTTAAGCGACCAGTGGTGTCTGATGCTAATAGGAGACTCAAATTTAAAAGAAAATATTTTTATTAAATCTAATATGCACCAATAAAAACAAATAAAACAGTAGCCCTAGTTACAAGGGGCTAAAAAAGTTACTAAAAAACCGTATATAAAATATAAGTTAGTATAAAATCAATAATACAAACTTAGATAAGACAAGAGAAAAAAAAGTCCTAAAAAGTACAAACTTGGACATAAGATCAGCATAAAAAGTATATAAAAAAGTTCTTAGCTTTTAGAGAGGATATGTATCATAGCACCCAACGCGTTTCGTCCTAGCTGGACTTCATCATATATATATATATATATATATATACACACACACGCAGACACACTAGTTTTACAGACCCAGCATATACTGAGTCACCTCAGTCCCCACCTCCGTGATTTGCTCCGCCCAGTTCTTGAAACCCCCCCATGCAAATCCTGCGTTTGCCACTGTGGCCCCCTACCCCACCCCACCGTGGAACACTGTGACCCATGGGAAGGACAGCGGGACATACACCAAAAAATAGTTGGGAGATTTGCTATAGCTCCTTTTCACTCAGATTGTTAGGCTATATTGCACTAGGAAGCACATTTGTCCTCATTTATTTTTCAGATTGTAATACGTTTTTGGAGTCAAGTGATCTTATTAAGATCTTCATTTAAAAAAAATATGAGTTAAGCTGTTTTATTTTATACACATGCGCCCTCATTCCGAGTTGTTCGCTCGTTATTTTTTTTTCGCAACGGAGCGATTTGTCGCAAACTGTGCATGTGCAATGTTCGCAGTGCATCTGCGCCAAGTAAATTTGCTAAAAAGTTTGGTATTTTACTCACGGCTTAACGAAGAAATTTCTTCGTTCTGGTGATCGGAGTGTGATTGACAGGAAGTGGGTGTTTCTGGGCAGAAACTGTCCGTTTTATGGGTGTGTGTGAAAAAACGCTGCCATTTCTGGGAAAAATGCGGGAGTGGCTGGAGAAACGGTGGAGTGTCTGGGCGAACGCTGGGTGTGTTTGTGACGTCAAACCAGGAACGAAACTGACTGAACTGATCGCAGTGGCAGAGTAAGTCCCGAGCTACTCAGAAACTGCAAAGAAATTTCTATTCGCAATTCTGCGAATCTTTCGTTCGCAATTCTGCTATGCTAAGATTCACTCCCAGTAGGCGGCGGCTTACCGTGTGCAATGCTGCTAAAAGCAGCTAGCGAGCGAACAACTCGGAATGAGGGCCATGGTACGGGTTCACTAATAGCCCCTTTATGCACACAAAATTGCTGCTGTATTAAGGCTTATAGTACTAGCATGAGCTCGTCTTTATTTTTTAAGAATGGAGGAGTTGTTGTACTTAACAGGAAAGGAGCTTGAGCCATCTAACACGAGTGGATTACATAGTAACATAGTAACATAGTTGGTGAGGTTGAAAAAAGACCAGTAGTCCATTGAGTTCAACCTGAATTATATTATATTCCCTATTCTATTCTGGTTAAAGGCTATATCCTCATATATCTTTTTCCGTTAGAAATTTATCTAACCCATTTTTAAATGCATTCACTGAGTCTGCCATTACAACCTTCTCTGGCAGTAAATTCCATATTTGTATTGCCCTTACAGTGAAAAATCTCCTGTGCTGAGTACGAAATTTCCTCTCCTCAAGCCTTATCGGTTGTCCGCGCGTTTGCAAATCACCTGATAGCTCCGCATATTGCCCCTTTATATATTTGTTTATTATTAATCATATCTCCTCTTAGTCATCTCATTTCTAGTGTACACATATCTAACCTAGACAGCCTTCCCTCATAGTCCAGTGTCTCCAACCCCTTAATCAATTTGGTCGCTCGCCTCTGAACCTTTACAAGTTCTAATATGTCTCTTTTATAGCGTGATGCCCAGAACTGTACACAATACTCAAGATGCGGCCGTACCAATGATGTGTACTGTGGCAGGAATACGCTCTCATCCCTTGTCTCAATTCCCTTTTTAATGCATGCTAACACCTTATTTGCCTTTGTTGCTGCACTTTGACATTGTGCACTGCTGCTATATCGACTATCAATGAGAACACCCAAATCCTTTTCTAATACCGTTTCCCCTATATTTTCCCCATTTAATTGGTAGGTTGCATGTTTATTCTTAGTCCCAAAGTGCATAACTTTACATTTTTCCACATTAAACCTCATGTTCCATTTCATTTCCCAAACTTCAAGTTTAATGAAATCGGCCCAAAGATACTCCACATCCACATCTGACTTGATTATCCTACATATTTTAGTATTGTCTGCAAAAATTAATACTGTGCTTTCTAGTCCTTTTCCTAGATCATTTATGAATATGTTAAACAATAGTGGCCCCAGCACAGACCTCTGTGGTATTCCACTGATTACTTTAGCCCAGGTGGAAAACATCCATTTAATCACTACTCGCTGTTCCCTGTAATCAAGCCAATTACTCACCCATGTACAAATAGTGATTCCTATACCAAGATCGCTTAATTTGAAAATCAGCCCCCACTGTGTCGAAAGCTTTTGCAAAATCCAGATAGACCACATCTACTGCGTTACTCTGGTCAAGGTTGTCGCTTAATTTCTCATAGAAGCTAATCAAATTAGTTTGGCATGACCTTTTTCTCACAAAACCATGCTGGTTTTTATTAATAGCATGGGAGTTCTCCAAGTAATCCTGTATGCTAGCTTTAGTATATTTTCCAAAAGTTTCCCCACTATTCATGTTTTCTATTTTAGCTGCCCTGGTTTACTTTTTGCACTTTTTGTTACATTCCTTGTAATACTGGAATGACTCTGCATTCCCATCTGATTTAAACGTTTTGAATGCTTGCCTCTTTTTATCCATTTCGTCCTTTACCTTTTTGTTTAATCACATTGGTTTGAATTTAATACTCTTATTTTTACTGAGTTGCGCTTCCTCAGTCACACCAATATCAGGCGGTTTACAACATGTCCCTTAAAAACTTTTTTTGTCCATTTCTTTCCCATAGAAATTAATCTAGGCAAAAATATTTGAATGTTTTTCTTTATAATTGATTGATTATTGTTTATTACATTGTTGTCAATCAAAATTGTTGAAACTGCAACCCTATGTGAAAACACTGCCCTCATATCTAAAGGACTCAACAGATCTGTTTCAGATATTGGGCAATTATGTATGGAGTGCTGAGGAGAGGTGGTTAACAATTTATGATCAAGCCCTGTACGCCTCCATTCCACACAACAAAGGGATGGAGGCAGTTCAGTCGTTGTTAACAGCAGATTCCGATAAATCAAAGATTGAAATCAAATTAATTAATTTTGGATAGTATCAGTTTTATTTTGAAGCGCAATTACTTCCAATTTGAGGGCTCCAACTACCTCCAGCAGCAGGGAACTGCAATGGGGGACGAAATTTGCTCCATCGTATGCAAACATGCTGATGGGGGTGTGGGAGGAGTCCTTTATTTATGGAACGAACTTTGAGAGAGACCATATTAAATTGTATCGGAGATATATTGATAATTTAATTTTTATATAGAAAGGCAACCAGCATAGCGCTGAACAATTCGTTGATTATCTTCAGACAAATCCTTTTAATCTGAAGCTCACGTCTAAAATTGATGTAAATATGATCGATTATCTATAGCTTCATTTGGAGAGTAAGATGGGTGAAGATGTGAAAACATCGACCTACTTTAAGGAGGTCGATGCTAGCAACTTCATCCTGTCTTCCAGTTGTCATCATCCCATTTGGATAGATGGGGTTTCCTATTCCCAGTTCCTCAGATTGAGGAAAAATTGTAGTGTCTTCAGTGACTTAATGGCACAAGCAGTTGTGTTAAAAGACAGGTTTTTAGCACGAGGTTATAATCAGGAAAAGGTTGAAGAAGCTCTACATAGAGCGAGTAATGTAAATAGAGCCAGTCTTTTATCCAAAGATTCGGTTACTAAAAGTACGAGAGACTCTAAATATAAGCCTTTTATTACTCAGTACAATAAAGAGAATAGTTTAATTACTAAAATTTTGGATAAACACTAGCCCATTCTATTGAAGGACCCTGTTCTTGGACCGACACTTCTTTGTAATCCTCAAATAGTGTTTAGAAGGGCCAGTAATTTGAAATATATCTGAGCACCGAGTGCATTACAGATCAAAAAATCTGTCATCCAGCGAGATAATAGTTCCTCCTCCTTTTTAAAAAAAATGTATGGGGTGTTTCCCATGTAACCGCTGTACTTGTTGCAAATTTATGGAAAGATCTACTTCCTCTTGGGAGCTTGAGAATGGGTTTAAGTATACCCTAAAAGAGAAGGTAAATTGTAACAGCGAATTTGTAGTTTATAGAATAACATGCAGCTGCAACTTGATGTATGTTAGAAATACAAAAAGGACTGCCAAACTGAGACTCCAAGAGCATTTAAGTAGTATAAAAATTAAGGTCATAAATCACAGCTGATCGCAACATTTTTTGGAAGTTCACAATTCCGACACTAAAGATTTTAAATTCACAATTTTAGAATTGGTGAAATTAGGACCAAGAGGAGGAGATAGAGAATGTGCACTTTCCAGAAGGGAATCTTTTTGGATTTTCACCTTGGACACCTTCTCCCCCAAAGGACTCAATGAGAATATAAACATTGAGTAATTTTTTTTGAGATAGGAGGAGTACCCTTTTTTGTAGTAAATTGACAAGAAAACTTGAATAGGTCTTTATTTATTTATTTAGTTAGTCAGTATAGTAAATATGATGAGATTGTTGTGATCTCCTTATGATATATTACTAATACAACACTATATCAGGTTAGGGGATTTATTCTCAATTTGTTTCACACATAATATTTCTTAGGCAACACTTGTATTTATTTATATTATTTTTGTGAACATCACATTTGTTGCCTAGTTATAATTTATTAAGAATATGATGTGTCAGTCGTTTATTGGGAGCTGTATGTGATGTAAATATGCTATCTGTAATGTATATATGTTATCCTTTAAAGCTGATCATTGCTTCAGTTCATAATTGTAAGACAATATCAAAATATGTGGTCACCTATGTTGTTACCCATGTAAAACTGCAGCCTTAAAAATAGTTCTTTGGAGGTAGCATTTTGCTTAAAAACTGTTGGAACACATTTACTTCCTGTTTGCATTTCAGAGATGCCATATAAGGTTCAGGGAACTTCCATACACTATGCTGACTCTGATCACTTAATCCCGATAGGGGTGTGTCTATTGCGGACTTGTTGATCAAATGGGAGCAGTCCGAGGGTGCGACGTCCATTGGGGACGTAGCACTGTATGATGGCGAACCAAGTCAGTGGTGAGAAGTGGCGCAGCCCGATGACATGGGCAGTGTGGTGTCTTTAACGCGATTCGCATCAGAGGTGCTTTTGGCGAAAGACCCGATGACGCGGTCTGTGTCACTGACGCGATCCACGTCAGAGGGGGTATGGTCATTGTGCTCGGTATTATTGAAAGCCTTTCTGACACAGATTCCTTCTAATAGGAAGCGTCCATACTGGAAGTATGTGCCTGCAAGCAGGTGTTGACTATTTAAGCCTTTTCTAGCGTTAGGAGAAGGTTTTCATTTGTAAATTCTACTACTTTTCTCTGATGGCAGTATAAGAGTTGAGCCCTTGAATTTAGAGGATCGGGGGTTAAGTTTTAAACTTATTTTAGACCTCTCAGTCTCACTTCAGCCTCCAGTAATCAGTGGAAGTGACGTAATTACTGACAGGGTTTAAATAGCAGCACTTTCCTGAAATCTCCACACACATGGTTGCTGTGAAAGCCATCCTGGTGAGTGTACAAACTGCTCTTTTCCCTACTGCCTGTTTTTATGGGCTGCAGTTAAGATTTATAAAGGCTTTCATAGAGAGCATATTGTTGTTCAAATTTGTGTATATTAATTGATTTTTTTTTTCACTTTTAAGATCCAATTGTGAATTCTACTGAGGAGGTCTCAGTGTCTATAAAACCTGTTTTAACTCCTGTTATACCACTGTGGTATGTATGTCTATATATTTGTAGTATGGTCTATGATGACTGACACACCCCATGCTAAATATATATTTTTTAAAACTTTTTTAGATATACATTTTTTCAAGTTTGAGTAAAACTACATGGATGTAAAAGCTCTGTAGTATATTCAGGTATGTGACTATAAAATCTGTCACTTCTACAAAATAATGTACCCTAGTTAGGTTTTCATTTCACATTATGTCTTCCAGTTTTATTAGGTGGTTTCAAGGACACTGTTATACGGGTATAATTTTTTTAGATGAGCTTTATCACAAGCTATCAAATTTTAGAAGCCTCATTTGAGAATAAATTATTCATTCTCAGGTATGTTTATTGAGTTGCATTTTTTTACACATATTTTCTATAAATATTTTTTATATATATTTTAATTTCGAGTACATCCATAATTAGTGTGTCTTCCAATTTAAATGTTTTATTAGATTACCATATGACCTTTGACATAAAGATTCTGAATTGTATATTTGGTCCTACTTTCGTTATTGGTAGGTACCTGTCAATTAAATCCATTCTTCCTCTACTACACTTAGTCTCTTTTGTTAAATACTAAGGAAATTGTTGCTTTTCACCCTTAAAGAATTTCCCCTGTTGAAGTTGTTTAGACGAAACGCGTTGGGTCTGTCAGTCCTGAGTCATTAACCCAGTTTGTGAAGAAACTCCCTCTTTGAGATCTAAGTAATCATCACATTCTGGAAATTTCTCACTGATCTACATATTTTATTTTCTGTAAAAACTTTTTAATATGTTTGTGTACAATCTGTGTTAATAAACCAATAATTGGCAGTTTACAGTCCACATCCATTTAGGTACTTTTGGAAGAATTTATGGATAAAAACATTCAACTAATTTAGCGCACTTGGGAATTGTGTTGTGTGTATATATATATATATATATAAAATTAAGATAAAAAAGAGTTGCAGAATACTATTTTTAGATGTGTAACAGCACGTCTATGCTACTAAATGGTTACAGAACAAGCCTTGAACCTTCTTCCTATCAAATTCCATGTTATTCCTCCAAGGACCTGAGCATCCCTTATCAATTCCCAACTAGCACAACCAGCACTTATGTGTTTTATTTGTCAATGGTTCACTCTACAAGTTACCGACTGCAACAGAAACAGCAAGAAATGTTTGTAGAAATCATAGTTCATGTGTGTCTTGGGTGTTAAGAAATACTCAAGTGGAATGGCTGTGCATTTATGCACTAAACAATTTAAGCAAACAGTACTGACACAAGCCTGTAAGCTAAAATTTTAAGCACATCCACTTTGGGTGTTAGCTAGTGAATAAAAGTAAGTAGCAGTGATCTGTGTGTGCATTCACTGAAAAAGTTTGTCACTTTTCCTGCAGTCCACTACTCTGATTGGTCAGCAGGCTTTAAAGCAGAAGAAACATCCTAAATCCAATTAGACAATAACACCAATGTTTCTTCCTGAAACTAGTGTGATGTGCTGATAGTAAGTGGTGTAAGAGTCAGAGGCATTGACTGCTCCAGGGTTACATAGGTGAGATGTATCAAATTGTGGTGGAGAAGTTGTCCCGATCAACCAATTTATCTCTACCTAACATTTTATACAAGCTACTTGATGAATGCTAGCCAGAGGCTTATTGGTTGCTTTGGTAACTTCTACACTTGTCCATTTCTCCACTATTTACAAGGCATGATGCATTTTCCTCATGAGAGAAAAGTGTGGGTAGGCAGGAAGCAGGATGGAGCAGAGAAGGTGGTATGGAGCAAGGAGGGTTAGCCAATTGGGCAACTGATTTCTGGATTCTGCCTATATGAGGATTGTTTACACTTTGAGAGAGATGTACCAATTTCTGGATTGTGTTTAGCAATCCCGAATGGGTTGCAACCCTAAGCACAGTGCCAGGTATTGATGGCAAGTGTACTGCCTGCAGGAATCCTTTGTATGTAGTATGAGCTACAATTCACACCCACGAGTGCTGATCTCATTCCTGTTACTGTGTATAAGATGAGAGTAATAGGTCAAGAAAAAAAGTATGTACATGGGTAAAAATTGGTCAAAGACTAGCGCAGTTCAAAATACAATATGTTCAGACGGGTTCACTACGATATGCCGGCGGTCGGGCTCCCGGTGACCAGCATACCGGCACCGGAAGCCCGACCACCGGCTTACCGACAGTGTGGCGAGCGCAAATGAGCCCCTTGCGGGCTCGCTGCGCTCGCCATGCTACGGGCACGGTGGCATGCTACGCGCGCCACACTATTTTATTCTCCCTCCAGGGGGGTCGTGGACCCCCACGAGGGAGAATAAGTGTCGGTATGCCGGCTGTCGGGCTCCCAGCGCCGGTATGCTGGTCGCCGGGAGCCCAACCGCCGGCATACTGAAGACCACCCGTTCAGACTGGTTAAATATATTAGTGACTTACTATTAAAATCTGTATTTGGCTGTCTATTAACAATACTGCTGTTAATAAATGAAATTTACACATTCATTTACATACTGGCCTACTCTCCTGAATTCCATTGAGTCCCCATAGACTCCCAGAGAAGTAGTCAACACTTCAATATCCCACCCACTTCCTAGTGAAACGGGTGGAACTGGGGGTGGGCTGCTGAAATAGCATCATCTTGGCCCATCCCACCTCCACAGTTTTACAATTGTTTACATTATGCCATGAGCGGGTGGGTCTAAAGCTAGGGAGCATCTCAAAGGCACACAGCCCTGAGGAAGAGTTATTCACAATTCAAACACGCTGGTGGCAATCTGCACTTACCGGGCCTTGAAAGGAGACATCTGTTTGGAACCCTACCTGCAATTACTTCTGTGACCGGCCAGAGAAGAAGGAAAGGAGGATCTGGTGCCTCCAAACTTATTTGAATGCTCCCCAACAAGAGTGGCCATGATACTGTTTCATTTCTACCAGAAGTCTGTATAATTTTGTTCATAGACTGTTGGTTTTGAAAAAAATTACTGATTGTGTATTCCACTGTTCTTTAAAATATATCTTCTATTGTACAGTTGCAAAAGTTACCAGATAATTAGTTGTACAGTATATACTGTATCATTTTTTTTTCAGTTAGTATTTTTAATAAATTGTTTTGGTTTGACCCTACAGTATTACACTATATGTATTACTTTCATCCTAGCAACCTTTCATCCAAATGGAGTGCCCACCTGAACTATGACTGCTGAATTCAGAAAAGGAATATTGATTTATACTGCTCAGTTGATTTCTTACATTCTGTAAGTATAATACATAAAGGGCTATCAAACACTGCACACCTCTTTTACTATATATCTATGGACTGATTTATTTAGCCTACACATGTATTTTCATTACAGAGTTACTCTACTGTGTTTTCTATTTTATTCTCTGTCCTTGTATGTATTGAGAGTAAGAACCTACTGGACACCTTATGGATAGTGCCAAGGGAAGTTTCTTTGTGTACATACTCTGTGATTTATCTTTAGGTAACAGTAGTGCCCTGAAGGTTTTCTTGATATTGCTATTACTAGCATCTTCAAAAGCAAATAAAATCGAAGGAAGCATTTAAAAGGTTGTGCAATATAGTAAGACCATTGTTAGGCTATCATTTTGAATATGAGGCACAGTTTAAGAAACCTCACTATAATACAGTAGACTTAGGAGAACTGTAGATTTAGGAGATGTAAACATAGGAGAACTGAAAAGTGTTCAGAGGAGTGCAACCTCATAAATAAAGAGACTACAATGGTTTAAATAATAGGTTTGTCCACCTTACGAGAAAAGAAGACTTAGGGATGACAAAACTAATTAGTATAAATATATTAATAAAAAAAGCCAATACCCTTATTTATTTACAATTTATTTTAAGCACGTGCCATACAGTGTCATCAATTGTGAATGGAAAAAAAAAAGGTTTCACCATTAGCTTAGAGAGGATTAAGCTGTGTATTTCTCTGTTATAAGAGGTGGGAATGGCAAATTCAATAAGGGAATATAAAAATGAAGACATTGTTTTTGTAGCTATAATTAGTAGAGATGTGCGGCGGGTACTTTTCGTGTTTGTGTTTTGGTTTTGGTTTTGGGTGTGGATGATTTTTGAAAAAAACAACACCTAAAATCACAGAATTTGGGGGTAATTTTGATCCTACGGTATTAGTAACCTTAATAACATTCAATTCCACTCATTTCCAGTCTATTCTGAACACCTCACAATATTGTTTTTAGGCCAAAAGGTTGCACCATGGTGGCTGTATGACTACGTTAAGCAACACAAGTGGCACCTGGCCCATCTAGGAGTGGCACTGCAGTGGCAGACAGGATGGCAGATATAAAAAACTAGGCTCCAAACAGCACATGATACAAAGAAGAAAAAGAGGTGCAAGATGGAATTGTCCTTGGGCCCTCCCACCCACCCTTATGTTGTATAAACAGGACATGCACACTTTAACAAACCAATCGTTTCAGTGACAGGGTCTGACACACAACTGTGGCTGAAGCGACTGGTTTATTTGGGCCCCCACCAAAAAAGAAGCAATCAATCTCTCCTTGCAGAAACTGGCTCTACAGAGGCAAGATGTCCACCTCATCCTCATATTCCTCTCCCCTTTCACTGTATACATCCTCCTCCTCACAGAGGTCCCTGTGTACTTTCTGGAGGCAAATGCTGGTACACCTCTTCCCGGAGGAATTTATAATTCATTTTGATGAACATCATCTTCTCCACATTTTGTTGAAGTAACCTACTACGCTGATCGCTGACAAGGTTACCGGCTGCACTAAACACTCTTTTGGAGTACACACTGGAGGGGGGGGGGGGGGCAACTTAGGTAAAATCAAGGTAGTTTGTGCAAGGGCATCCAAATTGCTTCTTTTTCCTGCTAGTATACATATGGACTGTCTGACATGCCTACTTGGATGCTGTCACTCATATAATCCTCCACCATTCTTTCAATGGTGACAGAATCATATGCAGTGACAGTAGCCATATCAATAATTGTTGGCAGGTCCTTCAGTCTGGACCAGATGTCAGCACTCGCTCCTGACTGCCCTGCATCACCGCCAGCAGGTGGGCTAGGAAATCTTATCCTTTTCCTCGTAGCCCCAGTTGCGGGAGAAAATGAAGGAAGAGCTGTTGATGGTTCACGTTCCGCTTAAGTTGACAATTTTCTCACCAGCAGGTCCTTTGAACCTCTGCAGACCTGTGTCTGCCAGAAAGAAAGATACAGCATAGGCTTTAAACCTAGGATCGAGCACAGTGGCCAAAATGTAGTGCTCTGATTTCAACAGATTGACTACCCTTGAATCCTGGCAAAGCGAATGATGGGCTCCATCCACAAGTCCCACATACTTTGCAGAATTGCTCTGTCTTAGCTCCTCCTTCAATTTTTCCAGTTGCTTTTGCAAAAGCTTGATGAGGGGAATGACCTGACTAAAGCTGGCAGTGTCTGAACTGACATCACATGTGGCAAGTTCGAAGGGTTGGAGAACCTTGCACAAGACGGAAATCATTATCCACTGCACTTGAGCCTGGTGCATTCCCCCTCCTTTGCCTATATCGTAGGTGGATGTATAGGCTTGAATTGACTTTTGCTGCTCCTCCATCCTCTGAAGCATATAGAGTGTTGAATTCCACCTCGCATATAGAGTGTTGAATTGTATGTGCAAAACATGGGACATGCTGGAGTTTGCCCAGATGTAATGAATGCACAATTTTGATGGCATTGTCCGATATCACAAATCCCCAGGAGAGTCTAATTGGGGTAAGCCATTTTGCAATGATGTCCCTCAGTTTCCGTAAGAGGTTGTCAGCAGTGTGCCTCTTACGGAAAGTGGCGATACATAGCGTATCCTGCCTAGGAACGAGTTGGAATTTGCGAGATGCTGCTACTGGTGCCGCTGCTGTTGTTGCTGCGGGAGGCCATACATTTTCCCAGTGGGCTGTCACAGCCATATAGTCCTTAGTCTGCCCTGTTCAACTTGTTCTCATATCTGTGGTTAAGTGGACATTGGGAACAACTACAATTTTTAGGACACTGAGGACACTTTTTCTGACGTCTCTGTACATTCTCGGTATGCCGAATGTAGCGGAACCTAGATGGGATTTGATACTGGGGACACAGTATTTCAAACAATTTTCTAAGTCCCACTAAACTAATGGCGGATACTGGATTCACGTCTAACACCAACATAGCTGTCAGGGTCTCAGTTATCCGCTTTGCCAAAGTATGACTGCTGTCATATTTCATCTTCCTCACAAAGGACTGTTGGACAGTCAATTGCTTAGTTGAAGTAGTACAAGTGGTCTTCCGACTTCCCCTCTGGGATGACGATCGACTCCCAGCAGCAACAGCAGTAGGAGTACCACTCAAGGATCCTCTGGAGGAATCCCGGTTAGGAGAGGACTCCTCAGTCTTGACAATGACATGGCCTGCAGGACTACTGATGTTCCTAACTGAGGATGAAGTTGTTGAGGGAGTTGGTAGTGTAGCTTGCAGGAGCTTTAGTACAAGAAGAAGGGATTTAGGTGTCAGTGGACTGCTTATGCTCTTACCCAAAGTTTCACAACTTGACACTGACTTCTGATGAATTTGCAGCAGGTGACGTATAAGGGAGGATGTTCCTAGGTGGTTAACATCCTTACCCCTAATTATTACAGGTTGACAGAGGCAACACATGGCTTGACACCTGTTGTCCAGATTTCTGGAGAAATAATTCCATACCGAAGAGGTGGCTTTTTTGGTATTTTACCCAGGCATCACAATGGGCTTCTTCATCCCATGGACAACAGGTGTCTCCCCCGGTGCCTGATTTAAACAAACCACATCACCATCAGAATCCTCATCGTCAACTTCCCCCTCAGCGCCAGTAACACCCATATCCTCATCCTGGTATACTGCAACAGTGACATCTTCAGTTTGAATATCAGAAACTGGACTATGGGTGCTCCTTCCAGCACTTGCAGGGGGTGTGCAAATCGCGGAAGGAGCCACCTCTTCCCATCCAGTGTTGGGAAGGTCAGGCATCGCAACCGCTGACACACTTGGACTCTCCTTGGGGATTTGTGATACCATCTTAGAACGCACAGTTCTTTGCTGTGCTTTTTCCAGCTTAACTCTTATCATTTTTCTAGCGGGAGGATGAGGGCTTCCATCAACATGTGAAGCTGAACCACTAGTCATGAACATAGGCCAGGGCCTTAGACATTCCTTGCCCCTCCGTGTCATAAATGGCATATTTTCAAGTTTACGTTTCCCCTCAGACCATTTAAATTTATTTTTTGGGTCTTTTTACTGAACTTTGGCATTTTGGATTTCACATTCCCTCTACTATCACATTGGGCATCGGCCTTGACAGATGACGTTGATGGGATTTTATCATCTATGTCATGACTAGTGGCAGCAGCTTCAGCACTAGGAGGAAGCAGTTCTTGATCTTTCCCTATTTTATCCTCCAAATTTTTGTTCTCCATTATTTTTCTGGAGTTATATTACAATATGCGATACAGGAGAGCATACCTTTACGCCACTCAGGGCAAACCCTGTGAAAATTATTTGGATTAAATATTAACAACCCCATTATTTGGAGTAAATAATATACAGTACAGGGCAACACCACTGAACTTATATGGCAGCACCTCTGGACTGTACTTCTATGGACTTATATGGAATTATATGGCAGGATCACTGGATTATTACGGCAGTACTACTGGACATATATGGCAGTATCAATGGGCATATACGGCAGTATCACTGGAAATATACAGCAGTATCAATGGACATATACGGCAGTATCACTGGACATATACAGCAGTATCACTGGACTGGACTTATACGCCAGTACCACTGGATTTATACGGCAGGATCACTGGTATTACACGACAGGATCACTGAATTTATACGGCAGTACCGCTGGACATATACGGCAGTATCAATGGACATATATACGGCAGTATCAATGGACATATATGGCACTATCACTGGAAATATACGGCAGTATCAATGGACTGGATTTATACGCCAGTACCACTGGATTTATACGGCAGGATCACTGGTATTATACGACAGGATCACTGAATTTATACGGCAGTACCGCTGGACATATACGGCAGTATCAATGGACATATATACGGCAGTATCAATGGACATATATGGCAGTATCACTGGAAATATACGGCAGTATCAATGGACATATATGTCAGAATCACTGGACATACAGTATATGGCAGTATCACTGGATTTGATTTATACGCCTGTACCACTGGAGTTATATGGCAGGATCACTACATTTATACACCAGTACCACTGAAAATATGCAGCAGGATCACTGGAATTATACAGCAGAATCACTGGATTTATATGGCAGTACTGCTGGTCATATACGGCAATATCACTGGACTGGACTTATACGCCAGTACCACTGGAATTATATGGCAGGATCACTAGATTTATACGCTAGTACCACTGGAATTACACGGCAGATTTACTGGAATTATATGGCAGGATCACTGGATTTATACGGCAGTACCGCTGGACATATACGCCGGAGTATCAATGGACATATATGGCAGTTTCACTAGACATATACCGCAGTATCTCTAGACTGGATTTATAGGCCAGTACCACTGGAATTATGCGGCAGGATCACTAGTCTTATACACCAGAACCACTGGAATTATATGGCAGTATCACTGGATCTATACAGCAGTACTGCTGGACATATATGGCAGTATCAATGGACATATATGGCAGTATCACTGGACATATACGGCAGTATCACTGGACATATACGGCAGTATCACTGGACAAATACGCCAGTATCACTGGAATTATATGGCAGGATCACTGGAATTATATGTCAATATTACTGGATTTATAAGGCAGTACCGCTGGACATATACAACAGTATCAATGGACATATACGGCAGTATCAATGGACATATACAGCAGTATCACTGTACATATGTGGCAGTATCACTGGACAAGATTTATTTGCCACTACCATTGGAATTATATGTCAGGATCACTGGACTTATACGCCAGTACCGCTGTAATTATACGGCAGGATCACTGGTTTTATATGGCAGGATCACTGGATTTATACAGCAGTACCGCTGGACATATGCGGCAGTATTAATGAACATATACAACGTTATCACTGGACATATACGGCAGTACCACTGGACATATACGCTAGTATTGCTAAAATTATACGACACGATCACTGGAATTATACAGCAGGATCTCTGGATTTATACGGCAGTACCGCTGGACATATACTGCAGTATCAATGGACATATACGACAGCATCACTGGATAGATACGGCAGTATCACTAGACATATACGCCAGTATTGCTAAAATTATGCTGCAGGATCAGTGGAATTATACGGCAGGATCACTGGATTTATACGGCAGTACCGCTGGACATATATGACAGTATCAATGGACATATACGGCAGTTTCACTGGACATATACGGCAGTATAACTGGACTGGACTTGTACGCCAGTACTAGAGATGAGCGCCGGAAATTTTTCGGGTTTTGTGTTTTGGTTTTGGGTTCGGTTCCGCGGCCGTGTTTTGGGTTCGACCGCGTTTTGGCAAAACCTCACCGAATTTTTTTGTCGGATTCGGGTGTGTTTTGGATTCGGGTGTTTTTTTCAAAAAACCCTAAAAAACAGCTTAAATCATAGAATTTGGGGGTCATTTTGATCCCAAAGTATTATTAACCTCAAAAACCATAATTTACACTCATTTTCAGTCTATTCTGAATACCTCACACCTCACAATATTATTTTTAGTCCTAAAATTTGCACCGAGGTCGCTGTGTGAGTAAGATAAGCGACCCTAGTGGCCGACACAAACACCGGGCCCATCTAGGAGTGGCACTGCAGTGTCACGCAGGATGGCCCTTCCAAAAAACCCTCCCAAAACAGCACATGACGCAAAGAAAAAAAGAGGCGCAATGAGGTAGCTGACTGTGTGAGTAAGATAAGCGACCCTAGTGGCCGACACAAACACCGGGCCCATCTAGGAGTGGCACTGCAGTGTCACGCAGGATGGCCCTTCCAAAAAACCCTCCCCAAACAGCACATGACGCAAAGAAAAAAAGAGGCGCAATGAGGTAGCTGACTGTGTGAGTAAGATAAGCGACCCTAGTGGCCGACACAAACACTGGGCCCATCTAGGAGTGGCACTGCAGTGTCACGCAGGATGGCCCTTCCAAAAAACCCTCCCCAAACAGCACATGACGCAAAGAAAAAAAGAGGCGCAATGAGGTAGCTGACTGTGTGAGTAAGATAAGCGACCCTAGTGGCCGACACAAACACCGGGCCCATCTAGGAGTGGCACTGCAGTGTCACGCAGGATGGCCCTTCCAAAAAACCCTACCCAAAAAGCACATGACGCAAAGAATAAAAGAGGCGCAATGAGGTAGCTGACTGTGTGAGTAAGATAAGCGACCCTAGTGGCCGACACAAACACCGGGCCCATCTAGGAGTGGCACTGCAGTGTCACGCAGGATGGCCCTTCCAAAAAACCCTCCCCAAACAGCACATGACGCAAAGAAAAAAAGAGGCGCAATGAGGTAGCTGACTGTGTGAGTAAGATAAGCGACCCTAGTGGCCGACACAAACACCGGGCCCATCTAGGAGTGTCACTGCAGTGTCACGCAGGATGGCCCTTCCAAAAAACCCTCCCCAAACAGCACATGACGCAAAGAAAAAAAGAGGCGCAATGAGGTAGCTGACTGTGTGAGTAAGATAAGCGACCCTAGTGGCCGACACAAACACCGGGCCCATCTAGGAGTGGCACTGCAGTGTCACGCAGGATGTCCCTTCCAAAAAACCCTCCCCAAACAGCACATGACGCAAAGAAAAAAAGAGGCGCAATGAGGTAGCTGTGTGAGTAAGATAAGCGACCCTAGTGGCCGACACAAACACCGGGCCCATCTAGGAGTGGCACTGCAGTGTCACGCAGGATGTCCCTTCCAAAAAACCCTCCCCAAACAGCACATGACGCAAAGAAAAATTAAAGAAAAAAGAGGTGCAAGATGGAATTGTCCTTGGGCCCTCCCACCCACCCTTATGTTGTATAAACAGGACATGCACACTTTAACCAACCCATCATTTCAGTGACAGGGTCTGCCACACGACTGTGACTGAAATGACGGGTTGGTTTGGACCCCACCAAAAAAGAAGCAATTAATCTCTCCTTGCACAAACTGGCTCTACAGAGGCAAGATGTCCACCTCATCATCATCCTCCGATATATCACCGTGTACATCCCCCTCCTCACAGATTATCAATTCGTCCCCACTGGAATCCACCATCTCAGCTCCCTGTGTACTTTGTGGAGGCAATTGCTGCTGGTCAATGTCTCCACGGAGGAATTGATTATAATTCATTTTAATGAACATCATCTTCTCCACATTTTCTGGATGTAACCTCGTACGCCGATTGCTGACAAGGTGAGCGGCGGCACTAAACACTCTTTCGGAGTACACACTTGTGGGAGGGCAACTTAGGTAGAATAAAGCCAGTTTGTGCAAGGGCCTCCAAATTGCCTCTTTTTCCTGCCAGTATAAGTACGGACTGTGTGACGTGCCTACTTGGATGCGGTCACTCATATAATCCTCCACCATTCTTTCAATGGTGAGAGAATCATATGCAGTGACAGTAGACGACATGTCCGTAATCGTTGTCAGGTCCTTCAGTCCGGACCAGATGTCAGCATCAGCAGTCGCTCCAGACTGCCCTGCATCACCGCCAGCGGGTGGGCTCGGAATTCTGAGCCTTTTCCTCGCACCCCCAGTTGCGGGAGAATGTGAAGGAGGAGATGTTGACAGGTCGCGTTCCGCTTGACTTGACAATTTTCTCACCAGCAGGTCTTTCAACCCCAGCAGACTTGTGTCTGCCGGAAAGAGAGATCCAAGGTAGGCTTTAAATCTAGGATCGAGCACGGTGGCAAAATGTAGTGCTCTGATTTCAACAGATTGACCACCCGTGAATCCTTGTTAAGCGAATTAAGGGCTCCATCCACAAGTCCCACATGCCTAGCGGAATCGCTCCGTGTTAGCTCCTCCTTCAATGTCTCCAGCTTCTTCTGCAAAAGCCTGATGAAGGGAATGACCTGACTCAGGCTGGCAGTGTCTGAACTGACTTCACGTGTGGCAAGTTCAAAGGGCATCAGAACCTTGCACAACGTTGAAATCATTCTCCACTGCGCTTGAGACAGGTGCATTCCACCTCCTATATCGTGCTCAATTGTATAGGCTTGAATGGCCTTTTGCTGCTCCTCCAACCTCTGAAGCATATAGAGGGTTGAATTCCACCTCGTTACCACTTCTTGCTTCAGATGATGGCAGGGCAGGTTCAGTAGTTTTTGGTGGTGCTCCAGTCTTCTGTACGTGGTGCCTGTACGCCGAAAGTGTCCCGCAATTCTTCTGGCCACCGACAGCATCTCTTGCACGCCCCTGTCGTTTTTTAAAAAATTCTGCACCACCAAATTCAAGGTATGTGCAAAACATGGGACGTGCTGGAATTTGCCCATATTTAATGCACACACAATATTGCTGGCGTTGTCCGATGCCACAAATCCACAGGAGAGTCCAATTGGGGTAAGCCATTCCGCGATGATCTTCCTCAGTTGCCGTAAGAGGTTTTCAGCTGTGTGCGTATTCTGGAAAGCGGTGATACAAAGCGTAGCCTGCCTAGGAAAGAGTTGGCGTTTGCGAGATGCTGCTACTGGTGCCGCCGCTGCTGTTCTTGCGGCGGGAGTCCATACATCTACCCAGTGGGCTGTCACAGTCATATAGTCCTGACCCTGCCCTGCTCCACTTGTCCACATGTCCGTGGTTAAGTGGACATTGGGTACAACTGCATTTTTTAGGACACTGGTGAGTCTTTTTCTGACGTCCGTGTACATTCTCGGTATCGCCTGCCTAGAGAAGTGGAACCTAGATGGTATTTGGTAACGGGGGCACACTGCCTCAATAAATTGTCTAGTTCCCTGTGAACTAACGGCGGATACCGGACGCACGTCTAACACCAACATAGTTGTCAAGGCCTCAGTTATCCGCTTTGCAGCAGGATGACTGCTGTGATATTTCATCTTCCTTGCAAAGGACTGTTGGACAGTCAATTGCTTACTGGAAGTAGTACAAGTGGGCTTACGACTTCGCCTCTGGGATGACCATCGACTCCCAGCAGCAACAACAGCAGCGCCAGCAGCAGTAGGCGTTACACGCAAGGATGCATCGGAGGAATCCCAGGCAGGAGAGGACTCGTCAGAATTGCCAGTGACATGGCCTGCAGGACTATTGGCATTCATGGGGAAGGAGGAAATTGACACTGAGGGAGTTGGTGGGGTGGTTTGCGTGAGCTTGGTTACAAGAGGAAGGGATTTACTGGTCAGTGGACTGCTTCCGCTGTCGCCCAAAGTTTTTGAACTTGTCACTGACTTATTATGAATGCGCTGCAGGTGACGTATAAGGGAGGATGTTCCGAGGTGGTTAACGTCCTTACCCCTACTTATTACAGCTTGACAAAGGCAACACACGGCTTGACACCTGTTGTCCGCTTTTCTGTTGAAATACCTCCACACTGAAGAGCTGATTTTTTTGGTATTTTCACCAGGCATGTCAACGGCCATATTCCTCCCACGGACAACAGGTGTCTCCCCGGGTGCCTGACTTAAACAAACCACCTCACCATCAGAATCCTCCTGGTCAATTTCCTCCCCAGCGCCAGCAACACCCATATCCTCCTCATCCTGGTGTACTTCAACATCTTCATCTTCAATCTGACTATCAGGAACTGGACTGCGGGTGCTCCTTCCAGCACTTGCAGGGGGCGTGCAAATGGTGGAAGGCGCATGCTCTTCACGTCCAGTGTTGGGAAGGTCAGGCATCGCAACCGACACAATTGGACTCTCCTTGTGGATTTGGGATTTCGAAGAACGCACAGTTCTTTGCGGTGCTTTTGCCAGCTTGAGTCTTTTCAGTTTTCTAGCGAGAGGCTGAGTGCTTCCATCCTCATGTGAAGCTGAACCACTAGCCATGAACATAGGCCAGGGCCTCAGCCGTTCCTTGCCACTCCGTGTGGTAAATGGCATATTGGCAAGTTTACGCTTCTCCTCCGACAATTTTATTTTAGGTTTTGGAGTCCTTTTTTTACTGATATTTGGTGTTTTGGATTTGACATGCTCTGTACTATGACATTGGGCATCGGCCTTGGCAGACGACGTTGCTGGCATTTCATCGTCTCGGCCATGACTAGTGGCAGCAGCTTCAGCACGAGGTGGAAGTGGATCTTGATCTTTCCCTAATTTTGGAACCTCAACATTTTTGTTCTCCATATTTTAATAGGCACAACTAAAAGGCACCTCAGGTAAACAATGGAGATGGATGGATACTAGTATACAATTATGGATGGACTGCCGAGTGCCGACACAGAGGTAGCTACAGCCGTGGACTATTGTACTGTACTGTGTCTGCTGCTAATATAGACTGGATGATAATGAGATGTAGTATGTATGTATAAAGAAGAAAGAAAAAAAAAACATGGGTAGGTGGTATACAATTATGGATGGACTGCCGAGTGCCGACACAGAGGTAGCTACAGCCGTGGACTACCGTACTGTGTCTGCTGCTAATATAGACTGGTTGATAATGAGATGTAGTATGTATAAAGAAGAAAGAAAAAAAAAACCACGGGTAGGTGGTATACAATTATGGACGGACTGCCGAGTGCCGACACAGAGGTAGCTACAGCCGTGGACTACCGTACTGTACTGTGTCTGCTGCTAATATAGACTGGATGATAATGAGATGTAGTATGTATAAAGAAGAAAGAAAAAAAAACCACGGGTAGGTGGTATACAATTATGGACGGACTGCCGAGTGCCGACACAGAGGTAGCTACAGCCGTGGACTATTGTACTGTACTGTGTCTGCTGCTAATATAGACTGGATGATAATGAGATGTAGTATGTATAAAGAAGAAAGAAAAAAAAACCACGGGTAGGTGGTATACAATTATGGATGGACTGCCGAGTGCCGACACAGAGGTAGCTACAGCCGTGGACTACCGTACTGTACTGTGTCTGCTGCTAATATAGACTGGATGATAATGAGATGTAGTATGTATAAAGAAGAAAGAAAAAAAAAACACGGGTAGGTGGTATACAATTATGGATGGACTGCCGAGTGCCGACACAGAGGTAGCTACAGCCGTGGACTACCGTACTGTGTCTGCTGCTAATATAGACTGGTTGATAATGAGATGTAGTATGTATAAAGAAGAAAGAAAAAAAAACCACGGGTAGGTGGTATACAATTATGGACGGACTGCCGAGTGCCGACACAGAGGTAGCTACAGCCGTGGACTACCGTACTGTACTGTGTCTGCTGCTAATATAGACTGGATGATAATGAGATGTAGTATGTATAAAGAAGAAAGAAAAAAAAAACCACGGGTAGGTGGTATACAATTATGGACGGACTGCCGAGTGCCGACACAGAGGTAGCTACAGCCGTGGACTACCGTACTGTACTGTGTCTGCTGCTAATATAGACTGGATGATAATGAGATGTAGTATGTATAAAGAAGAAAGAAAAGAAAAAACCACGGGTAGGTGGTATACAATTATGGATGGACTGCCGAGTGCCGACACAGAGGTAGCTACAGCCGTGAACTACCGTACTGTGTCTGCTGCGACTGGATGATAAATAATGATATAAAAAATATATATATATCACTACTGCAGCCGGACAGGTATATATTATATAATGACGGACCTGCTGGACACTGTCAGCAGAATGAGTTTTTTATTTTATAGAATAAAAAAACACCACACAAGTCACACGACGTGTGTTTAACTTTTACAGGCAGACATTCACAATACAATATAGTATACTATATACTGGTGGTCAGGTCACTGGTCAGTCACACTGGCAGTGGCACTCCTGCAGAAAAAAAGTGTGCACTGTTTAATTTTTTAATATGTACTCCTGGCTCCTGCTATAACCTAACTGCTCCCCAGTCTCCCCCACAATTAAGCTGTGTGAGCACAGTCAGATATTATACATAGATGATGCAGCAGCACACTGGGCTGAGCACAGATATGGTATGTGACTGAGTCACTGTGTATCGTTTTTTCAGGCAGAGAACGGATTATATTAAATAATATAAAACTGCACTGGTGGTCACTGGTCAGTCACTAGTATAACTAACTAATACTATCAGCAAAATTCTGCACTCTCTGTCTGAGTACTCCTCCTAAGCTCCAGTAAATGAAGTGTCACTGTCTCACTCTGTCACTAGTATAACTAACTAATACTATCAGCAAAATTCTGCACTCTCTGTCTGAGTACTCCTCCTAAGCTCCAGTAAATGAAGTGTCACTGTCTCACTCTCACTCTCCTATCTATTTCTTCTCTAAACGGAGAGGACGCCAGCCACGTCCTCTCACTATCAATCTCAATGCACGTGTAAAATGGCGGCGACGCGCGGCTCCTTATATAGAATCGGAGTCTCGCGATAGAATCCGAGCCTCGCGAGAATCCGACAGCGTCATGATGACGTTCGGGCGCGCTCGGGTTAACCGAGCAAGGCGGGAAGATCCGAGTCGCTCGGATCCGTGTAAAAAAAGCTGAAGTTCGGGCGGGTTCGGATTCCGAGGAACCGAACCCGCTCATCTCTAGCCAGTACCACGGGAATTATACAGCAGGATCACTGGAAATATACACCAGTACCACTGGAATTATACGTCAGTATCAATGGACATATACAGCAGTATCACTTGACATATATGGCAGTATCACTAGACTAGACTCATACACCAGTACCGCTGGAATTTTATGGCAGGATCACTAGATGTTTACGGCGTACCGCTGGACATATACAGCTGTATCAATTGACATATACGGTAGTATCACTGGACATATACGGCATTATCACTGGACATTTACTCCAGTACCACTGGAATTATATGGCAGGATCAGTGGAATTATATGGCAGGATCACTGGATTTATACAGCAGTACCGCTTGATATATACGTCAGTATCAATGAACATATACAGCAGTATCACTGGACTGGACTTATACGCCAGTACCACTGAATTATATGGCAGGATCACTGGATTTATACGCCAGTACCACTGGAATTATATGGCAGGATCACTGGATTTATATGGCAGGATCACTGGAATTATACGGCAGTACCTCCAGACATATACGGCAGTATCAATGGACATATACTGCAGTATCACTGGACATATTCGGCAGTATCACTGGACATATACGGCAGTATCACTGGACATATACGGCAGTATTACTGGAGTTAGACGGCAGGATCACTGGAATTATATGGCAGGATCAGTGGATTTATACGGCAGTACCGCTGGACATATACGGCAGTATAAGTGGACTAGACTTATACGCCAGTACCATGGGAATTATACGTCAGGATCACTGGATTTATACGGCAGGATCACTGTATTTATACGGCAATACCACTGGACATATATGGCAGTATCAATGGACATATATACAACAGTATCAATGTACATATATGGCAGTATCACTGGACTGGACTTACATGTCAGTACCACGGAAATTATACGTCAGGATCACAGGACTTATACGCCATTACCACTGGAATTATACGGCAGGATCAATGGATTTATACAGCAGTACCGCTGGACATATACGCCAGTATCACTGGACAGATATGGCAGTACCACTGGACATATATAGCAGCACAGGGACACCACCACTGGACTGATACAGGATAACACAGCACCACTGCAATGGACTGGACTTATACAGCAGCACTGGACATATGGGAGCAGTGGAAAACACCACTGTGACGGGAATGATACAGCACAACACACCACCACTGGACAGATGCAGCACAACACAGCACCACTGGACTGAACTTATACAGCAGCACTGGACATATGGCAGCAGAGGACACCACCACTGTGACTGGACTGATGCAGCACAATACACCACCACTGGACTGATGCAGCACAACATAGCACCACTGGACTGGTCTTATACAGCAGCACTGGACATATGGCAGCAGAGGACATAACCTCTGTGACTGGAAAGATGCAGCACAAGACACTACCACTGAGGACGGAGACACGTCCTCTCTTTACACTCTCCATTGCCCGAGTCAAAATGGTGGGGACGCACGGCTCCTTATATGGAATCCAAACTCTGCGAGAAACCGACATCAGGATGATGACTTTTGCCTCATTCTGGTTTCCGAGTCAGGCAGGATATCCCAAGCCTGACTCGGGGTCGGGCTAGTGACGTGAAGTCCGTGGGGGTTCGGTTCTCTGAAAACCGAACCCGCTCATCTCTAATAATTAGCAGAGGACATTGTTTAGGTGATTGTTTCTGGGTATTATCTACTATTTGGGTTGTAAGGGAATCCATATTACTAGTATTTTTTTTTACATGATGGGCCAATCTTTCCTTGAACAAGAAATACATTTTTATTCTTTAAGAAAGAATATTGTGTTATGGAAAATAAAGAGATTTATTGTATCCTTTGAAACCACCAAAAGGTATTATAGTGATTACTTAAGGGAATGATAGACTGTTTTTGGAAATTGAATTGAAATCTTCACCTCACATGTGAGGTTATTATCAACTATGTGTTCTCCACAACTAATTTATAGTGCTTAACTTGAAAATATATTAGATATGAACGGGTTCAGCTCTCAGAGAACCAAACCCCCCTAAACATCACATTCCGAGCCAGAATCCGAGTCTGGCTCGGGACTTCCCACCAGAACAAGGCAAAACTTCATCATCCCGCTGTCGAATTCTCGCTGGTTTTGGATTCCACATAAACAGCCACGTGTCGCTGCCATTTTTACTCTGGACTTGGAGAGTGAGGGAGACAGACCTCTGTCTCTGTGTGTGGTGACGTTGGGTGGGATCAGTTTGTGCTCTGTAGGGGTGCTGTTCCTGTCACTGTGGTGTCCCTGTGCTGTTAGGAGTGCTGTCCTGGCTCTCACTGGTGTTTCATGTGCTGTTAGGCGTGCTACAGCTGTACATGGGTGTTGCTTTCCTGGTTGTCACTGTGTTGTACAGGGAGCAGGGGCACTGTCCTCCAGTGAAAATACAGGGGTACTGGCTGTAAAAATTCAGGGGTGCAGTGAAAATAAATGTACACTGGCTCTGTCTTGTATGCTGTAAAAATTCTGGGGTGCTGTTGTTAAAAAAATCACACTGGTCATGTATGCATTAAAAATACACGGGTGCTGCTGTTAAAATAAAAGTATACTGGTCCTGTATGCTGTAAAAATACAGGGGTGCTACTGTTAAATTAAAAGTACAGTGGTCCTATAGGCTGTAAAAATATATGGGTGCTGCTGTTAAAATAAAAGTACACTGGTCCTGTATGCTGTAGAAATACAGGGGTGCTGCTCTTAAAATAAAAGTACACTGGTCCTGTATGCTGTAAAAATACAGGGGTGCTGCTGTTAAAATAAAAGTACACTGCTCCTGTATGTTGTAAAAATACAGGGGTGCTGCTGTTAAAATAAATGTACACTGGTCCCCACTCCAGGTCACCCAAGGGCCAGGGCTGAAGCCCAGGGCTATCCCTGACAACCCTGGGCTGTGGATGCTGAGTTGATAGTCCATCGATTGTGTGTAAAAAAAAAAAAAGAATATTGTGTGCAACTGGTGGAACTACAGGTCCCAGCAAGCCTCCCATACATGCTGGTACTTGTACCAGCATGTGGGGCATTAAAGGACGCGGTGGTACCTGTAGTACTACCAGTAAAACAAATTTTGCAATAAAAACAGGACACACACCTTAGATCAGCGGTCATCAACCCATCACTCGCGAGTGATGGGTAGCTCATCGCCCATTTCCTTGGTAGCTCGCGCGGCAGTGGGTTCATAATATGGTGCTGGCTGTCAACCAATCAGAGCTCCAATTGGCTGCCGGATCACGCCATATTCCAAATGTCCATGCGTCCGGAGACGTCAGCGCCGAGACTTCAGTGAGGACAGAACAGGAGACTGAGACACACACTGTGCTAGTGAACTCTCCTCCCTTCATCTCCTCCCCTCATACACACACAAGTGAGTGGTGGCTGCATGGGCAGAGTCCAAAAATTGTAAGCACTATTTGTATCTGTCACTAATGGGAGCATTACATGTATCTGGCACTGCTGGGGGATTCAAATGTGTGCGGCAATGCTGAGGGGCATAACTTGAGTATCTGGCACTGCTGGGGGGCATCACATGTATCTGGCACTGCAGGGGGCATCACTTGTATCTAGCACTGCTAGGGGGCAATACTTGGGTATCTGGCACTGCTGAGGGGCATTACTTGTGTATCTGGCACTGCTGGGGGGGAATTACTTGTGTGTCTGGTACTGTTTGGTGGGCATTACTTGTGTATCTGGCACTATGCTGCTGCATTACTTGTGCATCTGGCACTATGCTGGGGGGCATTACTTGTGTATCTGGCACTTTGCTGGGGGGTATTAGTTGTGTATCTGGCACCATGCTGTTGTGCATTACTTGTGTATCGGGCACTATGTTGGGGGGCATTACTTGTGTATCTGGCACTATGCTAGGGGATATTACATGTATCTGGCACTATGCTGAGGGACATTACTTGTGTATCTAGTACTATGCTGGGAGACATTACTTGTGTATTGGGCACTATACTGGGGGCTATTACTTGTGTATTAGGCACTATGCAGGGGGAATTATTTGTGTATCTGGCACTATGCTGGCACTACGCGGGGGGCATTACTTGTAATTGCGAAGCCACACCTGCCTTTGTGAGGACACACTTACTTCCAAAGGAATGTGCATGCTTTTGGCGCACACATTGAGGGAGGCGGTAGCTCTTCTAGAGGTTTTATTTTCCAAAAGTAGCTCACACCCCAATTAAGGCTGGAGACCACTGCCTATGATAGTAAAGTCACACTTATGTACATACACTCTCATACATACTTACCTAACATCCCCTGTAGTGTTATCGGTCCCCTTCTCCAGTAGTAATCCATAGGTAACCTGCAAAAAAATAATAATACTCACCTAATTCCAGTGTAGATCAGTCATCTTCTGTCCATGTAGGCATCCCATGGGTTAAAAATAAAAACACCATCCAGCAGACCTCTATGTGACATATTAAAAAGCAGGCCTCCACATGACATCGGTCACTTGAAGACCCGCCAGGCAGTCAGGGAGTGCCACATAGTAGCACTCTCCTGATTGGCTTATGGCTGATATACCCTATATAGAAGTATATGATGGAACCGGCAGTCTGCAATAGACCACAATGTTAATTAAGGTCAATCTTGTGGTTGTCTTCAATTAACCTTGTGGTCTACAGCAGTCTGACAGAATTTTCCCCATAGAAGCTTATGGGCTCTGCTTGAGTGACAGCTCAGCATGCCAAAGCCAGTCCGGAGAGTGCTACTATGTGGCGCTCCCTGATTGCCTGGTGGGTCTCTGAGTGACAGATGTCACATGTAGGCCCGCCATTTAAGATACCACGCTGCAAAAACCGACTGATATTGACAATGAATTTCAATTTATGCTAAATCTCAGTGGATGATAAATAGCCATTTTTATGACAGCTAAACCCTGTTAATGTCTGAAGGTTTCTATAGGTTTTAGTTTAGAACCAAAACCAACTTTTAGTAAATGTAAACCCTTGGAATCATTTGTGGCCAGGGGCAATCATTATCATCAACTTACAAACATCCTACAAGTCTTTCCCCTCCAAACAGGCACATTTGATTCCATCTTGGTATCTCTTTGCAATCGACGTACCACAGCAATATGCGGCTGAGTCACCAGGGCAAAAGACGTATCATGAAAAAAGGCACATGCGCAGTAAAAAAGCAAGTTGCTTTTAGTTAGAGATGAGCAGGTTCGGTTCTCAGAGAACCGAACCCGCCCGAACATCATCACCCGAGCTCGGATCCAAGTCAGGCTCGGGTTTTTCCACCTGAGTCGGAAACCAGAACGAGGCAAAATGTCATAATTTTGTTTGATTCTCGCAGGGTTTGGATTCCATATAGGGAGCCGCGCGTCGCCGCCTTTTTCACTCTGGCATTGGAGAGTGTAGAGAGAGGATGTGTCTCCATCCTCAGTGTCCTGCATCAGTTCAGTGTTAGTGTCTTGTGCTACATACGTCCAGTCACAGTGGTTGTGTCCTCTGCTGCCATATGTGCAGTGCTGCTGTATAAGTCCAGTCCAGTGGTGCTGTGTTGTGCTGCATCAGTTCAATGGTGGTGTATTGTGCTGCATCAGTTTAGTCACAGTGGTGGTGTCCTCTGCTGCCATATGTCCAGTGCTGCTGTATAAGTCCAGTCCATTGCAGTGGTGCTGTGTTGTCCTGCATCAGTCCAGTGGTGGTGTCCCGGTGCTGCTGTATATGTCAAGTGGTACTGCAGTATATGTCCAGTGATAATGCCGTATATGTCCATTGATACTGCCGTACATGTCCTGCTGTACTGCCATATAAATCCAGTGATCCTGCCGTATAATTCCAGTGGTACTGACATATAAATCCAGTGATCCTGACGTATACATCCAGTGGTATGCCGTATAATTCCAGTGATCCTGCCGTGTAATTCCAGTGATCCTGCCGTATAATTCCAGTGATCCTGCCGTATAATTCCAGCGATCCTGCTGTATAATTCCAGTGGTACTAGCGTATAAGTCCAGTACAGTGATACTGCTGTATACTGTATGTCCAGTGATACTGCTCTATATGTCCAGTGATACTGCTGTCTATGTCCATTGATACTGCCGTATATGTCCAGCAGCACTGCCGTATAAATCCAATGATTCTGCCGTAAAATTCCAGTGATCCCGTCGTATAATTCTAGTGGTACTGGTGTATAAGTCCAGTCCAGTGATACTGCTGTATATGTCCATTGATACTGCCGTATATATGTCCAGCAGTACTGCCGTATAAATACAATGATTCTGCCGTAAAATTCCAGTGATCCTGTGGTATAATTCCAGTGGTACTGGCGTATAAGTCCAGTGATCCTGCCGTATAATTCCAGTGTTCCTGCCGTATAATTCCAGTAGTACTGGCGTATAAATTCAGTCCAGTGATACTGCCGTATATATGTCCAGTGATACTGCCGTATATGTCCATTGATACTGACGTATATTTCCAGCAGTACTGCCGTATAAATCCAGTGATCCTGCCGTATAATTCCAGTGATCCTGCCATATAATTCCAGTGATCCTGCCGTATAATTCCAGTGGTACTGGCGTATAAATCCAGTCCAGTGATACTGCCATATATGTCCAATAATACTGCAGTATATGTCGATTGATACTGCCGTATATGTCCAGCGGTACTGCCGCCAGCCAATCAGGGAGTGCCACATAGTAGCACTCTCCTGATTGGCTTATGGCTGATATACCCTATATAGAAGTATATGATCGAACCGGCAGTCTGCTATAGACCACAATGTTAATTAAGGTCAATCTTGTGGTTGTCTTCAATTAACCTTGTGGTCTACAGCAGTCTGACAGAATTTTCCCCATAGAAGCTTATGGGCTCTGCTTGAGTGACAGCTCAGCATGCCAAAGCCAATCCGGAGAGTGCTACTATGTGGCGCTCCCTGATTGCCTGGTGGGTCTCTGAGTGACAGATGTCACTTGTAGGCCCGCCATTTAAGATGCCACACTACAAAAACCGACTGATATTGACAATTACTTTCAATTTATGCTAAAACTCAGTGGATGATAAATAGCCATTTTTCTGACAGCTAAAACCTGTCAATGTCTGATGTTTTCTATTGGTTTTAGTTTAGAACCAAAACCAACTTTTAGTAAATGTAAACCATGGAATCATTTGTGGCCAGGGGCAATCATTATCATCAACTTACAAACATCCTACAAGTCTTTCCCCTCCAAACAGGCACATTTGATAATTTTGTTTCCATCTTGGTATCTCTTTGCAATCGACGTACCACAGCAATTTGCGGCTGAGTCACCAGGGCAAAAGATGTATCGTGAAAAAAGGCACCAGCGCAATAAAAAAGCAAGTTGCTTTTAGTTAGAAATGAGCGGGTTCGGTTCTAAAGAGAACCGAACCTGTCCGAACATCATCACCCGAGCCCGGATCCGAGTCAGCCTCTGGTTTTCCGGCCAGATTCAGAAACCAGAACGAGGCAAAATGACATAATTTTGTCAGATTCTCGCAGGGTTTGGATTCCATATAAGGAGCCGCGCGTCGCCGCCATTTTCACTCTGGCATTGGAGTGTAGAGAGAGGATGTGTCTCCGTCCTCAGTGTCCTGCATCAGTTCAGAGTTAGTCAGAAATTAAGAAAAGGTGAGGGGAGATCAAAGGCGCTACTAAATGAATAAAGCAATGATAGAGAAACTAGATATACACATGAACTCTCTGTAGTCTTGTATCAATAAAGATTTTCTTCTTATCCAGTGTCAATGGTGGATTTTCTTTTGTCAATTCAAGCAACTCCCAGACATTACATACATAGAGAAAACAAATAAGAAACACAAAATGTGTAGTATTGTTTGCTATGAGATGATAATAATGAGTCCCGTGAGTTCTTCAGAAGGAAGTGAACCCTGTATGGTGAAAGTCTTGATAGTAGAGATAGGGACAATTCCTCACCACCACTTCATATAGAAGTAAACGTACCAAAACTCACTTAAAAGAGTACAGCACCATGCATATCAAGGTATCTTTTATACTTCTTAATGAAAAACGACAAAGCAGGTTTTATTCCGTTCAATTGAACGTACCACACTCACGTTCTTAGAAGGTGGATATCCTCATATAAAGGTTTCTTTAGAACGAATGTGCATGAAACTTCTCTTCAAAAATAATAATCCATTTATTGCCACAAGTTCAATGATTACATGAATTAAAAAAAGGTTCTCCTTATGAAATACCACAAAAAGGTATAAACAAAATGAGGGGGTCAGATGTAATATGACTATCACAGGTGAATTCCGGACTAACACCTATGCACCACAAATATGATATACCTTAGGAATTTTTGATGGTAAAAGGAGAAGGCGATAAAAACACGAATTGATCACTGTCTGGAAGCACCAACGCCGTTTCGACACAAGGTCTTTTTCAAGGTGTATGTCCAGACAGTGAAAGACAGGATATTTATACCATAAAACAGGAAATAGAAAGGGAGCATGGGTAATAGGCTTTACAATAGCAAGCAAAGCTCCAATGTACCATTAAATCCTATATACATACATATTCCCTATATTAAAAAAACACACACATATATATATATATATATATATACATACATTAATGCATTCCAATAACTGTTCAGTTATTTAAAAAGGCACAGAGGGGCGGTAGTACGATCGCGGAAGCCGCACTTCCGCGTTCCAACATGCGTTCCACGAAAACCGGTAGTGCCCCGCGATCACGTCACCCTGAATCCCCACCAGCTTACAAATAACATTGGTGGTGTGGTGGTCTTGCAGAGACCCTGCTGATGAATGCATTAGGGGAACGTGATATGGGGACAGCCAGTGCTACACTCGCGGTGGACGCACTTCTGCGTTCCACATTGCGTTCTACACAACCGGAAGTGCACCGCGATTACGTCACCATAGATTCTCCCTGACTCCGGGAGTCTCAGTGGGTATTTCTAAAGGCGCTGTCAGTAAATATAGCATGTGTTCTAACACCCAAAAGTGCACGCTCCCCAAATAATAAAATTCCAAACATGGCAAACAGATGACAGTTTCATAATACTGTCATAATAAGCAGATGGTCATTTTATAGAGCACCATTCTTTAAAAAAAAAAAATATCCACATTGCCCCACAATAATAAAAAGTCATAACAATTATGATAGATAAAGAAATATATATATATATATATATATATATATATATATATACAGTTATCATGGTATGCATATAACTATTGAGGGTGCAAATCCCCACGCAGTCACCCAGGAAAGTAGAAAGCGATTATTATTGGGGTAATTCAACAAAATTTAACATAAACCGTTTTAACTCAAAATCTGAGTTCAAACCACATGGGGAAAGAGTATTTAATTTGAATATCCAGTGCTTTTCGGCTTTGGCGAGATTGGTCTCTATATCCCTATCTTTCCAATTAGATGTAATCTGTTAGATGTCCATGAAACATGATATTTTGGAAGTTGAGCAGTTATGTTTTTTAGAGAAATGTTCAGAAAGTGAATGTGTCTGAAGACCTTTTTTTTATGTTAAGTATGTGTTCTGCTATTCTGGTTTTAAGTGCTCTACCGGTCCTGCCTACATAAAGTAGACCACACTCACATTTTATTAAATACACAACATTTGTTGTATGACAGGTAATAAAGGTATTTATTTTGTATTCAATGTTATTTACCGTAAAACTTGTAATTTTAGAAGTTTCTGACGGTATGGTTCGGCATGCTATACATGTGCCACACCTGTGGAATCCCTTTGTGCATATAGGATTGGTAGAATCAACAGGTAAAGCACTTTTTACCAAAGCACTTTTAAGATTTCTTCCTTTCCTGTAAATTAATTTAGGTTGAGCTGGAATAATATCTTTCAGCACTGGATCTCTTAATAAAAGAAGCCAGTGTTGTCGGATAATGTGCTCTTGTTTTTTTGTAATCCGCTCCGAAATCTGAGATGAAGGCCCATTCTGCCTGATTGGGTTTGGACTTAGTGTTTTCCTTTTTTAGAATGTCTTTTCTGTCCATTACTTCCACCTCTTCTTCTGCTTTTTCTAGGAGTTCCAGATTATATCCCTTCTTCAAAAATCTGTTCTTCATGACTTTCTTTTGGGTCTCATAGTGGTGGTTCTCAGTGCAATTCCTCTTTTACCTCAGTAATCATCCTTTTGGAATGCCCCTTAGCCAATGCGGATGGTGTTTGATCGAAATTGTAATAAAGCTATTGGAGTCCGTGGGTTTTGTATACCCCTTAGTGTGTATAGTGTTGTCTTTAATACATACAGTCAAATCGAGAAAATTAATTTCTTCTTGGCTTATGTTGTATGTTAATTTTATATTCTTATCATTAGAGTTCAGATGGGAGCAAAATTATTCTAGATTGTGGCTTCTCCTTTCCACAAAAAAATTCTGTCATCTATATACTTTTGCCATGACACCAAGTTCGCACCAGCCGGTGTGTGGTTCCACACATGCTCTTCCTCCCATCTTGACATGAAGAGGTTTGCGTAGCTTGGTGCAAACTTGGTGCCCATGGCTGTTCCTACTTTTTGCAAAAAATAATCCCCATTAAAGAAGAAAAAATGATTCTCGAGTATAAATTGGATACTTTCTAAAATAAATTCTCTCTTTTCTGTTTCCAACTCTGATTTTTCTTAGTGCTACTTCACTGCATTTAGGCCGTCTTTATGGTCAATTATGGTATACAGTGATGTGACATCAGCTGAAACCAATAAAGCTCCTTCTGGCCATTCCATTTCTGCCAATTTGTTAATGGTCTCCATTGTATCCTTCAAGTGAGATTTTCCCTTAACTACTAGAGGTTGTAAATAAAAATCTATCATTTTGGATAGGGTGGTAGTCAAGCTACCTACACCAGAAATTATCGGACGTCCCGGAGGTTGTGTTGGATTTTTATGGACCTTCGGTAAGGTATAAATTTTTGGAGTTTTGGGATGCTCAATGTTTAAGAAATCAAATTCTTTTTTTTGTCAACGTACCTTTCTCCAGATGTTTAGTGATAAGTTTTAGATAATTATTCTTAATTTTTACTGTTGGGTCAGATTTTAATTTTTGGTAGGTACCATTTGCATTCAGTTGTGTTGTGATTTCTTTAATATAATCAGCCTTATCTTGAACTGTTATCCCACCGCCCTTATCACAGGGTTTTATCACTATGTTCTTATCTCTCTGAAGGGATTTTATGGCTAACCTCTCTTTTCTGGTGATATTATGTTTCTGATGGGATTTTTTTGTTGTCGTTTGAGAAGTTTTCATTTTTTGGAAGTCTTCTACAACAGATTTTGTAAAGCTTTCTACCATGCATCCTTTCACATGGGATGGAAAAAAGGTAGATTTCTTTTTAAAAGGAGTAATTCCAGATGTATCAATATCTGGGGTCTTTGTTTCAGTATTGATAGCAAAAAATTTCTTTAGTGTGAGTTTCCTGGAGAACTTCTGTACATCAATATGAGCATTGAACGGATCCGTAGTAGACGTGGGGGCAAATTTGAGGCCTTTCTGTAGAATGCGTTCTTCATCTTTCGTTAGTTCACGCGAGCTTAGGTTGAATATCTTTAATTCTTCTCCCACATTATTGTCCTTCATCTCACTTGATACTTTTTTCTTCTTTATCTTCCGTCTCTTTTTTGTCCCCCTCTTTTGCCCCGACTCTTGAATTTCAGTATCTCGTACTCCTCCTGCTGTTCTGTCTTCCTAAAAAAGTCCCACGATCTCCTCTAAAACTATCAAGTGCCTCAAATCTACTGTAGGTATTGACCTGAGGTCTTCTATTCCATCTATTGTATCTGAAATCTCTTTTGGCAAATCTCCTTGGATAACTCCAGTTGTTTTGTTGATATTGTTCTTCATCCCTATTTCTTGGCTGATATCTATCTCTCTGTTGTCTTTGATAATCATCATACATGGGCATGTTGTCTTCTTGATAAACATCAGGATCCCTTGCAAATTTAACTGTTTTATTCTTCAGTTCTGTTTTCTACTCAGAGGCTGCTGGAGTCTGGTCCAATGTTTTTTTCTTTTTCTTTTTGGTTTTGGATTTCTTCTTACCATCATCTCCTCCATTTCTGTAAAATGTATGATCCCTTTTGAGTTTCTTTTGTTTTTTCTCTACTAATTCTTTGGTATGTTTGTTGATACTAAGCTCTAGTTCTTTATCTAATATGACAAATTCAGGTAACTGTTGGTATGGTTGAACCAAGGTCTGCAAGGTCTTAATTTTTTCATTGAGATCTATTAATTTGTCCCTCCTCTCTTTTATAATCAATTTAATCAAATAAAAAGAACATGCTTCTATAATTTTATCCCACTCTCTCTTAAACTGTTCACTAGAATCAGAAAAACTGGGAGCTTTCCTAATTCTCAAGCCCTTAGGTATAATGTCATCGGCTTGATACTTTTCAAGTGTTGCCACTTCCCACCATAGGGCATTTTCTTTTAAAAATAAGGAACCCAATTTATTCATGGCTGTTTCTAAGTCGTCATCCGACATTTCTTCATTCTCTACACAACAATCTAATTTAAACACTTCTTTACCTGTTGATTCTACCAATCCTATACGCACAAAGGGATTCCACAGGTGAGGCACATGTATAGCATGCCGAACCATACCGTCAGAAACTTCTAAAATTACAAGTTTTACGGTAAATAGCATTGAATACAAAATAAATACCTTTATTACCTGTCATACAACAAATGTTGTGTATTTAATAAAATGTGAGTGTGGTCTACTTTATGTAGGCAGGACCAGTAGAGCACTTAAAACCAGAATAGCAGAACACATACGTAACGTAAAAAAAAGGTCTTCTGACACATTCACTTTCTGAAAATGTTTCTAAAAAACATAACTGCTCAACTTCCAAAATATCATGTTTCATGGGCATCCAACAGATTAGATCTGATAGGGATATAGAGACCAATCTCGCCAAAGCCGAAATGCACTGGATTTTCAAATTAAATACTCTTTCCCCATGTGGTTTGAACTCAGATTTTGAGTTAAAATGGTTTATGTTAAATTTTGTTGAACTACCCCAATAATAATTGCTTTCTACATTCCTGGGTGACTGCATGGGGATTTGCACCCTCAATAGTTATAATAATAATAATAATAATAATAATTTTATTTATATAGCGCTCTTTCTCCAACAGGACTCAAGGTGCTTTACAGACATCAAAAACATCGCACATGATACAGAGGATTTGAGTAATACAACAATTGACAAGCAACAGACATAAAAGAAAACCTTAAGCCCACAGAAAGCATAACGCAGGATTGGTGCAGGCATTTTGGGTAATAACTTCCAAGGGTTGTGTATTCCACCCTCACAAGGTACCAGGTGCAGCAGCCATCTTAGGCGCTCGGCGTAGGATTACCCAGGGTGGGATAGTCCACCCCTAGAAGTGATGACACAAAATGGGGGTGATTTCAGAGTCCTACGGTTCAGAGTAGGGTTCCATCAAAACCATCAGGCCTATGTATTTTTCATCCCATCCACAAGTGTACCATATGGGGCAGCCATGTTGGGCGCACTTTGGAGGTTACACTGTGGGAGGTGAGCCATACAAGGGCCAAGGTCATATATGGGAAAACTGATGCTTATGTAGTAGTATGATGTACCCTGCATGTAGGGCACAATGGAAAGGTGTGCAATCAGTGGAGGTAAACTTTACAGGAAAAACACATGGTGGGGTGGAAGCGAGCAATGGAGGAAAAAAAAAAACGATATAACTATATAACTGTATATATATATTTCTTTATCTATCATAATTGTTATGACTTTTTATTATTGTGCGGCAATGTGGATATTTTTTTTTTAAAAGAATGGTGCTCTATAAAATGACCATCTGCTTATTATGACAATATGAGGTGTATTATGAAACTGTCATCTATTTGCCATGTTTGGAATTTTATTATTTGGGGAGCGTGCACTTTTGGGTGTTAGAACACATGCTATATTTACTGACAGCGCCTTAAGAAATACCCACTGAGACTCCCGGAGTCAGGGAGAATCTATGGTGACGTAATTGCGGTGCACTTCCGGTTGCGTGGAACGCAATGTGGAACGCGGAAGTGCGTCCACCGCGAGTGTAGCACTGGCTGTCCCCATATCACGTTCCCCTAATGCATTCATCAGCAGGGTCTCTGCAAGACCACCACACCACCAATGTTATTTGTAAGCTGGTGGGGATTCAGGGTGACACGATCGCGGGGCACTTCCGGTTTTCGTCGAACGCATGTTGGAACGCGAAAGTGCGGCTTCCGCGATCGTACTACCGCCCCTTTGTGCCTTTTTAAATAACTGAACAGTTATTGGAATGCATTAATGTATATATATATATATATATGCTTTTTTAATATAGGGAATATGTATGTATATAGGATTTAATGGTACATTGGAGCTTTGCTTGCTATTGTAAGGCCTATTACCCATGCTCCCTTTCTATTTCCTGTTTTATGGTATAAATATCCTGTCTTTCACTGTCTGGACATACACCTTGAAAAAGACCTTGGGGTATATTTACTAACATTCGTAATTTTCGGAAAAAGGTCAAAGTTCAATCACGAATGACATCGAAAGTGTAAAACTGCAACTTTTTTAATTTATTACGCCTAATTTACTAAGCTGTCGTATTCGGATTTTTCATTTGTTCCGATGTCGATGTCATTCGTGTTTTTTCCCCGTTTTTTACGGCAGTGATTAGCAAAACACTGCCGACTTTATCACAATGAATCTCGGCCGGATCTGTGTGATCCGTGCTGGGGTTCATTTTTTTTTTTTTTTTAAATAAACACTGTAAAACGGAGAAAAAAAATGCGTGGGGTCCCCCCTCCTAAGCATAACCAGCCTCGGGCTCTTTGAGCCGACCCTGGTTGCAGAAATATGGGGAAAAAAATGACAGGGGTTCCCCCATATAAAAGCAGCCAGCATCGGGCTCTGCGCCTGGTCCTGGTTCCAAAAATACGGGGGACAAAAAGAGTAGGGGTCCCCCGTATTTCTAAAACCAGCACCGGGCTCCACTAGCTGGACAGATAATGCCACAGCCGGGGGTCACTTTTATATAGTGCCCTGCGGCCGTGGCATCAAAAATCCAACTAGTCACCCCTGGCCGGGGTACCCTGGGGGAGTGGGGACCCCTTCAATCAGGGGGTCCCCCCCCCCAGCCACCCAAGAGCCAGGGGTGAAGCCCGAGGCTGTCCCCCCCATCCAATTGGCTGCAGATGGGGGGCTGATAGCCTTTTGTGAAAATTAAAAGATATTGTTTTTAGTAGCAGTACTACAAGGCCCAGCAAGCCTCCCCCGCATGCTGGTACTTGGAGAACCACAAGTACCAGCATGCGGCGGAAAAATGGGCCCGCTGGTACCTGTAGTACTACTACTAAAAAAATACCCAAAAAAAGACAAGACACACACACCTTGAAAGTAAAGTTTTATTACATGCATCCACACAAACATACATACATACTTACCTTATGTTCACACGAGGGTCGGTCCTCTTCTCCAGTAGAATCCATGGGGTACCTGTTGAATAAATTCTACTCACCAGATCCAGGGTCCCAGGCTCCTCGTAGCATCCATTTGTAATCCACGTACTTGATTTAAAAAAAAAACGGAGAGCCGAGCCACGCACTGAAAGGGGACCCATGTTTTCACATGGGCCCCCTTTCCCCGAATGCCAGAAACCCACTCTGACTGATGTCTAAGTGGGTTTCTTCAGCCAATCAGGGAGCGCCACGTTGTAGCACCCTCCTGATCGGCTGTGTGCTCCTGTACTGTCTGACAGGCGGCACACGGCAGTGTTACAATGTAGCGCCTATGCGCTCCATTGTAACCAATGGTGGGAACTTTGTAGTCAGCGGTTGACCTCTTTTACTTCTTGGCATGATGTGCTGTTTGGGTATTATTATTGTCTGACACTGCAATGCTACTCCTAGATGGGCCAATTGTTTGTGTCGCTTAGCTTAGTCATACAGCTACCTCATTGCACCTCTTTTACATCTTTGCATGATGTGCTGTTTGGGGCCTTTTTTATATCTGCCATCCTGTCTGCCACTGCAATGCCACGCCTAGATGGGCCAGTAGTTTGTGCCGCACACTTTTGTTGCTTAGTTTAGTCATACAGCCACCTTGGTGCAACCTTTTGGCCTAAAAACAATATTGTGAGGTGTGAGGTTTTCAGAATAGACTGGAAATGAGTGGAAATGAATGTCATTGAGGTTAATAATACCGAAGGATCAAAATTTTCCCCAAACTCTGTGATTTTAGTAGAGATGAGCGGGTTCGGTTTCTCCGAGAACCGAACCCCCACCCGAACTTCACGTGTCAAACACGGGTCCGCCTGACTCGGAAAACCTGAACGAGGCAAAACGTCATCATTACGCTGTCAGATTCTCGCGAGATTCGGATTCCATATAAAGAGCCGCGCATCGCCGCCATTTTCACTCGGGCATTGTAGATGGTACAGAGAGGACATGGCTACGTTCTCTCAGTGTCAGTTCTCAGTATCAGTGCTAAGCATCAGTGCTTATTGCTGCTCAGTAATACTAGTACAGTGTCTCTCTTGTGCTGCATCATGCTGCTGTAGGGTGCTGTGGTAGTAGTGTCCTGTGACTGTCAGGGCCGGATTAACAATGGGGCGGATGGAGCTGCAGCTCCAGGCCCCCCATTGAAAATAGGCCCAGAGACTCCCAAGCAATGCAGCCAGTGGTGACAGGAAAACATTTTTCCTGTCACTACCAAAGCCCAGCTCACTCCGCTCCCATCAACCCAAAAAAACATTATCTGATTGCCCAAGCCCCCAGCCGGCCGTCAGAAGCCCCTCCTCTTTCAGATTCAGCGAGCCGAAGTACACATCGCTCCCGGAAACGAGGAAAGCACCACCTCCAACCCCCTGTCAAAAACGCTGCCTCCCAGTCCCGTCCAAAGCTCCGCCTCCCAGCTCCGTCCGAAGCCCCGCCTCCCGTGCCGTCTGAATCTCTGCCTCCCGAGTCTCCCAAAGCTCCGTCTCCTGGGCCGTCTGAAGCTCCGCCCCCGGGTCTTCCAAAGCTCCGCCCCCAGGCTGTCTGAAACTCCGCCTCCCAGACTGCACTGTGCCCCTCCTCCCTGACCCATCTGAAACTGCACATGGATGCTGTCACACGCAGAACGTTTAAAGTCTCTCTTGAAGCAGCTAGATCGGCAGCAGGACTGGAGGTAGAGCTGGTGACACTGGGGGGGGGGGGGGGTAGGAGGAGGAGGAGGGAGGAGAGGTTGGCATAAGTATGTTCTCTGCTGTTTTTCATGTTTTTCACCCCATCTTCACTACCTGTGTGTCCGCCCCTCTTACCACCTGTGTCTTGTGTCTGCCTCATTTCCAACTTCTGTCATTGCCCCCGTCACACCTGTGTCTCTGCCTCCATCTCCATGTGTATCTCTGCCTTCATCCCCACCTGTGTCTCTTCACCCTTCACCTCCTGTGCTTCTGCCTCCCTTTCCTCCTGTGTCTCTGCACTCCTCTCCACCAGCATCTTTGCCCCTTCTCCACCTGTATCTCTGCTTTCCTCCCTACCTGTGTGTCTGCCTTCTCTCTACCTTCTCTCTACCTGTGCTTCCATCTCCCTCACCACCTTTATCTCTATCCTTCCCACCTATATCGCTGCCCACTTTCCACCTGTATCTCTGCCCCCCTCTCCACCTGTGTCTCTGCCTTCTCTCAAACTATGCTTCCGTCTCCAAATATAGCTCTGCCTCCATCCCCACCTGTGGCTCTGCTCCCTTCACCACCTGTGTTTCTGCCCCTCTCACCACCTTCACCTCTCACCAGCTGTGAAGAAAAGAGGTTATTTCTGCAGCCATGACAAGATTAGCAGCAGTTTCATCATGGAGACATCAGAGTGCCTGACATGCAGGGGAGCCCTGCAGAGTATGAGAAGATCAGGTCAGTAGTCTGTTGGGGGAATGGGGTATGTCCCACACACGCCATCCTGCGCACGCTTAAGCCAACCACCTGTGGACTGATGCACTGTAGTGAGTAGGCAAACATCCACAGTAGCCCCTTCCTGCTCCTATACCCAGGCCAGCTGTCCCCCTTTTTTCTTCTACTCCTCCCATCCCCATCCTCAGGCTCACCTCTTTGTTACCACTATCCTGTCAGCATTACATCACTTGAAACTTCTCCTGCCTCTGGAGCTGCTCTGTACACAGAGACTAGGGCAAAGAGACAGAGAAAAGGGTAGTGTGGAGAGGCAGTGTAGTGATGTAGTGTGGGCAGGTAGTGCAGCTATGTAGTGTTGGGAGGTAGTTTGGGAAATGTAGTGTGGGGTGGCAGTGAAGTGATATAGTGCGGGATGTAGTGCAGTGATATAGGGAGTCATTCTGACCTAATCGCACGCTGCCATTCATCGCAGTGATCAGGTCAGAAGTACGCATACGCCGGCGCATGGCAGACAGCCGAGCGATCACCTCTGCCTGATTGATAGTCAGAGGCGTTCGCTGGGAGGAAGGAGGAGGGATGGCTGCGTTAAGCCGCCATTTAGGAGGCACAGTCCGGCCAACGCAGGCGTGGCCGGACCATGCCAGGGGCGGGCCGCGGCAGCTGCGTAACATCACACGCAGCCACTGCAACCTGGGTAGCAACGAGTAGCTCCCGGCTAGTGCGCAGGAGCTGCGCTGGCCGAGAGCTACTCCTGAAGTACAAAAGCATCGCCTCTGTGCGCATTGTACTTCTGTGCTGGGCGTCCCCCCGCATGTCTGTGTGCCTGATCGTAGCCCTGCAAACTTTTGCAGGACTACAATCAGGTCTGAATTAGGCCCATAGTGCGGGGAGTTAGAGTAGAGATGTAGTGTGGAGAAGTAGATCAGTTATACTGTTTAGTGCAGGGATGAGATGAGGAGTAGGTAACAGTAATGTAGTGTTGAGAGCCGAGGTAGTTTGGGGAGGTATAATGCGGGCATGTAGTATGGGGAGGTAGAGTGGAATCGGTATGGGATCCCGGCATACAGGATGCCGAATGTCACTATAGCGACACCGGCATCCCAGGTGCCAGAATGCTGGCAGCAGGGCGAGCACATCGAGGCCACTTGCGGGCTTGCTGTGCTCACCACGTGGTCGGCACTGTGGCTCGCTTCACTCGCACAGGTGCTGTTCTCCCTCTACGGGTATCGTAGACACCCACAGAGGGAGAATCACCTACCTCTGAGGTATTCCGGTGGCAGGATAGTACCCCTGTCGGATTACGGCGTCGGTATGGAGACCGCAGGGGGCCTGGCGGGTGGTATTTTAACTGCATACCGGTAGTGTAGTGATATACTGCAGGAATGTAGTGTAAGTACGTAGCATAGTAATGTAGAGTAGATCGGTGAGCTCTCCCTGGTTAGGTGGGGCTCCTTCTCTATGACCCTGGTCAGCTGTGCTGTAGACTGGTAACTAACTTTACAGCATATGAGATGCCGGGTCACAGCTGATCAAGGTCACAGAGCAGGAGCTCCGCGATCAGCTGACTGGAAGAGAGAGCTCAGTGATCACTGGGCAGGCAAGTGTAGGCGGAGATGGGTGAGGGTCATGGGGATGAAGATGGGTGGGATGTAGCTAGTGGTGGCACATATGCTTTACAATCTCAGGGCAGTTATCATGAAAAATACCCTGAGAATTGAGTTAACTGGATTCTCAGGGACAGCTTTCCCTGTATGCGATAACTGATACATCCCTGCGATGTATTCAATTATCGCAATGCGATTTTGGTAGAAATTTATCACATCCCATCCACATCGCGGATGCCCCATAGAGATATAGTGTAGTAGTGATAAAGTGAAGAGATGTTGGGGGTCATTCCGAGTTGATCGCTCGCTAGCTAGTTTTAGCAGCCGTGCAAACGCTATGCCGCCGCCCACTGGGAGTGTATTTTAGCGTAGCAGAAGTTCGAACGCTTGTGCAGCCAAGCTCTGCAAAAACAGTTTGTGCAGTTTCTGAGTAGCTCTGAACCTACTCAGCGCTTGCGATCACTTCAGCCTGTTCCTGTCCCGATTTGACGTCATACACCCGCCCAGCGAATGCCCAGCCACGCCTGCATTTTTTCTGACACGCCTGCATTTTTGCAAACACTCCCTGAAACCGTTCAGTTGACACCCAGAAACGCCCCCTTCCTGTCAATCTTCTAGCGGCCGTCAGAGCGACTGAAAACTTCGCTAGAATCTGTGCTAAACTACAAATGCCTTTGTACCCGTACGTCGCACGTGTGCATTGCGGAGCATACACATGCGCAGAAATGCCGATTTTTAGCCTGATCGCTGCGAACAACGGCATCTAGCAATCAACTCGAATGACCCCCCCAGTGTGGGAAGGAAGTGCAGTGATGTAGTATGCAACCACACACCCCCTGCCCACACAGACAGTAATTCTCTGTGGCGCTAATCACACCCACTGCGTGGCATACAATAGGCCCTTCATAAATTTCAGCTCCAGGCCCATGTGGACCTTAATCTGGCACTGGTGACTGTGTATTGTTCATCATCATTCCAGTCACAGTGGTATCTGGGGGGTGACAATTCTAGAGTACTTTTGTGCTTCTCACTAATACTAGTACAGTGTCTTGTGCTGCATCGTGCTGCTCAGTGTCAGTTCTCTCAGTAGTATCATAAGTGCTCAGTATCAGTGCTCATTGTCTTGTGGTGCTCAGTAACACTACATTACTAATACTAGTACAGTGTCTTGTGCTAATTGTGCTGCTCAGTATCAGTGCTCAGAAGTATCATCAGTGCTCAGTATCACTGCTCATTGTTTTGTGCTGCATCGTGGTGCTCAGTAATACTACATTACTAATATTATTACAGTGTCATGTGCTGCATCGTGCTGCTCAGTATCAGTGTTCAGTAGTATCATCAGTGCTCAGTATCACTGCTCATTGTCTTGTGATGCTCAGTAATACTACATTACTAATACTAGTACAGTGTCTTGTGCTGATCGTTCTGCTCAGTGTCAGTTCTCAGTAGTATCATCAGTGCTCAGCAGTATCATCAGTGCTCAGTATCAGTGCTCATTTTCTTGTGGTGCTCAGTAATACTACATTACTAATACTAGTACATTGTGTTGTGCTGCTCAGTGTCAGTTCTCAGTAGTATCATCAGTGCTCAGTATCACTGCTCATAGGTGGTCATTCCGAGTTGTTCGTTCAATGTTATTTTTAGCAGAATTGCTAACAGGCTAAAATCCGGCAGATCTCGCGCATACGTATGCACCGCAGGGCGCGCGCGCTAAGCAATTTCACACAAAACTATGTTATTTTACTCACGGGCGAACAGTGCTTTTCAGTCGCTCTGTTGATTGGAGAATGATTGACAGGAAGTGGGTGTTTCTGGGTGGTAACTGTCTGTTGCCGCCGGGCTTCCGCCCTCAAGGGGGCACCTGGCTCCTTCATTGTCCCTTGTCTATGTACAGACACCTGGGAGGGCATTTCCATCGGAGTGGTGAGATATCTGCAGCCAGACACCGCAGCAGTCTAAATTACTGTGCAGCGCTCACAGTGCGCTGACAGCCTGACGGTGACGGGTCCTTCCTGTTAGAGGATCCGCCGAGTGGAGCGCTGAGCATCATCGCAGCGCTCCTCCCGAGTGACCTGGACACTGTGCTTTGGGGGTCGCAGATGTTATGTAACATCCAACTGCGACCCTGAGGAGTTGGATGTGCCGAGGAGCGTTCAGCCGTTCAGAGAGAAGAGCTGCGCGGCTATCAGTCTGTGTGTGGACGGGAGTCGGGAGAGGTGAGAACAGCAGCAGCAGCTGCAACTGCATCATAATGAACTGGTGGCACACAATAAACTCTCTAGTAAAATTATTACAAGTCCTATTGGGGTGGTGAGGGGAGCAGGCGAATATCTGCTTGGGCCTTGGGCGGGTGTCTGTATGTGTTGCGGAGGAGGGAGGGGGTGTTTGGTGAGCAGGTGTCTGTATGTGCTGCACAGGAGGGTGAGCAGGTGTCTGTATGTGTCCTGCGAGGGTAGGGAGGTCAGTGGGTGACTATGTGTTGCGGGGGGAAGGGAGGTCAGTGGGTGACTATGTGCTGCGGGGGGAGGGACATCAGTGGGTGACTGTATGTGCTGCGTGGGAAATCGAGTGACTGTATGTGCTGCAGGAGAGGTGAGCGGGTGACTGTATGTGCTACAGTGGAGGTGAGCCGGTGACTATGCTGCAAGGGGAGATAAGCAGGTGACTGCATGTGCTGTAGTTGGGTGTGAGCAGGTGTCTGTACGTGCTGAGGGGTGGGGGGAAGAGCAGGTGTCTGTATGCGCTGCGGGGTGAAGGAAGGTGAGCAAGTGACTGTATGTGCTGTGGGCTGAGGGAGGTCAGTGGGTGACTGTATGTGCTGCTGGGGGGGGGGGTTCGGGTGACTATGTTTATGTTTGGTGGGGGAAGGGGGCGGATGACTGTGTATGTGCTTCAGGGGGAAAGTGAGCAGGTGACTGTGTGTGTGCTTTGGGGGGGTGAGAAGGGGGCTGCATGTGCTGCCAGGGGTGAGGTGAGCAGGTGACTTTATGTGCTGTGAGAGGGAGGTGAGCCGGTGACTGTATGTGCTGCAGGGGCGGTGAAAGTGAGCAGGTGACTGTATGTGCTGTGGGGTTGGTGGGGGGTGGGTGAGCGGGTAACCGTATATGTGCTGTGGGCGGGGAGGTGAGTGGGTGACTGTATGTGCTACAGGAGGGAGGTGAGCGGGTGACTGTATGTGCTGCGGGGGAGGTGAGCAGGTGACTGTATGTGTTGCGGGAGGGTGAGCACTGGTGACTGTGTATGTGCTGCAGGGAGGTGCGGTGAATTGGTGATGGTATATGACATTACAGAATAAGGGGCACTACTATATGACATGATGTGAATAAGGAGCACTACTGTGTTGCGTAATGTGAATAAGGTTTACTACAGTGCAGTATAATTAAAATAAGATTACACTACTGTGTGGTGTAATTTGAATTGGGGGTATTGTTGTGTGGACACACCCCTTCACATATAGACCACACCTCTTTTTGGTGCTGTGCCTATTTAGCATGTGGTGGGGTAGGGGGGCACCAACATCTATCTTGCCTCCGGGCTACTGGGATGAAGTTACGCCACTGGCTCAGTAATACTACATTACTAATACTAGTACAGTGTCTTGTGCTGCATCATGCTGCTCAGTATCAGTGCTCAGTAGTATCATCAGTGCTCAGTATCACTGGTCAGTGCTCAGTGTCTTGTGCTGCATCGTGCTGCTCAGTGTCTGCCATTTCATATAATTCCCGTAATACTGGCTCTTAATTCTAGTGATGTTGTCATTTTCTTACAGTGATTTGGACCAATAATACCATTGATTAGAACGAATAATTCCTGTGATACTGGCTTTTAATTCTAGTGATTTTGTCATTTTCTTCCAGTGATTTGGACCAATAATTCCATTGATTAAAACAAATAATTCCAGTGATATTGCCTTATATGATACTGTAGTCTAATTCTAGATGGGCCAGGTGTTTGTGTCGCTTAGCTTAGTCATCCAGCGACCGCCATCAAGCGACCTTGGTGCACCTCTTTTTTTCCTTTGCATCATGTGCTCTTTGGGGTCTATTTTTTTAAGTGCCATCCTGTCTGACACTGCAGTGCCACTCCTAGATGGGCCAGGTGTTTGTGCCGCCCACTTGGGTCGCTTAGCTTAGTTATCCAGCGAGCTTGGTGCAAATTTTAGGACTAAAAATAATATTGTGAGGTGTGATGTGTTCAGAATAGACTGGAAATGAGTGGAAATTACTGTTATTGAGATTAATAGTACTATAGGATCAAAATTACCCCCAAATTCTATGATTTTAGCTGTATTTGAGGTTTCTTTTAAAATCACCCGAATCCAAAACCCATCCGAATCCAAAACCCGAAAGGGTGGTTTTGCCAAAATGCATCCGAATCCAAAACATGACCGCGGACCCAAATCCAAAACCAAAACACAAAACCCGAAAAATGCCCACTGCACATCTCTAGATTTTAGCCGTTTTTATGTTTTTTTTCCAAAAATCATCCAGATCCAAAACCAAAACACGAAAAGGATGGTTTTGGCAAAACCAATCCAAAACCAAAACACGAGCGGGGAATTAGAACCAAAACTAAAACACAAAACACGAAAAGTGCCCGCGGCACATCTCTACTTTTACTGTCTGACTCTGAAAGAGGTCCTATTTGTAAAATAGTCCTGTATTGTTTGAACAACACTGGGATATTATCTGATTCTGCAGGCCCTCTCCTGGTTAACTTGAAATGAGCAGGAGATGGCATTCATGGTTACAAACAAATGGATAACACTCTGCATGCCCCACATCCTAATTACCATAATTCCCTTTATCTCCATTGCAGAAACTGTAAAGATTTATGACGGATTAAATTCTGTGCAGTTTAACTGAATTGTCAGAATGCTTTACACCAAGTTAGTCTCTAAGCTCATGAATTTTTACAGCGTATGTCTCCTTTCAAACATCTCCCTCTTTGCATCCTGTGTTCGGCAGAAAGGTGCGGGACCTGTAGAATGTTTAATGAGGCTCGATGCTGTTCTGCTTGTGCACATTTGCATACGATAACCTCTTTCCTCTGAAATTCCTATATCTTGTAAGATCAGTATATTCTAGATCAGTGCCGCCCAAGGATTTACACTTACAGTCTGCATTTATTATTACATCTAAGTGCTCATAGGCTGAAAACTATAAAAATATAATATACAACAGAATGTATGGAGGTTGTCAGTGATGGTGAAGGCCGCAAGAAATCCTTTGAGGCCATATCCGCCAGTTGGATAGCCTTGCTACAGAAAACCCAGTGAATTAACATTGTGATTGTGAGTCTATGTAACATACTGTACCACACATGTGGTCCATGCTTTTCATTATAATATTTTATTTAAAAATACAACCCTCTCCCAGAATGGTGGAAAGTTACTTGGAATTCCTAGACACTCTCCTCTAAGAAGCCTCACCCCTGTCATACAGAAAATGTCACCATCTCAGAAACACCTCCTTGGGCTCTGCACTTACAGTACTTAAGTCCAGATTTAACAAGCCTTGGAGAGTTTTAAATTGCACAGTGATAAAGTACCAACCAATCAGCTTCTGTCATTTTTCAAACTCAGCCTGTAACATGGCAGTTAGGAGCTGATGGTACTTTATTACCAGACAATTTATCACTCTCCAAGGCTTGATAAATCTGGGCCTTAGGGGGACATTTACTAAGCAGTGGAGAAGTTGCCCCATCAACCAATCAGCAGCTATGTATAATTTTATAGTATGCAAATTATACATGTTACTTCAGTGCTGATTGGTTGCCATGGGCAACTTCTCCACTGGCTCACTTCTCTGCTCTTATCACTGCTTAGTAAATGTTCCCCTTAGTGTTTTTTACTGTTTGCTGGAGATGGGCAGGCAGAGAAGAGGAATAGCATCATATCTATTCCTATAGCCAGCAAGATAACTACAAGTAAAAAGCATTCATGGAGTGCACAATTTAATGGGTCTATTCATAAAGCAGAGAAAAGTTTTGCGGAAGGGCTTTTCTCCTCTTTGGGTTATTTGCAGAGTGGGTTACCATGGAGAAGTTCCTGACTTCTGTGCCTGAATCGCATCACCATACTTTTATATGGTGAGCGTGATTCATGAAGGAACGGAAAGCTCAGCTTTCTGCTTCTCCGTGCAGTTCAAATTCACCATCTCAGGATGGCGTAATCTGAACTTAGGCGCAAAACGGACTTCACAGACCACAGAAAACGTCAACGCCGGAGCCCTGGATACCAAATTGCTTTGCCGGAAAGGTAAGTATACATGAATTGCTACTTATCACAGCTATATATAAAATCAAACTGATGCAATGTATAGTGAAAAGTAACAATTCACTTTTCATTTTGAACATAAATAGACCCCTAATTTACATATTTTAACACCACATCCTATTCCTCATTGTTAAACAAAGAGGAAAGGGGTTGCTTATTTTAAAACCATAGGGTAGCCGGTACATAACAGTGTTTCAGGTGGCCCACAAATGCTGCCTAATGATAGCACCAGTCAGGAGCAACACCAGAATTTGTGGGCCTTATAAAAACATTATGAAGAGACCTCTGTCCCAATGCTTTTAGAGAGACACCACTCTGCAGCAGTTGTTAATTCTATTCCTCCAAATAATGCTCTAGTTCATTTTACGTTATAGTTGTGCCCTAGTTCACATTATGTCACATTGTGGGTAGCCAGTAAACATTATGCAATACAGTACCTCCAATTTACATTATTACATACAGTGTCCTCAGTTCATATTATGCTACATTACAGTGCTGCCACCAGTTCATAGTATGCCACATTATTGTGCCTCCACTTCATATTGTGCCACATAACAGTGGCTAATTTCATATTACTGTATGTAAAATTATTTTACATTATTATGATCAGGTCCAGGGGCGTAACTAGATATATTGTAGGCCACAAGGCAAAAGTTTGTTAGGGCCCCTATGTATCACCCAGTGGTGAAAAATATATACCTACACATGTAACTTTGAGAAGGAAGGTGGGCACCTCTCAGTTTTGGGCCTGATAGCAGCTGCACGCCTTGCTCCTATGATAGCTACAGCTTTGGCGCCAGTCCTGAAACTGTTTCACATGCTCAGTGAGGAGAAAAAACACAGAGTCACCATATTTTACAGGTTGAGTATCCCATATCCAAATATTCCGAAATACGGAATATTCCGAAATACGGACTTTTTTGAGTGAGAGTGAGATAGTGAAACCTTTGTTTTTTGATGGCTCAATGTACACAAACTTTGTTTAATACACAAAGTTATTAATAATATTGTATTAAATGGCCTTCAGGCTGTGTGTAGAAGGTGTATATGAAACATACATGATTTGGGTGAATGTAGACACACTTTATGTATTGCACAAAGTTATAAAAAAATATTGGCTAAAATTACCTTCAGGCTGTGTGTATAAGGTGTATATGTAACATAAATGCATTCTGTGCTTAGACTTGGGTCCCATCACCATGATATCTCATTATGGTATGCAATTATTCCAAAAAACGGAAAAATCCGATATCCAAAATACCTCTGGTCCCAAGCATTTTGGATAAGGGATACTCAACCTGTACCAGGTTGACATACATCTAATTTCAGTCAGTAGAACACAGAAAGGAGGATTCTTACAGCATAAAATCAAGGAAACATATGGAGTAAGTGACTCTGGGGTGAATGACCTGGAAATTTTAGTCCCCGAGCTCCAACATGCTGAGATGTGTACACAACCTAGTTCTCAGCATAATCTCCTACAGTATGGCTGGTAAAGTAATCAGACCCTATCTACTTGCTTCTGGGAGAATGGAGCACATACTAAGCATGCTCCCAGATGGACTTTTTCTGCCATATAGAAAAGTGACAGGTGTATCAAAGGCATAAATAAAAATATATACGGACTCTACCCATATTTTCAAACTATTTTCCCTTTGTGTTCATCTAAAGTAAATAATAAGTGATGTATATAGAAACTGACGAAAGATGTATGATTAAAGGGCATCTGAAATGTTGATAACTTCATATGTAACACTGTGAGTGTTCTTGAAAGCTGTGGAGTGCCACCCTAATGCTGCTGTACGTGTTGGAATTCATTAGTTCATGGGAGGGACACCAGGTACGTGTGCTAAGGTGGAGTGCCAGCCATTAAACAATATATATATATATATATATATATATATATATATACATACAGGTACACCACCGATTTTCCGGCATCCTCCATTCCAGCGCCATTCCGGATTATTGATTTTGCTGGATTAATGGAAACATTAAATATGTCTAATTTTACTAATTTTGCACCTTCAGTACATTTGTAAAGCAATAAATGGTAAAATACATGGTACGGTTTAATATTAATAAATGAATAAACACAGTAGTGTATGCAATACTGTTTATTACAGTGTACTACGCAATGTATAAGCAAAACAGGTATGAAACAGGTACATACATGTATTGAACAAACATTAACAATGCAGTATAAATTAAACAGGCACTACAAATACATTACTGGACTCTATATTAAACAAACACAGTACATGTACAGTGGTTTCCTGACAGCGTCATCCCGACGGCTATCCCAAAACCTCCTCCATTTACTTTTTCCAATCACTAGTGGCTTACATCGGTGAGTTCCGGCAGCATTGGAGCAACCTAGGACAGTAACTTTGTCCTTAGATTGTTTAAACCCTGTGGGGGCTTCTTCATCCTCCAGCTATAAAGTTTTCCTAGGGGTACATCGCCAATACAGTGCAGTTTCATCTGCATTATAAAACTTGCAGGGCAGTGAGGTTTTCATCAGGCACAAGCTTTGCGAACTCATCCACATAGTCATCAGCTGCTTCATGGTTTGCAGACCGTTTTTCAACGCACACTTTACGCATCAAAATTCCATGACGTGTCTTAAATCTTTGCAGCCATCCTTCACTGTAATCACACTCATAGTCCAGTTTTAGTGCTTTATGGTACAGCTTAGCTTGTTCCTGTACCATGATGCCTGACAAATCTACACCATCACTCCGATGTTGTTGAAACCGTTGCACCAACACTCAATCAAGCTCAGTGCTTTTACCAGATTTCATAGTTTTCCTAATGCTCATTTGCTTCTGAGATTCACTTTCTGTAAAGAACTGCAATTTTTTCTCCCTTTGCTTTTTTATGTCAAACACTGTTGAGGATATATATCACACAGCTTCTTCACTGAAACACCGCGGTCAAGTTTTCGTAACATCCCAACTTTTGCCTGCAATGATATAGATTTATGTTTACGCTTTATACCAACACTGTTCTTGGAAGCCATTGCAGCACTACTGTCACTTGCACTGTCTGCGGATGCTATAACAGCCCCACCAATGCTTGCTCTGTCACTTGCACTGTTCTTGGAAGCCATAGCTGTGCTACTGTTACTTGCACTGTCTGCGGATGCCATAACAGGCCCACTGATGCTTGCTCTGTCCTCTGATGCCATAACAGCCCCATAGATGTTTGCGGTGTCACCTGCACTGTCTGCGGAAGCTGTCACTGACACTTGCGTGTAATGCATGTTGCGTCCATGTGTGGTGCTTGCTCTGTCTTCGGATGCAATAACAGCCCCACCGATGCTTGCTGTGTCCACTGCACTGTCCGCGGAAGCTGTACCCATAGACACTTGCACGTACTGCGTGTTCCGCCCATGCGCGGGAAATATTCCGGATTAAAAATAGTCCAAAACCTCTTTTAATCCAGACAAAGAAATATTGTCCAGACTAAAAGAGGTGCCAAACCATCAGTTGCCGGAAAATCGGTGGTGTACCTGTACTGTGTGTGTGTATATATATATATATATATATATATATATATATATATAGGGCCGCAGATAAGGCACGCTTGAAGGCTGAATCCCACGTAGGCCGGTGCCCCTGTAATATAAATTGTATAGCAAGGAAAGACGTGGCACTTGCTGCTCAATCATACACCATTGGTAAAGTTAACGTTTCAGTGGTCTGCGCCACTGTTGTCAGGTTTTTAATGCTATATATAAATCAAAGCACTCCTTGTAAAACAGCAAAACAAATAATGTAGCAGCAACGTTTCAGAGCTTTATTGCACTAACATCATATGCCTCTATGATGAGCAGCAGATACAATATAGGTTCTTTTGGCTGGGATGCAGTCATGTGACCGGTGGTCAGGAGACCGATGGTCACATAAGCTCCCCCTACATCCCCCTCTCTCCCAATCTTGACGGTCGGCATGCCGACCAACAGGGACTATTCTCACTTGTGGGTGTCCACAACACCCATAGAGTGGGAATAAAACCCGCGGCGACTGCAGGTCGCCAACAAGCCCGCAAGGGGCTTGCTGCACTCCCCCCCCCACTCCAGAATTCCGCTGCCGGGATCCCGGCCTCAGTATGCTGACCGCCGGTCTCCTGACCGCCGTTCATGCATACCACACCCCTTTTAGCCTTGTGTATATGCCACAGTAATGAACTATTGTTAGGAATGTTCCGTCTGTCGCAGGACAGCTCCCAGTCCCTAGTTTAGAGCTCAATTGGGAACCTTGGTTTCTGATCCTGGGTTGCAGGCTCCAGACTTCAAAAAAATGTTTATCCTTCTGGTTTATGTCTCCAGAAAAGTGTTGGAAGCAGTATTGACCAAAGATATAGAAGAAGAGAGACCAATTCTGTACCTGACCTGCAAAATGTTGCCACGAGAAAAGAGGTATGTGGCAGTAGAACAGGAGTGTCTCGCAATCAAGTGGGCTGTCGAGTCCCTGCGATACTACCTGTTAAGCAGTGAATTCTTCTTGGCAATAGATTATGCACCTCTTCAATGGATACATACAACAAAGAAGTAGATGCTAGGGTAACTCGGTTTCTGGCATTATAGCCTGTTCATTTTACAGTACGACACAGATCTGAAAAAAGACAAGGTAATGCTGATGCCCTGTCTTGATGCTACACTGTTCAGATTTCCCCAGAGAGTCCCATGGTGAAGTTAGGGTAGGGGCAAGTAAGGAAAAGGAGAAGGCTTTCACAAGTACAGGTTTAAAGTGAGATGGGCGAACAGGTGCATTTGCTTGAAGAATTATCAGCTTCACCAATGGGGTTGAAGCATAGGGGGAGGGTATGTGGCATAGAGGCCATGGTGCCACAAGTCAGAGGCAATACTCACCACCTGACAACCTGGGTGTAGGCTGGTTGTCAGGTCCAGTCCAGGTTTTGCTGTGTGCTGAGGTTCACAACCAAGAAATCAGCCCATCTGTGAGCTAGGATAAAGCTTTGCTGCAAACAGATTACAGTGCTCCTGATGCCTGACGAGCTGGCAAGTTGATAAGCCGGGATGGTCGTTAGCATTAGGGTGCCAGGGCTTGGAAAGTCCACAGATCTCATAAATGTCAACTGTGAGTCAGACTGACAAATCTGTTGATGTAACTGATTCATTATATTTCATTGCATGGCAGTATTGACCTGCAGTAATTCCAGAATTGTTACCTGCTATGGTGATTACCATAGCATTACCTTGTCATTTTTCAGATCTGTGTCGTACTGTAAAATGAACAGGCTATAATGCCAGAAACCGAGTTACCCTAGCATCTACTTCTTTGTTGTATGTATCCATTGAAGAGGTGCATAATCTATTGCCAAGAAGAATTCACTGCTTAACAGGTAGTATCGCAGGGACTCGACAGCCCACTTGATTGCGAGACACTCCTGTTCTACTGCCACATACCTCTTTTGAGGTTTCCCTCCTCTGCCTGTCTCCTCACCTCTCCTCCACCAGTATCAAACTGCACTCCCTCCCTGTTTCACGCATGCAGTCTCCCTTCCTAGCCAAGGCCCCAGCACCATCATCACACCCTCTTTATCTTCTCCTTCCAAATTACTCCTACCTCAACGCTACAGCAATCCTGATAATCTCATTCACATCTCTCCCACAAACTCATACCCCCTATCTTGTGCACTCTGGAATGCCCGATCTATTTGCAACAAACTGACCCCCACTCATGACCTTTTCATTTCCAACTCCCTGCACCTCCTGGCCATTACAGAAACCTGGATTACTCCTCATGACACCACTTCTCCTGCTGCTCTCTCTGCTGGGGGCCTCACATTCTCACACACACCCCGACCCGGGGGTCGCCATGGGGGTGGTGTTGGGATCCTTTTACCCTCAAGCTACACATACCAACTTATACCTCCAGAACCTTCTCTTACATTCTCTACATTTGAGGTCCATGCATTACGCCTCTACCAACCTACTAATCTTCGAGTTGCTGTAATTTACCGTCCACCTGGCATTTCCTCCAAATTCCTTGACAACTTTGCTTCCTGGCTACCTCACTTCCTCTCTTCTGACATTCCCTCCATTATTCTAGGTGATTTCAACATCCCTATCGATAACCCCACAAAATCACCTGCCTCTAAACTCCTTAACCTCACCTCTTCACTTGGTCTCTCCCAGTGGACCACCTCACCCCCCCATGTGAACGGGAGCTCACTGGATCTGGTTTTCACTCACCGCTGTGATATTTCTGATTTCTCCAATTCCCCTTTTCCCCTCTCTGACCACCATTTGCTCTCTTTCAACTTATCTATCTCTGCTTCCCCATCTCTCCCTCCTAAGGCTACCATCACGAAGCGTAACATTGAGGCTATTGACACCTCATCCCTGTCCTCCCTGTTTGACTCCCTTCTCTCTCCTCTTCTCTCTCTCACATGCCTTGAACAAGCCACATCCCTATACAATGCATCTCTTACTTCTGCCCTTGACTCTGTTGCTCCGCCAACCACTATTCACCCTCGCAGATCAACACCTCAACCCTGGCACACCAAATGCACCAGATACCTACAAAAATGCTCACGTACTGCCGAGCGACAGTGGAGGAAATCACGCTCTAAAGCAGACTTCCTCCATTTCAAATTCATGCTCTCATCCTTCAGTACTGCCCTTTCCCTTGCTAAACAATCATACTTCAAAATCCTCATTTCTACACAGTCTTCCAACCCCCGGCGCCTCTTTGCCACTGTTAACTCCCTCCTCTGCCCACCACCACCTCCTCTCCCTTCCTCATTGTCTGCTCTTGACTTTGCCACTTATTTCACATCCAAGATTGACTCCATACGTCAGGATATCACTTCCCACCAGACCAGCAACCAGCCACCACCCATCCCTTGCCACCCCTCCCCTTCCCTCTTACCAACTCTGACATCTTTCTCCCATGTATCTGGCGAGGAAGTCATGGCCCTCATCCGTTCCTCCCCCCCCACAACCTCCCTGCTCGACCCTATCCCCTCCCACCTCCTCCGTTACCTCTCCCCTTCTGCCTGTTCCCATCTTGCCCACCTTCTCAATCTCTCCCTTTCATCAGGCACTGTCCCCTCTGCCTTCAAGCATGCTCTTGTCTCCCCTATTCTTAAAAAACCTACCCTTGATCCTAACACTCTCTCCAACTATCGACCCATCTCTCTCCTCCCCTTTGCCTCCAAACTTCTTGAGCGTATTGTCTATAATCGCCTCACTGCCTTTCTTTCCTCTCACTCACTGCTTGACCCATTCCAGTCTGGTTTCCGTTCTCTCCACTCCACTGAAACTGCCCTCACAAAAGTCTGCAATGACCTCCATGCAGCCAAATCTAAAGGCCACTACTCTCTGCTTATTCTTCTTGACCTCTCTGCTGCTTTTGACACTGTGGACCATCCTCTCCTTCTGCAAATCCTTCACTCTCTTGGTCTGCGTGATACTGCCCTCTCCTGGCTGTCCTCCTACCTCTCTGATCGTTCCTTCTCTGTCTCCTCTCATGATGCTACCTCCCCCCCACTTCCACTAACTGTTGGTGTCCCCCAAGGCTCTGTTCTTGGTCCTCTCCTTTTCTCTCACTATACGTCCTCTTTAGGTGAACTCATTAGTTCTTTTAACTTCCAATATCACCTCTATGCTGATGACACTCAAATCTACCTCTCCTCCCCTGATCTCTCCACGGCTCTCCTCACTCGTACCTCAAACTGTCTTTCTGCTATCTCTTCCTGGATGTCTCAGCGCTTTCTTAAACTCAACATGTCTAAGACTGAGCTGATCATCTTCCCACCCTCCCTCACAGCCTCACCTCCCACAATCTCATTATCCATTGATGGCACAACTATCTCCCCTAGCACCCAAGTACACTGTCTTGGCGTAATCCTTGACTCCTCCCTCTCCTTCAAACCACACATTCAGCACCTCTCACAAACCTGTCATTTTCATCTCAAAAACATTTCTAGAATCAGACCTTTTCTCACACAGGATGCCACTAAGATCATTATTCACTCACTGATTATTTCCAGACTGGACTACTGTAATCTCCTCTTAACTGGCCTCCCTGACAATCACCTCTCTCCACTCCAATCTATCCTCAATGCTGCTGCCCGGCTCATCTTCCTCACCAAACGCACTACGTCTACCTCCCCCCTCCTACAGGCCCTCCACTGGCTTCCCTTCCCTTTCAGAATCCAATTCAAACTTCTCACACTCACTTACAAAGCACTCACCCACTCCTCTCCCATCTACATCTCTGACTTTATCTCCCTTTACTCCCCCACCCGTCCTCTTCGCTCTGCTAATGCACGCCGTCTCTCCTGTCTTCTGATTACTTCCTCCCACTCCTATCTCCAAGATTTTTCACGTGCTGCTCCATTTCTCTGGAATTCTTTACCTCTCCCCCTCAGACTCTCCACCTCTCTACAAAACTTCAAACGTGCTCTTAAGACCCATTTCTATACCAAACGTAGCCAAATCTCAACATAACCCTCTGTTCCATGCTCTCTATGTACCCCATCTGTGTCATCCCTGTCTGTCTACCCCTCCCCTTAGAATGTAAGCTCTCACGAGTAGGGCCCTCTTCCCTCATGTGCTTATACTTTTCTTACTTTAATAATCCTCAACTGCCCAGATCCCACAGTTTTTTGACCACCTGGAACTTATCTCTATGTTTACTGGTGTAGTTATGCTTAGCTGCCCTGTACTTGTCCTATATTGTATTCAACTGTAAGTCACTGTTTTCCTATTTTTTATGTGCATTTGTACTCTGTAATCGGGCGCTGCGGAACCCTTGTGGCGCCATATAAATAAAGGATAATAATAATAATAATAATAGTGGCTGCTCAGCTGCAGTGAATAAACAATCCACTGTTTTTACCATACCTCTGGATGTGATTCTTCCCAAGTTGCCACAATCTATCTATCTATCTATCTATCTATCTATCTATCTATCTATCTATCTATCTATCTATCTATCTATCTACCCATATCCCGCACTCGATAAAAAGTTAGCTGCAACTCTTAGGGGTACCTCTGTTAGTAGGAACCAATATAATACATAAACCACATACAATTCCAGAGTGCACTGACATAATGTGAGATTAGATTGTATCTTATTCTCAAAAAGATGGAGCCGCGCTTATCTAATGCGGCTCCATCGCAAACATGCACTCCCATCGTGGCTAGGTGATCCGGCGCCTAGCTGCGCTACAGTAGTGCACATAGGCATCACCCATATGCTGCAATAGGTTGGCCTCGGTGGTCATATGACCAGTCCACATGTATGCGTTCCATTAGCTCTCCTGCGACTTCCACTTCCGCTGGCACGCGTTTTACCCGCGGGAGATGCATCTCTATAGATTTACCAAATTTTTAATACTCACACAAATCTATATTTACAACCGTGAAAATCAGAAACTCCGATGCAAAGAGTGGGTAGAACAGTTAGGGGTAAATTTACTAAGATGGGAGTTCTATTTAAGATGGGATGTTGCCCATAGTAACCAATCAAATTCCAGGTATTCTCTTCTAGAAGATGCTAGATAAATGAGAAGTAGAAGCTAATTGATTTCTATGGGCGACATCCCATCATAAACAGAACTCCCATCTTAGTAAATTTACCCATTAGTGCATATATATATATATATATATATATATATATATATACAAATAGAAAGTTCAGCACTCACCATAGCAAGCTCACTTATCCTCACAACATCAATAAATAAATAAATAAATAAATAAATGATGGGGGTTTAGTTAGTATATTATGTGTGATACAGTTGCCAGGTTTTAATTTTTGAGACTTTGTGATAGTGTAGGACCTACAAGAAGGTGGGGTACCTTGGTGAGCGGTTCGCAGGCTTCCGTGCATTGGCCAATTCACTAACTAAACCCCCATCATTTATTTATTGATATTGTGAGGATAAGTGAGCTTGCTATGGTGAGTGCGGAACTTCCTGTTTGTATATATTTGGGTTGGTGGCCATGGGCTGCATGCACCCCACCCTATGAGTGGTGAGTGCAGACATTGCACCCCGCTTCTGGGGTGGTGAGTGCTGTGGTTTTCTAGATTTGTTTATATATATATATATATATATATATATATATACATAGACACAGTGTATATATATATATATATATATATATATATATATTTATTAGACAGACATTTATATACCACTGCAAGAAGATGGATATGGAGACAAATCCTCTTTATATCATATTCATAGCACTTAACTTGAGAGCTCGTTGTTATTCAACTACAATACCCTTTATTAAATAGCACAATTCAATATACTGCCATATCCAGGATTGAAACCAATAACCTGTTGAATTCTAATTAAACACACTACTCATTGAGCTATTTGATCCTGCATAAAGCCTATGAGAACTACGGTATATGAAGCTACTTGTACTTTGTAAAAAAATAATCAGCATAGGATTTTAGCAAATCTATGTAGTTTGCAACCACACATCCAAACTCTTGGAGCAACACAGTACATAGATAATCTCAGTGGCAATGCTGATAATTTTTTTCACAAAGTACATTGTAAGCTTCAAATAGATGAATTCTCTAGCTTAAAATGATCTACCTTTCTATGCAAGGGCAGATACTGTAACTAAATAAATAGATTGTCTGACTGCAATGCCACAAGCAATGAGTTCAAATCCCGGGTATGTCAGTATCTTGAAATGTAATAAAGGCCAGAGGGGCAGATGTATTAAGCATGGAGAAGGGATAAAGAAGTGATACAGCAGTGATAAGTGCAAGGTGAGTATGCACCAGCCAATCATTACAAAATTGAAAAATGACAGGAGCTGACTGGCTGATGCATTATCACCTTGCATTTACCACTGCTTTATCACTTCTTTATCCCTTCTCCAGGCTTAATACAGCTGCCCCAGGGTGACGGAATAACAAAGACATCTCAAGTTAAGCTCATGAATGTTGTAAAGGTATTAGCGACAGAAGGAGTCAGGGTAGGAGACGGGTGGTCAGGAGATGCTGGGCTTCAAAAAGGGGGGAAGCTGCAAGTAAAAGTAACAAAAACAGTTAATTGGCAAGTGCTGCCAACAGTGCCCCCTACCCTGCAGCGCAATGTCAAATGAAGGAGGAAGAACAGGAATGGTAAACAGGAATAAACTAACCACTTAATGGTTGTACATCATAATGGAGAAGGCCAATGAATCTCTAAGGTTATAGGTATACAGATAACCAAGGTTACAGATAACCATAATATGGAATAGAACAATCCATAACGGAATATTTTACATCTCATATATTATTTTTTTTCAGTACATGATCCACAGTTCAGAACATCATGAAATCATATAAATAGATATTCAATAAAAAGTACATACTAATAAGGCTTCATCAGCATGTGAAAACAAATTAAACAATGTACAGTAGGTTGCTGTGATAATGCCTATAAGAGGAGGGATACAGTGATAACATCAGAGGTGTAGAGTATAATCCCGTATGGGTATAACAATACATTCTATTCATATGACTTAATTTATTTTCATTATATTACTAGGGTTTTTGTAATAATTTAATTTAAGCCGTATAGATGTATATTAGTTCATATGGTACGTATAATGAAATCAGTTGTGACAGGTATAAGTCTATTGTATTCATTAACACAGAAGTAAATCATTATAACATAAATGGAAATTACAAAATATCAAAAGATATTACAAAATATCAAAAGATATACAGAAGTATAATAAAGTATAAAAAAAATCAGGTATATTCAGAGTGGAAGTAATAGAATGACAAAGATTATAAGGGACCATATTGGCAACATACTTACTTCCTATATGGAAACCAAAACTTCCTCACCTCATTGAAAGGAGGTATCAAATGAACTGATATAAATACCTCTCTATACAGTAACATCACTTCCTGTCAAATAGCACTGAAATACTTGTTTATAGGACAACTAGACGCTATATAAACCTATAATATAGTTTAATACTATGTTACAACTTATATGTGTGAGGCAGTGCCGTAACTAGACATTTTAGCGCTGTGTGCAAGAAACAGCATCGGCGCCCCCCCCCAAAAAAAAATAATAATAATAATAATAATAATAATTGAAAGTAGGGCCAGTGTGCGTCGTATTCGCGCGACAAAAATATACGTGAGTGGCTTTATGGGGAAGGAGTGTGGCCACAAAATAATACCAATTCATATTACACTGTACAATAGTCTCCATTATTCAAATGACGCCACACAGTAGCGCCACTTACACACATTACACCAGGTAGAGCCCCTGTCACACATTACGCCAGGTAGAGCCCCTATCACACATTACGGCAGGCAGAGTCCCCTTTTACACATTATGGTAGGCAGAGCTCCCTTTTTACACATTATGGCAGGCAGAGCTCCCTTTTTACACATTATGGCAGGCGGAGTCTCTCTTTTTACACATTACAGCAGCAGAGTCCCTCTTTTTACACATTGCAGCAGCTGAGTCACCTTTTTATCCAGATGCTGCAAGTACTGTACATGTGCTACGTAGGTACTGTAACAGTGGTAGATAGACTTAGTTGGTGCAACACACCTCTGCGCCTCTCCCCTGGCCACCGCCGTTCTCACACAGAAGTAGGACCCAGCCACTGCAGCTTTCATACCTGGCACTGCTGGACACTCAAACCTCCATTTGTGCGCCTTTGCCCTGGCGATCTACGATTGCACTCGGCAGCAAGACCCGACCATCGTCGATTTTTAAACGGCACTTCACGGGACACACACACACCACCACCTGTGAGCCTTTCCCCCAGCAGGACGCGCGGATCTCAGCTCACATACAGTACAGCGCCGCCTGCTGTCATCTCCAGGGTGGCCAATTGGGGACACGGTGCACATTGCGCTCCCAGTACAGAATGTAGTTATGTGACCGGTGGTCAGGAGACCACCGGTCACATTACTTCCCCCTACATCCCGCAGCCTCACTATACCCGACTGTCCGCATGCCGACCAATAGGGAATATTCCCACTCGTCGGTGTCCACGACATGTAGCTCCTGCCTGCCGGTCACACAATGCACACCCCCCAGTACAAGTGCGCTGTGTGGAAAGCACACTTTGCACACATATAGTTACGGGGCAGTGTGCTGCAAGGAGTTATGGAGGTTGTTCTTCTAGTCTGGGGAAGATGTGAATAACCTCTTAGTGGTTAGGTGAGTAAAAGCTGTATCCTACATGTCAGGACAGGTGGATATTTGTATACCGTAGCTGTCTTATAGCTATCCACAACACAGCACAGAGTAGCTAACATACACATGCACAGTATAACAGAAGCTACAACTCTCTGCCCACAAAATAAAACATAATTCATTCGTATGTGCACTATGTACACTACACACTGCATTCTTCACCAGCACAGACTCCCTCCCTCCTTCTCCTCGTCCCCTGCACGTGAATAGTGTCCGGTGAATGCTGATAAATGGCTGTCAACTGCAACCCCTGCCCTATTCCCCCACAGCTCCCCCTCCCTTGTAACTTACTTTGTGATGTTGCATATTGTCTGGAGTGAACGGCCGTGCACTTCATGATTTTAAGTAGGCTCCTCTCCTGCTCTCTGCATGTGACGTGAGATGTCACATGCAGGAACCAGGAAGTTTCACACACAGCGCAACTTCACAATCCACTGATGTGAGTGCACACAGGCAAAGACAACTGCAGATAGAGCCAGACCAGAGAGCTGCTCGTTCAAGAGGCAGAGCAGGCACCCGGCAGCTGTCACACTTAAAGCAACGTGCTGACAGTCTGCCGGGGAATGGATTTAAAAATGCGTTCTGTTAAAGAGCTCTGCGGGCGGGAGGTAAATAAGCTACTGGCCGTGCGGGTGTGCTGCTAGATGGTGCGCCCTCAGCGTATTTGCGCTGTGGGCAAGGCACCTTTAGCACTAGAGATGAGCGGGTTCGGTTCCTCGGAATCCGAACCCGCCCGAACTTCATGTTTTTTTTCACGGGTCCGAGCGACTCGGATCTTCCCGCCTTGCTCGGTTAACCCGAGCGCGCCCGAACGTCATCATGACGCTGTCGGATTCTCGCGAGACTCGGATTCTATATAAGGAGCCGCGCGTCGCCGCCATTTTCACACGTGCATTGAGATTGATAGGGAGAGGACGTGGCTGGCGTCCTCTCCATTTAGATTAGAAGAGAGAGAGTGAGATTGATTTGAGACAGAGACACTTGATTTACTGGAGCTTAGGAGTACTGTAGAGAGTGCAGAGTTTAGTAGTGACTGACCACAGTGACCACCAGACAGTGCAGTTTTATTTAATATAATCCGTTCTCTGCCTGAAAAAAACGATACACAGTGACTCAGTCACATACCATATCTGTGTGCACTGCTCAGCCCAGTGTGCTGCATCATCTATGTATATATCTGACTGTGCTCACACAGCTTATAATTGTGGGGGAGACTGGGGAGCAGTGCCAGTTATAGGTTATAGCAGGAGCCAGGAGTACATATTATTAAAATTAAACAGTGCACACTTTTGCTGCAGGAGTGCCACTGCCAGTGTGACTGACCAGTGACCTGACCACACTGACCACCAGTATAGTTAGTAGTATACTATATTGTGATTGCCTGAAAAAGTTAAACACTCGTCGTGTGACTTGTGTGGTGTTTTTTTTTTTATTCTATAAAAAACTCATTCTGCTGACAGACAGTGTCCAGCAGGTCCGTCATTATATAATATATACCTGTCCGGCTGCAGTAGTGATATATATATATTTTTTATATCATTATTTATCATCCAGTCGCAGCAGACACAGTACGGTAGTTCACGGCTGTAGCTACCTCTGTGTCGGCACTCGGCAGTCCATCCATAATTGTATACCACCTACCCGTGGTTTTTTTTCCTTTCTTCTTTATACATACATACTACATCTCTTTATCAACCAGTCTATATTAGCAGCAGACACAGTACAGTAGTCCACGGCTGTAGCTACCTCTGTGTCGGCACTCGGCAGTCCATCCATAATTGTATACCACCTACCCGTGGTTTTTTTTTCTTTCTTCTTTATACATACATACTACATCTCTTTATCAACCAGTCTATATTAGCAGCAGACACAGTACAGTAGTCCACGGCTGTAGCTACCTCTGTGTCGGCACTCGGCAGTCCATCCATAATTGTATACCACCTACCCGTGGTTTTTTTTTCTTTCTTCTTTATACATACATACTACAGCTCTTTATCAACCAGTCTATATTAGCAGCAGACACAGTACAGTACGGTAGTCCACGGCTGTAGCTACCTCTGTGTCGGCACTCGGCAGTCCGTCCATAATTGTATACCACCTACCAGTGGTTTTTTTTTCTTTCTTCTTTATACATACATACTACATCTCTTTATCAACCAGTCTATATTAGCAGCAGACACAGTACAGTAGTCCACGGCTGTAGCTACCTCTGTGTCGGCACTCGGCAGTCCATCCATAATTGTATACCACCTACCCGTGGTTTTTTTTTCTTTCTTCTTTATGCATACATACTACAGCTCTTTATCAACCAGTCTATATTAGCAGCAGACACAGTACAGTACGGTAGTCCACGGCTGTAGCTACCTCTGTGTCGGCACTCGGCAGTCCGTCCATAATTGTATACCACCTACCCGTGGTTTTTTTTTCTTTCTTCTTTATACATACATACTACATCTCTTTATCAACCAGTCTATATTAGCAGCAGACACAGTACAGTAGTCCACGGCTGTAGCTACCTCTGTGTCGGCACTCGGCAGTCCATCCATAATTGTATACCACCTACCCGTGTTTTTTTTTTCTTTCTTCTTTATACATACATACTACATCTCTTTATCAACCAGTCTATATTAGCAGCAGACACAGTACAGTACGGTAGTCCACGGCTGTAGCTACCTCTGTGTCGGCACTCGGCAGTCCGTCCATAATTGTATACCACCTACCACGAGATGGTGGATTCCAGTGGGGACGAATTGATAATCTGTGAGGAGGGGGATGTACACGGTGATATATCGGAGGATGATGATGAGGTGGACATCTTGCCTCTGTAGAGCCAGTTTGTGCAAGGAGAGATTAATTGCTTCTTTTTTGGGGGGGGTCCAAACCAACCCGTCATATCAGTCACAGTCGTGTGGCAGACCCTGTCACTGAAATGATGGGTTGGTTAAAGTGTGCATGTCCTGTTTATACAACATAAGGGTGGGTGGGAGGGAGGGCCCAAGGACAATTCCATCTTGCACCTCTTTTTTCTTTTATTTTTCTTTGCGTCATGTGCTGTTTGGGGAGGGTTTTTTGGAAGGGCCATCCTGCGTGACACTGCAGTGCCACTCCTAGATGGGCCCGGTGTTTGTGTCGGCCACTAGGGTCGCTTATCTTACTCACACAGTCAGCTACCTCATTGCGCCTCTTTTTTTCTTTGCGTCATGTGCTGTTTGGGGAGGGTTTTTTGGAAGGGCCATCCTGCGTGACACTGCAGTGCCACTCCTAGATGGGCCCGGTGTTTGTGTCGGCCACTAGGGTCGCTTATCTTACTCACACAGTCAGCTACCTCATTGCGCCTCTTTTTTTCTTTGCGTCATGTGCTGTTTGGGGAGGGTTTTTTGGAAGGGCCATCCTGCGTGACACTGCAGTGACACTCCTGGATGGGCCCGGTGTTTGTGTCGGCCACTAGGGTCGCTTATCTTACTCACACAGCTACCTCATTGCGCCTCTTTTTTTCTTTGCGTCATGTGCTGTTTGGGGAGGGTTTTTTGGAAGGGCCATCCTGCGTGACACTGCAGTGCCACTCCTAGATGGGCCCGGTGTTTGTGTCGGCCACTAGGGTCGCTTATCTTACTCACACAGTCAGCTACCTCATTGCACCTCTTTTTTTCTTTGCGTCATGTGCTGTTTGGGGAGGGTTTTTTGGAAGGGACATCCTGCGTGACACTGCAGTGCCACTCCTAGATGGGCCCGGTGTTTGTGTCGGCCACTAGGGTCGCTTATCTTACTCACACAGCGACCTCGGTGCAAATTTAAGGCATAAAAATAATATTGTGAGGTGTGAGGTATTCAGAATAGACTGAAAATGAGTGTAAATTATGGTTTTTGAGGTTAATAATACTTTGGGATCAAAATGACCCCCAAATTCTATGATTTAAGCTGTTTTTTAGGGTTTTTTGAAAAAAACACCCGAATCCAAAACACACCCGAATCCGACAAAAAAAATTCGGTGAGGTTTTGCCAAAACGCGGTCGAACCCAAAACACGGCCGCGGAACCGAACCCAAAACCAAAACACAAAACCCGAAAAATTTCCGGCGCTCATCTCTATTTAGCACACACCTAGTTACGGCCCTGGTGTGAGGATTTATATAGGAAGATCTATAGAAAGCAAGCTTAAGGAGCTTGAGAAAGCTGTGGTTTAATGCATTCCACCGGGAGTTCGGCGTGCATTTCATACGCCGCACTTCCGGTTGTCCGTATAAGCGCTATGATAAGCGCTCCTGTTGTTCTAAATGAAGTTTCTCTTATAAATCTCAGCGCTGTGATGAGCGCTCTAGTAGTGGGTGGATGAAGCAGCGCTGATCTTATAATGCTACCCATATTAACAAACGGGATGTAAGTTTAGCGATAGACTTAGCACTTCCAGTAGTCGGAATACCGGATGTGGTGCTCGGGAATTATACCTTAAGGTGAAAGGGAGAAATTATGTGGTGCGCTACCTTCTTCTAGATGTGCAAATACCGGAAGTGGTGCGTTCCACAGATGTCCAATTATGCATTCCATATGGCACTGTTGTTGGATTCCTTCATATTTAAAATGGCAGCATATATAATAAAAATTAATGAAATAAGGAGGTTACTTAATTATTTTGAGCTTAATACACAGTGTATAAAGTATACCTAATAAACCAATACAGTGACATATAAATTACTGTGTATATAATTAGATGTATCTAATGTAGCTGTATAGTATCTACAAATAATCATAATACATGGAAAAATGTGTTAAATAAGCATACTAGGATTGTGTGTTAGTAACAAATCACTATATATAAAATATATAGCTATAATAATAAAGATAAAAAAATAGTCCCATAACGTATGTATAGTGATAACAAGGGTGCTGAATTTAGAAACCAAAATCAACTAGGTTTCAGTATCTTTAAATGCTGCCAGATGTCTATAAAGAATAACTGATGGGAATGTCTCAATAACCATATACTTAACCTTTAAACCCTTAATCTTTATGCATAAACTAAATATCTATGTACCACAATGAAAATTAAGTCGATAATTAACCAGATCAGTGTCAGTATGTCTGCCAACATGATCACCTTATTCACAATAGAAAACTAAAAAAAAGTTGACAATAGGTTCACATTTAAAGTTGGCTATATCACTGCCTTATCAAACATATAACTATATCAACCATTAAAGTCTTCCATATATGTGTTTTCATAAAGAGTCTATCTTCTAGCTCCCCTATGAAGCTAAAAAAGTGACTATAAGAATGAAACAATATCTATGTCTTCGTTATGGCCACTAGGAGCCAGAGTGTCACAGGTATATATCCCGAAGGTTTCACGTCTAGCCAATGTAAGATCCCTATTACTTCCTCTTGGATCTATGGGTATATGTTCGAGAATGGTGAAAATAAAATTTTCCTTGCTAACAGTAGAATTATGCTTTTTTCCATAATGTCTAGACAAACTGATTTTTGTCTGCCTTTTGGTCTTCCAGATATAGGATAGACCACATCCACAAGTGATTTTATAAATGACAAATTCAGTGTTTCAATTAACCAGGTGATGTCATTTGTAAGTTCTACCAGTGTCAAATTTACAGCTGAAAGGTTTCCTTTCCATGTATTTACAGCAAATACACCTTGAGTAGGGGAACATCCTGTCACAGACCCATCACTCACTGCTGCGGGTTCTGGGGTCCGTCCATTGCCGGCGCAGTTGCTTGCAGTGCTGTGCGGCCTAGTATGGACGTGGCATGGTTGGTGTCAGAGGTGATGCAGGTTCTGGTTGCTGGGAGTGCGGGGACCTAATGGCCGGAGGCACCTTTGTGTCTGCAGTATAGGAGGTGGCCATGTTGGAGACCAAATGCAGCACCTGTGAGCACCTGTGGGTAAATGTTAGCCAATCCCGTGCTTGTGCTGCCTATAAGTAGGCTGGGATTATTTCACTCTTGGCCAGTGCTTTGTTGTAGCTACTCTGTACCCTAACTCTGTGCTCTCCCTGTGGATATCTGTGTAATTCCAGTGGTCCTGATATCGCCTCCGCTCACATAGGTCTGCCTGCAGCCTTCACCGCAAGTGATCCACCAGCTCCCTGCTGTGCTGTCAGTCAATCGCTGTCCAAGTTGCAACAAGTGGATTCCCGGAGCCCCGTGAGAGGTTACCCTGTTCGGTCAGTGACTGCCTGCTATAATCACACAACCTGTGGAAGCTTCTACTTAATCCTGGTCCTCGTTTACTTATCTCTCAGTTTAACCCATTATTCATTGTTGTCTTCTGCTGCAGCTCTTCACAGTGTTTCAAGTATAATCTCCACAACCTGCAAGTACTCCTTTCAGTATTGTATCTATGTTTTTGCATCATTCAAAGACAATTCTGTACAATTCTCCAGTTCAGCCTTTAACCATCAGTATCAAGTCTTCACAGTTATTTATCTTTGTCTACAATATCCAGTTAACACTTATTTTCAGTTTGGCAACAAACATTGTTTCATATTGGACAAGCCTTCACTAATATTCAGGCACATTTTATCTTATTCATATAAACATTTCTTCAATGCATCTTTAATACAGATCCTGCTTATCATTATGCCATTCTTTGCAGTATGACAGTTTATATATGGTGTCTAATAATTGTCTTTTAACTCCTTACTGGAATTGTAGCCGTTTAATAAATATATGAAATGGAACTTTCTTCGTCCTCCCTGTTTTCACCATACTCCGGCACCAACACCTTTGGTTGGTCCAAGGTTAACAGAATCACATCCCATAAGGGGTATCAGGGTACTGTCTCGAGATTTTGTGGTATTTGCATTCGTCATTTTACTGGGAGCCACCAAATTTTTCAGATTGGTGGCCCTTTGGAAGATCAAAATATTCTTCTGTTGTAGGTTGGGGCCCAATACTTGATCCTTCAAGAGGATACCCCAATGTCGCTCAAAAATATTCTTAATTAGCTCATTTTCTCAATTGTATTGGGTGACGAAAGGGCTTAGATTCTGTTGATTTCTTGGACCAGTAAATCTAGGTTGTAGTATCTGTTTTCGCTCATGTAAAGATGCTTTCAATTTTGCTTACATGATTTGGTAAGTGTTGTATTCCATTTCAATTAACCTGTTTTGCAATAAGTTGGCCTGTTCCCAATAATCACTAATGTTGCTGCAATTGCGTCTAATGCGTAAAAACTGGGCAAAAGGTGCTCCTCTCTTCCAAGTTGGATGATGGCAACTCGACTGGGGGATGTAACTATTGGCATCAACCTCTTTGAAGAATGTTTTGGTGTTAACTCTCTCTCCTGGTATTCCCATTAGAACCAAATCCAGGTAATTGATATTATAGTGGTCTATTCGATATGTAAAGTTAAGATTGAACTCGTTTTTTTGTATGCTAATAATGAATGTCTCAAAACTCTCCATATTACCTCTCCAGATTAACAAAAGATTGTCATTATATTTCTGATAGAGTATTATATTGTCTTGAAAGTCCGAGTTATACACAAAGATGTCCTCCCACTCTTTCATAACAAGGTTAGCATATAATGGGGAATATTTGGTCCCCATCGCGGTACCCAGTTGCTGTAAGTAACATTTTTTGTTAAACTCAAAAATATTGTGGCTCAAGATAAATAAAATACTATCCAACAAGAATGAAATATCCTTATTGGATTTTTCTGGGTCAGTTAACAAGACTTTTTTGACAGCTTCAAGGCCTTTACAGTGAGGAATGGAGGAGTATAAGGCTTGTACATCAATGGTAAGCCAACATAGGTCTTCAGACTAAACAAAACTATCCAATTTTTAAAGGATACTAGTCAAGTCCTTTAGATAGGATCTCTTTTGGGTTACATATGGTTGTAACTTAAGACTGCTGTGAGGAGGTTCTGGTTTCCATATAGGAAGTATGTATGTTGCCAATATGGTCCCTTATAATCTTTGTCATTCAGTTACTTCCACTCTGGATATACCTGATTATTTTTTATACTTTATTATACTTCTGTACATCTTTTGATATTTTGTAATTTCCATTTATGTTGTAATGATTTACTTTTGTGTTAATTAATACAATAGACTTACACCTGTCACAACTGATTTCATTATACGTACCATATGTGCTAATATACATCTATACTGCTTTAATGAAATTCTTACAAAAACCCTAGTAATATAATGAAAATAAATTAAGTCATACGAATAGCATGTATTGTTATACCCATACGGGATTATACTCTACACCTCTGATGTTATCACTATATCCCTCCTCTTTTAGGTATTATCACAGCAACCTATATTGTTTTAATTTGTTTTCACATGCTGATGAAGCCTTATTGGTATGCACTTTTTACTGAATATCTATATGATTTCATGATGTTATGAACTGTGGATCATGTACTTGTGAAGGGGATTACCACTTTCCCCTCCACGGAGCGACGGGCGGCAGAGCGGCGGGCGGCGGAGCGGCGGGCGGTTTCCAGTCTGGAGGGGCTTGCATCCGAAAGGATTCAAGCCCCTCCAATCCCAGCGGCATATTTCAAACGGCGCGCCAAGCGCGAGCCAATCAGGGCTCGCGCCTCGGCCGCCAATCAGAGCTCGCCGCGGCGAGCCAATCGGGGCTCGCCGCGTCATAGCTCCGCCCGCTCCCGGCGCCATATAAGAGGCGCTGCGGAGCGGGACCAGGCAGTCGGACGGCGGACGAGGACAGAAGAGGAAGAAGAGCTCCTGCGGAAGAAGACGTCGGCGGAGAAGAAGACATCGGCGGTGCGGAAGAAGACGTCGGCGGTGCGGAGGAAGACGTCGGCGGAGGCACCCAGGAAGACGGAAGACGGCGACCAGCGGCGGATGTCCGGCGGAGAGTGCTGCAGCGTGTGGAGAGCAAAAGAGCTAACGAAGCTCCCCGCTGCAGCCTCTCCCTACGCGACAGGTAGGCGGCCCTGGGCCACCTCTACCTATATATAATCCTCCCTAAAGCACCAGGGACAGGCACTAGGCCTGCGGGCAGAGTCAGGCCCTGTCGGCCTGTGTGCACGTTAGGCAGGCCTCCGGCCTGTGCCCACTCCAGGCCCCAGGCCTGTGCCCTCCCTCCAGGCCTCAAGCCTGTGCCCTCACTCCAGGCCCCAGGCCTGTGCCCTCACTCCAGGCCCCAGGCCTGTGCCCTCACTCCAGGCCCCAGGCCTGTGCCCTCACTCCAGGCCCCAGGCCTGTGCCCCTCCTTCAGGCTCCTGCCTGCGCCCTTCCGGCTGGAAGTGGGCTGTGCAGCAGCTCTCGAGGGGTCAGAGGTTGCTGTTTGAAGCCGACCGGCCCCACGCGGTGTATGACCCAGGGGATTGGAAGTGTGGAGTAACGTTCCCGTCCCACACGTCGCCATCCCCCGGTCATCGGAAGTGGGCCAGTCTGTTCCAGACCCCCGCCCTCCCTTGTGAACCGAAGGCACCGGCTGGTGTCCAACATCCGGAAGGTAGGACTAGTAAATCGGGGTATACTGTTAGGCCGGGGAAGTGTTCCACTGACTTGCCGGGTAGTGCACGTGTTAATTAGTACAGTCTCCGTTGATTGGGGCAGAACCAGTAGCCTCCAGTTGTTTGAGTTAGTTTGTTAGGCAGGCGTAGTTGGCTGTATCGTTGTTAGCCGTAGAGTAGCCTGCAGGTAGGGAGGTTGTTCTTCTTGTCCCAACAGGAGTGGAGAGGTGCGACAATCAAGGTGACCCGCAAGTTGGAAGTGAGTATCACCCTGTGTCTGTCTGTCGGTCATCCCCCCTGTATACCGGTCCGGAGGGTTTGCTCGCGGACGCGAGGACCCCCCTCTCACCACACAACGTGCGAGAGTGCGAGTGTGTGAGAATTGGGTAGCTGAGGCCTATTGGCCAGTGATGACCTTCCGCCCAGCCGGTTAAGGTCGCGGCTACCCCTGACGTGTCCCGTACTCCAGGCGGAGGTCGGGCGTACGTCTCAACCGACATATTCCTCTCTTTCCAGACCCCTGTCGTCCGCGGTGAGGTGGTGTCCGCCCTGAGGAGTGGTCTCGAGAGTGAAGTCTCTGGCGTGCCTGGAAATCGTCTGCGGCGGCGTTGCACAGGTGGGTGGAGTGACGACACCTGCACAGCAGCAGGCGGTACATCCTTGTTAGCCGCTCACATACTGATAAAAAATAATATATGAGATGTAAAATATTCCGTTATTGATTGTTCTGTTCCATATTATGGTTATCTATAACCTTGGTTATCTGTATACCTATAACCTTAGCGATTCACTGGCCTCCTCCATTCTGATATATGACCATTACATGGTCAGTTTATTCCTGTTTACCATTCCTGTTCTTCCTCCTTCATTTGATGTATGTGATGATGATTTTTTAGATACCCCACTTGGTGAACAATATTCTTACATCTTTACATTGTTCGACTCTCCATATTGAGAACTATCAGTGATGAACATCCTTTATGTGAGATATTGGTATGTATGTGGGTGTATTAATTCTTAAACACTTCTAAAACTTATCAGGTTGAAATCTACTAATTTCTTTCTAAACCTCCTAGATCAATAAACCCCTGATGAAGTTCTAGGGAAAAAACGAGTTGGGTTTCACACCACTTTGACAGTCTTCTGAGAAGAATTCTGCCTGAAATTGTTATAATTGAATAAGACTGATATGCATCGTGGGTCTTGATTATATTACCGATAACCTTGGAGATGAATTCTGTCAAACATTGTAACCATCACCACAAAGCAATGCTGATGTAACGGTTTTATGTATGGTCAATATTTTTATATACGTCATAGATGTTCATACAATGTCAATGGATTCATTGTTCTTTTTATAATAAAATATTTCCATTTTATATTTGATGGTTATATACTTCCTACTGATAGAGTGGTTCTAGACATTGATAGAATCTATTAGAAATATCTCCCTTGAGATTTCCTTTCCTATATATATATATATATATATATATATATATTAGAGATGAGTGGTCCGGATTATCTTGTATCTGGGACTCTCTGGACAGGGTACTTCCTGCCAGGCTCGGAATGTCTGAGCGAGGCCGAACATCATTGTCCCGCATCGTATTCTCATGTGACATGGAATGCATATAAGGCACTGTGTCCGGGACTTGGCGCCATTTCACTGCATGCACCCATGCTACTCTGGGCTTTGTGGTGTTGGGCTGTCAGTCAGAGAGTCCATCTAATGTAAGTGCCCAGGGCTGTCAGAGTATCCATCAAAGGGGCTGTCACTTGTGTACATCTAAGGGGTTGTCAGTCAGTGTGTAGTGTACATCTAAGTTGCTGTCACTTTTGTACATCTAAGGGGCTGTCAGTCAGTGTGTAGTGTACAGATGGAGCCATGCTCATTCCGCGTGGCTACATCGCAGGCAGGGGCACCCAGGCACGCCGGTGAGTCCACCGCGATGTTCTCATTCACTTTGAGTGGGGCGTGTATGCATCTACGACGCACGTGCATCCCATTTGTGCCCAAGAGTCCACCTCTCCAGGCGCACTCAGTCGCAGATGGAGCCACGATTAGTTATGTCCATCACAGTGGTACTGCACTGACTACGCAGACCCCACTCCCTGCGTTCACAGTGTAACTCCATATTATTGTTAAAAAAAATGTTTTTTATTATATGTTTATACTGTGCACTGCACCCCAGTACACCGTAGTACCCCAGTGCAGGTGTGTAAAAGCGATCTGACTCCATGCAGTGTGTGCCAAGCTGCTAGTTTTAAAAAAATAAAAAATTGTTGTATTTAAATTGTTTGAACTGCACACTGCACCCCAGTACACCGTAGTACCTCAGTGCGTGTGTGTAAAAGTGGTCTGACTCCACACAATGTAGGCCAAGCTGCTAGTTTAAAAAATAAAAATTATTGTATTTAAATTGTTTGTTCTGCGTGCTGCTCCCCAGTACACCGTAGTACCCCAGTGTGTGTGTGTAAAAGCGGTCTGACTCCATGCAGTGTAGGCCAAGTTGCTAGTTTAAAAAAAAATGTTGTATTTCAATTGTTTGTACTATGTACTGCACCCCAGTCCATGTATGGAAAAGCGAGATATACAGTAGATAGGCAGGCAGATAGATGTACTGTACATAGAGATAGGTAAGTAGATATACATATGGATAGATGTACAGTAGATAGAAAGAGAGACAGATATATAGTAGATAAAGATATTCAGTAGATTGACAAATAGATATACGTAAAGATATACAATATATAGATAGACAGATAGATAGATAGATCGAGTTTGACGTGGCGCAAACACAGCACAAATTTGATAAGTCTAAGGAGAGAGGGCGTTGTCACAGCAGCAGATTTGATTTATGACCCATCTGTAGAAACAGTGTTATGATAAGGATTGCAGATGAATTTCATGGCCTATTTCTTTCACCATTTCTCTCTGTTTCCCCCTCTACCCAGAAACATCCAACCAGAAAAGACGTCAACCATACCCAAATGTATATGTAAATGTATTTTTTTTATGTGTCTTACCCTCATCTCTGCAACCTTCAGTTAATGGCACACATAGTCGATAAATGTTATCTACATATAGTAGCACACACATATTTTTCCCCTCCATGTATCATCAGATAAATGTGCTCCCCTTTTGTTGGATTTAAGAAGCCGAAAAGGTGAGGGTTAAAAGCCCTTGCCCGAAAAGAGCTCGGTAGTGTTTGTTTGCCCATGAACAGACCCTTGATACGGGATGAGAAGGATTTAATGTATACTTCGCAATACCTTGAAGCATACTTAGAACATATACGGCATGATGATACATGTCCCTCAGACATTAATTCATACATACGTGCTTTTTCCTATCTCACTAGGCTATACATTTCCCACCTACAACTCTGCCCCGATCATTTATTTATTATTTATTTATTTATTACCAGTTACTTTTATAGTGCACACATATTCCGCAGCGCTTTACAGAGAATGTTTTGCCCATTCACATCAGTCCCTGCCCCAGTTGAGCTTACAATCTTTATTCCCTATCACACGTACACACAGACACATTCACTAGGGTTAATTTTGTTGGAAGCCAATTAACCTACCAGTATATTTTTGGATTGTGGGAGGAAACGGGAGTACCCGGAGGAAACCCACGCAAATACGGGGAGAATATACAAACTCCACACAGTTAGGGCCATGATGTGAATTGAACCCATGATCTCAGTGCTGTGAGGCAGTAATGCTAACCATTACACCATCCGTACTGCCCTCATCCGAACTTTATATATAATGTATAGGTAATATTTTCAGTTTTATTAGTTAGGTGTGGCAGTTATTGTTGACTGCCAAAGGGTGGACTGTCGAAGTCAAAAATATTATAGCCACACGCATCACGTACAAACACCACACAGATGGCCTTCGTGCGGGTGCTCGTTCTGCCGTGCATGCTCATACTCACAAGTTACGTATAATCGCTCATGCGGTCTTGTGTGTTAGCGCGTGGTATGAGTAAATACGGTAGCATATGCATTCGCATTGGAAAAGCCATTAAAACATATTCCATATTTAATCCACATAGTACATAATTTACACATAGCCTACATGCACCCCACCAGCGAGTTACATTTACTTTGGAAAAGGAACAATAGAGATATCCAACTTTACAGGATATGAGGGGACAGAATTAGGTTAGGAGGTGGTGTTTGGTATCCAGCTGTACAGTATTTTAAGAGCAATATTCTGGTAGCAGTTTGCAGAAGACAGCACACTCCTGTGCATTGAAATGCGCAGGAAATAATATTAATATTACACTGTATTTACTGTACTCTTGATATTCGGCGGGAACCCAGTGAACAACATCTGCAAGTGCACCTGGACCAGGCATCGCCCACCTATTCAAACCAACCTATGGCCCCTCCTGTACTGTAAATGACCAGCTCTTTGACCTATAAGTGAAGAGATTACAGTTTCCATTGTTTCATGATTTAGACTAATGTATAAAAGCCAAGCCTCCTGGCCGGTCAGACACATTCTCTGATGGTCATCTATCCAGATTGACTGAGGACTTGGACCGGGTGGCGCAGGCGAACAAATGTATGTATCCATTGATTGTATCCTATTCTCTTATGTGATTGTATTTCTTGTTGTACCCCCTTTTGAGTAAATAGTTGTTGGTGGGTTGGACCTCAACATTATATTTACAATTGGTGTCGCATTCCTTTCCTGTTAGGGGTTATAAAGTGTATTCCGCCTCACGTGTAGCTACTTTGTGCTTACAGCGTGACAACTTGCGCACGCAACGTGTACGCATTTGTTAGGGGTTACACACACGCTTAACGGTTGCAGTGGCCTGAACAGTTGTACCTTTAAAGTATTGCTTTTCTTCCTGGAAGTTAATCAGACTTAACAAGTTGATAGCTAAGTTTGCCATTAGATTTACATTTTTTTTTACTAACTGGCTTTCTCTTAACAGGCTAAGGCTTCTTACTGCAGCTGCACACAGCTCCTCTCTGTCCTTCCTCACAACATTGGTCAATTATTGCCACAGATATGCATCTTAAATGAAAGAATAGCAGACCTCCTATGATGGCCTATAGGAGGGCCCCTAATCTCAAACAACTGTTACTATGACCGACAGCTGACCCCAATAAAACCACTTCAACTACTTGGTTAAATGACAGGAGACCAGGCTGCTTTAAATGTACTGGTTGCGTCATCTGCAGGAGCATGCTTACAGGTCCAACATTTCCACATCCCCATTCTGGATGGCCCATTAACATCAAATTTAAACTCCATTGTACCATGGACTGTCATCTACATATTGATGTGCCCTTGTGGCCTATATTATGTGGGAATGACTACAAGACGTTTTCATGACCAAATGGCGAACCACCGGACCACGATATATCAATCTATTGAATCAGGCACAGCAGAGCAAGCAGTGCCGAGACAACGACCCAACGACATCAGGAGTCTAATCTATGGTGTAAACTTATTGATTGGATCCCGCCACTAGTTCGTGGAGGTGATCCGTTCCTCTCTCTATGTAAGAGAGAGTTATTGGATTCACCGACTATATACCATTGCCCCAAGGGGGATGAATGAGAACAACCCATTATCGATTTTTCTCAAGTAATGACTTCATGAACTATCGGTTATATTAAGATCTGTTTCATTGATATATATGCTATTGTTCATGGACTAATCCTGTTTTTTAGTGTGTTATCACATATTATTTACATGCACAATTGATATATAGAATTAATAGATAAATAGTGTTATTCACTATATGCCTAGGTCGGGAGAAAAACTGATGGTGTTCTAATATTAGTATAGCATCCAATGATAATAGATACATTTCTATAGCTGTATTTCTAATTGTTTTTTATATTCTTTATTGTGATATTCTTATTTATTTCATTAGTCAATATGCCTTTGTGTGCTTACTTTCAGGTCTCTGGTATTCCTCTATTGTGGCCATGGTAGCATGTTAGCTCAAGTGGCACTACAATTATGTTATCTCTATTAAGCCTATATTGTAATGTATTTTACTCCATGCCCCTCCAGACCCAATGTGACCCACAGGCTCAGTAAACGAGATGTCCATTACCACTATTAGTCTCATTGAATTCCTTTGTACACACAGTGGTATCCCCCTCATCCCTATTCCGCCGCTGGGAGCCATCACCATGGGAACGTGATACATACAGTATGTTCGTTTACCCAGAAGTGACGGATCGGCATGCCCGGCTATCCTTAACTTGATGCAGGCATCGTCACCATGGGAATGCGGTGCACATTAGTGTGCACCTGCCTACCCTGAAGTCACAATGTGGTTACATAGTAACATAGTAACTAAGGTTGAAATAAGACAATTGTCCATCGAGTTCAACCTATTTGTCATCTCCTATGCAGTCTTATTATAGGACTAGTTATTTTTATGTTAGGACTAGTTAAATTAACTATAATGCGTGCCTACGCACCATAACCCTGAATATCTTTATCCAATAGGAATTTATCTAACCCATTCTTAAAGGTGTTGACTGAGTCCGCAGTTACTACTCTCTCAGGCAGGGAATTCCAAACACGTATTGTCCTTACTTACCTTTTCGCCTCAATGTGCGGAAACTCCTCTCCTCTAACCTAAGCGAGTGACCACGTGTTCTCTGTGCTGATCTTATAGAAAACAGGTCCCTCTCAAGTTCTGTGTATTTACCCCTTATATATTTGTAGATGTTGATCATGTCCCCTCTTAGTCTCCTCTTTTCCAATATAAACATGCCTAGCCTTGCAGGCCTTTCCTCGTATTCCAGCGTCTCCATGCCCTTGATTAGTTTGGTTGCCCGCTTCTGAACCTTTTCTAGCTCCAGGATATCCTTTTTGTAATTTGGTGGCCAAAATTGCACACAGTATTCAAGATGAGGCCTCACTAGTGATTTATATAATGGGAGTATAATACTCTCGTCCCTTGCATCAATTCCCCGTTTTATGCATATTAATATCATATTAGCCTTCTTTGCTGCACTCCTACTTTGGGTACAGCTGCTTAATTTGTTATCTATGTCAACCCCTAAGTCTTTTTCCAGTACTGAATCCCCTAATATTACCCCATTTAGTATGTAGGTGTAATTTTTGGTCTTGCCCCCACAGTGCATTACCTTACACTTGTCTGTGGTGATTCTCATTTTCCATTTTGCTGCCTATCCTTCCAGTTTAGTTAAGTCATTCTGAAGAGACTCAGCACCCCCCCCCGTATTTATAACCTTACATGATTTGGTATCGTCTGCGAAAAATTGACACCATGCTCTCTAGACCTACTGTTAGGTCGTTGATGAAAATGTTGAACAAAAGTGGTCCAAGTACAGACCCTTGTGGCACACCACTTAGTACTTTAGTCCAATTTGAAAATGATCCATTGACCACAACGCGCTGCTCCCTATTATCTAACCAATTACTGACCCAAGTGCATATTGTGCTCCTTAGCCCTATTTCTTGGAGCTTATAGATAAGACGCATGTGTGGTACAGTGTCGAAAGCTTTGGCAAAGTCTAAAAAGATTATATCCACTTCCTTACCCTGATCCAGGTTCGCACTTACTGTTTCATAAAAGCCAAGTAAGTTGGTCTGACATGATCTGTCCTTCACAAATCCATGTTGGTTCCTTTTAATGACCTTATTTGCTTCAAGGAACTTTTGAATACTGTCCCTTAGAATACCTTCCAATACTTTCCCCACTATAGATGTAAGACTAACTGGTCTATAATTTCCTGGTTCAGCTTTGCTCCCCTTTTTAAATATCGGCACTACCTCTGCTAAACGCCAGTCTTTGGGAACCATACCCGATTTAACCGAATCCATGAAGATCAAAAATAGAGGTCGTGCTAGTTCAGCGTGCAGCTCCATAAGAACCCTCGGGTGAATTCCATCGGCAGCAGGTGACTAATTAATCTTTAACTTTTTTAATTGGTCAAAGACTACCTCCTCACACAAATAAGCATTTAGCAGTGGGACGTTATCTTTGTTGAGATTTTGTGTTAGACCCAGCATTTGGTCCTCTCTGGTAAATACCGTTGAAAAAAACTTGTTTAGTTTGTTTGCTATTTCATTATCATTTTTGATTAAGACTCCCCTCTTGTCCTTTAAAGGGCCTATAGTCTGCTTCTTTAGTCTCTTACTGTTGATGTACTTAAAAAAAAATTGGGATTCGCTTTGCTTTCCTTTGCTACTAGTCTTTCAGTTTCTACTTTAGCCGCTCTTATACCTTTTTTGCATATTTTGTTACAGTCCTTATAGTGTTGAAATGACTCCGCATCCCCCTCAGATTTGTATTTTTTAAATGCTCGTCTTTTTTTGTCCATTAATTCCTTTATATTTTTGTTAAACCACATTGGTTTGGGATTTTTATTCCTTTTTTTTGCTGCTGGTGGGAATACATTTATGAATATTATTAATTAGCAGTTATTTTAATACATCCCATTTCTCTATAGTATTTTTTTCCTTGAAACAGAATTTCCCGTTCAATGTCCCTTAACGCTTTTTTCATAATGTCAAAGTTGGCTTTGCTAAAGTTTAGAGTCCTAGTAGAGCCAGTATAGGACTGCTTATGAAAACTGATATTGAATGTGACCATATTGTGGTCGCTGTTACCTATGGGCTCTCCTACTTCAATATTTGATACCAATTCCCCATTGTTAGTTAATACCAGGTCTAAGATTGCATTGTACCTAGTTGGTTCCTCAATTAATTGAACTAAGTAATTATCATTTAGCATTTTTAAAAACATATTGCCCCTAGAAGTATCACATGAATTGATTTTCCAGTTTATCTCGGGATAGTTAAAGTCTCCCATCACTACTATGTCTCCTACTCCTGCTGCTCTTTCAATTTGGTTCAGTAACAATTTCTCATCAGACACATTAATACCAGGCGGCCTGTAGCATAACCCCAATAATAACTTCTTTATTCCTTTACCCCCGCATGCAATTTCTACCCACAACATCTCAATAGTATATACAGTCCCTTCTTGAATATCTTCCTGTATAACAGGTTTTAGAAATGGCTTTACGTGAAGACATACCCATCCACCCCGTTTATTTAGTCTGTCTCTCCTGTACAGCGTGTAACCCTCTAGATTGACTGTCCAATCGTGAGATTCGTCCCACCACATTTCAGTAATGCCTATAATATCATATTCCCTGTTTGCTGCAAGGATTTCTAGTTCCCCCTTTTTTACCTGTAAGGCTTCTAGCATTTACATACATACAACTGAGATATGTATTTCCCCTTATGGTAGGGACATTGTAATTCTTATGCAGTAAAGATGACCCGTTATCATTGTTGGATACTGTCATTCTAAAACCCTTTTTAGGTCCCATATTACTACCCTTGCCATCTGCTCTATTCCTCCCCCCTACTCCTCCAACGTTTTGTTCACTAATGCCACCCCTGCTATTCTTACTAAATGACCCATAATTTCTTGCTAAACCCTCCCCCCAGGAACCTAGTTTAAAATCTCCTCCAACCTTCTAACCATCCTTCCCCCCAGCACCGCTGCCCCCTCCTCATTCAGGTGCAATCCATCACAACAGAAAAGATGGCGCCTGACTGAGAAGTCTGCCCAGTGTTCTAGGAACACAAACCCTTGTTTCCTGCACCAATCCCTAAACCACACATTTACCTCCCTAATCTCCCTCTGTCTGCCTGGGCTAGCGCGTGGCATGGGTAATAATTCGGAGAATATTACCTTAGATGTCCTTGCCTTAAGTTTCTTGCCTAATTCCCAATAGTCTTTCTTAAGAACATCCCACATTCCACTAACTTTGTCGTTGGTGCCAACGTGCACCAAGACCGCCGGATCATGCCCAGCCCCTCCCAACAATCTGTCTACATGGTCCGCGATGTGCCGCACCCTAGCAGCCGGGAGACAACAGACCGTACAACGATCACGGTCCCGGTAGCAGATTGCCCTATCTGTCTTCCTAATAATGGAATCCCCTACCACCACAATCTGACTAGGTACCTTGCTAACTTTTATCCCAACTGCGCCAGAGGGACCAATCTTCTGGTTGCTAGATGGAACAGTCTCCTCCGGCACCGTCATTTCCTCACTGTCATCCACCAATTCCTCGTCCATTCGTGCAAATTTATTTGGGTTTGATAATTCAGAGATGTCGAGCCTCCCCCTCTTTTTCTTCCTTCTAACTGTGACCCAGCTAACTGCCTGGCCATCCTCATCTACCAGTGACTCCTCCCTCAACTCCTCCACCGTTCTATCTAAACTTCGCCTGAGATTGTGAATATCCCTCAGTCGCGTAACGGTTTGCTCTAGATCAGTTACCTGGACTTCCAGGGCAACTGTTCGGACACACCTCGTGCAGATGTACTTACACTGGGATGGTTGTTCCAGGTGCGAGTACATCTTGCACGACATGCACTGAGTGAAATCCCCAATCCCAGCCCCACCCATATTTTTGTACGGTCTAACTCCCTGTTACCCAAGAAGAAATAGAGAAGCAAAACAATCTAGGCAAAACACTCACTATACAATAATGAAGTTAGGCTTATACTTATCTATCATTTGCGTCCCCTAATCCTTCGCTTTTATGCAGCAGTAGTCACTGGTTCCTTCGCTTTTATTCAGCAGTCTCCATCCCCATCCTCTGATGTCTGCAGCAGCAGTCTTCCTTGCCCCCTTGCGCAGATCAGCAGTGGATTCAGACCCTGCAGGCAGATTGTGTGTCCCTGGTAGTACCTGCTGTCAGCAGCAGTAGGCTCTTTCCCCACCGGCAGCGTCACTGGGCTTTATCTACTATGCTCACACACAAAATAAAACAAAAACAGAAACAAAGGCAGCCCTCAAAATATCTTCCCCTCACACACGCAACAATCACAGCCCCTCTGCTACTCCACGTTAGAGACCCCCTCACTCACTCACAAGGCCAGCCCCTTGCAGCCTCACCAGAAGTTTAATGATATTGCAAATATGTGTGTTCCTGATTGCATATTATAAAACTCAGCTTTTTCTATATTCTAACTCACCTTCTGCTGTTTCCAACTCACAATAAACTCAAAATTCCAAGCTTCACTTTAAAATGCAAGCCTCCTTTACAATGAGCCTTGGTTGGTTTTCCTTAGCCAACAGCTATATATGTTTATATTGCCCCAGACATGGCCCTTGGGCTTTAAAGGACGACTATAGTGTTTATGTACTCTTCTATTATCTTTTCATAATGTGAGCCGATACCGGAAGTGATGTCACTTCCTGCCATGGAACGCAACAGCAGGTTCCAGTGGGCGGTTTTTGGTGCCTTTGTACTTAATGTGTTCAGGTATATAACAGAGGCCTGGGAGGCATGATCCTTAGGTCCAGTTCCCTTTTCATACCACACTTGCACCTTTGACTACTGCTGGATTGTTGTGATAGCTTGAAAAAGGTCCCGGATGGGGACCGAAACATTGGTGAGCATAATATTGTATACATTTGGAACTGTTTGGAATTTTTCAGTAAATATATTTCTGTTAAGTTGATTTTTGTCTGGAGAGTGCTATCATTTCCACGTTCAGTGGAAAACACTGTACTGTACTATGGGTCCATCCCTTGATTTGGCATCCCAGTGGTTGTTTAGGTTGGGTGAGAGTGCGGGATAACCTTTCTATATTTAGATAGACAGATAGATAGATCGAGTTAGATATACACTGACTAGACAGATAGATAGATATATAGATAGACAGACAGACATAGAGATACTGTAGATTTAAAATAGATAGATAAACAGAGAGATAGCTACATTAGATAGATATACAGATAGATAGAGTTAGATTTACAGTTGATAGCTAAGTTTGCTATTAGATTTACATATTTTTACTAACTGGCTTTCTCTTAACAGGCTAAGGCTTCTCACTGCAGCTGCACACAACTCCTGTCTGTCCCTCCTCATTGCATTCACAGCGGCCAGCCAACAGAGAGCGAGAGGGACAGCTGCAGCACTGCCGCCACCGATGTTAGGGATGATGCACCAATTATACTACGCCACTGCGGTCCCCGAGTCCTCCTCCCTCTTCCAACTCCCCTCCCTCCGTAGATGCGTCTCTGCTCCTCTCCTCACTCCGGCCAGTTTTGGTGGCCTGCAGCAAACAGTGGTAGGTGGCATGTACAGTATCAGACTGACTCATTACAATGCTGCTGGCTTTGGCCTCTTGATAGTGGTGGGTCGCACTGCAATGCACCAGCTGCATCACCGCTAGTTCCACCACTGATAGTTACATAGTAGCACTTCATATACATATATATATATTTCGGAATCATTCAAACATTGGGGCAGATGTATTAACCTGGAGAAGGCATAAGGAAGTGATAAACCAGTGATAAGTGTAAGGTGATAAAGGAACCAGCCAATCAGATCCTAACTGTTAATTTACATATTGGAGCTGATTGGCTGGTGTCTTTCACCTTGCACATATCACTGGTTGCTTATGCCTTCTCCAGGTTAATACATCTGCTCCATAGGGCCTAATTCAGCATGGATCGTTATTCTGAGAAATTGCAATAGTCTGTGAGTAGAAAGGCAACGCCCCAACAGGAATTAAAAATGTCCCGTGGCAAATTTGCAAATGCATCGCAGATAGTTATCCATTCGCAGATGCATACGCAATTTCCGGAACATTTTTTGTCTGAGCAAACGTAAGTAGGTCTGAGGCTGCAACTAATCTGCAATTGAGACGGCCTGGAAGTGGTCTGCACTGACATCAGAGACCGTCCCCAAAAATGCCTGGGCATGGCTGCTTTTTTTCAGACACACCCAGAAAATGACAGGTTTTCATCCAGAAATGGTGGCTTCCTGTCAGTCAAACAGCGGCTACACTGTGTTTCCGATCTGTATGCATTTTCTGTTGCTATTACCCCTCGTGCGTGTGCAATGCGAATGCTATGCATGCGCACTCATTCGATAATTGCTCAGTTTGCAAATTCTCTGAATAGCGATCCATGCTGAATTAGGCCCATAGATGTACAAATGTCACACATTAAATAATCAGTGTAATGCAAAAAAGTAGTTCAGTCTCCTCTGGTTGTTTTATTTATAAAATAAAATGTTCATTTTGAGTGAGAAAGATGCTCAGCAATCCCGAGTCACCCCAGACCTGTCTCGCAGAGTGGTTGTTTTGCGCGACTGAAGCCACAGTCTATGAGAACACATTTCCAAGTTTTAAGAGCCTATGGGTTTTATGTAATAGCCTGCGAGCTACAGGCTGTGTGGACTTCCATCAAGTCTACCCGTATTTTTAAAGTGGCACGGGTACACTCGCTGGATTTCCCATATGCAGCTTGCATGATATTGCACAATAAACCTCTTCCTTTTCATCTTCTTCTTCTCTGCAGAAACTTACAAATTCATATATACAGTAGAAACCTTGCAAACATTACAAGACAAAGGAGGATACAAACCATGTAGACATGTTTGCTTATACAGTTTTCATGCCCATGAGGCAGTGCCGATTGATTCAGAAGGTGCAGTTTTGGTGTTGGCATAAGTGGGTTCGGTATGAAATCCCAGTCATTGAGATGCCGGCGGTCACATGATTGACACTGGCATCCCAACATTGAAGATCCCAACGTCAGAGGGGAGTATTTTAACCCCATTGCCTACCCTAACCCAAATCCTCCTGGAGTGGTGGCTGGGGCTAACCCTCAGGGGATGGTGCCTATGGCTAAACTACCCCTCCCCCCCCAGTGCCTAGCCCCCCATAGTGCCAAATCCTAACCCTCCTGAGAGGGGGTGGGCAGTTAGACATGGGTGACACAGAGGGATGAGTCACCTGCCCATTGTTATCAGATGAAGGGGTTACATTGCATTGCTTCTGCATACTTGACACACAGTTGTTATCACACACTGTAATGGATGATTTGGCTGGACAGTATCGAACACTCAGGATGATTGTTTAATGCCAGGCATTTGACATTTACACTGTTTGCAATGCATTTGGAATATTGATGCTTTCAGATCCAGAGAAATGTCAGGATTTAAGTCTTAAATAGTTCAAATTTTTCAGTTTAAACGGTTTGTTTTTATAAACACTAATCTGAGTCTTTCATCCTTCCAATAAGTATCATTATTATGTTTTTTTTTTACCATGCTTGTAAGTGGTGAAGATTCACATTGAGGATAAGAAATGACTGTCATTACACATGTACAGTGAGTGATTGCTCTTCTGTGTGCAGCACATAATGCCTCTATGTGGGCTATACGCTTGTGTGTACATTCTTTGAAAAAAGCACGTTTTATATCTGAAACTTGGAATAAAAGCAGAACTGTATCTTTGTGTATTAGTATTGAACACTGAGGCATTCATAGATGGAGAACCAGAGCATTTGAAGTTTGACATTGTGAAGCTGTATTTGATGGGGGGCATGTGACTAATGAGCGGAAAAATGTAGGCAGATATTGACTTGAAATTTTGAAAAATAATATTGAAAAAGTGAATGCAAGTAAATGTGTCATGCAGATATAAAAACCAGTTGAAATCTGAGAAACTGAAAATTATCCACCTACAAAATGCTGTTCGGAAAGGATAAATGGGGTGACCAGCCAAATTGTGGAGAGACTCCACACCCTGTAACCAGTGGCGTAGTAGCTGCAGGGAAAATTCCCAGTGGGGCTGATCTGCACGTGGGGTCTTGTTTGTTGACATGTAAGGGATGGTGCTGCTGTCATGGGTACACAGTATTAGAGATGAGCGGGTTCGGTTTCTTTGAATCCGAACCCGCACGAACTTCACTTTTTTTTCCACGGGTCCGAGCGACTCGGATCTTCCCGCCTTGCTCGGTTAACCCGAGCGCGCCCGAACGTCATCATGACGCTGTCGGATTCTCGCGAGGCTCGGATTCTATCGCGAGACTCGGATTCTATATAAGGAGCCGCGCGTCGCCGCCATTTTCACTCGTGCATTGAGATTGATAGGGAGAGGACGTGTCTGGCGTCCTCTCCATTAGAATAGAGATAGATAGATTAGATAGAGAGAGATTGTGCAGAGTCGCAGACAGAGTTAGTTTACCACAGTCAGTGACCAGTGCAGTTGCTAGTTAACTTTTATTTAATATAATATATCCGTTCACTTCTCTCTGCTATATCCGTTCTCTGCCTGAAAAAAAAAACGATACACAGCACAGTCAGTCACACAGTGTGACTCAGTCTGTGTGCACTCAGCTCAGCCCAGTGTGCTGCACAGTCATCAATGTATAAATTAAAAGCTTATAATTAATTGTGGGGGAGACTGGGGAGCACTGCAGGTTGTTAGCAGGAGCCAGGAGTACAATTATATTAATTAACAGTGCACACTTTTGCTGCAGGAGTGGTGACCAGTGCCTGACCACCAGTATAGTATTGTTGTATACTACTAATATCTCTTTAAATATCAACCAGTCTATATTAGCAGCAGACACAGTACAGTGCGGTAGTTCACGGCTGTGGCTACCTCTGTGTCGGCACACGGCAGGCAGTCCGTCCGACCAGAATTGTATTATTTATTATTATATACCTACCACCTAACCGTGGTTTTTTTTTCATTCTTTATACCGTCATAGTGTCATCCTAATTGTTACGAGTATACTACTATCTCTTTATCAACCAGTGTACAGTGCGGTAGTTCACGGCTGTGGCTACCTCTGTGTCGGCACACGGCAGGCAGTCCGTCCGACCAGAATTGTATTATTTATTATTATATACCTACCACCTAACCGTGGTTTTTTTTTCATTCTTTATACCGTCATAGTGTCATCCTAATTGTTACGAGTATACTACTATCTCTTTATCAACCAGTGTACAGTGCGGTAGTTCACGGCTGTGGCTACCTCTGTGTCGGCACACGGCAGGCAGTCCGTCCGACCAGAATTGTATTATTTATTATTATATACCTACCACCTAACCGTGGTTTTTTTTTCATTCTTTATACCGTCATAGTGTCATCCTAATTGTTACGAGTATACTACTATCTCTTTATCAACCAGTGTACAGTGCGGTAGTTCACGGCTGTGGCTACCTCTGTGTCGGCACACGGCAGGCAGTCCGTCCGACCAGAATTGTATTATTTATTATTATATACCTACCACCTAACCGTGGTTTTTTTTTCATTCTTTATACCGTCATAGTGTCATCCTAATTGTTACGAGTATACTACTATCTCTTTATCAACCAGTGTACAGTGCGGTAGTTCACGGCTGTGGCTACCTCTGTGTCGGCACACGGCAGGCAGTCCGTCCGACCAGAATTGTATTATTTATTATTATATACCTACCACCTAACCGTGGTTTTTTTTTCATTCTTTATACCGTCATAGTGTCATCCTAATTGTTACGAGTATACTACTATCTCTTTATCAACCAGTGTACAGTGCGGTAGTTCACGGCTGTGGCTACCTCTGTGTCGGCACACGGCAGGCAGTCCGTCCGACCAGAATTGTATTATTTATTATTATATACCTACCACCTAACCGTGTTTTTTTTTTCATTCTTTATACCGTCATAGTGTCATCCTAATTGTTACGAGTATACTACTATCTCTTTATCAACCAGTGTACAGTGCGGTAGTTCACGGCTGTGGCTACCTCTGTGTCGGCAGTCGGCAGGCAGTCCGTCCATCCATAATTGTATTATTATTATAATATATACCACCTAACCGTGGTTTTTTTTTCATTCTTTATACCGTCATAGTGTCATACTAGTTGTTACGAGTATACTACTATCTCTTTATCAACCAGTGTACAGTGCGGTAGTTCACGGCTGTGGCTACCTCTGTGTCGGCAGTCGGCAGGCAGTCCGTCCATCCATAATTGTATTATTATTATAATATATACCACCTAACCGTGGTTTTTTTTTCATTCTTTATACCGTCGTCATAGTGTCATACTAGTTGTTACGAGTATACTACTATCTCTTTATCAACCAGTGTACAGTGCGGTAGTTCACGGCTGTGGCTACCTCTGTGTCGGCAGTCGGCAGGCAGTCCGTCCATCCATAATTGTATTATTATTATAATATATACCACCTAACCGTGGTTTTTTTTTCATTCTTTATATCGTCGTCATAGTGTCATACTAGTTGTTACGAGTATACTACTATCTCTTTATCAACCAGTGTACAGTGCGGTAGTTCACGGCTGTGGCTACCTCTGTGTCGGCAGTCGGCAGGCAGTCCGTCCATCCATAATTGTATTATTATTATAATATATACCACCTAACCGTGGTTTTTTTATACCACCTAACCGTGGCAGTCCGTCCATAATTGTATACTAGTAAACTATCCAATCCATCCATCTCCATTGTTTACCTGAGGTGCCTTTTAGTTCTGCCTATAAAATATGGAGAACAAAAAAGTTGAGGTTCCAAAATTAGGGAAAGATCAAGATCCACTTCCACCTCGTGCTGAAGCTGCTGCCACTAGTCATGGCCGAGACGATGAAATGCCAGCAACGTCGTCTGCCAAGGCCGATGCCCAATGTCATAGTACAGAGCATGTCAAATCCAAAACACCAAATATCAGAAAAAAAAGGACTCCAAAACCTAAAATAAAATTGTCGGAGGAGAAGCGTAAACTTGCCAATATGCCATTTACCACACGGAGTGGCAAGGAACGGCTGAGGCCCTGGCCTATGTTCATGGCTAGTGGTTCAGCTTCACATGAGGATGGAAGCACTCAGCCTCTCGCTAGAAAACTGAAAAGACTCAAGCTGGCAAAAGCACCGCAAAGAACTGTGCGTTCTTTGAAATCCCAAATCCACAAGGAGAGTCCAATTGTGTCGTTTGCGATGCCTGACCTTCCCAACACTGGACGTGAAGAGCATGCGCCTTCCACTATTTGCATGCCCCCTGCAAGTGCTGGAAGGAGCACCCGCAGTCCAGTTCCTGATAGTCAGATTGAAGATGTCAGTGTTGAAGTACACCAGGATGAGGAGGATATGGGTGTTGCTGGCGCTGGGGAGGAAATTGACCAGGAGGATTCTGATGGTGAGGTGGTTTGTTTAAGTCAGGCACCCGGGGAGACACCTGTTGTCCGTGGGAGGAATATGGCCGTTGACATGCCAGGTGAAAATACCAAAAAAATCAGCTCTTCGGTGTGGAGGTATTTCACCAGAAATGCGGACAACAGGTGTCAAGCCGTGTGTTCCCTTTGTCAAGCTGTAATAAGTAGGGGTAAGGACGTTAACCACCTCGGAACATCCTCCCTTATACGTCACCTGCAGCGCATTCATAATAAGTCAGTGACAAGTTCAAAAACTTTGGGTGACAGCGGAAGCAGTCCACTGACCAGTAAATCCCTTCCTCTTGTAACCAAGCTCACGCAAACCACCCCACCAACTCCCTCAGTGTCAATTTCCTCCTTCCCCAGGAATGCCAATAGTCCTGCAGGCCATGTCACTGGCAAGTCTGACGAGTCCTTTCCTGCCTGGGATTCCTCCGATGCATCCTTGCGTGTAACGCCTACTGCTGCTGGCGCTGCTGTTGTTGCCGCTGGGAGTCGATGGTCATCCCAGAGGGGAAGTCGTAAGCCCACTTGTACTACTTCCAGTAAGCAATTGACTGTTCAACAGTCCTTTGCGAGGAAGATGAAATATCACAGCAGTCATCCTACTGCAAAGCGGATAACTGAGTCCTTGACAACTATGTTGGTGTTAGACGTGCGTCCGGTATCCGCCGTTAGTTCACAGGGAACTAGACAATTTATTGAGGCAGTGTGCCCCCGTTACCAAATACCATCTAGGTTCCACTTCTCTAGGCAGGCGATACCGAGAATGTACACGGACGTCAGAAAAAGACTCACCAGTGTCCTAAAAAATGCAGTTGTACCCAATGTCCACTTAACCACGGACATGTGGACAAGTGGAGCAGGGCAGGGTCAGGACTATATGACTGTGACAGCCCACTGGGTAGATGTATGGACTCCCGCCGCAAGAACAGCAGCGGCGGCACCAGTAGCAGCATCTCGCAAACGCCAACTCTTTCCTAGGCAGGCTACGCTTTGTATCACCGCTTTCCAGAATACGCACACAGCTGAAAACCTCTTACGGCAACTGAGGAAGATCATCGCGGAATGGCTTACCCCAATTGGACTCTCCTGTGGATTTGTGGCATCGGACAACGCCAGCAATATTGTGTGTGCATTAAATATGGGCAAATTCCAGCACGTCCCATGTTTTGCACATACCTTGAATTTGGTGGTGCAGAATTTTTTAAAAAACGACAGGGGCGTGCAAGAGATGCTGTCGGTGGCCAGAAAAATTGCGGGACACTTTCGGCGTACAGGCACCACGTACAGAAGACTGGAGCACCACCAAAAACTACTGAACCTGCCCTGCCATCATCTGAAGCAAGAAGTGGTAACGAGGTGGAATTCAACCCTCTATATGCTTCAGAGGTTGGAGGAGCAGCAAAAGGCCATTCAAGCCTATACAATTGAGCACGATATAGGAGATGGAATGCACCTGTCTCAAGTGCAGTGGAGAATGATTTCAACGTTGTGCAAGGTTCTGATGCCCTTTGAACTTGCCACACGTGAAGTCAGTTCAGACACTGCCAGCCTGAGTCAGGTCATTCCCCTCATCAGGCTTTTGCAGAAGAAGCTGGAGGCATTGAAGAAGGAGCTAACACGGAGCGATTCCGCTAGGCATGTGGGACTTGTGGATGCAGCCCTTAATTCGCTTAACAAGGATTCACGGGTGGTCAATCTGTTGAAATCAGAGCACTACATTTTGGCCACCGTGCTCGATCCTAGATTTAAAGCCTACCTTGGATCTCTCTTTCCGGCAGACACAGGTCTGCTGGGGTTGAAAGACCTGCTGGTGACAAAATTGTCAAGTCAAGCGGAACGCGACCTGTCAACATCTCCTCCTTCACATTCTCCCGCAACTGGGGGTGCGAGGAAAAGGCTCAGAATTCCGAGCCCACCCGCTGGCGGTGATGCAGGGCAGTCTGGAGCGACTGCTGATGCTGACATCTGGTCCGGACTGAAGGACCTGACAACGATTACGGACATGTCGTCTACTGTCACTGCATATGATTCTCTCAACATTGATAGAATGGTGGAGGATTATATGAGTGACCGCATCCAAGTAGGCACGTCACACAGTCCGTACTTATACTGGCAGGAAAAAGAGGCAATTTGGAGGCCCTTGCACAAACTGGCTTTATTCTACCTAAGTTGCCCTCCCACAAGTGTGTACTCCGAAAGAGTGTTTAGTGCCGCCGCTCACCTTGTCAGCAATCGGCGTACGAGGTTACATCCAGAAAATGTGGAGAAGATGATGTTCATTAAAATGAATTATAATCAATTCCTCCGCGGAGACATTGACCAGCAGCAATTGCCTCCACAAAGTACACAGGGAGCTGAGATGGTGGATTCCAGTGGGGACGAATTGATAATCTGTGAGGAGGGGGATGTACACGGTGATATATCGGAGGGTGAAGATGAGGTGGACATCTTGCCTCTGTAGAGCCAGTTTGTGCAAGGAGAGATTAATTGCTTCTTTTTTGGGGGGGGTCCAAACCAACCCGTCATATCAGTCACAGTCGTGTGGCAGACCCTGTCACTGAAATGATGGGTTGGTTAAAGTGTGCATGTCCTGTTTTGTTTATACAACATAAGGGTGGGTGGGAGGGCCCAAGGATAATTCCATCTTGCACCTCTTTTTTCTTTTCTTTTTCTTTGCATCATGTGCTGATTGGGGAGGGTTTTTTGGAAGGGACATCCTGCGTGACACTGCAGTGCCACTCCTAGATGGGCCCGGTGTTTGTGTCGGCCACTAGGGTCGCTAATCTTACTCACACAGCTACCTCATTGCGCCTCTTTTTTTCTTTGCGTCATGTGCTGTTTGGGGAGGGTTTTTTGGAAGGGACATCCTGCGTGACACTGCAGTGCCACTCCTAGATGTGCCCGGTGTTTGTGTCGGCCACTAGGGTCGCTAATCTTACTCACACAGTCAGCTACCTCATTGCGCCTCTTTTTTTCTTTGCGTCATGTGCTGTTTGGGGAGGGTTTTTTGGAAGGGCCATCCTGCGTGACACTGCAGTGCCACTCCTAGATGGGCCCGGTGTTTGTGTCGGCCACTAGGGTCGCTTATCTTACTCACACAGCGACCTCGGTGCAAATTTTAGGACTAAAAATAATATTGTGAGGTGTGATGTGTTCAGAATAGGCTGAAAATGAGTGTAAATTATGTTTTTTGAGGTTAATAATACTTTGGGATCAAAATTACCCCCAAATTCTATGATTTAAGCTGTTTTTTAGGGTTTTTTTAAAAAAACACCCGAATCCAAAACACACCCGAATCCGACAAAAAAAATTCGGTGAGGTTTTGCCAAAACGCGGTCTAACCCAAAACACGGCCGCGGAACCGAACCCAAAACCAAAACACAAAACCCGAAAAATTTCCGGCGCTCATCTCTACACAGTATACCTTTGATGCTGCCCATGTGAGGCCACTTCTACAAATTTTTCCAGGTTTTTCATCCGTGCTTGCATTTGAGTCGCGTATGCATGCACCGCAATGGTGTTTAACAGAGTTGCAGTACAGAGTCAGACACATGCACCAAGAAGTGTATTAGAAATGTGTTGGGCATTCCTGTGTGGTTACAGGGGGTTGGCTAATCAGAGGCAGATGTAACATAGGTGGTCATTCCGAGTTGTTCGCTCGCTAGCAGTTTTTTGCAGTCGTGCAAACGCTAAGCCGCCGCCCTCTGGGAGTGTATTTTAGCTTAGCAGAAGTGCGAACGAAAGGATCGCAGAGCGGCTACAGAAAAAAAATTGTGCAGTTTCAGAGTACAGATTTATGTGGACACATCTGTAGCTCCAGACCTACTCCTAGCTTGCGATCACTTCAGACCATTCAGTTCCGGATTTGACATCACAAACGCCCTGCGTTCGCCTGCATTTTTCCTGGCACGCCTGCGTTTTTTCGACCACTCCCTGAAAACAGTCAGTTGACACCCAGAAACGCCTACTTCATGTCAATCACTCTGCGGTCAGCAGTGTGACTGAAATGCATCGCTAGACCCTGTGCAAAACTACATCGGCCGTTGTGAAAGTAAGTTGCACGTACGCATTGCGCCACATACGCATGCGCAGAGGTGCTGTTTTTTAGCTTCATCGCTGCGCAGCGAACATTTTCTGCTAGCGATCAACTCGGAATGACCCCCATAGTGTGGGCTTGTTGCTGGAAGTGGTTGCATATAGAGATGATCTATTGCTCACAATGTAGGCCATACTCAGATGAGGATACGGTCAGTAGGTTGACCACCATTAGGTCGACCACTATTGGTTTACACGCATTAGGTCGACATGGTTACTAGGTCAACATGGAAAAAGGTCGACATGCGTTTTTCACGTTTTTTTCCATTTCTTTTTTACTTTTTCATACTTTACGATCCATGTGGACTACGATTGGGAATAGTAACCTGTGCTGAGAGTCAGCAGAACGAAGAACCTTGCCTGATGAGCCATGCGAGGGGACACGTTGCACTAATTGCGGTTTCCCGTCACTTTACGAAAAAAACGACACCAAAATAAGTTCACGTCGACCTAATGACCATGTTGACCTGATGCATGTCAACCAATAGTGGTTGACCTAATGACTATTGACCTAAATGTGGTCGACCTAATGACCCATACCCCTCAGACGGATGATCTGCACCTAACATAGGGCTGGTGAAAGTTTCAATGGTGTGACCAATAGTGGCGTCTAAAATGCACACAGCATGATTGCAGTGTCTGTAGACATGTAGGGGGGAATTCAAGTGTTCGAAAAGTCAGTTGGGTGTCTGTTTTTTTCCTATCTAATAGACAGGGAAAAACAGACACCCAACTGACTTTTCAAACATTTGAATTCCCCCCTTAAAGCGGGCGTCTCGGTCCTTGCATATTTGGATGCATGGATGTACAACAGGGAAGTGCAGTGTAGCATCATTAACATAAAGTCACAGACACAACTGCAGCAGAAGATGCAAGGAAGGCTGCAAATGTATCCAATTCAGAATCAGACCCTATGAGGAGGAATCCTGCCCCCTCAACAGACCCCACCTCCACAACAGAGCCCGGAACTATAAGGGTTGCTTCCATAGATTTCCCGGCTGGTTTTCCATCCAAATTCTCCTCTGCCTGTAACAGACACTTTTTTTAAAACTCTTTATTTGTACAGTATGGATGGTGTAATGGTTAGCATTACTGCCTCACAGCACTGAGGTCATGGGTTCGATTCCCACAATGGCTCTAACTGTGTGGAGTTTGTATACTCTCCCTGTACTTGCGTGGGATTCCTCTGGGTACTCCGGTTTCCTCCCACAATCCAAAAATATACTGGTAGGTTAATTGGCTCCCTACAAAATTAACCCTGGCGTGAATGTGTGTGTACGTACATGTGGTAGGGAATATAGATTGTAAGCTCCACTGGGGCAGGGACTGATTTGAATGGCCAAGTATTCTCTGTAAAGCGCTGTGGAATATGTGTGCACTATATAAATAACTGGTAATAAATAATAAATAAAATTTGTACAGAGAGAGACAATTTAAACAATACATAGATAGATGCATTAAAGCTGTTTACAAGGCTCTCAATTTTTATGGAAATCTGGGTGAGAAAGTAGATTAGGTAACACAACGTAAGAAAAAGAAGAAAGGGAGAGAAAGAAAGAACTGGAAAAATATATTAGGAGGAAGAAAAGGGAATAGAGGAAGAAAGAGAGAACAAGAAAGGAAAGAGAAGAAAAGAAGGGTCATCTTGAGGAAAAAAGGGCGAGACATGACAGAGTAATAGATTTGAAACTAAAGCGCTGCGTAATATGTGTGTGCTATATAAATAACTGGCAATAAATAAATAAACAGTTCAATGAGTAGCGACTTACTGCGAGCAATGGACATAAACCTATAAGGAAGACTCGAGGACGACACGACAGAGGCAGCAAGTATTTGTATATTCCAAGAGAACCACTACTGAGGGGTGTAGTAGGGTATGCCAGCAGGCGGGCTCCCAGCGGGCAGCATACCGGCGCCGGAATCCCGACCGCCGGCATACTGACAGCTGGGCGAGCACAAATGAGCCCCTTGCGGGCATGGTGGCACGCTACGCGCGCCATGCTATCTATTCTCCTTCCAGTTAGGTCGTGGACCCCCAAGAGGGAGAAAGGGTGTAGGTATGCCGGCTGTTGGGATTCCGGCTCCGGTATACCGTGTACCGGAATCCCAACAGCCAGCAAACTGAAGATCACCCCTACTGAGGATGGTGAGTCATGGCTAACAGCCAGGGACTCCACACCAAGTTGAATTTGTGGGGACAATCATAGAGTTAATATGTAATTTTCTCCATATTTGCAATAAGCCAGATATAGTTATTCAAAGCAGAAATTGAGAGGAATACAGAAGACTTCCAGATCCTAGCAATTAAGGATTTTGCTGCTGCAAAAATGGGGGAAAACAGTTTGTTCAAGGAGGGATCTAAATCTCAAAAAGGGCGAGCAAACAAGAACACCCATGGGTCCAAAGCGAGCAGAATCCCTGAAAGGGATATCAGCAAATCAAGGACTAAATTCCAGAAAGGAATTATATGGGGGCAGGTCCACCAGATATGGAGGAGGGATCCCCTCTGACCACAGTTCCGCCAACAAACTGGAGTAGATAAGGGAAACATCTTAGATAGCTTGTGGGGGTATAGTACCACCTATAAAATAGTTTGTAGGAGGTTTCTTTGATACGAGTAGAGATTGAGCTCTTAGCTATTCCCTCTCTCACCTCCTCCCAACAAGAGTCATCTGGAGGAGGACCAATGTCTCTTTCCCACTCCAGTTTGTGTCTCACCTGTGCAGCAGAGGTAGCCACATTCAACAACGAGAGGATTCTTAATACAAAAACGTTCAAAAAGAGGTGAGAGCTCTTCGGGCTTCTGATTCAGGAAGGGACATAAGGAAGTGACAGATCTGAAGGTACTCAAAGAAGTGTGGTATTATTGAAAGAAATTTATTTTTAATCTTCTCCAGGAGAAAAAAATGTATTATCCCATAGAGCGGTAAGGGGAGAGGGAGAGGAAGACAGTTTGTATCTAGAGAAAGAATAGTCCCACAGCAAAAGATGAAATTTAAGAGAGGGGAGAAAGTTAGTCAGGGAATCTTTATGGGACTTTTCGAGGCCCCACAAAGAGGCCAAGGAACGGACCCCCAGTGAGTAAGTCTCCAAATCTATTCAAGCAATAGACCCAATAGATGCAAAAGAGGCTGCTATTTGACTTAAATGGCTCGCTATGTAGTAAAATTTAACATCAGGCAAACCTCTCCCCTCTCCCAGTCTAGGGAGTTTGAGTATACTAGAAGCTATCCTTGGTTGTTTGTTACTCCACACAAATCTTGAGAAGGAGGCTTGGATATCCTTAAGGACCTTTGCTGGGACTCTAACTGGTAAAGTCTAGAAAAGATAAAGAAGCTGGGGCATCAGGGTCATTTTAATAGCAGTAATCATTCCTAGCCAGAAGATAATATAGAAATTCCACACTTTAAGATCAAGTTTGATTTTACGCAAAAGGCGGGGGAAATTTTCCATATATAAGTAATTATAATTGGATGTAATATAGACTCCTAGGTATTTAATCCTGCGATCCTGCCAATTGAACTGATAAGTAGAGCAGTGAGAAAGCTTCATCGCATCAGAAGTATGTGAAAGCATAGCTTCTGATTTAGAGAAGTTAATTTTATATCCAGAAAAATCTCCATAATCGTTTATAATATCATAAAGTGCTGGTAGGTTTTAGATTGAGTGAGGGATAACAGTACATCATCTGCAAACAGTGAAATTTTAAACTCCCGGGAACCCATTTCCACCCCCCCTTCCCGGACTCTATTAGAAAGTCTAATCGTGGCAGCTAATGGTTCAATGCACATAGCAAACACCAGGGGCGATAGTGGACATTCTTGCCTTGTACCATTAGAGAGTGATAAGGGGGCAGAAAGAATACCATTGCTTAGGACTCTCACAAATGGGGAAGAATACAGAGCCGAGAACCCAGTTAAGAACTTGTCTGTTTTGCCAAATACTTGCAAAATTTTTAACAAAAAGAGCCGCAAAATGCAATCTAACGCTTTTACAGCATCTAATGAGAGAATTAAGGACAGAAATTGTCTCCAGTTCAGAATCTGAATAAGATCTATGGCTCTTATAGTGTTGTCCCTGGCCTGACATCCAGGAATAAAACCTACCTGATCATAGTGAATCAGTTGAGGGAGAACACCATTGAATCGCGTGCCTAATATCTTAGCATACAATTTGACATCCAAGTTCAGTAGTGAGATCAGCCTATAACTGGCACACTCTTGTGGGGTTTTCCCTTCTTTATGGCTTACAATAATTTTAACTTCAAGTGTAGAAGGTATAATCCCTTGAGGGATCGATAATTCTAAAAGAGTCAAACAACAAATGGTGTTTAAGGAGAGAAAGTAAGGCTATCAAGGTTGGAGAAGGGGATTTAGCAGTAGGATGAGTTGAAGAGGAAGATCTATCAATAGAACTATCAAGGACCTCACTGAAGTCGCCGTCTATGAAAATTTCACCTTTACCAAATTTAGAAAGAAGGGCGTCTAATTTTCTAAAAATGTGGGCTTGATTTTGATTAGGAGCATACTGTATATATTTACTATGGTACAAAGGGTATTGTTAAGTTTTCCCATTAGAATAAGCCATCTGCCCTCTTTGGGGCTAATTCAGGCCTGATCGCTGCTGTGTGAAAAACAGCAGCGATCATATCTGAACTGCGCATGCGCCATCGCCGCAGTGCGCCGGCACATGCCAGACAGCTGACGGCTGTTTTAGACCTGTGATCGCCTCTGCCTGACTGACAGGCAGAGGCGTGAGAGGGCAGGCTGGCAGTGTTTGGCCGCCATTTAGGGGGCCTGGTCCGGGCAACGCAGGCACGCCCGGACCATTGGGGGGGCGGGCTGCGGTGACTGTGTGACGTCACACGCAGCCGCTGCAACCCGGGCAGTGACGAATAGCTAAAAAACTGTAGGTAGTGTAACCCTCCCTTTAATACTTAAGTGGGGTTGACCAACCGGTAGTACCAAGGGATGATTACTCAACAGCCGTGCCTCCACTCAAGCTACTTGTAAGTTAAATAGTATGTATAATGTAAGGCTCGCTTGAGTAAACCCTACTCTACTTAAACCTAATGTGTTGTTGGTGTTGTCTCTTTCAGGGTAAGATAAAATATACGTATTTATGTACCTGTTTCTTCTTTCTTCCCCGGTGTCTTCAGATCGTTTTCTCCAAATGGACCCAACAAATATGGTAAGTATAATACTTCAAACACTTTAATGTATCATATCATAACAAATACATCAAATAATTAATTGTACATTAGCAACACACACGAATCTCTACTAATCCCACTTAATCCCACCTTTACAAATATCATGCATGCAATATACAAAAAAGTTCCCTTCAAAAAGGGCACCTTATGTGCCAAAGTGACCCGGGTACTCTCAATGTGCTGTACGATATATTAGTGCACTTTTAGAACTCATGCATATACGTCCTCCAGATAAACAAGTAGTTTAATACTGACTAACCAACTGATGTTACTTCAGTTTTATAGTAATTATACTTCCTTTAAGTGGAAATAGCGAAGATGACACAAGGTTCAATTTATTACTATATTGAAAGGGTTAGTCGCAACTCCTACTATTTCTAGAGCGGGCTGTTGGGATGAAATTGTCTCTCGTTTCTGTACCAGCGTTTTAAAAAGTAACGGAACATTAATAAGTTTGAGTCACAAATTGTTAGCTGCACTCCCTTGATTAGCCTGAAGTTTGTTCTCGTATTGCAAATCAAGGTGATGTCCTCATCCTCCCTGTTCTTTTAAGATTTAGTTAAACTGAAGGTAATGTAGGTTTGCCTCTGTACAACTTTCCTTCTCTGCTACTAATACTTAAGGTATTCAATGTGTTTATTAAATCGGTTCAAAGGTCTGGGCTTTATGGTCCTTCCTTATGCTGACATGGCTGACTCTTAGAGCAATAGAGGGTTTTATGGTAGTAACAGCAAAGCCACAGTTCTATACTGTTCCAATTACTGTGCTCTGCACATCTTGTTAACACTTCCTTTCAATAATATTCTCATTGCTCTAATAAAGTGCCTCCAAATGCAGAGCTTTTATATGGTTATTTTAAGTCACTGGCTCATTAATAACTACAACTTAGTATCTCCCTCCACTGTCATATCCTAACAGTATCTAAAGTTCTGCAGAGAGTTTACACTTGTGTGCCTTTTTGATTTATCAGCACAGAGTGAGTGCTATGCTCCCCCGATGCTCCCCCAACTCTCCAGCCAGTAGCTTGTGGGACACCCCCCTTTCTTCAGTTATCAAGGCCTGATCCTGACAATGTGGGAGGAGGAAATATGATGATGCGTCACTGACCACTGATATGTAGCTAAGATGATCTACTTCCTACTTCCCTGACAGTGGGATCGAGCAATTACCTGCCCCTCAGCAGCTGTCATATTGATCACCTCCAGCAGGGTCTGTGTCCTTGGCCTCCTCTTCCTCCGCAATGCTGATAGGTGAGGGCACCTTTCCTCAGCAGTAACACACCGGCTCTTACCAAACCACCGCATCGTCTTCAGCGCCGTCGTCCTCAGAGCCGCTGCTCGTAGTCCTTCTGAGGTTGCGCGGTACTGGCTCTTACCGCTCCATCCTCAGCGCCGCTGCCCGTCTCCTGTCAGCCGCTGCGCTGCTCTCTCCTTCTCTCCGGCGCTGGCGGGGCTGTGCGGTACTGGCTCTTACCGCTCCTTCCTCAGCGCCGCTGCCCGTCTCCTGTCAGCCGCTGCGCTCAGTGGCCTAAGTTCGTCGCAGGTGCCCGGAGGCAAGATAAATGTTGGTGCCCCCCTTAGAAAGATAGAGATTGACACACACAAACACACACACACAGTAACATGCAGCCTATGTCTGAAACAGCCTTCCCCCCTCCCCACACACGCACACAGTAACACCCATCCTGTACTTTGGGGTCTGGGTGTCTGGGATGGGAGTCGTCAGGGTGTCTTCGATGGGCAGGGTCTGAGGAGGGACAGGCAGCAGCAGAACACACAGAGGAGACTTAGGAGCCAGAAACCACCAGCAGAGACCTCCATCCTCCCTGCATAGCGAAAGCCAAAGGCCAGCAGCAGGTGACTGTAGTACTTGCAGGGGGAAGGGGGCAGAGGTGCACAGAAGAGTGAGACAGCTTGCACCACTAAGGTATGTCAGTGGTTCTATCTCTCCATGGCTACAAATACATAGCCTCCAACATGACCCGCCCCACTAGGTACAAAATGCTCTGTTTCTGGACTTCCCTCTTAATTTATTATTGCCATCACCTGTGAAGAAACAGCTTTCTTATCATTTAACTAGTTCAACACAGGTGATGGAAATCATAAATTAAGAGGGAAGTCCAGAAACAGAGCATTTTGTACCTAGTGGGGCGGGTCATGTTGGAGGGTCTGCAAATGCCTGCTGGGACTCCTGTCCCCAACATCCCTGAGGAGTGGTGCCCCCTACAGGGCAGGAGCCCGGCGCCAGCCGACTCCATTGCCTCCCAGAGTTACGCCTCTGGCTGCGCTGCTCTCTCCTTCTCTCCGGCGCTGGCGGCTGCCGTCCGCTTCTTTCCGCTCCAGGAGCTCTGCTTGGTAGTTTTTGATCCAGGGGGCACCAACGTCTCCAACGTCTCCTCTACCTGCCGCCTGCGGGTCTTCTTATATCCTCTCCTCCTGCGGCTCGTGATTCCTCCTCGTCCCCCTCGATCACAGGCTCACCTTGCCCGGTGCGTGGTTTCCTTCTCTCCGCGCGGGGCTCCAGAAACTTCCTCAGCTCCTCAACACCATTTATTAAGTTTATTATCACTTCCATACTATGAATAACATGCTGCAACATACAATTATTTATATACATTTTATACTATGCATACTGTATACTAGTAACAATTGAATAGGGTTACAGTAGGAAAGTGTGCCAAGTGGTGCAATGCAGCTAAATATTTGGAGGCTTAAAAACAAATGTCACCACATTCGAAACATAGACTAGAATACAAAAGGTATAAGTCTACCTAATACACTCAGCGCAGAAAACTAGAAAAAAATGGAATAGAAATACGTCCCTGATGTTGATGTATAAATTCAGATGTTCATGTCCAGGTTCTTCAAATGAATATTGTCCAATGTATGTGCTCCAAATATGAAAAGTAAAACAGAAAAACAGAACAACCAATGTGTAGTAAATCACAGTATCCACAAAATTTTTTCTCTAAAAGGTTGTAGGCATCAAGTTCCTGCGCACCCCACTCACTCGATTAAAGGTGAATATGTGCCCATCAAGGTATCTTTGCACACTGTTAACGACCTTCCACCATATCTATACACCCTCAATGTGTAGAGTGGAGGTGAGTACAGAACAAAATAGTCGGTAAGATATGGAGCGTACCCCAAAACTCACAGTAAGAAGGAATGTGTGAAGCACATCAAGGTATCTATAGGATATAAGGATTGACACACACAGTGTACCCCCGACTTACACTTGGCAATGAAGGGTACTCTGGTGAGTATCCTTCCTCACTCACGCCTTCCACAAGTGGTTTCTTATGTCCTTGATTTCTCGCAAAAAGAAACAAGGAAAGAATCCAATGTGTAGTTGGTATGGAGAAGCATAAAAACAACGGCTATACTGGAATAAGTCCCCTTTGTAAAAGGTATATATTTCACAGTAACCTTACACCCATCCAGTGGTGTTATCTAAACCACCTCACGGTATATAATAAAGGTGGTTTCTATTAAGGATTTTGCAAGGAGCAATTTAATAAGTGGGAGGGCATACCCCAACACTCACAGGGACATCACAGGTGTCAAACACATCATGGTATCTTTAAAGTAGTGATGAGCGGGTTCGGTTTCTCGGAAACCGAACCCCCCCGAACTTCACCCATTTTACACGGGTCCGAGGCAGGTTCGAACCTTCCCGCCTTGCTCGGCTAACCCGAGCGCGCCCGAACGTCATCATCCCGCTGTCGGATTCTCGCGAGATTCGGATTCTATATAAGCAGCTGCGCGTCGCCGCCATTTTCACTCGTGCATTGGAGATGATAGGGAGAGGACGTGGCTGGCGTCCTCTCCGTTTATTGTTGAACTTGATTGCTTTATTGCTTAATTGTGGGGAGGACTAGGGAGCAGCTGTTAGGAGGAGTACAGTGCAGAGTTTTGCTGATAAGGGACCACCAGTTTTATCCGTTCTCTGCCGGAAAAAAACGCTCCATACCATATCTGTGCTCAGTGTGCTGCATAATATATCTGTGCTCACACTGCTTAATTGTGGGGACTGGGGAGCAGCTGTATTATATAGCAGGAGTACAGTGCAGAGTTTTGCTGACAGTGACCACCAGTATACGTTGTCTGCCTGAAAAACACTCCATATCTGTGCTCAGTGTGCTGCTTTATTGTGAGGACTGGGGACCACCAGTATAATTAATATTATATAGGAGGAGTACAGTGCAGAGTTTTGCTGACCAGTGACCACCAGTATACTATATATAGCAGTACGATACGGAAGGCCACTGCTGTGCCTACCTCTGTGTCGTCATTAAGTATACTATCCATCTACATTCTATACCTGTGGTGCATTTTAGTTTTGCAGTTTGCTGACACAGTGACCACCAGTATACTATATATAGCAGTACGATACGGAAGGCCACTGCTGTGCCTACCTCTGTGTCGTCATAGAGTATACTATCCATCTACATTCTGTACCTGTGGTGCATTTTAGTTTTGCAGTTTGCTGACACAGTGACCACCAGTATACTATATATAGCAGTACGATACGGAAGGCCACTGCTGTGCCTACCTCTGTGTCGTCATTAAGTATACTATCCATCTACATTCTATACCAGTGGTGCATTTTAGTTTTGCAGTTTGCTGACACAGTGACCACCAGTATACTATATATAGCAGTACGATACGGAAGGCCACTGCTGTGCCTACCTCTGTGTCGTCATTAAGTATACTATCCATCTACATTCTACACCTGTGGTGCATTTTAGTTTTGCAGTTTGCTGACACAGTGACCACCAGTATACTATATATAGCAGTACGATACGGAAGGCCACTGCTGTGCCTACCTCTGTGTCGTCATTAAGTATACTATCCATCTACATTCTATACCTGTGGTGCATTTTAGTTTTGCAGTTTGCTGACACAGTGACCACCAGTATACTATATATAGCAGTACGATACGGAAGGCCACTGCTGTGCCTACCTCTGTGTCGTCATTAAGTATACTATCCATCTACATTCTATACCTGTAATGCATTTTAGTTTTGCAGTTTGCTGACACAGTGACCACCAGTATACTATATATAGCAGTACGATACGGTAGGCCACTGCTGTGCCTACCTCTGTGTCGTCATTAAGTATACTATCCATCTACATTCTATACCTGTGGTGCATTTTAGTTGTGCGCAGTATATATAGTAGTAGGCCATTGCTATTGATACTAGCATATAATTCCACACATTAAAAAATGGAGAACAAAAATGTGGAGGTTAAAATAGGGAAAGATCAAGATCCACTTCCACCTCGTGCTGAAGCTGCTGCCACTAGTCATGGCCGAGACGATGAAATGCCATCAACGTCGTCTGCCAAGGCCGATGCCCAATGTCATAGTAGAGAGCATGTAAAATCCAAAAAACAAAAGTTCAGTAAAATGACCCAAAAATCTAAATTGAAAGCGTCTGAGGAGAAGCGTAAACTTGCCAATATGCCATTTACGACACGGAGTGGCAAGGAACGGCTGAGGCCCTGGCCTATGTTCATGGCTAGTGGTTCAGCTTCACATGAGGATGGAAGCACTCATCCTCTCGCTAGAAAAATGAAAAGACTTAAGCTGGCAAAAGCACAGCAAAGAACTGTGCGTTCTTCTAAATCACAAATCCCCAAGGAGAGTCCAATTGTGTCGGTTGCGATGCCTGACCTTCCCAACACTGGACGGGAAGAGCTTGCGCCTTCCACCATTTGCACGCCCCCTGCAAGTGCTGGAAGGAGCACCCGCAGTCCAGTTCCTGATAGTCAAATTGAAGATGTCAGTGTTGAAGTACACCAGGATGAGGATATGGGTGTTGCTGGCGCTGGGGAGGAAATTGACAAGGAGGATTCTGATGGTGAGGTGGTTTGTTTAAGTCAGGCACCCGGGGAGACACCTGTTGTCCGTGGGACGTATATGGCCATTGACATGCCTGGTCAAAATACAAAAGAAATCACCTCTTCGGTGTGGAATTATTTCAACACAAATGCGGACAACAGGTGTCAAGCCGTGTGTTGCCTTTGTCAAGCTGTAATAAGTAGGGGTAAGGACGTTAACCACCTCGGAACATCCTCCCTTATACGTCACCTGCAGCGCATTCATCATAAGTCAGTGACAAGTTCAAAAACTTTGGATGACAGCGGAAGCAGTCCACTGACCACTAAATCCCTTCCTCTTGTAACCAAGCTCCTGCAAACCACACAACCAACTCCCTCAGTGTCAATTTCCTCCTTACCCAGGAAAGCCAATAGTCCTGCAGGCCATGTCACTGTCAAGTCTGACGAGTTCTCTCCTGCCTGGGATTCCTCCGATGCATCCTTGAGTGTAACGCCTACTGCTGCTGGCGCTGCTGTTGTTGCTGCTGGGAGTCGATCGTCTTCCCAGAGGGGAAGTCGGTAGACCACTTGTACTACTTCCAGTAAGCAACTGACTGTCCAACAGTCCTTTGCGAGGAAGATGAAATATCACAGCAGTCATCCTGCTTCAAAGCAGATAAATCAGGCCTTGGCAGCCTGGGCGGTGAGAAACGTGGTTCCGGTATCCATCGTTAATTCAGAGGCAACTATAGACTTGATTGAGGTACTGTGTCCCCGGTACCAAATACCATCTAGGTTCCATTTCTCTAGGCAGGCGATACCGAAAATGTACACAGACCTCAGAAAAAGACTCACCAGTGTCCTAAAAAATGCAGTTGTACCCAATGTCCACTTAACCACGGACATGTGGACAAGTGGAGCAGGGCAGACTCAGGACTATATGACTGTGACAGCCCACTGGGTAGATGTATTGCCTCCCGCAGCAAGAACAGCAGCGGCGGCACCAGTAGCAGCATCTCGCAAACGCCAACTCGTTCCTAGGCAGGCTACGCTTTGTATCACCGCTTTCCATAAGAGGCACACAGCTGACAACCTCTTACGGGAACTGAGGAAGATCATCGCAGAATGGCTTACCCCAATTGGACTCTCCTGGGGATTTGTGACATCGGACAACGCCAGCAATATTGTGCGTGCATTACATCTGGGCAAATTCCAGCACGTCCCATGTTTTGCACATACATTGAATTTGGTGGTGCAGAATTATTTAAAAAACGACAGGGGCGTGCAAGAGATGCTGTCGGTGGCCCGAAGAATTGCGGGCCACTTTCGGCATTCAGGCACCGCGTACAGAAGACTGGAGCACCACCAAACATTCCTGAACCTGCCCTGCCATCATCTGAAGCAAGAGGTGGTAACGAGGTGGAATTCAACCCTCTATATGCTTCAGAGGATGGAGGAGCAGCAAAAGGCCATTCAAGCCTATACATCTGCCCATGATATAGGCAAAGGAGGGGGAATGCACCTGACTCAAGCGCAGTGGAGAATGATTTCATTGTTGTGCAAGGTTCTGCAACCCTTTGAACTTGCCACACGTGAAGTCAGTTCAGAAACTGCCAGCCTGAGTCAGGTTATTCCCCTCATCAGGCTTTTGCAGAAGAAGCTGGAGACATTGAAGGAGGAGCTAAAACAGAGCGATTCCGCTAGGCATGTGGGACTTGTGGATGGAGCCCTTAATTCGCTTAACCAGGATTCACGGGTGGTCAATCTGTTGAAATCAGAGCACTACATTTTGGCCACCGTGCTCGATCCTAGATTTAAAACCTACGTTGTATCTCTCTTTCCGGCAGACACAAGTCTGCAGAGGTTCAAAGAGCTGCTGGTGAGAAAATTGTCAAGTCAAGCGGAACTTGACCGTCAACATCTCCTCCTTCACATTCTCCCGCAACTGGGGGTGCGAGGAAAAGGCTAAGAATTCCGAGCCCACCCGCTGGCGGTGATGCAGGGCAGTCTGGAGCGAGTGCTGACATCTGGTCCAGACTGAAGGACCTGCCAACGATTACTGACATGTCGTCTACTGTCACTGCATATGATTCTGTCACCATTGAAAGAATGGTGGAGGATTATATGAGTGACCGCATCCAAGTAGGCACGTCAGACAGTCCGTACGTATACTGGCAGGAAAAAGAGGCAATTTGGAGGCCCTTGCACAAACTGGCTTTATTCTACCTAAGTTGCCCTCCCTCCAGTGTGTACTCCGAAAGAGTGTTTAGTGCAGCCGCTCACCTTGTCAGCAATCAGCGTACGAGGTTACTTCCAGAAAATGTGGAGAAGATGATGTTCATCAAAATGAATCATAATCAATTCCTCCGTGGAGACATTCACCAGCAGCAATTGCCTCCAGAAAGTACACGGGGACCTGAGATGGTGGATTCCAGTGGGGACGAATTAATAATCTGTGAGGAGGGGGATGTACACAGTGAAAGGGGTGATGAATCGGAGGATGATGATGAGGTGGACATCTTGCCTCTGTAGAGCCAGTTTGTGCAAGGAGAGATTGATTGCTTCTTTTTTGGTGGGGGCCCAAACCAACCAGTCATTTCAGTCACAGTCGTGTGGCAGACCCTGTCACTGAAATGATGGGTTCGTTAAAGTGTGCATGTCCTGTTTATACAACATAAGGGTGGGTGGGAGGGCCCAAGGACAATTCCATCTTGCACCTCTTTTTTCTTTCATTTTTCTTTGCATCATGTGCTGTTTGGGGACAATTTTTTTGAAGTGCCATCCAGCCTGACACTGCAGTGCCACTCCTAGATGGGCCAGGTGTTTGTGTCGGCCACTTGTGTCGCTTAGCTTAGTCACACAGCGACCTTGGTGCGCCTCTTTTTTTCTTTGCATCATGTGCTGTTTGGTGACAATTTTTTTGAAGTGCCATCCTGCCTGACACTGCAGTGCCACTCCTAGATGGGCCAGGTGTTTGTGTCGGCCACTTGTGTCGCTTAGCTTAGCCATCCAGCGACCTTGGTGCGCCTCTTTTTTTCTTTGCATCATGTGCTGTTTGGGGACTATTAATTTGAAGTGCCATCCTGCCTGACACTGCAGTGCACTCCTAGATGGGCCAGGTGTTTGTGTCGGCCACTTGTGTCGCTTAGCTTAGTCACACAGCGACCTTGGTGCGCCTCTTTTTTTCTTTGCATCATGTGCTGTTTGGGGACAATTTTTTTGAAGTGCCATCCTGCCTGACACTGCAGTGCCACTCCTAGATGGGCCAGGTGTTTGTGTCGGCCACTTGTGTCGCTTAGCTTAGTCACACAGCGACCTTGGTGCGCCTCTTTTTTTCTTTGCATCATGTGCTGTTTGGGGACAATTTTTTTGAAGTGCCATCCTGCCTGACACTGCAGTGCCACTCCTAGATGGGCCAGGTGTTTGTGTCGGCCACTTGTGTCGCTTAGCTTAGCCATCCAGCGACCTTGGTGCGCTTCTTTTTTTTTTGCATCATGTGCTGTTTGGGGACAATTTTTTTGAAGTGCCATCCTGCCTGACACTGCAGTGCCACTCCTAGATGGGCCAGGTGTTTGTGTCGGCCACTTGTGTCGCTTAGCTTAGTCACACAGCGACCTTGGTGCGCCTCTTTTTTTCTTTGCATCATGTGCTGTTTGGGGACAATTTTTTTGAAGTGCCATCCTGCCTGACACTGCAGTGCCACTCCTAGATGGGCCAGGTGTTTGTGTCGGCCACTTGTGTCGCTTAGCTTAGTCACACAGCGACCTTGGTGCGCCTCTTTTTTTCTTTGCATCATGTGCTGTTTGGGGACAATTTTTTTGAAGTGCCATCCTGCCTGACACTGCAGTGCCACTCCTAGGTGGGCCAGGTGTTTGTGTCGGCCACTTGTGTCGCTAAGCTTAGCCATCCAGCGACCTCGGTGCAAATTGTAGGACTAAAAATAATATTGTGAGGTGTGAGGTGTTCAGAATAGACTGGAAATGAGTGGAAATTATGGTAATTGAGGTTAATAATACTATGGGATCAAAATGACCCACAAATTCTATGATTTAAGCTGTTTTTTAGGGTTTTTTGAAAAAAACACCCGAATCCAAAAGACACCCGAATCCGACAAAAATTTTTCGGTGAGTTTTTGCCAAAACGCGTCCGAATCCAAAACACGGCCGCGGAACCGAATCCAAAACCAAAACACAAAACCCGAAAAATGTCCGGTGCACATCACTACTTTAAAGTGCAGCAAACTTCATACACTGCGTACCCCGACTCACACGTGTGGATGAGAAGTTGCTCCTATCAAGGTATCTTTGTAAGGGGTACCGGATGCTCTTATTCCAGACCACGAATTTTCACAAAAGACACAGGTTTATTGGATTGTACAAAATCCATATACACAAAAAATCCACAGTGGAATGTACGAACAGCATACAAAAATAGACAGATAAAAAAATGGATCCAATAAAAATTGATCCAATAAAAACAAATATAAAACATGTAAAAAGAGTCCTTATAAGTTACAAGAATGGCTACTAGTGATGAGCGGGTTCGGTTTCCGAGAAACCGAACCCCCCCGAACTTCACCCTTTTAACACGGGTCCGAGCCATACTCGGATTCTCCCGTATGGCTCGGTTAACCCGAGCGCGCCCGAACGTCATCATCCCGCTGTCGGATTCTCGCGAGTTTCGGATTCTATATAAGCAGCCGCGCGTCGCCGCCATTTTCACACGTGCATTGAGATTGATAGGGAGAGGACGTGGCTGGCGTCCTCTCCGTTTATAATTGTAGAAGAGACAGTTGATTGCTTGTTTTATTACTAATTGTGGGGAGGATTGGGGAGCAGCTGTTAGGACTCGGAGAAGAGTGCAGAGTTTTGCTGATAGTGACCACCAGTTTTTTTTATCCGTTCTCTGCCTGAAAAAAACGCTCCATACCATATCTGTGCTCAGTGTGCTGCATGATATATCTGTGCTGAGTGCTCACACTGCTTAATTGTGGGGACTGGGGAGCAGCTATAGCAGGAGTACAGTGCACAGTTTTGCTGACAGTGACCACCAGTATACGTTTGTCTGCCTGAAAAACACTCCTGTGGTGGCTTTTTTTTATACTAGTTTAGCAGTCTGCTGACAGTGTCCACCAGGTCCATTATACTGTATATAGCAGTACGGTAGGCCACTGCTGTACCTACCTCTGTGTCGTCAGTCACTCGTCATCCATTAATAATAATAAGTATACTATCCATCCATCTACATTGTATACCTGTGGTGCCTTTTTTTCTTTATACTAGTTTAGCAGTTTGCTGACAGTGTCCACCAGGTCCATTTATTATACTGTATATAGCAGTACGGTAGGCCACTGCTGTACCTACCTCTGTGTCATTACTCGTCGTCCATAAGTATACTATCCATCCATCTACATTGTATACCTATGGTGGCTTTTTTTCTTTATACTAGTTTAGCAGTTTGCTGACAGTGTCCACCAGGTCCATTTATTATACTGTATATAGCAGTACGGTAGGCCACTGCTGTACCTACCTCTGTGTCGTCACTCGTCGTCCATAAGAATACTATCCATCCATCTACATTGTATACCTGTGGTGGCTTTTTTTCTTTATACTAGTAGTACCAGTTTAGCAGTCTGCTGACAGTGTCCACCAGGTCCATTATACTGTATATAGCAGTACGGTAGGCCACTGCTGTACCTACCTCTGTGTCGTCACTCGTCGTCCATAAGTATACTATCCATCAATCTACATTGTATACCTGTGGTGGCTTTTTTTTTTATACTATTAGTACTAGTTTAGCAGTCTGCTGACAGTGTCCACCAGGTCCATTATACTGTATATAGCAGTACGGTAGGCCACTGCTGTACCTACCTCTGTGTCGTCAGTCACTCATCATCCATTAATAAAAATAAGTATACTATCCATCCATCTACATTGTATACCTGTGGTGGCTTTTTTTCTTTATACTAGTTTAGCAGTTTGCTGACAGTGTCCGCCAGGTCCATTTATTATACTGTTTATAGCAGTATGGTAGGCCACTGCTGTACCTACCTCTGTGTCGTCACTCGTCGTCCATAAGTATACTATCCATCCATCCATCTACATTGTATACCTGTGGTGCCTTTTTTTCTTTATACTAGTTTAGCAGTTTGCTGACAGTGTCCGCCAGGTCCATTTATTATACTGTTTATAGCAGTATGGTAGGCCACTGCTGTACCTACCTCTGTGTCGTCACTCGTCATCCATAAGTATACTATCCATCCATCTACATTGTATACCTGTGGTGCCTTTTTTTCTTTATACTAGTAGTACTAGTTTAGCAGTCTGCTGACAGTGTCCACCAGGTCCATTATACTGTATATAGCAGTATGGTAGGCCACTGCTGTACCTACCTCTGTGTCGTCAGTCACTTGTCATCCATTAATAATAATAAGCATACTATCCATCCATCTACATTGTATACCTGTGGTACCTTTTTTTCTTTATACTAGTTTAGCAGTTTGCTGACAGTGTCCACCAGGTCCATTTATTATACTGTATATAGCAGTACGGTAGGCCACTGCTGTACCTACCTCTGTGTCGTCACTCGTCGTCCATAAGTATACTATCCATCCATCTTCATTCTATACCTGTGGTGCCTTTTTTTCTTTATACTAGTTTAGCAGTTTGCTGACAGTGTCCACCAGGTCTATTTATTATACTGTATATAGCAGTATGGTAGGCCACTGCTGTACCTACCTCTGTGTCGTCACTCGTCGTCCATAAGTATACTATCCATCCATCTACATTGTATACCTGTGGTGCCTTTTTTTCTTTATACTAGTAGTACTAGTTTAGCAGTCTGCTGACAGTGTCCACCAGGTCCATTATACTGTATATAGCAGTACGGTAGGCCACTGCTGTACCTACCTCTGTGTCGTCAGTCACTCGTCATCCATTAGTAATAATAAGTATACTATCCATCCATCTACATTGTATACCTGTGGTGCCTTTTTTTCTTTATACTAGTTTAGCAGTTTGCTGACAGTGTCCACCAGGTCCATTTATTATACTGTATATAGCAGTACGGTAGGCCACTGCTGTACCTACCTCTGTGTCGTCACTCGTCGTCCATAAGTATACTATCCATACATCTACATTGTATACCTGTGGTGGCTTTTTTTCTTTATACTAGTAGTACTAGTTTAGCAGTCTGCTGACAGTGTCCACCAGGTCCATTATTCTGTATATAGCAGTACGGTAGGCCACTGCTGTACCTACCTCTGTGTCGTCACTCGTCGTCCATAAGTATACTATCCATCCATCTACATTGTATACCTGTGGTGCCTTTTAGTTGTGCGCATTAAAATATGGAGAACAAAAATGTGGAGGTTAAAAAAATAGGGAAAGATCAAGATCCACTTCCACCTCGTGCTGAAGCTGCTGCCACTAGTCATGGCCGAGACGATGAAATGCCATCAACATCGTCTGCCAAGGCCGATGCCCAATGTCATAGTACAGAGCATGTAAAATCCAAAACACAAAAGATCAGTAAAATGACCCAAAAATCAAAATTAAAAGCGTCTGAGGAGAAGCGTAAACTTGCCAATATGCCATTTACGACACGGAGTGGCAAGGAACGGCTGAGGCCCTGGCCTATGTTCATGGCTAGTGGTTCAGCTTCACATGAGGATGGAAGCACTCATCCTCTCGCTAGAAAAAAGAAAAGACTTAAGCTGGCAAAAGCACAGCAAAGAACTGTGCGTTCTTCGAAATCACAAATCCCCAAGGAGAGTCCAATTGTGTCGGTTGCGATGCCTGACCTTCCCAACACTGGACGGGAAGAGCTTGCGCCTTCCACCATTTGCACGCCCCCCTGCAAGTGCTGGAAGGAGCACCCGCAGTCCAGTTCCTGATAGTCAAATTGAAGATGTCAGTGTTGAAGTACACCAGGATTAGGATATGGGTGTTGCTGGCGCGGGGGAGGAAATTGACAAGGAGGATTCTGATGGTGAGGTGGTTTGTTTAAGTCAGGCACCCGGGGAGATGCCTGTTGTCCGTGGGAGGAACATGGCCATTGACATGCCTGGTCAAAATACAAAAAAAATCAGCTCTTCGGTGTGGAATTATTTCAACACAAATGCGGACAACAGGTGTCAAGCCGTGTGTTGCCTTTGTCAAGCTGTAATAAGTAGGGGTAAGGCCGTTAACCACCTCGGAACATCCTCCCTTATACGTCACCTGCAGCGCATTCATCATAAGTCAGTGACAAGTTCAAAAACTTTGGGCGACAGCGGAAGCAGTCCACTGACCAGTAAATCCCTTCCTCTTGTAACCAAGCTCCTGAAAACCACACCACCAACTCCCTCAATGTCAATTTCCTCCTAACCCAGGAAAGCCAATAGTCCTGCAGGCCATGTCACTGGCAAGTCTGACGAGTCCTCTCCTGCCTGGGATTCCTCCGATGCATCCTTGAGTGTAACGCCTACTGCTGCTGGCGCTGCTGTTGTTGCTGCTGGGGGTCGATCGTCATCCCAGAGGGGAAGTCGGAAGACCACTTGTACTACTTCCAGTAAGCAATTGACAGTACAACAGTCCTTTGCGAGGAAGATGAAATATCACAGCAGTCATCCTGCTGCAAAGCGGATAACTGAGGCCTTGGCAGCCTGGGCGGTGAGAAACGTGGTTCCGGTATCCATCGTTAATTCAGAGCCAACTATAGACTTGATTGAGGTACTGTGTCCCCGGTACCAAATACCATCTAGGTTCCATTTCTCTAGGCAGGCGATACCGAAAATGTACACAGACCTCAGAAAAAGACTCACCAGTGTCCTAAAACATGCAGTTGTACCCAATGTCCACTTAACCACGGACATGTGGACAAGTGGAGCAGGGCAGACTCAGGACTATATGACTGTGACAGCCCACTGGGTAGATGTATTGCCTCCCGCTGCAAGAACAGCAGCGGCGGCACCAGTAGCAGCATCTCGCAAACGCCAACTCGTTCCTAGGCAGGCTACGCTTTGTATCACCGCTTTCCAGAATACGCACACAGCTGAAAACCTCTTACGGCAACTGAGGAACATCATCGCAGAATGGCTTACCCCAATTGGACTCTCCTGGGGATTTGTGACATCGGACAATGCCAGCAATATTGTGCGTGCATTACATCTGGGCAAATTCTAGCACGTCCCATGTTTTGCACATACCTTGAATTTGGTTGTGCAGAATTATTTAAAAAACGACAGGGGCGTGCAAGAGATGCTGTCGGTGGCCCGAAGAATTGCGGGCCACTTTCGGCGTTCAGGCACCGCGTACAGAAGACTGGAGCACCACCAAAAATACCTGAACCTTCCCTGCCATCATCTGAAGCAAGAGGTGGTAACGAGGTGGAATTCAACCCTCTATATGCTTCAGAGGATGGAGGAGCAGCAAAAGGCCATTCAAGCCTATACATTTTGCCACGATATAGGCAAAGGAGGTGGAATGCACCTGTCTCAAGCGCAGTGGAGAATGATTTCAACGTTGTGCAAGGTTCTGCAACCCTTTGAACTTGCCACACGTGAAGTCAGTTCAGACACTGCCAGCCTGAGTCAGGTCATTCCCCTCATCAGGCTTTTGCAGAAGAAGCTGGAGACATTGAAGGAGGAGCTAAAACAGAGCGATTCCGCTAGGCATGTGGGACTTGTGGATGGAGCCCTTCATTCGCTTAACCAGGATTCACGGGTGGTCAATCTGTTGAAATCAGAGCACTACATTTTGGCCACCGTGCTCGATCCTAGATTTAAAACCTACGTTGTATCTCTCTTTCCGGCAGACACAAGTCTGCAGGGGTTCAAAGACCTGCTGGTGAGAAAATTGTCAAGTCAAGCGGAACGTGACCCGTCAACAGCTCCTCCTTCACATTCTACCGCAACTGGGGGTGCGAGGAAAAGGCTAAGAATTCCGAGCCCACCCGCTGGCGGTGATGCAGGGCAGTCTGGAGCGAGTGCTGACATTTGGTCCGGACTGAAGGACCTGGCAACGATTACTGACATGTCGTCTACTGTCACTGCATATGATTCTCTCCCCATTGAAAGAATGGTGGAGGATTATATGAGTGACCGCATCCAAGTAGGCACGTCAGACGGACTGTCTGTACGTATACTGGCAGGAAAAAGAGGCAATTTGGAGGCCCTTGCAGAAACTGGCTTTATTCTACCTAAGTTGCCCTCCCTCCAGTGTGTACTCCAAAAGAGTGTTTAGTGCAGCCGCTCACCTTGTCAGCAATCGGCGTACGAGGTTACTTCCAGAAAATGTGGAGAAGATGATGTTCATTAAAATGAATTATAATCAATTCCTCCGTGGAGACATTCACCAGCAGCAATTGCCTCCAGAAAGTACACGGGGACCTGAGATGGTGGATTCCAGTGGGGACGAATTAATAATCTGTGAGGAGGGGGATGTTCACTGTGAAAGGGGTGATGAATCGGAGGATGATGATGAGGTGGACATCTTGCCTCTGTAGAGCCAGTTTGTGCAAGGAGAGATTGATTGCTTCTTTTTTGGGGGGGGTCCAAACCAACCCGTCATATCAGTCACAGTCGTGTGGCAGACCCTGTCACTGAAATGATGGGTTCGTTAAAGTGTGCATGTCCTGTTTATACAACATAAGGGTGGGTGGGAGGGCCCAAGGACAATTCCATCTTGCACCTCTTTTTTCTTTCATTTTTCTTTGCATCATGTGCTATTTGGGGAGTATTTTTTTGAAGGGCCATCCTGCGTGACACTGCAGTGCCACTCCTAGATAGGCCAGATGTTTGTGTCGGCCACTTGGGTCGCTTATCTTAGTCACACAGCTACCTCATTGCGCCTCTTTTTTTCTTTGCATCATGTGCTGTTTGGGGAGTATTTTTTTGAAGGGCCATCCTGCGTGACACTGCAGTGCCACTCCTAGATGGGCCAGGTGTTTGTGTCGGCCACTTGTGTCGCTTAGCTTAGTCACACAGCGACCTTGGTGCGCCTCTTTTTTTCTTTGCATCATGTGCTGTTTGGGGAGTATTTTTTTGAAGTGCCATCCTGCGTGACACTGCAGTGCCACTCCTAGATGGGCCAGGTGTTTGTGTAGGCCACTTGTGTCGCTTAGCTTAGTCACACAGCGACCTTGGTGCACCTCTTTTTTTCTTTGCATCATGTGCTGTTTGGGGAGTATTTTTTTGAAGTACCATCCTGTCTGACACTGCAGTGCCACTCCTAGATGGGCCAGGCGTTTGTGTCGGCCACTTGGGTCGCTTAGCTTAGCCATCCAGCGACCTCGGTGCAAATTTTAGGACTAAAAATAATATTGTGAGATGTGAGGTGTTCAGAATAGACTGAAAATGAGTGGAAATTATGGTTATTGAGGTTAATAATACTTTGGGATCAAAATGACCCCCAAATTCTATGATTTAAACTGTTTTTGAGGGTTTTTTGAAAAAAACTCCCGAATCCAAAACACACCCGAATCCGACAAAAAATTTCGGTGAGGTTTTGCCAAAACGCGTCCGAATCCAAAACACGGCCGCGGAACCGAACCCAAAACCAAAACACAAAACCCGAAAAATTTCCGGTGCACATCACTAAATTGGCTACTCACACTCCTGAGGCAATATATCAATGCGTTTCGGTCACAAAAGACCTTTATTAAGATCATCTGGAGTGTGCAGGAGCTAGATATTTATAGTACAGGTAGCCAATGAAAAAACCACAGGAAATGGCGTAATCTAATTGGTGAATGAATATTCATTAGAGCTGTCAATTAGACAATCAATAGTCCTAGTTAAACATGGTATTCCTTATTAATTAGCAGTATCTATCATTCATTACATATTAAATTAAATCCCGTTTTTACACATATATAAATGCAGTTTTTACACATACATAAATGTCTCATAAAACTGAATGTAGCCGCGCTAAGCGGAAGTTCCGGTCAATGTATGTAAACTACATTTCCCATGATCTTAATGTCAAGCTCTGGCCTGACTGATGACACATAACTATACTTCCGGGAGTCACGCCAGACCGCTATACATAGAGGACAAGAACTACACTTCCCATCAGCCTGTTGGCGGACCGATGATGCATAACTATACTTCCGGGAGCCGCGTCAGACCGCTATACAAATATAGAGGGAAAGAACTACACTTCCCATCAGCCCCTCGGCAGACCAGGCACTGTAGTAGGGAGGATGAAAGGAAGTTATGGATTCGGATTAAACATTTCCCTGCTTACGAACGCAATTGTGATGGTGCTGCCATTATAGTTTATGGTCTTAATATTGCATAATAACAGCTACTGGCGCATGCGCTGTCTAATGACTGCAACATAAAGTAAAGTGATCGCTGATGTGATCACTTTACTTTACACATTGCAGGGACAGCTCCTATTTTTCCTTGAATGTGATTTTTAATACATCTGGGCATAATACTGGTGGAAAGAAATACTATCATGTTTAGAACTCAATAAATAATATGGCCCCCTGTACTTTTTTTTTCCCAATACACTATTTTCTGCATTTCCCATAGGTCCTCTACAGTATGATATTTTTAACATAAATGTGTGCATATGAGGTTGGATAGACAGATAGATAGATAGATAGATAGATAGATAGATAGATAGATAGATAGATAGATAGATAGATAGATCGATCGATTTTTCATTAGGTAGGTGGTGTGGTGGTTTAGACAAGCTACCCCTGAGGAAGCAACACTTAGCAATTTAGGAGCACCAAAATGAAATTATATGTTGGGCCCTCAATCTACTAGCGTTGTGGCACCCCTGTTTGTAATATTATGTAATACTTCCAATTTTATAACCTACATTGATCCTTCACCTTGATCCTACACTTTTCAAACCTACTGTACAATCCATAGTCAGCAAATAGTGAAAGAGATGTCATCTAGCTATCACAGTCATCTCACAGGGTTGTTCTTGACTCAAATATGTCTGAAACAGTAATCAGCCATTGTCCCTGTGTGTGTTTGTGTGTTTATATTAGGACATTTCCCTTGATAATGATGTGCGACATATTACAATTATTAATGCAGTAGTATTTTGGACCCGTCATAGCCCCATAGCCCACATTATAAATGACACACCTAAAACATACTGTAAATAATATGCAAGTACGGTACACATTCCTTGTTGTGATAGGTGTCAGCAAGTCATTAGTGTAAACTCCAGTCCATGAAATCCGTAAAAAAAAATGCGAATAGATAGATAAATAGATAATTTCATCCGCGAGGTGTGGGGGGTACTAATTACCAGGGCCCGGGCCTGATGAAGAGGATTGGCTGCGCACGTGTTCACCACGCTCCCTTCTCCCCTGCCTTACCAGGCTCAGCAGCAGCCTTTCTGTCTTACTACAGCCCAGTACATTGCAGCATGTGCTGTGCTGGCATGATGAGACCTCATGATGCTGCAGCAACTGAGCCTCTGCCTGTTGCTGTGTGGGTAGGGGGGAGCGATCACGCTGGTTGCGCTCCCCCCTCTAATTGCCCCTACTGTTCGGCTCTACAAATACTTTTTTTTTTAAAGAATTTTGCCTTAGGGGTGTGGCCACTCCTCCCACAATTAGGCAACACCTCAAAATGTTTACCTGGGCATGGCAGACTTTTCAGTAGCACTGTAGATAGATAAATATATGGATAGATAGATGATGGATGGAAGGATGGATGGATAGATAGATACACCCATCCCACTCAGCACCTACACCCATCACACTGGGTTCCAACATCCCTCTCACTCCCTACATCAATTTAATTTAGTTTCCACATTCAGCTCCCACAAACAGCCTGCTTAATAGCCCAAGCCATCACACTCTGTGTAAGGTCTATGCTTGTACACATTGTTTCTTTCCCCATTCACACCGCTATGTCTTCCTCCATCCACGCCATGCAATCTTCACCCATTTGCGCAGCTTTGTATTCGCCAATCTGTGCTATTCTGTTTTTGCACATATGTGCCACTCTGTCTTCACCCATAAGTGCAGCTCTTTATACCCCTATTCAAGCCTCTTTGTCATCTTACATCCATGCAGCTCTGTCTACAACGCAATCCATGATGCTCAATCGACCCCACAATCTAGTCAGTGTCACATGATCTATTTCCACACAGACTTTCAATACGTGTCTGTAAGTATTGATTTAAAAGGAAGTAATTAATAATGAGTGAAAAGTTGTGTGTCAGCATTTTTAAGAACATGTGTTGACATTTGAGTGTGGGGACTGGGTGGTAGGTGAGTTATGGAAGGGGACTAACAATGGAAATGGTGATAGCACAGTAGATATTGGGAAAGACTGAATCAGAAATAGGAGCTGATTGGGAAGTGTGGAGAGAGTGAGATGTAGAGTGATGACTGTGATATGGACAATAAGATATGGGAGTTGGGTAGGTAATTAAAAACGGGAATGGCACTTAAGATATAGGTATTGACTGAGATGTCAGGACTGAGGTTGGCTTTTGGGAGTGGGATGTGTGTTTCACATGGAGGTTAGACTCTGGCATAGCCTCAGTAAAGTGCACATTATGCAGGAAGCTAGGTGGGTGTAGGTAACTCTTACACATAAGGTATTCTAGACACAAAGGTGTAGCAGATAGTAGAATCCAACTTAGGAAAAGTCTCAGTTTATTAAGAACAGGAAAGTTCTCAAGATAGCAGACTAGAACTGTGGCTGTAACTGGACAGGACTGGCACCACTAGAAATTGGAACATGAGTCAGCCTGGTACTGACTTTGCACTGGCTGGACTGGAACCAATAGAATCTGGAAGAGGAGTCAGACTTAAAATGACTGTGTACTGGCTGGACTGGAACCGGTAGAAACTGGAACATGAGTCAGGCTGGGATTGACTTTGCACTTGCCGGACTGGAACCTGTAGAAACTGGAACTCAGGAAGCCAGAAGCATAAATTGAGTGAAGATTTGCTGGATATTGACTGCAGAAGTATACAGTGCTGGGAACACTGGCAGAGTAAGAGCTACTGCGAAAAGTGAGACTGAGCACAGAAGTCTGAAGCCTAGATGCAGCTGAAGCAGTGACGTTGTTCTGTGCGATTTGCTGGAGCTCATGGAAGTACTTTTATCCCCCTTGGTTGGTGGGAAAAGTCAGCTTACTGAACTAAGGCTTATGGTTGGTGGAGCGGAGGTCAGCTGACCACCAGCAACATGGGAGCACCCAGCAAATGGAAATGGTGTGAAAGACTGCAGGGACTATTTGGGATCCCTAGCAACTACAGCAGGGTTCAGGGTAGCAGCCTACAGACCAGAGGCGTAACTAGGGTTTTTGGAGCCCAGGGCAAGATCAATAATGGCGCCCCCCACCCCAAAAAAAAAAAAAATCATAAAAATAATAAATAAATAAAATGATAATAATAATAAAAAAAAATACAAAAGGAAAGTATGTGCAGACGCCACCGGTGTCACTGTATATAAAGATGTCAGGGTGTGTATGTACAGATGTAGGTGCAGTGGTCGAAGTTGAATTTTTGAAGGCGGAATGAAAGAGTGCAGATAGCAATTATGCGCACGCCTAAGGCGCGCGCGCTCCGGAAAAGGGGCACGGTCACTCAAAAGGGGCATGTCCTTCAGTGTAGTAGGACCCCTTATACTATCTAGTACTGGTGCCACTTTCACATTATAGCACACGGTATGAGCCGAAATTCACATTACCCCACACGGTATGAGCCGAAATTCACATTATAGCACACAGTATGAGCCGAAATTCACATTACCCACACGGTATGAGCCAAAATTCACATTATAGCACACAGTATGAGCCGAAATTCACATTACCCCACATGGTATGAGCCAAAATTCACATTATAGCACATGGTATGAGCCGAAATTCACATTATAGCACACGGTATGAGCCAAAATTCACATTACTCCACATGGTATGAGCCAAAATTCCCATTACCCTACACGGTATGAGCCGAAATTCACATTACAGCACACAGTATGAGCCAAAATTCACATTACCCCACATGGTATGAGCCGAAATTCACATTATAGCACACGGTATGAGCCAAAATTCACGTTACAGCACATGATATGAGCCAAAAGTGAGGGGATCCTACCCCCAGAATTTACATGGCCTGTGGGGCACTATGGTGAGGGGAGCCCACCCCCTTAATAGACTAATTGCAGAGTTTAGCAGCGGAAGGGCTGCAGCGGTTTCTCACCCCAAGCTGCGGCGCTTCTGCCACCTCCGACACTCCACATCTTCGGCACCACCCGGGATGCAGAGCACCGCACCGGGTATGCACCCTTTTCAGTGTGGTCTGCTGCGCTCCGAAGGGGTTCTTCTTTTCTGCTGCAGGATCCCGATGTGCGCCGTCCTCCCCGCTGTTACTGTCACGGTAAGCATTAGTATCATTTACCACAGAGGCCATTTACTGAGGCATATGTGTTAAACCTCGGGAACTGAAATGCCCTTCTCACCATACAGCTGTGTGGCCGAGCCGGGCGGGGGGACAGCCAGCAGCAGCATGCCAGATATCAGCAGCAGAGGGTGCGGGCTGTACATGCTTGAGGCAGCTGGATATTCAACAGTGCTGAAAGCCTCCGGAGCCCGCACCCCCGGAGCTGCAGTACACCGGCAGAGGACACCCATCCCCCGAACCCTGCGTAGCCCAAAGCCGGAGATCAGCAGCATGTTCAACGCGGAAGCAGAAGCTGCTTATTGCCGGTCAACATGCTGCTGATCTCCGGCTTTGGGCTCCGCACGTGCCTAACAGCCCCCACCCTCGGCTGCTGATATCCAGCATGCTGCCCCTGCTGCTGACTTTCCACCTCCCGGCTCGCTCACCCAGCTGGATGGTGAGTGAGAAGGGCATCTCCATGCCCGTGGTTTAATACATATCCCTCTTCGGTAAATGGTCATTAGTACATCCCACCCACACACACACACAGACTGCCCCTCCCCCTTACTTACACACACACACACACACACACACACTGTAGATTACACACACACAGACTGGCCACCCCCAAACCCCACACACACCCACTCAGACTACATACACATTCTCATACTTTCCCCTCCCCCACACACACTGGACTGCAAAAATGTACACACACTCACACTGTCCCACACACACACAATTAACACACACGCACACTGTCCCACACACCAGTGGCGTGCGGTGAAGTCAGTGGCTGGTGAGGCACTACAGCCATAATGTCCGCCGAATCCTGCCGATGACCCCTACCGCCACCGAGCCAATGCCCGTTACTGCCTCTGAGCCAATGCCCGCTGCCACCACCAATGGCTTACAAATTTGCCCACCATCAACTGACCCAGCCCTCCGCCACTAATTTGTATCTCAGTCCGATGCCGCCAATGCCCGCTGACTGCCTGCTCATCATACTTGTGATATATTGTACATTTTTATTGAAAAAAAATAATAATTAGTGTTTGGGACTGGGAAGGGAGTGGGAGGAGGACATGAATGCTATTTTGTTGTCCAGGGCTTCCATTACCTTAATGGAGAAGGGTCTGAATGGGTTAAAAAAAAAAATGCGTGAGGTCCCCCCTCCTAAGTATAACCAGCCTCGGGCTCTTTGAGCCGGTCCTGGTTGTTTAAATACTGGGGGAAAATTGGACAGGGGTTCCCTGTATTTAGACAACCAGCATCGGGCTCTTAGTTCGGTCCTGGTTCCAAAAATACGGGGGACAAAAGATGTAGGGGTCCAAAACCAGCACCGGGCTCCACTAGCCAGGGACATAATGCCACAGCCGGGGGACACATTTATGTAGGTCCCTGCGGCCGTGGCATTACCCCCCAACTAGTCACCACTGGCCGGGGTTCCCTGGAGGAGTGGGCACCCCTTAAATCAAGGGGTCACCCCCCCTCCAGGCACCCAAGGGCCAGGGGTGAAGCCCGAGGCTGTCCCCCCCATCTGTGGGCGGTGGATGGGAGGCTGATAGCCATGTGTGTAAAAAAAAGAATATTGTTTTTTGTTGGAGAACCTCAAGTACCAGCAAGCGGGGAAATAACGGGCCCGCTGGTACCTGTAGTTCTACAACAGAAAAAATACCCATATAAAAACACAACTCACACACCGTGACAGTAAAAATGTATTAAAACACACTTACACATTCACACATACTTACCTATATCCCACGCCGGTCACGTCCACTTGTCCAGTAGAATCCAATAGGGGCACCTGTAAAAATGAAAATTATACTTACAAACTTCAATCCACAGGAGGAGAGAGAGAGAGAGAGGAGGGGGAGAGAGAGAGACTAACCTGCTGCTGCTGGGGAGAGCCGCACACACTGCAGGGCCACGCCGGGAGGACGGAGCCGGCGCAGGAGGGGGAGAGCCGCACACCGCCGCTCCTGTCAGCGGGAGGACGGAGCCGGCGGAGGAAGGGGATAGCCGCACAACACCGCTCCTGTCAGCAGCGGAGGAGGATGGGGCGCACACTGCAGACGCCACTCACCGCCGGGACCCGTCTCCTCCAGCGCCGCGTGTGGGTGATTGGACAAGCGGATCCAGCACTGGATCCGCTGTCCAATCCCAGGTGCCTCGCTGACATGGGGGTGGTGTCCCTGTCAATTAACACACGCACACTGTCCCACACACACACAATTAACACACACGCATACTGTCCCACACACACACAATTAACACACACGCACTGTTTCACACACACACAATTAACACACACTCACACTGTCCCACACACACAATTAACACACACACACAATTAACACACACTCGCACTGTCACACACACACACACACACACAATTAACACACGCACACTGTCCCACACACACACACACACACACACACACAATTAACGCACACTGTCCCACACACACACAATTAACACACACGCACACTGTCCCACACACACAATTAACACACACGCACACTGTCCCACACACACACAATTAACACACACGCACACTGTCCCACACACACACAATTAACACACACGCACACTGTCCCACACACACACAATTAACACACACGCACACTGTCCCACACATACAATTAACACACACTCACACTGTCCCACACACACACAATTAACACACACGCACACTGTCCCACACACACACACACACACACACACACAATTAACACACACTCAAACTGTCCCACACACACACAATTAACACACACACACTGTCCCACACACACTGTCCCGCATCCCCCTCCCCTCTCCAGACAGGAAAGTATAAACCCCCGCTCGGCACTCACCTGCACTTCTGAGGCCGCGCACCCCCGTGGTCGCGAACGCGCAATTTACACTTTGCAGGTATACGCCATGCTAGATACGCCTCTGCTACAGACCATCCATGCGACACCCAGAGGAATGGGGCGCAAGTCTCTGTGGCCTGACAGTGTGTACTGAGCATTAGATTAAGTGTAATGGTCTTGCCTATTAAGTGGAATGTTTTGGGAGCTGAATGTGGATACTGAAAGAAATGGATGTACTGTAGGGAGTTTGAGGGATGTTGAAACTAGAGATGAACGGGTTCGGTTCGTCGATATCCAAACCCCCCCCGCCCCGAACTTCACCTATTTTACACGGGTCCGAGGCAGCCTCAGATCTTCCCACCTTGCTCGGTAACCCGAACGTGGCCGAACGTCATCATCCCGCTGTCGGATTCTCGCGAGATTCATATTCTATATAAAGAGGCGCGCATCGCCGCCATTTTCACTCATGCATTGGAGATTGAACGGAGAGGACGTGGCTACGTTCTCTGCCTGAAAAGCTCCATATCTGTGCTCAGTGTGCTGCAAATATCTGTGCTCAGTGTGCTGAAAATATCTATGTTCTCTGCCTGAAAAGCTCCATATCTGTGCTCAGTGTGCTGCAAATAGCTGTGCTCAGTGTGCTGCATTTTGGTGACCAACAGTATATAGTTGTACACTACAGTAGGCCATTGCTGTATCTTGCAGCTCTGTGTCACTGCAAGTATTCATTCCATATCTGTGCTGCATTTTTGTGAGCAGTATATATATTAGTACAGTGCAGCATTTTAATGACCAACAGTATATAGTTGTACAGTACAGTAGGCCATTACTGTATCTTGCAGCTCCGTGTCAGTGCAAGTATCCATTCCATATCTGTGCTGCATTTTTGTGAGCAGTATATATAGCAGTACAGAGCAGCATTTTGGTGACCAACAGTATATAGTTGTACAGTACAGTAGGCCATTGCTGTATCTTGCAGCTCTGTGTCACTGCAAGTATCCATTCCATATCTGTGCTGCATTTTTGTGAGCAGTATATATAGTAGTACAGTGCAGCATTTTGGTGACCAACAGTATATAGTTGTACAGTACAGTAGGCCATTGCTGTATCTTGCAGCTCTGTGTCACTGCAAGTATCCATTCCATATCTGTGCTGCATTTTTGTGAGCAGTATATATAGTAGTACAGTGCAGCATTTTGGTGACCAACAGTATATAGTTGTACAGTACAGTAGGCCATTGCTGTATATTGCAGCTCCGTGTCACTGCAAGTATCCATTCCATAACTGTGCTGCATTTTTGTGAGCAGTATATATAGTACAGTGTAGCATTTTGGTGACCAACAGTATATAGTTGTACAGTACAGTAGGCCATTGCTGTATCTTGCTGCTTCGTGTCACTGCAAGTATCCATTCCATATCTGTGCTGCATTTTTGTGAGCAGTATATATAGTATTACAGTTCAGCATTTTGGTGACCAACAGTATATAGTTGTACAGTACAGATGGCCATTGCTGTATCTTGCAGCTCCGTGTCACTGCAAGTATCCATTCCATATATGTGCTGCATTTTTGTGAGCAGGATATATAGCAGTACAGTGCAGCATTTTGGTGACCAACAATATATAGTTGTGCAGTACAGTAGGCCATTGCTGTATCTTGCACCTCTGTGTCCCTGCAAGTATCCATTCCATATCTGTGCTGCATTTTTGTGAGCAGTATATATAGTAGTATAGTGCAGCATTTTGGTGACCAACAGTATATAGTTGTACAGTACAGTAGACCATTGCTATTGATATAATATTATTACTGGCATATAATTCCACACATTAAAAAATGGAGAACAAAAATGTGGAGGGTGAAATAAGGAAAGATCAAGATCCACTTCCACCTAGTGCTGAAACTGCTGCCACTAGTCATGGCAGAGACGATTCAATGCCATCAACGTCATCTGCCAAGGCCGATCCCAATGTCATAGTAGAAGCATGTAAAATCAAAAAAACAATAGTTCAGTAAAATGACCCAAAAATATAAATTAAAAGCACCTGAGGAGAAGCGTAAACTTGCCAATATGCCATTTACGACACGGAGTGGCAAGGAACAGCTGACGCCCTGGCCTATGTTCATGGCTAGTGGTTCAGCTCCACATGAGGATGGAAGCACTCATCCTCCTGCTAGAAAACTGAAAAGCGTTAAGATGGCAGAAGCACAGCAAAGAACTGTGCATTCTTCTTAACCACAAATCCCCAAGGAGAGTCTAATTGTGTCGGCAGTTGCGATTCCTGACCTTCCCAGCACTGGATGGGAAGAGGTTGCTACTTCCACCATTTGCACGCCCCCTGCAAGTGCTGGAAGGAGCACCCACAGTCCAGTTCCTGATAGTCAAATTGTAGATGTCACTGTTGAAGTACACCAGGATGAGGATATGGGTGTTGCTGGTTCTGAGGAGGAAATTGACAAGGAGGATTCTGATGGTGAGGTGGTTTGTTTAAGTCAGGCACCCGGGGAGACACCTGTTGTCCGTGGGATGAATATGGCCATTGACATGCCTGGTCAAAATACAAAAAAAATTACCTCTTCGGTGTGGAATTATTTTTAAAGAAATGCAGACAACAGGTGTCAAGCCGTGTGTTGCCTTTGTCAAGCTGTAATAAGTAGGGGTAAGGATGTTAACCACCTAGGGACATCCTCCCTTATACGTCACCTGGAGCGCATTCTTCAGAAGCCATTGACAAGTTAAAAAACTTTGGGTGACAGCGGAAGCAGTCCACTGACAACTAAATCCCTTCTTCCTCTTGTACCCAAGCTCCCAGTGCAAACCACACCACCAACTCCCTCAGTGTCAATTTCCTCCTTAGACAGGAACGCCAATAGTCCTGCAGGCCATGTCACTGTCAAGTCTGACGAGTCCTCTCCTGACTGGGATTCCTCCGATGGATCCTTGAGTGTAACGCCTACTGCTCCTGGCTCTGCTGTTGTTGCTGCTGGGAGTCGATCGTCATCCCAGAGGGGCAGTCGGAAGACCACTTGTACTACTTCCAGTAAGCAATTGACTGTCCAACAGTCCTTTGCGAGGAAGATGAAATATCACAGCAGTCATCCTGTTGCAAAGCAGATAACTCAGGCCTTGGCAGCTGTGTTGGTGTTAGACGTGCGTCCGGTAACCTCCGTTAGTTCACAGGGACTAAGAGAATTTCTTGAGGTAGTGTGTACCCAGTACCAAATACCATCTAGGTTCCACTTCTCTAGGCAGGCGATACCGAGAATGTACACAGACGTCAGAAAAAGACTCACCAGTACCCTAAAAAATGCAGTTGTACCCAATGTCCACTTAACCACGGACATGTGGATAAGACTCAGGACTATATGACTGTGACAGCACACTAGGTAGATGTATTGCCTCCCGCAGCAAGAACAGCAGCGGCGGCACCAGTAGCAGCATCTCGCAAATGCCAACTCGTTCCTAGGCAGGCTACGCTTTGTATCACCACTTTCCATAAGAGGCATACAGCTGACAACCTCTTATGGAAACTGAGGAACATCATTGCATATTGGCTTACCGCAATTGGACTCTCCTGGGGAATTGTGGCATCGAACAATGCCACCAATATTGTGCGTGCATTACATGTGGGCAAATTACAGCATGTCCAATGTTTTGCACATACATTGAATTTGGTGGTGCAGAATTTTAAAAAAAACAACAGGGGTGTGCAAGAGATGCTGTCGGTGGCCCGAACAATTGCGGGCCACTTTCGGCATTCAGCCACCGCATGCCGAAGACTAGAGCACCAGCAAACACTCCTGAACCTGCCCCGCCATCATCTGAAGCAAGAGGTGGTAACGAGGTGGAATTCAACCCTCTATATGCTTCAGAGGATGGAAGAGCAGCAAAAGGCCATTCAAGCCTATACATCTGCCTACGATATAGACAAAGAGGGGAGAATGCACCTGACTAAAGCGCAGTGGAGAATGATTTTAACGTTGTGCAAGGTTCTCCAAACCTTTGAACTTGCCACACGTGAAGTCAGTTCAGAAACTGCCAGCCTGAGTCAGGTCATTCTCCTCATCAGGCTTTTACAGAAACAGCTGGAGAGATTGAAGGAGGAGCTAAAACGGAGCGATTCCGCTAGGCATGTGGGAATTGTGGATGGAGCCCTTCATTCGCTTAACCAGGATTCATGGATGGTCAATCTGTTGAAATCAGAGCACTACATTTTGGCCACTGTGCTCGATCATAGGTTTAAAGCCTATGTTGTATCTCTCTTTCTGGCAGACGCAAGTCTGCAGATGTTCAAAGACCTGCTGGTGAGACACTTGTCAACTCAAGCGGTACGTGACCCGTCAACAGCTCCTCCTTCACATTCTCCCGCAACTGGGGCTGCGAGGAAAAGACTAAGAATTCCGAGCCCACCCGCTGGCGGTGATGCAGGGCAGTCTGGAGCGAGTGCTGACATCTTGTCTGGACTGAAGGACCTGCCAACAATTACTGACATATCGTCTACTGTCACTGCATATGATTCTGTCACCATTGAAAGAATGTTGGAGGATTATATGAGTGACAGCATCCAAGTAGGCACGTCAGACAGTCCGTACGAATACTGGCTGGAAAAAGAGGCAATTTGGAGGCCCGTGCACAAACTGGCTTTATTTTACCTAAGTTGCCCCCCCTCCAGTGTGTACTCAGAAAGAGTGTTTAGTGCAGCCGGTCACCTTGTCAGCGATCGGCGTACGAGGTTATTTCCAGAAAATGTGGAGAAGATGATGTTCATCAAAATGAATTATAATCAATTCCTCCGTGGAGACATTCACCATCAATTGCCTCCAGAAAGTACACAGGGACCTGAGATGGTGGATTCCAGTAGGGACGAATTAAAACTCTGTGAGGAGGGGGATGTACACAGTGAAAGGTGTGAGGAATCGGAGGATGATGATGAGGTGGACATCTTGCCTCTATAGCGCCAGTTTGAGCAAGGAGAGATTGATTGCTTCTTTTTTTGGTGGGGGCCCAAACCAAAAAATCATTTCAGCCACAGTCGTGTGGCAGACCCTGTGGCTGAAATGATGGGTTTGTTAAAGTGTGCATGTCCTGTTTATACAACATAAGGGTGGGTGGGAGGGCCCAAGAACAATTCCATCTTGCACCTCTTTTTTTATTTATTTATCTTTGCATCATGTGATGTTTGGGGCCAATTTTTTTAAGTGCCATCCTGTCTGACACTGCAGTGCCACTCCTAGATGGGCCAGGTGTTTGTGCCGCCCACTTGGGTCGCTTAGCTTAGTCATCCGGAGACCTTGGTGCAAATTTTAGGACTAAAAATAATATTGTGATGTGTGAGGTGTTCAGAATAGACTGGAAATGAGTGGAAATTATGGTTTTTGAGGTTAATAATACTATAGGATCAAAATTACCCCCAAATTCTATTATTTAAGCTGTTTTTGAGGGGGGTTTGAAAAAAAACACCCGAATCCAAAACACACCCGAATCCGACAAAAAATTTTCAGGGAGGTTTTGCCAAAATGCGTCCGAATCCAAAACACGCTGCGGAACCGAATCCAAAACCAAAACGCAAAACCCGAAAAATTTCCAGTGCACATCTCTAGTTGAAACATGAGTATGCCACATAACTGCTGAGAGACCTTCAGTTGCATAGACTGTATGTGTGTACATTTCATTGAGCACACGATTCTGTGATTCATTGTATGAGTGACAGCAATCTCACGCCACAAGAGTGCTGAATTTGCAGTTAACCACAGGGTGTGATGGAACACCATATCTGTATTGTGCAAGGAACATGTCTATTAAGGCATCAATGGTAGAGACTGTGTAGTTTCATGGAATTTCAGATCATGTGTAAGAAGCCTTAATGGGACATGTGCAGCACGGACAGCAGCTAGACGGGCTGAACTGTCTGGTAGCCCCCATTTTGATGGTGAACTGCTCCAATGTAGCGTGTCGTTCTGCCCTCCCTCACCATTCTATCCAATGTTCACCTCTCACATCAATGGCATGCGGTGCTCTGCAGTTTCCACATCAATTATTTGCAATGGTGCCATTTGTCCAGTCACGATACACCTTCACCATAGCAGCATGTGAACAGTTCACAAACAGCGCTCTTTCAGAAATACCTGAAAGCCGATAATCATCCGTTTTTGCTACTCCGATAAATCGCCCCTTTTACCCATGACAGAAAGGAGTGATGTGTACAGATGGCCTATCGCACGCCTCATATACCCAGCAAGCCAGCGCACAACACGTGACATACTTCATGTGCTATGCGCTGCTGGCGTCAAATGTAGGAGGTGGTCATAATAATCTGACTTGACCGTGTCTATCTATCTATCTGTCTGTATATGTATGTATGTATATATATATATATATATATATATATAAAGAATCGTGTAGCCCGGCACTCCCTCGTTCAAGTCCGTGCCCCGGTGCCCTCAGAAAAATTAATCAATAGTAGAACAAATTGCTGCGGCACTCAGGGTCTTATGAAAAAAGGATGTGTATTAGTTGTCAATCACATAAACAACGCACCAACGTTTCGGGGAGTTCAACCCCTTTGTCAAGGTGTAGTGAAAGAAAAAAGAAAGTTAAGTGTACTCACCCATAAATAGAGAGAAGCCCGTCAAGCCCCGTGCATCGCGGCTCCTGTGGCTCCGTCCCCGGCGCCGGGCGGCGCGGAATGGTGACGAGTGGTGACGCCCGTACTGCTTCACCATCGGCCCGTTGCTAAGCAGCCCGCACACAGCGCCATCTGGGCGGAGGCAGGGGAGCTGCAAAAAGAATTACAAGAAGTGTCACAAAGGGCTATACATAAAGCAGCACGCGGGGTCATATACCACATAACCTATATTAAAAAAACATAGCACTAAAGTTCGTGAGACCCCCCATGGCCAGTGTGCATGAAAGAGGCAAAGAAAGCTTGATATATTAAACATTATAGTCCACACATGGAGGACCAACTTTAGATGGAGACAACATGCACCTCACCCTGTACTGTGCCTACAACCACAGAGAATAGAAGCGAAAGGCATCACTGCAAAGGAACCTCAGTGCAAAATATGGCATAGAACTAAACACACACTAACTGTGGTACCTTACACTGGGAAGGCAGACCACACCACCTGGTGGGCTGCCATCCTCTGTGGGCCCCGGGCCGATGCCCCCTCACTTAGGGGGTACGGACCTGTACCAACGAGCCATCCCATACTAAGAGCAGGCAGTCCTGTGCAGCTTTATCCGAAGATACTCCAGGCAATTCTTTCATTGAGACCTGCCGGGTGGATGGTGTTGAGTTCAAAAATCCACGTTGCTTCCTCACGGAGCAGACGGCCATCACGGTCCCCTCCACATAGGCTCTTGGGGACCTGGTCGATGATAATATGCTTAAGGTCCCTCACAGAATGTTTGGCCTCTTGGAAATGCCGGGCTACTGGTTGGTCAGATGGAGTACCGGATAAAGCGCCCTTGATGGCAGAACGGTGCAGTGCCATGCATTCACGTAAAGTCCTTATCGTCTTCCCCACATAGCACAAATTGCAGGGACAGATAATGAGGTAAATGATGTGGGTAGAGGTGCAAGATAATATATGACGGATAGAAATCTTCCTTTCAGTTAACGGTAAAGTGAATGTTGACCCTGTAATCATGTGGCTGCACGTAGTACAGCCTAGGCACAGATAACAGCCTGGTTTCTTTGACAGAAAGGATCCACTCCCTTTGGTCACTGCCAGTTTGGAGATGTTCGTAATATCAGTATGGACCACTATGTCCTTGATGCTGCGGCCCCGCCTGAAGCACATCATGGGAGTTTTCTGCTTAAAAGGGAGACTTGTATCCATTGAAATAATGGGCCACAACGCTCTGTTTGCCCTGTTCAAGACAGGACTTGAGGTGTCGAAAGTGGTGGTCCAAGTGATTCTACTGTCAGAGGATCTGACTGAAGGGTGCAGCAGCTTATCCCGTGGCATGAGTAGGACCTCCCTCTTAATGAGATCAAGCGCTGACTTCTCATAGCCCCTAGACACAAATTTGGAGACCATGGCGTCCAATTCTTGTTCCACCATCTCCAGCTGACTGCTAATCCGGGCTGCCCTCATCATCTGGGACTTCGGTAGGCCCTTTTTCAGGGGGCGGGGATGATGGCTGTTTGCTCGCAGAAGAGTGTTCTTGTCCGTTGGTTTACTGTAGATACTGGTTTGCAGCAGCCCCGCCTTGTTGGTCACTAGTACATCGAGATAATTAATAGAGGAAAATGACCACTGGTACGTAATTCTGATGGGAGAAGGCCTGGAGTTGATAGAGCCCAGCAAAAGTTTAAGCGACGGCTCACCCCCCGTCCAGATGATAAATATATAATCGATGTATCTAGTGAAGAGCGCAATAGACTGTACAGTTACTGGGTCCTGGAAGAACATGGATGTCTCCTCTTTCAGCATGTAGACATTGGCGTAAGAGGGGGCCACATTGCTCCCCATGGTGCAGCCCGTTTTCTGCCTGTAGAAATACCCATCGAAGATGAAGTAGTTCCTAGTTAGTGTTAACTCCAACAGGGACAAAAAGAAATCGATGTCAACCGCTGTCATGCTCTCCTCATGTAGGAAGGACCTCATGGCCTCCAAACCATCAGTGTGCGGGATGATTGTGTACAAGCTGCAGATGTCCACTATACATAGAATTGCCCCCTCCGGGACAGTCCTAAATGCCTCTAGTAGAATAAGGAAGGAAGTGGTGTCCTTCAGACATCTTGTTTGCTTATGGACCAAGGGCTGGAGGATGCAATCTAAAAATTGCGACACTGGCTGATACAGGGACTGGCGGGCAGAAATGATGGGGCGCCCTGGAGGCCTGGCTAAATCCTTATGGATCTTTGGTACCGTGAAAAAGATTGGAACAACCGGAAACTCCTGCGTAAGAGCCTTGAAAACCTTGTCAGAAATGAGCCCCTGTAGTCTGGCGTTACTTAGAATCCCATCCAGTTCCTGTTTGTAGAGCAGCGTCGGGTCAGAGTCCAGGCCCCTATACGTGTCGGGTTCCGACAATTGTGCCAGGATCTCGGTCCTATAATATACCAAATCCAAAACTACCACCCCGCCCCGCTTGTCGGCAGGGCGTATGACTATGTCTGTATATGACCCAAGGTCCCTGAGGGCCTGCCATTCCTGTCTAGACAGGTTATGGTGTATTTGTTCGGATGCCCTCGTGTATTTGTTCATGGATTCGTCATCCAACCGTATGAATGACTTAATGGAGGGGTTCGAGGATTGTGGGTCAAACGTGGAGCTACTTCTCGCATTGAGGAACGGCTGCAGAACCGTGGGGGAAACAGGCTGAGGACTGGGATGCAGTGAGAAATATTCCTGTCGCCGTAGTTTTCGTGCGAATTGGTATAGATCGATTTTCCAATTCATATCATTGTGTCGGTTAGTGGGAACAAAGGAAAGTCCATTGCTGAGAACATTCAGCTCAATGGGGGTTAAAACACGGGTAGATAAATTATAAACTAGGTCTTGTTTTTCGCTGCCCGGTCTATTGAGTCACGTGTTCTGCCCACCCCGGCGGGTGGCCGACCTCTTCCTCTGGCGGTTGATGTACTTGGTACCCCTAAAGGGACGCTGGCATATCCTGGGAGCCATCAGAATCTGCTATCGCGAATTCACTATCGCTGTTGGACGAGGACCCACGCCCTGATCTATTCTCTCTGCGGTGATGCCAGCCCTGCTTGGATCTTTGTTGCGGAGAATAGGGACCACCGGATGTTCCTCCTATCAGCCATCGGTGCACTCTATTGGTCTCGTAGTCCTCCTGGATGATATCCAACTTATTCTTCTTGAACTTGAGTAACTCCCTGCGATAATTATCGCATTGCGTGCGTAGTTTGCGTACCCAATTGTGGGAATCGTCCTGCTGCAGGGAGGGCAGATGGTCTGATTCGAAGGCGGTTATTTTATCCTTAACCACCCTTAGCTCCCTGCCGGCCTCCTCGATCACCAGTAGCATGAGGTCTAAGCTGCACTTATTGGTGATCCCTACCCATTTTTTGCAGAAGTCAGGGTTATACCTGCCAATAGTAGGAGCATTCCTGATCCTGAACCCTCTGGGGATCATGCACTCCCTATGGTAGTCGGAAAGTGATATTCCATGTAGCAAGAAATCTATTTCCCTGCGTTTCAGTTTATACAATTGCTGAGAGAGGTCTTCCTGACTCAGCTGCTGGTCAGTAAAAGACAGTTGTTCCTTAAAACGCAGCCTGTCTGCATCGTCGTCGTTAAAACCATATAGGTCCCTCCTGTTGATGTTTAAGTGCACGAATCCTTTGGCACAATCAGTGGTTGAAGTGGATGGTCTTGGATCCATACTTGAAGCTGTGCTGCTGTGAAAGCCCAAAGTGTAGGTGCACAAGTGCAATTGCTGCAGTCCAGAGTGCCCAGTGTTACTAGCTAGAAAACCTCCTCAGTGATACAGCGAATGCTGAATAGATGCCAGTGAGGGACTGCAGCTGTGTCCGGCGGTAATTCAATCACCATGTATGGGGTAGAAATAAATAGATAAAGCAAAATCCGGGGTTGCCCTGGCTCGTGCAGGGGACACCAATACGGCGACACCTAGGGGTACAAATAATCGTGTAGCCCGACACTCCCTCGTTCAAGTCCGTGCCCCGGTGCCCTCAGAAAAATTAATCAATAGTAGAACAAATTGCTTGCTTTATCTATTTTTTTTTCTACCCAGGATACTAGAACTGAGTCTGACACGGAGCTGCAAGATACAGCAATGGCCTACTGTACTGTACTACTATATACTGGTGGTCACCACAATGCAGCACACTGAGCACAGATATTGAGCTTTTCAGGCAGAGAACATAGCCACGTCCTCTCCACTCAATCTACAATGCACGAGTGAAAATGGCGGCGACGCGCGGTTCTTTATATGGAATACGAATCTCGCGAGAATCCAACAGTGGGATGATGACGTTCGGCCTCGTTTGGGTTAACCGAGCAAGGCGGGAAGAACCGAGGCTGCCTCAAACCCATGTAAAGCATGTGAAGTTAGGGGGGGTTCGGATCTCGACGAACCGAACCCGCTCATCTCTAATATATATATACACACACACACACACACACACACACACACACAACAAGGAGATGCAGCACTCACGGCATGAAGAAATAAAGTGACTCGACCACAAGCTGAGGTATTAACCTTTCAATATTATATTGTCTTAAGGATACATCTTGTATCCTGAATACAATGTAAAATTGAAATGCAAGTACCTCAGCTTGTAGTTTTATCGCTTCAGTTCAACATGCCTTGAGAGACGCATCCCCTCGTAGTTTGCATTACCGCTTCTGCGTTTATGAGGCCACCAGGCAAAGGTATCTTCAGTGTGTGAGTGCAGCTGCCAGCCGCACTATTCATAACAATGGGCAGCGGGAGTGTGTGTACACACTGCACACTACCGTACGCTATACGGGAGAATCATTATTTTATTTCCCTTCTGGAATTGATCAATCACTAAGTAAGTATATAACATGTAACATAGAAAAATGCAGTTCTTAGTATCATATACTGTAAAAACAATACATTACCTATATAGATATTAAATATGGTTATACAATACAGCTCACATATGAAAACCTACTGTACATACTTTGCAAATATTAAAAATTAATAAATCATATATATTTAAATATATGTAATACTATTATGTAACAACCTCTGTTTATCCATTTACTCAGGCTCTACAATATGCTTTGCTGTACAATATGCTCAGGCTGTACAATGTGCTCAGGTTGTACGATGCGCAGAAACACTTTTTATTGCCTCACATTTTCGTCTTCTTTAAAAAATGTTCACCTTTTTTTTTCTTTTTCTTTTTTTTAGAAATTCCATGTTGCAAGTTTACCTTTCTCTCCTTGTGTGATTTCCTATATTTCACAGTTGTCACCTACAGGTTACAATAAGTACTAAGTTAGTCAACCCATAATTAGGCATACAGTGGCATCTGGCTTTTCCGCCATCATGCTGTTAAGTGTGCCAATGCAGCCTGGGGGTTGCTGTAATTATGAGATTTAATTAATTTTTTGCAGGCAGAAAACATACACTGTCACTTATGGGTTTATTCCTTAAATAGAAAACACTTAAAGATAAAAATGAAAACAGAGTATCAGTTCAGAAGTCATGAAACAGCCGACTCTATTCCACAAGACCCTGTTCACTCATTGTTTAATTATAGAAGCAGTATGTCATGACATGAAGAAGTCATTTTTGACATATCAGTAAACAAAGTACTGTAAAGGAGATTAGTATAATAGTGAGAGCTGTCTCCAGAAGTAAGTAACCATTCAAAGTGCATACTGACATTATTAATGCTGCTATGCTCCTGATAAGTGTATCGCATCCAACATGTGATGCATAGTACTGTACATACTGTACCACCACGGGTGTTTGAAATCCCGGCAGTTGGAATACAGACGCCAGAATCCCAACACTGCTCAGAACACCAATGCCGGGATCCCAACTTGGATAGAAATGCTGGTGCCGGTATCATGATCGTTTGGATCCCAAACAAAGGACTGCCAGGACTCTAGAGAGTTAAGCCATGGAGGAGGAGTTTAGGTTTACGCTACGGGGGGGAAGCTTAGGGTTATGATGACAGTAGGGGAGGTTAGGGTTAGGCACTGCTAGGGAGTGTTATGGTTAGGCTTTGGGTGAGGGGTTTAGGGTCCGGCTGCTGGAAAAGTGGGTTAAACTTAGGGGGGTCAGGGATCAGGGTTAGCTTAACTAATTAATAAGTGTTGGGATTTTAATCACCTGGATGCCGCTGTTGGGATTTTGACAGCCAGCATCTCAAGTGCTGGGCTGTTGTATGTATTCCCTTTCATCATCTGTGTTGGTCTAACCGTAGATGGCTGCTGCCTTTATGTCATTTAATCTTGGATGTCTTCTAACCATCTCAAATGCAATCTTAGCTATTAATATCTTCATCAGACAACAAAAGCTACCTTTCTCGATGTATCTAGTTCTGTTGACATATGTAAAAATAAATGCTAATAATAATAATAATAATAATCTTTATCATCGTCACCATCGTCATCAGTTTGTAATTTAGAGATGTACGACGGACACTTTTTCGGGTTTTGTGTTTTGGTTTTGGATCTGGATCTCCGCTCGTGTTTTGAATTTGGATTGGTTTTGCTAAAACCACCCTTTCGGGTTTTGGTTTTGGATCTGGATTTTTTTTTTTTTAAACAAAACAAAAACAGCTAAAATCACAGAATTTGGGGGTAAGTTTGATCCTACGGTATTATTATCCTCAATAACATTAATTTTCACTAATTTCCAGTCTATTCTGAACTCTGCACCTCACAATATTGTTTTTAGTCCAAAAGGTTGCACCGAGGTCGCTGGATGACTAAACTAAGCGACACAAGTGGGCAGCAGAAAAACGTGGCCCATATAGGAGTGTCACTGCAGTGGCAGACAGGTTGGTAGTTTTACAAACTAGGCCCCAAAGAGCACATAATGCAAAGAAAAAAAAGGGGTGCAAGATGGAATTGTCCTTGGGCCTTCCCACCCTTATGTTGTATAAACAGGACATGCACCCTTTAACAAACCAATCATTTCAGGGACAGTGTTTGCCACACGACTGTGGCTGAAATGATTGGTTTGTTTGGGGCCCCAACCAAAAAAGAAGCAATTAATCTCTCCTTGCAGAAACTAGCTCTACAGAGGCAAGATGTCGTCCTCATGCTCATCCTCCGATTCCTATTTCCCATTTCAGTGTGTACATCCTCATCCTCACAGAGTATTAATTCCTCCCCACTGGAATCCACCATCATAGGTCCCTGTGTATCTTCTGGAGGCAATTGCTGGTAGAGGACTTCCTGGAGGAATTTATAATTCATTTTGATTAACACCATCTCTTTCCACATTATGTGTAAGCATAGAAACATAGAATTTGACGGCAGATAAGAACCACTTGGCCCATCTAGTCTGCCCTTTTTTTTTTAACCATATTTTTAGCTCAATCCTTATTTGATCCCTATTTCTTTGTAGGGATATCCGATGCTTGTTTAAATTGCTCTACTGTCTTAGCCTCTACCACCTCTGATGGGAGGCTATTCCACTTGTCCACTACCCTTTCTGTGAAGTAATTTTTCCGCAAATTTCCCCTGGACCCCCCCCCCCCCCCCTTCCTCCAGTCTCAGTGCATGTCCTTGCGTCCTATTGCTTCTCTTCATTTGGAGAATGTTTCCCTCCTGGACTTTGTTAAAACCCTTGATATATTTGAATGTTTCTATCATGTCCCCCCTTTCCCTTCTCCGCTCCAAACTATACATATTGAGACTTTTTAGTCTTTCTGGGTATGTATTGTGATGTAAGCCATGCACCATTTTAGTTGCCCTTCTCTGTACAGTCTCTAATGTATTAATATCCTTTTGTAGATATGCCCTCCAGAACTGAACACAGTATTCTAGATGAGGCCATACCAATGACCTATACAGTGGCATTATTACTTCTCTCCCAATGCAGCCAAGCATCTGACTAACCTTCCTCATTGCTTTGTTACATTGATTACCTGGCTTTAAGTCACCTGAAGTAGTGACTCATAGAGCCCTTTCCTCCTCAGTAGTTTCCAGTATAGTGCCATTAATACTATATTTAGCCTTTGGATTTTTGAGACCCAAGTGCATGATCTTGCATTTTTTGGTATTAAACTGTAATTGCCATTCCTCTAGTCTACCTAGATCCTCAATCATTTGTTTTACCCCACCTGGTGTGTCTACCCTGTTGCATACCTTTGTGTCATTTGCAAAAAGGCATACTTTCCCTTTAATACCATTTACAATGTAGTAGAAGTAACCTCCTACGCCGATCGCTGACAAGGTTACTGGCTGCACTAAACACTCTTTTGGAGTACACACTGGAGGGGGGGGGGGGGTGCAACATAGGTAAAATAAAGCCAGTTTGTGCAAGGGCCTCAAAATTACCTATTTTTCCTGCCAGTATACATGCGGACTGTCTGACATGCCTACTTGGATGCTGTCACTGATATAATCCTCCACCATTCTTTCAATGGTGACAGCATCATATGCAGTGACAGGAGACATGTCAGTAATTGTTGGCAGCTTCTTCAGTCTAGACCAGATGTCATCACTTGCTCCTGACTGCCCTGCATCACCGCCAGCGGGTCGGTTAGGAAATTAAATTATTTTCCTTGCACCCCCAGTAGCGGGAGAAAATGACGTAGGAGCTGTTGACGTGTCACGTTCCGCTTGAGTTGACAATTTTCTCACCATCAGGTTTTTGCAACTCTGCAGACTTAAGTCTGCCGGAAAGGGAGATAGAATGTAGGCTTTAAACCTAGGATCGAGCACGGTGGCCAAAATGTAGTGATCTGATTTTAACAGATTGACCACCCTTGAATCCTGGCAGAACGAATGAAGGGCTCCATCCACAAGTCCCACATACTTTGCAGAATTGCTCCATGTTAGCTCCTCTTTCAATTTCTCCAGCTGCTTCTGCAAAAGCCTGATGAGGGAATGACCTGACTCATGCTGGCAGTGTCTGAACTGACTTAACGTGTGGCAAGTTCGAAGGGTTGGAGAACATTTCACAACACGGAAATCATTCTCCACTACGCTTGAGTCAGGTGCATTCCCCCTCCTTTGCCTATATCATAGGTGGATGTAAAGGCTTGAATGGCCTTTTGCTGCTCCTCCATCCTCTGAAGCATATAGAGTGTTCAGTTCCACCTTGTTACCACCTCTTGATTCAGGTGATGGTAGGGCAGGTTCAGGAATGTTTGCTGGCGCTCCAGTCTTCAGTACACAGGCACTGAATGTCGAAAGTGGCCTGCGATTTTTCAGGCCACAAACAGCATCTCCTGCACACCCCTATCGTTTTAAAAAAAATTCTGCACCACTAAATTAATTGTATGTGCACAACATGGGACATGCTGGAATTTGCCCAGATGTAATGCATGCACAATATTGGTGGCATTGTCAGATATCACAAATCCTCAGGAGAGTTTAAGTGGGGTAAGCCATTTTTCGATGATGTCCCTCAGTTTCTGTAAGAGGTTGTTAGCGGTGTGCTTATTACAGAAACTGGTGATATACAGTGTAGCCTGCCTAGGAACGAGTTGGCGTTTGTGAGATGTTGCTGCTTGTGCCACTGCTGTTGTTGTTGTGGAAGGCAATACATCTATCCAGTGGGCTATCACAGTCATGTTGTCCTTAGTTTGACCTGCTCAACTTGTCCACATGTCCGTGGTTAAGTGGACACTGGGTACAACTGCATTTTTCAGGACACTGAGGACACTTTTCTTAAACTCCCTGTACAGTCCGGGAATCACTTGCCTAGTGAAGTGGAATCTAGACGGATTAGGTACCGGGGACACAGTACATCCATCAACTGTCTAAATCCCACTGCACTAATTGCGAATTCTGGATGTCTACCACCAACATAGTTGTTATGGCCTCAGTGATCCGCTTTTCAACAGGGTGACTGCTGTCATATTTCATCTTCCTCACAAAGAACTGTTGGACAGTCAATTGCTTAGTTGAAGTAGTACAAGTGGTCTTCTGACTTCCTCTCTGGTATGATGATCGACTCCCAGAGGCAACAACAGCAGCGGCAGCAGCAGTAGGCGTACCACTCAAGAATCTTCCGGAGGAGTTCCGGATAGGAGATGACTCATCAGTCATGCCAGTGACATGGCCTGCAGGACTACTTACGTTCCTGACTGAGGAGGAAATTGGTGTTGAGGGAGTTGGTGGTGTGGATTGCAGGAGCTTGGGTACAACAGGAAGAAGGGACTTAGGTGTCAGTGGATTGCTTACACTATTACCCAAACTTTCTGAGCTTGACAATGACTTCTGGTGAATGTGCTCCAGGTGATGTATAAGGGAGGACCACTACTTACTGCATTATGGATTGACAAAGGCAACACATGGCTTGGCACCTTTTGTCCGGATTTGTAAAGCAATAATTCCACACCGAAGAGGTGCCTTTTTTGTTATTTTACCCATGCATGACAATGTGCTTTTTCATCCCATGGACAACAACTGTCTCCACTCATGCCTTATTCAAATAAACCACATCACAATCAGGAATCCTCATCATCAACTTCCTTCTCAGCGCCACCTTTACCAATATCCTCCTCATCCTGGTGTACTTCTACATTGACATCCTGAATCTCAATATCAGCAATTGGACTGTCAGTGCTACTCCCAACACTTGCAGGGGGTGTACAAATGGTGGTAGGAGCCTTCCCTCTCCATACAGTCTTGGGAAGGTCAAGCCTAGACAACGCAACCGTGGACACACTTGGACTCTCCTTGGGGATTTGTAATATGTCTGAATGCACAGTTTTTTTCCTGTACTTTAATAAGCTTATTTTTTTTTTTTTATGGAGAGGGAGGAGAGCTTCCATCCTCATGAGAAGCTGAACCACCAGTCATGAACATAGGCCAAGGCCTCAGCCTTTCCTTGCCACTTCGTGTCAGGAAGGGCATATTGCCGATTTTACGTTTCTCATCAGATAAAAATTTTTTCTGATTATTAAGTTATGCTTTTTGGATTTAACATGACATTAGGCATTGGCCTTAGCACATGACGTTGATGGAATTGTGCCATCAATGTCATGACTGGTGGCAGCAGCAGCTTCAGCACTAGTACTGGGAAGTGGAAGTGGTTCCTGATCTTCCAATATTTTTTCCTCCAAATTGTTCTCCATTTCCCAGGACATCACCCCTTTATTAATACAGCACACCGATCAGTGCCCCTTTATTTTCACAGCAGCCGTGTAATTTTGCAGCATACAAGACAGGGCCAGTGTACTTTTATTTTAACAACACCATCCCTATATTTTTACAGCATATAAGACAGTGACTGTGTACATTTATTGTGTACATTTATTTTAACAACAGCTCCCCTGTATTATTACAGCATATAAGACAGGGCCAGTGTACTTTTACTTTAACAGCACCCCTGTATTTTTACAGCATACAAGACATGGCCAGTGTACATTTATTTTAACAACAGCACTACTGTATTTTTACAGCATACAAGACAGGGCCAGTGTACTTTAATTTTAACATCAGCAATCCTTTATTTTTACAGCATACAAGACAAGACCAGTGTATTTTTATTTTAACAACAGCACCCCTGTATTTTTACAGCATACAGGACAGGGTCTGTGTACTTTTTTTTAACCACAGCACTCCTGTATTTTTACAGCATACAAGACAGGGCCAGTGTACATTTTTTTAACAGCACCCCTGAATTTTTACAGCATACAAGACAGGGCCAGTGTATTTTTATTTTAACAACAGCACCCCTATATTTGGGCCAGTGTACTTTTATTTTAACATCAGCACCCCTGTATTTTTACATCATACAAGACAGGGCTATCATACTTTTATTTTAACAACAGCACCCCTGTATTTGGGCCAGTGTACTATTATTTTAACAACAGCACCCCTGTATTTTTACAGTATACACTACAGGGCCAGTGTACTTTTATTTAAACAACAGCAACCCTGTATTTATATAGTATAAAAGACAGGGCAGTGTACATTTTTTTTAACAGCACCTCTGTATTTTGCAGCATACAAGACAGAGCCAGTGTACTTTTATTTTAACAACAGTACCTCTGTATTTTTACAGCATACAGGACAGGGCCAGTGTACTTTTATTTTAACAACAGCACCCCTGTATTTGGGCCAGTGTACTTTTACTTTAACAAAAGAACCCCTGTATTTTTACATCATACAAGACAGGGCCAGTGTACTTTTATTTTAACAACAGCACACAAGACAGGGCCAGTGTACTTTTATTTTAACAACAGCACCACTGTATTTGGGCCAGTGTACTGTTATTTTAACAACAGCACTCATGCATTTGTACAGCATACAGGACAGGGCCAGTGTACCTTTATTTTAACAACAGCACCCCTGAATTTTTACAGCATACAAGACAGGGCCAGTGTACATTTATTTTCACTGCATCCGTGAATTTTTACAGCATACAAGACATGGCCAGTGTACATTTATTTACACTGCACCCCATGAATTCTTACAGCATAGAAGACAGGGCCAGCACTTCTGTATTTTCACAGCATACAGGAGGACAGTGCCCCTGTACACCACAGGACAGCCAGGAAAGCAACACCCATGTACAGCTGCAGCAGCCCTAACAGTACCTGAAACACCAGTGACAGCCAGGACAGCACCCCTAACAGCACAGGGACAACACAGTGACAGGACATCACCCCTAGAGAGCACACACTGATCCCACCCGATGCCACCACCCACAGAGAGAGAGAGGTCTCCCTTCCTCACTCTCCAAGTCCAGAGTGAAAATGGCAGTGACGCATGGCTCTTTATAGGGAATCCAAAACCCGTGAGAATCCGACAGCGGGATGATGACATTTTGCCTTGTTCTGGGAACCGAGTCTGGCGGGAAGTCCCTAGCCGGACTTGGTTCCTGGATTGGATCGTGAGGTTCATGGGGGTTCAGTTCTCTGAGAACTGAACCTGCTTATCTCTAGTTTGTATCCTGCTGATTTTGCATTAAAATCTTTTTAACAAGAATTTCAGTGACACAGTTTCCAATCTTTGCGAGAATGGCCACTTTGCATACAGCTGTAGTGGCGCTCATATATTCTGCACCTATTTACACCCGTGACTAGACTGCCTTGGCTCATGTATATATTCGCAGATGCGGTCCATAGAGTATACAATACTGAGTCGCAGCTAATCATTGCAACAATGCGTCTCCATGTGCATACGTATCACAGCAACGATAAATGTTGCTACATCAGTATATCACATGATCACAATACAGTATCAGATGAATGCAGATAAAGCTATGAGATATGCCAGAGATCAGATCCTGCCAATTTCCTGTTGCACCGGCCACTGTTGTATGTGACACTGGAGATGATGATAATGAAGTATTTTAGTTTATTTTTATTTAGGTTATGTTTAGTTTATTTGAGAGTTTTTCCCGTAATCATAGAGCATCTATGGTGGGCTAGTCTTATTGTGTGCAGTAATGGTATTATAACAAATCACAGGAATGTTGGTCCCAAAGCAACACTTAAAAAAATAATAATAATAATCTGTATGGTTCTACATTCAGATTTTATGTCCAAACCTTTAGTTGTCCACGGAGTTAATCACTGATGAATCTGACCCTTACGATTTGCCACACTTGTTCTTGTAACTTGTTCTTTTATTCCATTATTCAAGTGCTAGGAGTGCCAAAAAATATGAATTTTAAGTCCAGACAGATTTTATTTGCTGTAACTAGTACTGAGCAAATGTGCTAGTTTAGCAGTTTCCTTTATATCTATGACCCAATAACAATATTAAATTTCTCCATAGTTTATTGTCTGACCTAATATACCTGAAAGCTTCACACAATCCATCTTTTGTTGCTGAAGAAGCTTGAAATAAAGTGGGAAGTAATGAAGAAGAGAAGTTACATTAAACACATTGTTTCATCCAGACTCCGAAACATTAAAACTGCCATTTGCATATAAAGCGGAAATCTGAAGGTGTTAAAAGTGCTTCTCAAATCTCTAAAACAGAGATAAATTTAAAGTAGAGATAAGTGCATTATTTTCTTCTTCTTGTTTCTTCTTCCACATGTGTTAATGGCATTTACTGGATCTGCTATAAATCATGGTACCCAAACTAATCTAGTAAATGGAGGTGAACTAATTCATGGGCTTTGCATGTTAGAGGACTGATGTCTGATACTGTAAAAAAAAATATGTGTAATAGGGTGTAGTGTAGCATTACAATTTTATTACTCAGGAATAGAAAATACACAGAACATGAAAGTAAATTAGATATATAAAAAAATCAGTTTTATTGTCTTTCTATATTTTCGTGAAAGCACACTGTAAGATAAATTGGCTGGACTGTGACAAAGGAAAGCTGGCTCACTATACTGCTCTCCGTACACAGTAGTAAGAGGTTCTAACAAATATCCACAAATGGATTTATCAAATAAATAATGCTGAGTCCTGTGTGCCGCACGTCGGCTGTAATACACACAGCAATGCAGATCCCCAGGATAATCAGCCATCACTTATATTACTTACACCATAATATGTATGTTAATTTGTGCTAAGAATCCCATCCCCTCTCCCCCACTGCTCTGTGTGGTCGACAATGCAGGCTGCCGCTGCTGCCAACCAATCCAACCCATAAAAAGGATAGGCCTGTTGTAAAATAACAAAATCATGAACAATGGCCCACCCAATACCTAATGATGCGCATCAGTATAGATCATTGCCGCCAAGATGTACAATCCATACTGGCCAAAATGTCTTACAGCAGCCATCCAATGCCCCTTCAACTCATCCTACAACATGCCTCTAAAACCCAGCCACTGAAAACGATCAACAAAACCAAAGTATAGAGATTCTTCAGCTGCAGAAGATTCCGCAACCCAATATATATATAAAAAGGGCAACAAACCGAATGTGCCTATAATCAAACAGTCCTGCAAGAAATCAAGAAGAAATTTTTTTTTTTTTTAGACAATTAGGATCCACAATAACTAATGCACACTTGAGCAATCTAACAACAACGTAAAAATACAAAACAATACTAGTTACAAAAAAGGGCATTTTTTATGTAATGTCATACTGTAACTAATAAATAAATGGGATGTACTTGTGTGACCAGTGGTCAGGAGACCACCAGTTATAATACTGATGCTGGAATCTATCTCACTAACAATTACGACTAATGCCGACTAACAGAGACTATTCTCACTGGTGGGTGCCCACGACACCAATAGAGTGGGAATAGAACCTGTTGCACTCGCCCCCTGCCGGCATTCTAGTGGGCGAGAGCTAGGTGTCGGTATGCTGACCACCTGGATCCCGGCCGCCGGCATCCCATACCATGAGCCTGCAGCATGGCAAGCGCAGCGAGCCTGCAGGGGGCTTCATTGCACTCGACTGCCTGCCAGACATTTTGAAGCCAGTATCCCGGCATAAGTATGGTGACCGGCAGTCAACCAGAATAAACTACTTGATGCCTTTGTTGTAAAAAAAAATCCCTCACAGACCCTTACAATAGCAGCGAGTAGTCCAATACCTCCGGTTAGCATGTTGAATGATCACTAGCAATCACTTCATCTAGGCACATGTAGTGATAAAATACATAAATTTTGACCAACCCAGAGCTAGTATCTCTGAAATTCCTGAATCAGCAGTGGAAGTGGCTGCCTCAATTCTAAATGAATGGGTTCCAAAACCGAACAACGACAAAAGCTGAAAGCACCAACACAAAGCTTCCAATCCTTACCAAATCAGAATTTGGTTAACAGTTATATAAGCCAAGCAACCTCATGAAGTGGATGCACCTGCAAAGAAGCGTGTGTCAAAGACATTGGGGGTCATTCTGACCCATTCGCTCGCTGTGTTTTAATGCAGCAGAGCGAACGGGTCCCTACTGCGCATGCGCCGACGCCGTAGTCCGCCGGCGCATGCCAGACGGCTGAAGGCCGTAGCAGGACTGCGATCGCCTCTGCCTGATTGACAGGCAGAGGCGATTGCTGGGCGGGAGGGGGTGGAACGGTGGCGTTTGGCTGCCGTTTTGTGGGTTGGGTCTGGCCAACGCAGGCGTGGCCGGACCGAACGGGGGGTGGGCCGCGGCGGCTGCGTGACGTCACACGCAGCAGCTGTGGGCCGGGGAGCGATGAGTAGCTACCGGCCAGCACGCTAAAGCTACGCTGGCCGGGAGCTACTCTTTAAGTGCAAAGGCATTGCCGCTGTGTGATGCCTTTGCACTTCTGCGAGAGGGGGCCAGATGGAAATGCGGGGCGGGCTAGCCCTGTGCTGGGCGTCCCCCTGCATGTCAGGGAAGAAGATCGTAGCTGTGCTAAATTTAGCACAGCTACGATCAATTAAAAATGACCCCCATTGTGCAGATCCAAACATCCAGACAACTCCATAATCAGATCTATTAACCTATCCTTATTTGGTCAGTCTTTGAGCATCTAATTTTGCACAAAACCATAAGATCTCCACATAAAACATCATTACAAAGGAGAGTTGATGCTGCTGTCTTTGCTGGTACAACTAAATCACTGATGCAAAAAGCACCATGAAGAGCCAAGATGCAGTCAGTTTACCTACAATAAAATTCCCGACGGTCAAAATGCTGAAAACCATTGACCATTGGTCAAAATACAGACAAGGTCAAAATACCGACATGGTCAAAATACAGACTTTAAAAATGTCGCCACGGTCAAAATACCAACTTTTAAAATATCAACAGGTTAAAAAAAACGGGTGTGGTTCATTAGGTTGACATGAGTTAGGTCGACCTAATGAACGTTTGGACCAACATGATTGAACGTTTTGAACGACCTAATGAATGTTTTAAATAACCTAATGAATATTTGGTTGACATGCATTAGGTCAATTTGATCTCTAGGTCGACATGGTCATTAGGTCGACATGTACTAGGTCGACGTGATATTTTTTTCATTTTTTTGGTGTAGTTTTCTTCAAAACATGACAGGAAACCCCAAAAAGTGCACCGTGTCCCCTCGCATGGCTCACTTCGCTCACCATGCTTCGGGCTCGCCTTGCTCCGCTACCACTGCAATCAGCACAGGTTACCATTCCCAATTGTAGTGCACATGGATCGTTAAGTTTGAAAAAGTTAAAAAAGAAAACAATTGTGAAAAACGCATGTCGACCTTTTCCCATGTTGACTTAATGACCATGTCGACATATAGTGATCATGTCGACCTAATGCACATCAACCAAACGTGGTCAACCCAATGGATGTCGACCTAACTCATGTCGACATAATGACCACCGGGCCAAAAAAGCGACATGAGTTTTCATGATTCTTTCATTGAATCCGATTTATTCATACTTTACCACCCCAGTGGATGTATAGGGGGAATATAATAGTGTGCCAAGCACAGCGAGGCAACGTGCCTGAAGCATGGTGAGCTCAGCGAGTCATGCGAGGGGATGCAGGCCACCTATACAGTATACATGTTGACCTATGTCGTCATACACACCCAAAAATGTTAAAAAACTATTTTGACAGTGTTGACATTTTTAATGTCGGTATTTTCACCATGTCAGTATTTTAACCTTGTTGGTATTTTGACCATAGGTCAATTGTTGTAGGTATTTTAACCGTTGGGATTTTGATTGTAGGTAAATCATACTCATCCCGAAGAGCGATGGCAAAAGCAACTTTAAACAAAAGAACTTAAAACTAGGAAATGCACAAACTGTACAATTGCGGTGGGTATGGGATGCCGGAAGTTGCTAGAATGCCAACAGGGTGGATATTGCCTATATTCCAAAACTGGCTTAGTTCTAGCCCAACACTTAAGTGCCCTTGAAACAAAACAATTATTTGGAAGGTCAGGCTGGCCAAGTAAATTTGAGAAGAAGGCCACACCTGCCATTCATTTTCACATAGCCTATAACAAATAACTCGAAACAAAGTAGATCCAGATATGAGTGCATCAATTGATGCCAACTCTTACTTAAATGCTCAGGGAATAGACAATACTGGGCCTGATTCAGAGGAAAACGCAAGAGTGATTGGTGCCACGTCTTTGGTAGCAGTAAATCTGCAAAGCTATTTAATGCAGCAGGAGGTGTCTTTTGTAAAGAGGTGTCCACTGCCAGATTCTCAGATCCACTGCCTGTGTCTGAAGACGCAGCATCGGGTGACCTGCCAAACATATGAAGGACAAGGATCATCTATCAAGTTGGCCTGTATTGCCAACTCTCTAAATTCAATCCAATTAAACCTAGAGAGAGCATCTGAAATAAAGTTTTCAACCCCATGGACATGTTTAACCTAAAAACCTACATTACAAACTGAACATAACACTAACCTAACTAGGAAATGAACCACAGGCAATGATGATGTCCACTGATCCAGTTTGGCGGCCACAGCACGGCATACCAAAACCATTCAGGTAAATACCAAACAACGCAGCTGCAATGTCTGCACTCCATTGAAACTGGAAAGAAAAATGGACCTAATACACAGGTCACATTTTATTTCAGCAGACAGAACTAAAAAATAATGAGGCCTAAGCACCCTGGTAGTGACCCTGAAGTGTCTGCGCCTGCCACAAAGTTACTTTACCAGTTGATAAAGTAGAAGCAATAGCGAACTGCAACTTATCCATTTTATTGTGCAGCAGCCTGCACTGGTATCAATTTTGATACTTAAAAAGGGTAGTAGCATAAACATAGCCTCAGTTTTATCATGTGCAATTCTAACACCCAGCTCCAAAAATAGCGCCAGGACAGAGAAAAGCAAACATCCTCAGCATGTAAAATCCTCCGGGCCAATGAATAGGAAGTCGGCAAGGTACTTAACTACACTCGGTCAGTTGCCACCCACAAATGTCCTCCTCCTGTCAATCTCCTTGCGATCGCTGGTGTGTTTGGATTTGTCGCACCATCCCGTCACTGTCCGGCACTCCCCGTTGTTGTGGTCCATCGCGCCTGTGCAGTGCAGTGCATATGCATGCGCAGTACAGACCTGATCGCCCGCTTTGCAAAAATGCACAGCAGCGATCAGGTCTGAATTAGCCCCCAAGTCTGCCGTCCTCCTTCAGATCCAACAACCTTATTCAACACCTTTTCACATACTACATTGTGGCAGCTCAGATGTAGACTTTAAGTTCTGAGGAGCACATAACCTCAAATAGGAAGATGGAAGCTTCTGAAAAATCCAGCCTTAGAAACTCCTCCTTGCACCTACCTGCGTACATAGGGCCTAATTCAGACCTGATCGGTGCTGTGCGTTTTTGCACAGCAGCCGCTCAGGTCTGATCTGCGCATGCGGCGTCGGCGCATGCCAGACAGCCGATGGCCTTCTCAGCCCTGTGATTGCCTCTGCCTGATTGACAGGCAGAGGCATTCGCTGGCAGGAGGGGGCGGGCCGGCAGTGTTTGGCCACCATTTTAGGGGCACGATCCTTGAAACGCAGGCGCACCAGGACCGTGCGTGGGGGGGGGGGGCCACGGCGGCTACGTGCTATTACACGCAGCTGCTGCAATCCTCACAGCGACAAGTAGCTACTCTTCGAGTACAAAAGCATCGACGCTGTGCGATGCTTTTTTACTTGTGCGGGGGGGGGAGGGGCCTGACATGCGGGGTGGACTAGCCTTGTGCTGGGCGTCCCTCCGCATGTCTGTGTGACTGATCGTAGATGTGCTAAATTTAGCACATCTACGATCAGGACTGAATTAGGCCCATAGAAAGCCATTTGAACAGGGCCCAAAGTGAAATGAGACGTGCGGTGAGGTAAATATTTTAGGAGGCACTGGCTAGTACCAGAGCCAGATTTACATGCAATACTGTATATGAGCCAAAGGGTACATGTGGGCATTATGCAAAGGTACAGCAGTATAAACTCCTGGAAATTTGGTGGGTTTTGAGATGTGCAGAAAAGATAAGCGCCTCACCTGCCCCAGACTTTTTACTCCAGAGTTTTGACTATAAAAATTATTAGAATAATTCAAAGAAAATATTTTTAACATATTCTCTGTATCTTTTATATGCATTATACATTATACATTCTTGCACAAACGTTAAAATTACAGGAAAGGCTGTGCCTCACATCACTGAAGTGGATAGGAGATTGAGCCTAATTCAGATCTGATCGCAGCAGCAAATTTGTTAGCTAATGGGCAAAACCATGGTGGTCATTCCGAGTTGATCTCATGTAGCAACTTTTTGCTGCTCTTGCGATCAACTTGATGCCGCCTATGGGGGAGTGTATTTTAGCATAGCAGGGCTGCGATCGCTTGTGCAGCCCTGCTATGCTAAAATAGTTTCCTGCAAAACAAGACCAGGGTCAGACCTACTTACCCTGTGCGACGGATCCAGCGACGAAGGTCCTGGGATTGACGTCAGACATCCAACGTCCAAACGCCTGGATCCACCTGCGTTTGCCTCACCATGCCTTGAAAACGGACAGTTGACATCCCGGAATGCCTCCCGCCTGTCAGTCTTCTTGCGATCGTCGCTGCGATAACTTTCTTCACTGGCGGTGTCGCTGCCCGGCAACGATCGTCGCCTGGCAACAATGTGCGTGTGCATTGCGGGCGCCACACAGCCGCAGTCCCGACCAGTTCGCACTGCAGCGAAGAACCTCTGCGTGTGAATGGGTCAGAATGACCTCCATGTGCACTGCAAGTAGAGCAGATAAAACATGTGCAGAGAGAGTAATATTTGGGTGGGTTATTTTGTTTTTGTGCAGGTTAAATACTGCCTGCTTTATTTTTACACTGCAATTTAGATTTCATTTTGAACACACCCCACCCAAATCTAACTCTCTCTGCACATGTTATATCTGCCCCCCCCCCCTGCAGTGCACATGGTTTTGCCCATTAGCTAACAAATTTGCTGCTGCGATCAGATCTGAATAAAGCCCTGTTCCTTATTAAGCACCACCACCCAAAGTACACTCTTTTGCTGAGTGCTGGTCCCCACATCAAAAGTAGAGGTGTCAAAAATGAGATCCATTAATTAAGAGCAATGATCCTGATTAACACTAGTAGAAAAAAGGGGGGCCCATAACAGTGTTACAAGCCCCTTGTGAAAGTCAAAAATATTGCATACACAGAACATACAAACTCCAAACAGAGAGGTCTCTGTTCGTGCGCTTACACGCAGCGTGCACAGGATATACGGTAGCATAGGCATTCACACAGACAAGCCACAAATATATATTCAACACATATTTCATACAACACATAAATTACACATAGACAAAACATGTCAAGCACCAGACATTATAATGTATTTATATAATAAAGTGTAACATCAGATATATATGTATTATTGGAATGGAACAAGTTAATTATATCATGCTTAGTGTCAAAATGATCAGGAGAATGCATGTAATCATTTGATAGCTATGGGTAAATTGTAGCACATTGCAACAATTAGTTATGCTTAAATGTATGAATATGAAGCCACATTCTAAGTGAACAAAAGACTTCCTGAAGACTTGAAACTAGCTTCACAGCATGGCCCTGGGGGGAGACACATGTGCCAGCAACATAGGACAAAAGTTCTCACACTGACCTATGAGCCATTGAGTTCTTGAGAGGTCTGGGCTCTGGACCAATGGAAGGAGACCGAAACCAACAGACTGTTAATGCCAACTGTTTGGATATAGGCAGTTTTCTAAGATATGGTTAGTTAGTTGCTTGCTGAGGGGGAGAGAGATGGAGACGACTGTGCACTGAGCAACAGGGTGAAGTATGCTGGCTGTAACTGATTCTTTTGTAAATGTAACAGCTTATTGTGTAATTGTAACTCTGTAACCATATATATATATATATATATACACACATGTATGTTATACCTAATGATATACTGTACATATGTTATTTTGTATGCATACCCCTTTTAATATCAAATATATATATCTCTGAGCGTTGGACCTCAGTATACAAATGTGTGCAACTGCTTGCTTTCTCCTAAGGGATATAGTGTTGCGACGTTCAGCGCACTTTTATCATATATGGTTCTAAGATGCGCCTTGCATCCGCAGTATATATTAATGCTGGCATTGAAATGCTTATTTAGAAATAATTTAAAATTCACAGTTGGGGGCTATGTAAGCAATATCATGTACTTAATAATGCGCTGTACAGACGTGCTGTGGTCTACCAGCTAAAGATCGACACATCTAGATGCTGCTGAACCGCATCCTTTTTTTGCGTTATCAGTAAGGCACTGATATGAACAAGGGACAATAGATTTCTTTGTTAGTGGTGAGTGTGAGAAAAACGCACAATATTAGAAATGCTACAGGTACTTTTTATTGTTGCTAAATGAGGTTCAGTAAGTCATATTGTGTTTGATTCAGATTGGATTGTTTATCTGTTAAGTAAATTTAAAGAACGTTTAAAAGGTGGTGCATAGTATAGATAAAGCTGTGTTAGCATGCTGCGTCCTATTCGCATACTGCTAACACAGGCCAAAAGTAACAAACTTCCGGTGCTTGTATAATTTTTGATTTATTTGTGACAAAGGATAGAGTGTTTATATTCTGTCCGTATGGTATGGATACCATTTTGTCCAAGCACATGACTTGGAAGGGGAGGAGCAGTGGCCATTTTAGGTACGTAAGGTCTCTCTTTCCACCTAGCTAGCAGCTGACCTCCAGCTGCTCCTTAGAGCCATTGTTAAACAATATGTAGCCTTTGTCACAATGTAAACAAAATATATACAAATCCAACACCATTTAAAAGCTACCAATGAATTTAATTAACCCATGCCATAGTCAATTATAAATAGTGTTTCAATTGGGCCTTATGAGAGTAATAGTGAGATAAATACTTAGCTTGATGTAAAAATTACACACAGATGATAGAGTTTTTTTCCCCATGATTTGTTTTAGACTTGGAAAAATACTGAGTGGGTAAAATGAACCCTCTGCTTGTTACAAGATAAACAACTGAAATGTTAATGAACTTGTTCAACCACTCTGAAACCAGAGTACAGCAAGCATGTGAACATCTGTTGATATGCAAATTAATGCTTCTGTGGAAGCCACAATCAGTATATGTGTATAAAAATATATGCTGTGTGAGGGTTTTCATAAGAGTGTAATAAATTAATGTGTATGTATATGTATATATATATATATATATACACACAAAATCTGAGGGCGCTAATGACTTATTAATCTATTACAGTCAAAATAATTAAAAAAATGTATTCATAAAACACAATGTTATCTCTATTTCATATTATCAAATAACATTATTACCATACAGGATGGATATAACATCAATAGATTTCAATATACACCAATTAGGTTTTTGATCAGATACAGAACCCAATTCAAATATAAACCAATTAGGTTTAATCAGATGTAGAACCCGACGCGTTTCGTCCCTTAGGACTTCCTCAGGGGTATTAGATCAAAACAAGTCTGAGGCTAATAACTCCAGACGATATCCATATTTATAAGATCAAGATAAGCCTACACCAATATTGGACCTAACGGACTCATAGACTGAAACCAAAGTGTCAATTCCTTTGACTATTATTTATAAAAATAGTCAAAAATGGTGAAGAAGGTCTATAAATTTATATCAGACCCATGTACTGTGTGTTTTTACGCAACACTGGACTTTGAGAGAGGTGGCAGCATTGAAGTACTCAAACTGCATGATTTGAGGCCAACAAACTTGATATAATCTTTTATCCTGTACGCATGATATACAGCCATTTCATGTTTTTATGTATTTTTATGTACTTTTATGTCATTTTTGTGTAATAAATATTTTATCTTTTATATATACACTGCCTAGGCTATATATTGACTGCATACTTGGGAATATGCTATTTCCCTAATTAAGCCTAACGTTACATAGCCAGTGATATATCTTGATATTGTACAAAAAAACAGTACACACTATGTCCGCTCTTCTTCTTTTTTAACATGTATTAAGCATCAAAGGAGCATCGCGTGAATCTAGCTTCTCTGTTTTTTCAGATAAGTTTTCTAACTGGTTTTAATATACCCACCATTGATACCTTCATTATACTCATCTTGTTTTATAATTCACACTCTTGGGCGCTTATTTTCACCAATTCCTCCAAATCCTTATGTGTGCATGCCAAGCACATTTATATGTATTATAAGCTGCCACTCATTTAATAGTTTGAGAAGTGTTTTTATTTTATATTTATATTTTATCTATACAAAAGGTTATTCTAATTTTAAGGTATAGAAAGCACATAGCCGCACCTAAGCGCCGTAGACTTTACTTCTATATATATATATATATATATATATATATATATATATATTATATTATTATATAAAATATGTATATTTATATCATTATATGTTCTGCAAGATAGCTATCCAATCTGAATCATAGCATTTAAATTATAGTCAATAGCCATAATGAATTGAAATGTAATAACTCTGAGGTGATGTTATCAATCACTGGTAAATTACTTTTTTTCTGTACAGAAAATATTGTGTATTAGTGTGGGTTGAAAGTAGGTGTGATTGTATTGAACCCCAGAATTCGGGATCCCGTAGAGCGAGACACTCAGCTAGGAGAAGGTCCAGTGGCATGTCGGCTTGCTAACGCACGTTTAAGGCCAGGTGTGGGGTTAGGCAAAACACCCCAGGTGACGGAGACATACCCTTCTAAAAGTAACATTTTCTTCATAATCGTAAGGCACACAAATAACAAGTATTTGTGAGTCACGCGATTGCACCGCACGTGTGTGTATGTGATACGCGGCGCAACGTGATACCATTTGCGTTATTTTGCGCAATTGCGCCATCATACGCGCTGTGTTAGCATATGCAGATGTGATTTGTGTAAAGAGAAGAACTTTGCTGAGGTCCCAGGAAGATTCTTGGTGGACATTCACTGGATGGGGTGATCGATAAGTTGTTTTGCATCCGGAATTCCAGTAGATAGAAACTAGTGATGTGCACCGGAATTTTTTCGGGTTTTGAGTTTTGGTTTTGGATTCGGTTCCGCGGCCGTGTTTTGGATTCGGATGCGTTTTGGCAAAACCTCCCTGAAAATTTTTTGTCGGATTCAGGTGTGTTTTGGATTCGGGTGTTTTTTTTACAAAAACCCCTCAAAAACAGCTTAAATCATAGAATTTGGGGGTCATTTTAATCCCATAGTATTATTAACCTCAATAACCATAATTTCGACTCATTTCCAGTCTATTCTGAACACCTCGCAATATTATTTTTAGTCCTAAAATTTGCACCGAGGTCGCTGGATGGCTAAGCTAAGCGACCCAAGTGGCCGACACAAACACCTGGCCCATCTAGGAGTGGCACTGCAGTGTCAGACAGGATGGCAGATTTAAAAAATAGTCCCCAAACAGCACATGATGCAAAGAAAAAAAGAGGTGCAATGAGGTAGCTGTGTGACTAAGCTAAGCGACCCAAGTGGCCGACACAAACACCTGGCCCATCTAGGAGTGGCACTGCAGTGTCAGACAGGATGGCACTTAAAAAAATAGTCCCCAAACAGCACATGATGCAAAGAAAAAAAAGAGGTGCAATGAGGTAGCTGTGTGACTAAGCTAAGCGACCCAAGTGGCCGACACAAACACCTGGCCCATCTAGGAGTGGCACTGCAGTGTCAAACAGGATGGCACTTAAAAAAATAGTCCCCAAACAGCACATGATGCATAGAAAAAAAGAGGTGCAATGAGGTAGCTGTGTGGCTAAGCTATGCGACCCAAGTGGCCGACACAAACACCTGGCCCATCTAGGAGTGGCACTGCAGTTTTCTAGCGAGAGGATGAGTGCTTCCATCCTCATGTGAATCTGAACCACTAGCCATGAACATAGGCCAGGGCCTCAGCCGTTCCTTGCCACTCTGTGTCGTAAATGGCATATTGGCAAGTTTACGCTTCTCATCAGATGCTTTTAATATTGATTTTTGGGTAATTTTACTGAACTTTTGTAGTATACTTGGCGCGGTTGGGATAAAAGATAGTGAGGTACCTAGTCAGATGGTGGTGGTAGGGGATTCTATCATCAGGAAGGCAGATAGGGCAATCTGCTACCAGGACCGTGATCGCCGTACAGTCTGTTGTCTCCCGGGTGCTCAGGTACGGCACATCGCGGACCGGGTAGATAGATTGTTGGGAGGGGCTGGGAAAGACCCGGCAGCCTTGGTGCACGTTGGCACCAATGACAAAGTTAGCGGAAGGTGGGATGTCCTTAAGAAAGACTATAGGGAAGGCAAGGAAATCTAAGGTAATATTCTCAGAATTATTACCCGTGCCACGCGCTAGTCCAGGGAGGCAGAGGGAGATTAGGGAGGTAAATGTGTGGCTTAGGGATTGGTGCAGAGGGGTTTGTGTTCCTGGAACACTGGGCGGACTTCTCAGTCAGGCGCCATCTCTTTTGTCCTGACGGATTGCACCTGACTGAGGAGGGGGCAGCGGTGCTGGGGGGAAGGATGGTTAGAAGGTTGGAGGAGATTTTAAACTAGGAGCCTGGGGGGAGGGTTTAGCTAGAAACTACGGGTCATGCAGTGAGAATAGTGGGGATGGCGGTAGTAAATAAAAATGGGGGAGAAGTTGGGGGGAGGGTAAGAGCAGGCGGTAAGTTTACTAACATGGGTACTAAAAGAGATTTTACCAAAGCACTAACCAATGACGATTACAGGTCATCATTGCTACATAAGGTGAAAGATGTCCCTAACGCAAGGGAAAATACTTATCTTAGTTGTATGTATGCAAACACCAGAAGCATTACTGGTAAAAAGGGTGAACTAGAAATACTTGCAGCAAGCAAACAGTATGATATTATAGGCATTACTGAAACTTGGTGGGACGAATCTCATAATTGGACAGTCAATCTAGAGGGCTATACACTGTTTAGGAGAGACAGACTAAATAAAAAGGGTGGAGGGGTGTGTCTTTACGTAAAGCCGTTTTTAAAACCTGATATACGGGAAGATATTCAGGAGGGGACTGTAGACACTGTCGAGACATTATGGGTAGAAATTGCATGCGGAGAAAAAGGAATAAAAAAGTTAGTATTGGGTGTATGCTATAGGCCGCCTGGTATCAACGCATCTGATGAGGAATTATTACTAAAGCAAATTGAAAGAGCAGCAGGAGTAGGGGACATAGTAGTGATGAGAGATTTTAACTATCCAGAGATAAACTGGAAAAACGATTCATGTGATACTGCTAGGGGCAATATGTTTTTAAAAACACTTAATGATAACTACTTAGTTCAACTAATTGAGGAACCAACTAGGTACAATGCAATCTTAGACCTGGTATTAACAAACAATGGGGATTTGGTATCAGGTATTATAGTAGGGGAACCCAAAGGAAACAGCGACCACAATATGGTCACATTTAATATCAGTTTCCATAAACAGCCCTAGACTCTAAACTTTAGCAAAGCAAATTTTGATAAGATGAGGGTATTTTTCAGGGATATTGAATGGGAAGGTTTGTTTTTAGGAAAAAATACTACGGAGAAATGGGAGGTACTAAAATTCCTGCTAGCTAAAAATGCACTCAAATTTATTCCTACGAGCAGCAAAAAAAGGAATAAAAATCATAAACCGATGTGGCTTAACAAAAAGATTAAGGAACTTATGGGCAAGAAAAGGCGAGCATTTAAAAAATACAAATCTGACGGGGAAGCAGAGTCATTTCAGCACTATAAGGAATGTAACAAAATATGAAAAAGGAAATAAGAGAGGCTAAAGTAGAAACTGAAAAACTAGTAGCAAAGGTAAGCAAAGCGAATCCCAAAAAATTATTTGAATACATTAATAGCAAGAGATTAAAGAAGGCGAGTATAGGCCCTTTAAAAGACAAGTTGGGAGTCTTAAGCAAAAATGATAATGACATAGCGGACACACAATGAGTTTTTTTCAACAGTATTTACTAGAGAGGACCCAATTCAGGGACTAACATATAATCTCAATAATGAGAATATCCCACTGATAGGTACTTATTTAAGCGAGGAAGTATTCTGTGACCGATTAAAACATTTAAAGATTAATAAGTCACCAGGTCCCGATGGTATTCACCCAAGGGTTCTTATGGAGCTTCATTCTGAACTTGCAAAACCGCTATTTTTGATCTTTAAGGATTCAGTAATATCAGGTATGGTTCCCAAAGACTGGCGTATAGCGGAAGTAGTGCCTATATTCAAAAAGGGAAGTAAAGCTGAACCAGGTAATTATAGACCAGTTAGTCTTACATCTATAGTGGGGAAAGTATTGGAAGGTATTCTAAGAGATAGTATTCAGAAGTTCCTTGAAGTCAATAAGGTCATTAAAAGGAATCAACATGGGTTTATGAAGGACAGATCCTGTCAAACCAACTTACTTGGCTTTTATGAAACAGTAAGCACAAACCTAGATCAGGGTAAAGAGGTGGATGTACTCTTTTTAGATTTTGCCAAAGCATTCGATACTGTACCACACATGGGACTTATCTACAAGCTACAAGAATCAGGGCTAGGAAGCACAATATGCACTTTGGTCAAAAACTGGTTAGATAATAGGGAGCAGCGCGTTGTGGTCAATGGATCTTTTTCAACTTGGACTGAAGTGCTAAGTGGTGTGCCGCAAGGCTCAGTATTAGGACCGCTATTGTTCAATATTTTCATTAACGACCTAACAGAAGGTCTAGAGAGCATGGTGTCAATTTTTGCAGATGATACCAAATTGTGTAAAGTTATAAATGCGTAGGGGACTGCTGAGTCGCTTCAGAATGACTTAGTTAAATTAGAAGCTTGGGCAGCGAAATGGAGAATGCGCTTCAATACAGACAAGTGTAAGGTAATGCACTGTGGTAACAAGAACAAAAATTACACCTACCTACTAAATGGGGTAAAATTAGGGGATTCTGTACTGGAAAAGGACTTAGGTGTCCTCATAGATAGCAAACTAAGCAGTAGTACCCAAAGTAAGACTGCAGCAAAGAAGGCTAATAAGATATTAGCATGCATAAAACGGGGAATTGATGCTAGGGACGAGAGTATTATACTCCCGTTATATAAATCACTTGTGAGGCCACACCTTGAATACTGTGTACAATTCTGGGCACCTTACTACAAAAAGGATATCCTGGAGCTAGAAAAGGTTCAAAGGCGGGTGACCAAACTAATTAAGGGTATGCAGATGCTGGAATACGAGGAAAGGCTTGCAAGACTAGGCATGTTTACACTGGAAAAGAGGAGATTAAGAGGGGACATGATCAACATTTACAAATATATAAGGGGACAATATACAGATCTTGCGCAGGACCTGTTTTTGGTTAGATCAACACAGAGAACTCGTGGACAGTGACACTCACTCAGGTTAGAGGAGTGGAGATTCCACACAATACGGCGTAAAGGCTTTTTTACGGTAAGGACGATACGTGTTTGGAATTCCCTGCCTGAGGGAGTTGTAATGGCCAACTCAGTGAACACCTTTAAGAATGGGTTAGATAAATTCCTAATGGATAAGGATATCCAGGGTTACGGGGCATAGTCACGCACTATGGTTAATATAAAAAAGAGGGGTTAATCGGAACTGCAGTCAGCAACTTCAGTCAAAATTTTATAAAAAATAATCGTGCATAGGAGACCACAAATAGGTTGAACCCGATGGACAATTGTCTTTTTTCAACCTTAGATACTATGTTACTATGTTACTATGACACAGAGGTAGGTAGAGCAGTGGACTACTGTACCGTACTGCTATATATATACCGGTGGTCACAGCAACATTCTGCACTGTCCCCTCCTACTATATACTGCGCACAACTAAAATGCAGCACAGGTATGGATGCATAGTATACTTGACAACACAGAGGTAGGTAGAGCAGTGGACTACTGTACCGTACTGCTATAAATATATATACTGGTGGTCACAGCAACATTCTGCACTGTCCCCTCCTACTATATACTGCGCACAACTAAAATGCAGCACAGGTATGGATGCATAGTATACTTGATGACACAGAAGTAGGTAGAGCAGTGGACTACTGTACCGTACTGCTATATATATACTGGTGGTCACAGCAACATTCTGCACTGTCCCCTCCTACTATATACTGCGCACAACTAAAATGCAGCACAGGTATGGATGCATAGTATACTTGATGACACAGAGGTAGGTAGAGCAGTGGACTACTGTACCGTACTGCTATATATATATACTGGTGGTCACAGCAACATTCTGCACTGTCCCCTCCTATATACTGCGCACAACTAAAATGCAGCACAGGTATGGATGCATAGTTTACTTGACGACACAGAGGTAGGTAGAGCAGTGGACTACTGTACCGTACTGCTATATATATACTGGTGGTCACAGCAACATTCTGCACTGTCCTCCTACTATATACTGCAATGCAGCACAGATATGGAGCATTTTTCAGGCAGAGAACGTAGATATTTTCAGCACACTGAGCACAGATATTTGCAAGCACACTGAGCACAGATATTTGCAGCACACTGAGCAGATATTTGCAGCACACTGAACACAGAAACTGAGAGAACGCTGCACGTCCTCTCGCTATCATCTCCAATGCGCGAGTGAAAATGGTGGCGAAGCGCGGCTCCTTATATAGAATACGAATCTCGCGAGAATCCGACAGCGGGATGATGACGTTCGGGCATGCTCGGGTTAACCGAGCAAGGCGGGAGGATCCAAGGCTGCCTCGGAACCATGTAAAATGGGTGAAGTTCGGGGGGAGTTCGGATCCCGAGGAACCGAACCCGCTCATCACTAATAGAAACCCAAAAGTAGCAGGCCTGTAACCTCCACTGAAAAAGGCGGGGTATTGATTTATTGCTGTTAATACGTCATACTTCCAGTGCTGAGGGGTCTGGTAGGGTCCTCACTGGGTACACGGCAGTCACACAGAAGTGGAACGTGGTACTTTCCAGCGGAGAAGGAGTTGGTGAAAGAACTCGGAGGACTTACACCGTTTGCTCGCATTGACCATTTGGGGATCGTGTTAAAAGGCCCACGATGTGAGCCAAGTGCACAAGCGAGAAACGTTCGGCAGCCAGGGTTCAGGGGCCAAAAAGGTCCGCTGGTGAATGAGCTGAGGCCGAAAGGGTCCGCTCGGTATATTAGGTGTAAGAAGTATGGTCCTTACACAGAGGCTTTTTTTGTAATGATTGGGTAAAATTTACAATGAATGAGTGAATATCATTTTCAATGATTAGTGGTTTTGATCCTAAGGTATTGCAGGTAGTATGTTTAACCAAAGTCATATAAGACAAGAACAAAAACATAATAACTGTTTGAACTCGTAGCAACAATAAGTAAGTAAAAAGAGAAAGCAAGTACACTGCCATATGTAGATGTGGAAGCAGTTACAGCCAGTATACAAACCATAGAAAAAAATAAAAATATGAAAATTATGAATGTAACCTATATATGTACTAATGAATGTCAAAGTTTTATTTAGGAGGAGAAGGTGACCCAACTGATTTCAGCCATTTCTCATGCACTCAGAGGAGTAATATTCAACCGGTAAAAGAGGAGCTGTAGCAGGCAGGGGAAGTGGCTGATACCAGTGTAACTGGTAAGTTTGGAGCCATTTAAGTACATATATAGTAAGAAAGATCACAGGTAAATACTAATTCGGCAAATGGGAGTAACGAGAGAAGTGCAACATTACCCTTTGACAAAACCTGCTGAAGTTACAATTGGGCCTCTATGATGCTAAACCCTTTTCTGTTTCTCCTGGCAGCAGTGGCCCCTGACTAACTTAATCGACAGAGATTTTGTTGTGTAAATTGAAATGTGAAATACATATATTGTACACCCGCTCAGGAAGTACAAGGTATGTTAGATACTCCTCAAAGACTAATGTTGCATTCCACTGTTCTAGATTCATGTCCATCACAGGTAGAGGAAATTATCTCACAGATACCGGGTTCCCTATGAACTTAGGATGGACAGGACACTGGATTGATGGCTGAGGTAGTCCCAGTAGTGACACAGCATGCACAAGATTTAAGGGGGGTGGACCAAGTAGTTAATCAATTACCCATAGTGCCCAATCCAGCTGTCATTTTAATAACATCCTCTCCACCTCCTCAAACTTTACTGTCACCAACTTCTATTCTGTTTTTCTTCTCAGTTTCCTTTTCATCTCTGCGTTCACAAAGGGGGTACAATACATGGACCCGATTCTCCCAAGGTTTCAAGTGACAGCCTGAGTATTTTCTCCCAAGACCTGCATGACTGTTTACAGTCCTTTCATCCTGACAATGGGTCAGTGCTGATACAATATGTTGATGACTTGTTGTTATGCACTGATTTATTTAAGTCGTCCCTGGCAGATACGAAACCGTTTCTGTTTTCGTCTCTTCCAAACAGGACACAAGGTCTCAAGGGATAAACTGCAATTGTGTAGGACAAGGGTCAAATACCTAGGACGTAGTACTGGTACATGATTTGACAGTTCATACACCACATGCCGTATTGGTCCTTCAAAGTTCTGCCCGAACCCGGTATGTCTCATCAGCACGATGGCACCAGTATAAAACTGCATGTGCCTTGTAATGCACAAAGGGTGAAGGATGAGAATACTGGTGAAGGAAAATTTTGTATAGACGCTGATATGCATGATGGTGTGGAATATCTGAATCAGACCTTTACTACGAGACCAGACATAAATGACAGCCCGTTGATGAACGCAGACCTGATATTTTTTTTCTTTTTCCCTCTAGAGATGTTTTTATTCTACATTGCAAACACACCACAATTAAATTGAGATGCAAATTTGTGTTCAATACAGGAAAAGGAGGTCTGGAAGGTGAAGGGGTATGATCAGGAGTCCTCTCTAGAGATATGCAAGGCAAGCCAGTGGCCCACAGGGTGTATTTCCCAAGCCTTGCTGAGGCGGCACATGGTCTGACTCATCTGGGAGGGGAAGGTATGTGCAAATTGGTAAGAGCTTACTGGCATTAACCGGCGTTCTCTTCTCAGGCAAGCAGGAAAGCAATGATCTGTCTTACTTGCATGAGGAAGAACATTTAGTAAGGTAGTACCAACAGAGCCATCCCATACTCCTCCTGCAGACGGATCTTTTCAGGTAATACAAATTGACTTCGTACAGTTAACACCCTGTAGGAATTTGAAATATGTATTGGTGTGCACTGATGTTTTCTCAAACTGGGTGGAGGCATTTCCTGTTGACACAAATACTGCTGTGTTTACCGCAAAGAAAATTGTGCAGAACTTTGTGTGTAGATATGGTATTCCTAGGATTAGAAACAAAGTGATAGTTGAAACTGGACTATTGTGGTCATAGACACTGCCACTAGTGTTATGTAGCATCAGACCCACTCGCAGATCCCTACTTAATGAATCACCCTCTTTGAAATTTATTTATTTATTTATTTATTTTGGAAGACAACCTCATGTCATGATCGATCCGCACCATGATCAGAAATACACAGAGATGAGCCAGCATTTGAGAACTTAGCAAAAGAACTTGAAACTGTTGATTCCTGATAAGCCAACTACTAACTGTCTTGATTATGAACCAAGAGACTGTGTGATTATTCTTACGCTCAGGTTGCCTAATATACAGGTGGGAAGGACCGTACCAAGTTTTGTTGACAGCATGATTCCAGTGAAAGTAGCCGAGTGAGAGACTTGGGTCCACGATTCCCATAACAAGAAAGTCGTTAGTCTGGAAGGAACTCATATAGGGAGTAAAATCGCTGAAATATCACCCGAGAATCTGTTCCGTGAAGACTGAGAGGTGGGACTGTTGAACACTACCTGAGTGTACTAAAGGATTGCAAAGGGACCGGTCGTTGTAATGGATTTGCTATAAGCAAGATTTGTTTTGTTCTTTCTTTTTCCCATTGACAAACATTTTTTTCAGGACATTTTATTGTTGTGAGGTTTCATGAGGAGTCAAGTGTGGGACTGGAACTGGTTCTGGAGAAAGGACTGATGTCTTTATAGGATCCCAGGATCAGCCTACCACTTTGTTAAAGCCAGAGAAAATCAAAGGTCTAATAGTTATGGAGTTCGGAGGTAACGTGATAGGCTATTGTCTGAGGAATACTGTATTTTGTAGTTATTGTGACCCTATAATTGAAGATGAGTGCATCCAGAGATGTCAGTCTAGCAATAAGGCAGCATTTTATAGACATCTCTTGAGTGATTACCACTCACTAGTGGGTATGGTCTTAAACCAAACGGAATGTTGGATGTGCTCACAGGTACCTCTAACACAAAATTATGCAGGATTAGTGCCATATTCTTTAGGGTTTGCTGAGGTACTTGAATTACACAGAGGGGGGGGGGGGGGGGGGGGCGCGGTGGACAAGGAAAATAATATAACTAGAGCCCCTAGTCTTAAGATCCACCAGTACCATAAATAAATCCCTGATATGTTTAAATCTCACCAATTTCAGGAAATCAGGAAATTGGGATGTAAGCAGGAACAATCAGACAATGGCCTATTCACACATAGCAGATAAAGAGATCAATAATATATGTGGAAGAAAAGTTTATGAGTGGCTCTCCCCGAACTCCAAAGGTTTATGTTATGTAAGAAGGACACTACCTAAAATAATAACCCTTGTTCAATGATGAAACAAACCTAGCATACGATCCAGGAATGGAAACAATGTTCAGGGAGTGATAGGAATATATACCATGAAAATTTTATATGTCTCTTTCACAATTTGTTTGTGTTTTCTCCTTCTACCCAGCAAAACCTCTATCGAATCCGAACATCAGTGTACAAAGATGTAGGTACATGTATGTATTGCAACATTCGTTCAAATCAGACATCATAGGTCATAGCAATGTCTACTCTGTAGTTTGACTGTTGTCCCACAACAAACCAGTGGTCCTGTGACTTCCAAGTGCATACAGAGGATGTCCCGTCCTCCTCCCTGTCTTCCTCAACTATAGTCAATGTCTGATTTGCAAAATTAATACATACGTGTGTCTAGGTCACCAATTATTGTTTGAAATATTTTTTTTTGTAATTATGTTTAGTGTGACAGTTATGACATTTATTGTCTACGGTCAAATGGTGGACTGTCGAAGTAAAAAATTGTACATACACAGAACATACAAACTCCAAACAGAGAGGTCTCTGTTTGTGCGCATACACGCAGCGTGCACAGGATATACGGTAGCATACGCATTCACACAGACAAATCACAAAGATATATTCAACACATATTTCATACAACACATAAATTACACATACACAAAACATGTCAAGCACCAGACATTATAATGTATTTATATAATAGAGTGTAACATCAGATATATATGTATTATTGGAACAGAACAAGTTAATTATATCATGCTTAGTGTCAAAATGATCAGGAGAATGTGTGTATTCATTTGATAGCTATGGGTATATTGTAGTACATTGCAATGATTAGTTATGATTAAATGTATGAATATGAAGCAACATTCTAAGTGAACAAAATACTAGCTTCACAGCATGGCCCTGGGCATGTGACACATGTGACAGCAACATAGGACAAAAGCCCTCACACTGACCTATGAGCCGTTGAGTTGTTTAGAGGTCTGGCCTCTGGACCAACGGAAGGTGACTGAAACCAACAGACTGTTAACTCCCACTGTTTAGATATAGGCAGATTTTTAAGATATGGTTAGTTAGTTGCTTGCTGAGGGGGAAAGAGATGGAGACGACTGTGCACTGAGCAACAGGGTGAAGTATGCTGGCTGTAACTGATTCTTTTGTAACTGTAACTGCTTCTTGTGTAATTGCAACACTGTAACCATATATATACATGTTATACATAATGACATACTGTACATATGTTATTTTGTATGCATACCCCTTTTAATATCAAATATATATATCTCTGAGCGTTGGACCTCAGTAAACAAATGTGTGCTACTGCTTGTTTTCCCTTAAGGGATATAGTGTTGCGACGTTCAGCGCACTTTTATCGTATATGGTTATAAGATGCGCCTTGCGTCCGCAGTATATATTAACGCTGGCATTGAAATGTTTATTTAGAAATAATTTAAAATTCACACCCTGATACGGGTGTCAGTATCAAGGATTTCTGAGTAAGCTATACAGTACTTCCACGTCCTTTCACCTGAAAGCTATGGTAGTGGGCCCTGATTGCTTCCTACATAACTCTTGTCATAGGATTGCCACATGGAACCCTTGGTATGATAAAACATCCCATAGATCATGTGCATGTATTTTAGCATGTTAAGATGCTCCACAGGCCTAGAGTCCAAAGAGAAAGTGGAAAATATATACATTCCCAGGAGTCAGTTGTTACAGGACTGTAAGGCTTCCTTCCCAATCGACCTTTGTGATTTGCTACCTCAGCTTCTGTTTTGGACTTTCAGGTTAGCACAAAAACATTGCCGAACTTTCCCTGAACAATGCACTCCAGTGTCTGACACAACCTGTACAGAATGGGTGTGTTGTCACAGTAGACAACACCACCTTTAGGCAAAATTCCCATCACTGAACTATTGCAACTGCTAGAGTGGGACCTCTGAGACCTGCATTGGGGATTGCGCCTAGCAGGCTGAGCTCATTTAGAAGGAGAGTCAAAAGAGGAAGTGTAATCAGTGATATACAATGAACATGAGGATTGAAGGACTCATCAATCATCCCTTGAAAGATCAAGCAATTCATCCCTTGCACGCACTGTTGTCAAGGCACCTTGCTTACAAGATGACGCACCAGCACCAGCATGACCTGCAAAGACTTGAGAGGCAGAAAACATAGCCCCAGGATACAGTGGTAATAAGAAGGCAGGGGACCTAATTAAGGGATAAAAGGGATGCAGAACATGAGAACCCCAGTGGCTGTAACAGCTGGTCAGCAAGTGGAGAAAGCACCGCATGCGACTGCACTGTAGTTTAAGAACCAATAGAGGCACATGCACTGGCAGAGGCTGGCACCACTAGCAGAGTAGCCAAAGCACCAGCTAATGTGACCAGGCCATTGCCTGCTACCAATGGATCAGGGTCGGATGCAGCAGAAGCATATTGAAGAGTTACCGGGTGAAGGCTAAGAGATGGCTCAGGAGGCTGAACTGCCTTATGACTCAACCTTTGCAAGAAAACCTGCAACTATTGCAGCATAGCATGTTGACCCACTGTGCTGGTGTAGACAGTTGGCTAACTGTAGTCCCTAAATCTGTCACCACCTTGCTATAGATAGGCATTGCAAACTCTGCCTGTGATTGCATTAAATTCCTTGTCTGTGAAACTCCACAAAGCTCCTATCACAGATCACACAGGCTGGGAAGAATCACATAAATAACTGCTCAATGGAAACCCTTGCAGAGAATCAGCCAGTATAGCCGCAGAAGTAGATTGCTCCAAGCTTGGCACAGTTAAGCCATGCCACATGACTAAAAACCCCAGTTCTGGCATTCTGTGCATATTTATTGGTTGTATTTTTGTTTTCAAACCTGGCAATCTTGCCCATTGCCAAGACTGCAGTATTGATTGCAAGACAAGTCAGGGTTACCATACCACTATGTGCAGTGATGATGGTCACTATGGCATCCCTCAACCACGCTGCCATTTTTGAGTGGCAGCATGGACCATGCTCAGTGCTGCTATGATGTTAGCTGTGACACTGACAGAATATTCAACAGAAGGAGGCACTGTGCAGGGGCTGTCCACAGCCTAAGAAAGTAGCTTGAACTTGACAGTGGTAGTGGGGGTCGGCAAAGTAACAGCTGACCCCACCATCACCATTCTGTGGGAGGAAGAGAGGGCTTTACATGCTGTAGCCCAAGTGGCAGCACTCTGCATCAGGCCAAGACAGGAGCCACACTGCATGGCTGGGAATTGGGAGGCTGTCATCACCTCTGTCCCAAGGGTGGGAAAAAGACACAGCAGGGACACCTTCACCCACCCTGATTGTGCTAGTAAGTACAACCGAAGCCAGGAGACAAAGAAGTTCCTGTCTCCCTGCTCTCCTCACAGCAAGCAGAGGAGAAACTGGACATCTGTGGATTGGACATGGTGGACAATAAGATTTGCAATATTTATTATTTATTAACAGTTTCTTATATAGCGCAGCATATTTTGTTGCGCTTTACAATTGGAACAACAGTAATAGAACAAAACTGGGTTACAAAACAAGAAGAATAAAAGAAAAACTGAAGATATAAAGAAAAATAAAAAGCAAATGCCACAGAAAGGTAAAAATGAGAAACTGAAAGGACCTCTAGAAAATAGAAAGAAAATGAAAGATAACCCTGGAAATTTCCAGTGCTGTCATTCAGTGACAAGCCCTGATATCAAACTCAGACACACTCCTTAAAACTCTATAGGCTAAACAAGTAAAATGTAAAAAAAAAAATGGGGTGGGGAGTCAACATAACTCTTATGTCCAATTAGCCCCAGGAATTTACCAGGGCAAATTGTCCCACCAGGGGCTATCCTATTAGCCCTGATGAGCCGACATGAGCGGCTGCTTATTGGGGGTTACCTGATGCTGCACCGGGTGCTGGATTCTGACAGCTCCAGGTGCACTGCTGCAGTTCCGTCTCCCTCACGTCACATGACTGCTCCCCATGTGACTGGGGGCAGGTGAAGATGGGGGATTCGGGTCGTGACGCTGCCCTGGCTTCCCCGCAGTTATCAGGGATTTTGTTTCACCTGCCTCAGGCAGACGAAACCAAATCCCTGGAAACAGCCCTGTTTTCATGCAAAAACGGGGCTGTTTCTACGGAAAACACACAAGTTTCACTGAACCTGTGTGTTTTCGGAAGGTCAGATTTTTTTTTTTTACGGGCGATCTATATTGGATAGCCTGTAAAAAAAATTGGTGAAACATCAGTAAAAAGTCCATACATCTTAAAGGGACACTTCTAATACAACCTTGGGATTTATCCCTCCTCATGCATAAATTATGCCTTACGCTCCTCTTAAACCCTCTGTCATCATCGGTCTGCTTTCATTCACACACAATTGCACTCTCGAGAAATAAAATACATGGACAGGATTGCCAATTTAAATAGGTCAGCTTTTATTTTCCAAACATAATCAGGGAGTATGGTGACAAAGGAGTGGCCTATTTAAAGGGAAAGTATTTGCAAAGTGACAGTATTATAAAAACAAATGATACAAATTGTGACAAAACATGCCTAAAGGCTAACAGCCCATAACAGCATATGTACAATAAAAGAATGTGTCTAATATTGAGGCCAATTCCTCAACAACTCGAATGGGGGAGACCATCTGCAGCCCCTTTTTGGGGACAAACAAAGATAGATGTGGTCATCTGGCCACCCTATCCTCCCCCAACTTGAGTTATCTCCCAGTGTTTACACCTTAGGAGAATCACTCACAGTTCAACCGTGTCCAACACACCCATGACGTCCATTAACAGCTCAGGGCGCAAGTCAAGACTAAAACCAATTAAGCCTACCCATTTGCAAAGCCAATTCCATCAAATTGGGATAGTAGGGTGGGAAAAGTCTTCAGAAAAAGAGACTGCCCTAATACCTACTAAAACATAAAAACCTAAACCATCCCCACTGCTAACTAAAACCTCAAACCGCTGACCAATTAAGGAATATTAGCAGCCAGAATTAGTGTATTAGTGTGTGCTGTCTGCCAGCAGCCCAAAGTCCTGGATATTAATGGCACTCCAGCCATATGGAATGTCTTACGTGTTCTCTATAATGTTTTCCAATCTTCCAGATAAAATAACTAATGTTTCAGCTGGCTACAGGATGTTACTGGTCGGGGATCAATCTTGCTTTGACTATGGTCTAATTCAACAAACAATGTAATGCTCTGATTGACTACAAGACAGTCTAGTTCAGGGAACATTCTAATGCTCTATTTGTTATACTTTTTTTTAGCATTCAAAAAGTAACTGTGTTGCTGCTTATTGTGAGATAAACATATTTATTAACTATTAAAGTATGTTCTGTTACTGCAGACTGAAGCAATCTGTATGAATCCAATGTATAGTCTGTACTTTACTGCCAGTTTTGTAGTTAAAGAAAGGTGAAGAGATTGGCGTAATCTGCCAGCAGATGTAGAAAACTATTACTCACAGATTATAAATAGATAAGGAGCAGGTGAAACCTTTAATACTACTGTAAAACATCTCAGACTCACATTTAATTAATCACATTTCTTGGTGATAAAACATAAACTCTATCTATCTATCTATCTATCTATCTATCTATCTATCTATCTATCTATCTATCTACCCATACTCATATATTTATTTCCTTAACAGTAGAATAACTGTAGTACAGGAGCTGTATTGTGATTTTGCATTAATTGGGTACACACAGCTTGGTCTTTATATTTTTAAATATAATTTGCTATGTGTAGCTGGTTACTTGTGTTTGGTTGGGATGAAAGGGTTAAAAGTTAGAAACCCTGGTGACATGATGGTGATTGTCCATTATCCATATGTAAATAATGTCTTCATGAGGTTTTTGAAATTTACAACTTAGGCCTGAAATGGAGATGAAAGTACTGTAAATCCAGCTAGAAAGCCCAGGTTTGCAACTTGTTATAACCATGTTTTGCTGCAAGGGGTTAGGGGATGGGACATGAACTTAAAATGTGCAGTCACATTAGGAAGTTAGGGGATCTTGAACTCACATTGTAAAAATTACAGATGTGTGGTTCTATTTTTTGTGAACTCAATATACTGTAGATTATGCGAGTCCCGATTTGGAAATTCCCTCTGTTCATAAATTGGATTTACTGTATCTTGGCATTTGGATTGCTTGTAAATTGTGAATGTAGGTGCCATTTCACTCAGCAGAGTGTGGTAAAATTCACTGGAAATGATTGGAAATTATTATTATTATTAATATTATTATTATTATTATTATTATTATTATTATTATGTTAATACAGTAATACTGTAGAAACAAAAATAGGTCCAAATTACATGATTTTAGATGTTGATACCAATTTTCAAAAAATCCCAAACTAAAACCAAATCTGAATTCAAACCAAAACACTTGAGGGTGGTTTTGGCAAGAATGAAAAACAAAAACTAAACACTGAGGGTGGCAAAAACCAAAACACAAGGGTTCACACACATCTCTAGTAAAAATAAATCTGCCCAGAAATTGTGTACCACAGTACATGCAATAGCAGGCAATATTTTCACTGCAAGGAAAATGTTATTTTTCATTTGGCATGCTTTCATTATAACATGATCTGTCCAGGTGCAAATTTGCTCCCTTTACCCTCTAAAACATGCCCCCATGAATCATTTTTTTTATTTATGATGTATGAGATCACCACCCAAAACACTTATAGGCTCACTTAGCCTTCATTCAACTTACTGAAGCTGTTTTATCTTCTTATCTACATTGATTAAGTGGGGGCTTTATTAAAAATGACACTTTTACATCAGTTTAGTACTTAAAATAATGAGTTTGGGTACTTGATATACAATGCTAATTACAAAGTCTACGGATAGACAAACCTCCGTATGATTTAATATGTCATCCTAATGTCTCGCCATTATTAATGTATTTCTTTTCTTCTACCTATGCAAATCTTTCCTTTTTTGATAATCGCCAATTAGCAATGGTGACAGTGTTTTTTCCTGGCATTTGATGAGAATTGAAGCCCTGGCAGGTTAAAGATTTCACAGAATCCCTCTAGTTAATAACTGCGATATTCAGAGCAGAACTAATAGCTCTCCCTTGGAATGGATCCCACTGATTCTGAGGGCCGATTCTCCCTGGGCCAGATAATTTCATTTCTCTGAGCAGATAGACTTTTGACGAGATATTGTGAGGCAGTAATTATTCTATGGAGCCCCTGGAAGCAGTTCACACGTGTTTATCACAAAGGAACTGGACAGGTTTATTTAAAAAAAATCTCTTGTTTATTTGTCCTCTTCACACAATGACTGTCATTCTGCAAACAGCGAATATTCCATAACAGGTTGCAAATTGCAGATGTGAGCGCTAAAGAATATTAATCAACTTTCATATTGTTTCTTCCAACTTGCTCTTGATTGAGATTTAATACTTTGTGATACTGTACATATTTCTGGTATACAGAAGACCTAATATATACTGTCTTTCACCACACTGTCTAGCACTTCCAACCTTGTTTAATTTATGGAACAAGAATATTTGAATATTATACCGTGCACCAAAATGGCTGCCCTCTGGTCTCAAAAATGGAAAGGAAGTGTCGCCTATCACTTCAGGTTAGATACAGTCGCAAGAAAATCACCATTTGAGTCCATGAGCGCTCATGAAAGAAAAGAAAAAAAAAAGAGAAAAAGAACATACATAGTGTATACCATCTTCTTATTAAGCTTTTCACTGTTAGGAAAAATTTCAAATTTCCCGTACCAGATCGATTGGTCTACCTTAAATTGGTAGACAGACACACTTTATGTAGTACTGAGGTATAGCCCATCAGAATTTTTCTTTGTCAGGTCTCCTCATCAGCGTGGTACACCCGGAAAGAGAAATCAAACTCCAATAGTGTAACACCGTTTTATTCAACATTAAAAAACATGTATATGGAATATAAATGGATATAGATGGTCTCTCACCAATAGAATTGGTCCACCATACAGCAGACAAAACAGCAAGGTTAAAGATGATATACACAGGCGTCCCTGTGAGGATTAGTTTATAGAAGATCCATGTCTGGAAATAGGTCTGTTTAGAGTGAAATTGGAATGGGTATAAATAGGTTTAATCTGGTTATCCTCACAATGCCTTGAAAAAGACATAGGACGTGTCAAAACGCGTTGGAAGGAGGAGTATCTGTGGGGAATATTTGTGATTTCACCAGTGGATTTGGACTGCGGGTTCCAGGGACGCCTGTGTATATCATCTTTAACCTTGCTGTTTTGTCTGCCGTATGGTGGACCAATTCTATTGGTGAGAGACCATCTATATCTTCCATTTACATGTTTTTTAATGTTGAATAAAACGGTGTTACACTATTGGAGTTTGATTTCTCTTTCCGGGTGTACCACGCTGATGAGGAGACCTGACAAAGAAAAATTCTGATGGGCTATACCTCAGTTCTACATAAAGCTTGTTTAATTTAAGTGCTCCTCCAAAGAGGATATGCTCAGTTCTCATCATCAATCTCTGTTTTGTTTTTAAACATTCTTAATAGGCATCCAACTGATAGATTCAAGATGCTTTTATCCAGATCTCACAGACACTTACAACAGCCTTATTATTTTATTGTAAGGAAATAAATTTTATTGTAAGGAAATACACCATACTTGCCAACTTTTGAAAAGAAGTTTCAGGGAGATTATAGTTGAAAGCAGAATGCGCCACACGCAGCGAGGTGAGCCAAGTCATGCTCTACCCAGAAGGCATGCCTAGATCCAACTAAGGGCATATTTATTGCCAGTCAGTGATATGTCCTGCACTACATTACTGACCCTCTATACCAGGCATTCCCAACCGCGGTCCTCAAGGCACACCAACAGTGCAGGTTTTAGTGATATCCAGGCTTCAGCACAGATGGTTAAATCAAAATAACTGAGGTACTAATTAAGTCACCTGTGTCCAAGCCTGGATATCACTAAAACCAGGACTGTTAGTGTGCCTTGAGGACCGCGGTTGGGAAACACTGCTCTATACCCTATGCTACATTACGGACCCCTCTATATCCTATGATACATTACTGCACCCTCTATATCCTATACTACATCCTGGACCCCTCTATACCCTACACTACAATACGGACCCTTCTATATCATACGCTACATCACTGACCCCTCTATATGCTATACTACATTACGGAAACCTCTATAAGCTACACTATATTACAGACCCCTGTATAAGCTACACTACACTATAAAACAGCACTACATTACGGAGAAGAAGAAAAAATAACTCAACAGCATTCAAAGAAAAGAGAGAGATCATCTGAGAGTGTGTGTGAGAGAAAGACAGAGAGTGTGAGAGAGATTGAGCTTGTTAGAGTATGCGAGAGACAGAGAGCATGTGAGAGAGTCAGAGAGAGAGAGTGTGTGTGTGTGAGAGAAAGATAAAGGGTGTTTGTGTAAGAGAGAGTATGTGTGTGTGTGTGAGAGAGAGAGAGAGAGAGTGTGTGTGTGATAGAGAGAATGATTTACCTTAATCCCTGAGTATAGTCCTCCTGTAGCTGCTTGTACACATGCAAAGAGCCGACTGGAAGGAAGAAAGTCTCCTTTGTACAGGACACAGCAATGATGCAGGAAGGGTCTGGGCTCATCATCTCTGCACTGGATATCACTGTGTGTGCAATACCTCACACAATCTGACTAAACTAGCCATCCTAAGGCACACATTACATGACTGGTGTGGGGGTCATATGCCCCTGCCACCCGGCTCAGAGTCAGCACGCCACTGGCAGGATGGGAGGTGGGACAGACTAGGGGTGAGATGGAGTAGAGAGACAGCAGAAAATGAGGGTGGTATGAGATGCCACTGCGGCTCATTCCTGATTGTATTCTGGCTGTCTCCTAGCAATGAGAATGCTAGCTGCTACATGTAGCAGCACACCTGTTTGGAATGTCTCATTACTTGACTCCAGCCTGCTGACTCCTGTGATTGGTCTCTTTCCTTAGGGATTCTGCCCAGTTCCTGTTACCGTTGATATTGCCTAGTTCTTGTTTTCTAGTGAAGCCTGTCACACGGTTGCTGTACACTGTAAAATTTCCAGTCTCTCTATTCCTGTGCACAGGTTTGTCTGTCTGAGTCCTGCATCCTTGTACCTTGCCTGAACTCCTCAGTGTGCTGTCCCTGTCATTCCTGCACTTGTGGCCTGTTGGATACTGCCAAGTACCTGCTATCCTGTGTTCACTCCTGCTCCGTATCCTAGTCTTGCTGTGGCCCTATAGTTTATCTCATGTATAGTCCGGATCCATATCCACCTCCTGTCAAGTCTTTCTGAACATACCTTGTCAGTGTTAGTTCCATGCACATCCAGCCTGTGTATATTCACTCCAGCTGTACCAGTAAGTCAAAAGCCTGCAGCATATCTAGTACTCAAAATATTTCTTAGCCACTGTGTTTTATTGGACTGCAACCTAGTCACTATTCATCTAGCAAGTCTCTCAGCTACAAGGTTCAAGCTGCCAACACACTGCTTTCAATCAATATACATCTTGCACCTGATTGTTCCCAGAGGTTAAACACCTCATGGCTTCAGTACCATTTGTTCTTGCTGTGATTCTACTTTACACTCAGTTCCTGATTGTTCTTACAGTTAACTCCTGTGTTGCCATGTATCCAGTAATCATTTTCCTGTCTTGTAACCAGTGCGCATCTAGTCCAGCAGTGTTCAGTACCATATACTGTCAAGCCTGTCTGCAGTTACCATTCCAGCATCTAGTCTGTCTGCTGTAACCCTTACCAGTCATCCTGCAGGTAAAATGTAATTACCTTGTGTCTGCAGCCTATTGTGTGTGCCCCTACTGCAGGAGGTTTAAGTCCAGGGGGCCCCTAAGTACCAGTGTGCATACCGGGCGCTAAAGGAACAGTGAGGTGTTGCTATTTTGGCAGATGGGTTACTTAAATCAGTCCAGGATGTGAAATAGTTAGCATTCAGTGCCTCCACCCAAGCCTAGTTCTTCAATAACTGTCCACCAGGTGTAGGCTTAGGAGTAACCCCTGATTAATTAGATACACTCTCTAAGATTTTGAATCAGTTTAGGGTCATATTAGGTGTATTATTTAGATATCTCCATTATTGTACAATTACACATAGTAGTAAACATAAAAAAACAAATATTTATTTCACTGGATCTTTTTGACATTACTGGGCTCTCAGCACTTATAGTTTATTAGTATCTATGTCCAAAAATTGTATATAAGCATACAGTGCAACAGAGGTGGCCAAAAGGTAGATCGTGATCTACTAGTAGCTCGCGGAGCATCCGCTGGTAGATCATGAGAGACAACAGAAAATAACTGTAAGGAGCCTGCCACCACTGATTCTCTTCACAGTTCCCAAGGATGCAGTGTGTGGGTGCGTGGGTGACGTAATGACATCACCCACAATTTGTGGAGCCTGGCCACTAGCTGGATCCAGTTTATCCAGCTAGCAGTGGCGACAACAGGAAAAGCAGCCAGCAGTAGGCCATGCAGCTTGAAAGCGGGAGCTGTGACTGTGGGGATAGAAAGTACTGAAGCTAGGCAGCGTGACAACTTGTCAGGTAAGTTATGCAAAGGGATTTCTTCATAAGGGCAGGGATGATCTGCAAAGGGGGATATGCACAGAGCATGGTATCTTCATGTGGTAAAGGTTGTTTTTTTTACAAAAGGGGAGATCTGCAAAGGGTGGAGGATCTGCACAGTGGGGATTATTGTAAAGGCGGCTATTATGCAGAGTATCTGCAAAGCGGGGGATTTGCATAGAAGAGGGTATTGCAGGTGGCATTTTCAGAAACTGAGTAAGCAGAAAGTCTGAGAGAAAGATTCTAGAGGGGGTAATTCAGACCTGATCGAAAACGCAGCGATCAGGTCTGAATTAGGCCCACAGGCTCTTATAAAAAGATTCTTATATCTTTGCTTTGATGTCCAGACCATTGTGGTTTAATGAATTTTAGTAATTGCTTTAATGTACTTTTTCAGATTTTACATGGAGAGAGTTTCATAAAAAGTCATAATAAATCCACTCTGATGTTTAGATCAATGCTGCCTATATATTTGTAAAAATCTTTTCCCTTATGATTGATAATGTGCTCTTGGAGAGTTCATACATGGCTGGATATTCTCTGTAAAGCACTGCGGAATATGTGTGTGCTATATAAATAACTGGTAATAATGTAAGACACATACACCTAGACATCAGGTGAGTGCAGGTATCACCACTTCTGAAACTATGTAATACTACCATAAGCTTGGACAGCTCATTATATACCTGCTGTTCCCAAATCAGGAAACAACTACTCACATCAGCAAATGGTCAACATGGATATGGTCAACACACACATATCGTCGACACAAGGATTTTTTTCATATTTTTTTACTTTTTCCATCCTTGTCTATACATGTCACAAATCATAACCTTTAGTATCCTTGTAGTGAGCGAAGCGTGTAATGCAGGTCTGAGCATCAGGCATTTTGCAGCTCTGTCTGCTCTCCCCTCCCCCAACGGAATGACAACAATCACTCACAGTGCACACAGCTCAAGTAATTCCCATCCCTCACCCTCCCCGATCACAGCAGTGGCAGCTCTGTGTGAAGGCAATCACTCTACACACTCAAAGTGCACACAAAATAACTAATATTTTTTAAATGGACCAATGGGAAAAAATTATGCTGCGCTGTATAAGAAACTGTAAATAAATAATTATGATGCTATATTTCTTAAACTGGAACCAGACTTCAACAGTGATTATGTGGCTGATAGGTACTGCATATCCCAAGTACACAGATGTTCAGATGTCACTATCGCCCAGCGATTAAGATCCTGCATGCAGGATAACTCTATTCAGATCGCCTGTCAGTGCCAGTGTTCACTGGCCCTGACAGATCACTCAGCACACATCGTTGACACATCGCTATGCAGCGCTGTGTGCTGAGCGATCTTGCTGAGCCAGCTGCATGTAATTGGAATGGGTCATATTGTTGACAATAAGAAGGTCAACAGTCATTAGGTCGACATGCTATATGTCAACACATCAAAAGGTCGACCTGGTTTAGGTAGACAGTGTTGAAAGGTCGACAGAGTCAATATACAAAAGGTTGACACAAAAGAGGTCGCCATGAGTTTTTCATGATTTTTGGTGGCTGTCGACATATGTCGTCATGGACACCATAAAAGTGTATGGCGTCCCCTCGCATGGCTCGCTTCGCTCACAATGCTTCGGGCATGCTGTTGTAGTCTAACTCTAACTCCACTTGGATAGTAAAGTATGAAAAACCACCTGTTTTGGAATAAAAAGGAAAATAATCATGTTGACCTTTTTCTTTTTTTGTCAACCTTTGACCATGTCGACCTAAGGTATGTTGACCTTTTTCATGAGTTGACATATGGCCTGTTGACCAATAGTGGTAGACCTATTAACTGCCACAACTCCAGTGAATTATCTCCAGTCCACTGCTACAGTACCTCCAGACTGCTGCACCCAGCAGCCCCTCCACCATCCACATCAATGCCAGTGTCACCATCAGTTCCAATGCCAGTCTCATTCCACGGGCTACCAAATCTCTTCCTGTGGGCTGCATCATCAGATGTGTGTACGCAAACAAATAATGCATAGAATTTGCATAAAGGTCCCTTTACCTAACGTACTCATCCTTTCTGCAAATGCTTAAAATATTGAAATTAGACTACCTGCTTAAATTAATTCATTTGTTATATTTTATCTGTAACATGTCCTTTACCCTAGTATTACATTTGTTATGGAACACTGTACACCTCTGCAACACTGTATACTGTAATTGTGTATGGATTGTACAAAGCATCCAAGTGATTGCATTCATTTTCACCACTTACAGTATGTTTATACTCTTTATTTGGAATTATTTTATCATTGCAAAATCTTATAATATGTTCTGTTACTCTGTAGCACTATTAGGGTTTTCTTAACTTATTCTTTAATGTCACTTTAGACTTCATTCACCTCTGTGCTCTTAGCAACAAGTACAGTAACTCCAATTTTTGCATTATTAAACTGAGGCTCTGAATTGCTTTAAGGGCCGTACTGATGGGGAGATTTCCCCAGAGATGTGTGATGATCAGTCTAGCACAGACCGCTCAGCACACATCTTTCCCCTGCTCAACACAACGCGATGTGCTGAGCGAGGGGGAAGTGAACATGGGGGGCCGCTCATTTCACCCAGTGGTGTAATAAGTGACCTGCTACAATGTACCTGCATGCAGGCCAATCTAGCACTGGTGATAGCGATGCGCGGGACCGTGCATTGCTGTCGCCGGCACCCCTACACACGGAGCAATGTTCAGCTAATTTCTGAGCAATCTAGTCTAGCTCCTTGTGTACCCCCTTAAGGGTCACTGTTCATTTCAAATCCCAGGACACAAGCCATCCTCCAGACAGGATACATAGTAACATAGTATCTGAGGTTGAAAAAAGACAATTGTCCATCGAGTTCAACCTATTTTTGGTCTCCTATGCATGATGATTTGACTAAAATTTCTGACTGATGCTGTTGTCAGCCGGTGCATTTTATCCCTATTTATAGTAACTATAATGCATGACTATGCACCATACCCCTTGATATCCTTATCCATTAGGAATTTATCTAACCCATTCTTAAAGGTGTTGACAGATTCCGCCATTACAACTCCCTCAGGCAGGGAATTCCAAACACGTATTGTCCTTACCGTGAAAAAGCCTTTACGCCGTATTGTGCGGAATCTCCTCTCCTCTAACCTAAGAGGGTTTTTGTCCACGAGTCCTCTGTGTTGATCTAACCAAAAACAGGTCCCGCGCAAGCTGTGTATTGTCCCCTTATATATTTGTAGATGTTGATCATATCCCCTCTTAGTCTCCGCTTTTCCAATGTAAACATGCCTAGTCTTTCAAGCCTTTCCTTGTATTCCATCGTCTCCATGCCCTTAATTAGTTTAGTCGCCCTCCTCTGAACCTTTTCTAGCTCCAGGATATCCTTTTTGTAGTACGGTGCCCAGAATTGTACACAGTATTCAAGGTGTGGCCTCACTAGTGATTTATATAACGGGAGTATAATTCTCTCGTCCGTAGCATCAATACCCCGTTTTAAGCATGCTAATATCTTATTAGCCTTCTTTGCTGCAGTCCTACTTTGGGTACTACTGCTTAGTTTGCTATCTATGAGGACACCTAAGTCCTTTTCCAGTACAGAATCCCCTAATTTTACCCCATTTAGTAGGTAGGTGTAATTTTTGTTCTTGTTACCACAGTGCATTACCTTACACGTGTCTGTGTTGAAGCGCATTCTCCATTTGGCTGCCCATGCGTCTAATTTAACTAAGTCGTTCTGAAGAGATTCGGCATCCTCCTCTGTATTTATAGCCTTACACAATTTGGTATCATCTGCAAAAATTGACACCATGCTCTCTAGACCTTCTGTTAGGTCGTTAATGAAAATTTTGAACAATAGCGGTCCTAATACTGAGCCTTGCGGCACACCACTTAGCACTTCAGTCCAAGTTGAAAAAGATCCATTGACCACAACGCGCTGCTCCCTATTATCTAACCAGTTTTTGACCCAAGTGCATATTGTGCTTCCTAGCCCTGATTCTTGTAGCTTGTAGATAAGTCTCATGTGTGGTACAGTATCGAATGCTTTGGCAAAGTCTAAAAAGATTACATCCACGTCTTTACCCTGATCTAGGTTTGCGCTTACTGTTTCATAAAAACCAAGTAAGTTGGTTTGACAGGATCTGTCCTTCATAAACCCATGTTGATTCCTTTTAATGACCTTATTGACTTCAAGGAACTTCTGAATACTATCTCTTAGAATACCTTCCAATACTTTCCCCACTATAGATGTAAGACTAACTGGTCTATAATTACCTGGTTCAGCTTTACTTCCCTTTTTGAATATAGGCACTACTTCCGCTATACGCCAATCTTTGGGAACCATACCTGATATAACTGAATCCTTAAAGATCAAAGATAGCGGTTTTGCCAGTTCAGAGTGAAGCTCCATTAGAACCCTTGGGTGAATACCATCGGTACCTGGTGATTTATTAATCTTTAAATGTTTTAATCGGTCACAGACTACTTCCTCGCTTAAATAAGTACCTATCAGTGGGATATTCTCATTATTGAGATTGTGTGTCAGTCCCTGAAATGGGTCCTCTCTAGTGAATACTGTTGAAAAAAACTCCTTTATGTCATTATCATTTTTGCTTAAGACTCCCAACTTGTCTTTTAAAGGGCCTATACTCTCCTTCTTTAATCTCTTGCTATTAATGTATTTAAATATTTTTTTGGGATTCGCTTTGCTTTCCTTTGCTACTAGTTTTTCAGTTTCTACTTTAGCCACTCTTATTTCCTTTTTGCAAATTTTGTTACATTCCTTATAGTGCTGAAATGACTCTGCTTCCCCGTCAGATTTGTATTTTTAAATGCTCGCCTTTTCTTGCCCATAAGTTCCTTAATCTTTTTGTTAAGCCACATCGGTTTATGATTTGTATTCCTTTTTTTGCTGCACTTCTCCACAGTTCATCACCTGGTCCGGTTCTATACGGCAAACCCGGCAGTCCACTTGTATCATTTACTCCACAGTACATCCAGCCTCAGTAGAACATCAGCTGGTCCTTCCTGTTTTCTATTTCATTATTCAGCGGATGGGTGTTGGTAAAAGGACTTTCCATCTCCTAGTCTCCCAAGACTGTCTCGTTGCAAATACCACACCTAAGGACATCCCAACTATTGCTGCATTCTTTGGAACTGTGTACTGTATTTGTTCATTTACCATATCTGACTACTGCCACTGCCGATGTACCATTTGAACTGTGCTAAATAAAAACTCATTAATTTTACTCCTGTTGTCGTGGTCACGCCTTCGGGCATCGGTACTGCAAGCTCATCTGCATGTCTAAATGTCCCATATTGCCACCCTGGTTTACATACACCTCAGCCCCTACAACTAAGGCTTCCCCTGGTCAGCACCAGCCCTTGGTTGTGACATCTAGGATGTAAGAGAAAATAGGATTTTAATTACCTACCGGTAAATCATTTTCTCGTAGTCCATAGAGGATGCTGGGCACCTGCCCAGCACTTTGTGATCCTGCAGTGGTTATTTAGTTCAGTACTGCTTAGTTCTTGGTTAAGTACTGTTTTGTTACTTGGTAAATAATATTGTTCAGCCATTGCTGATGTTTTAAGCTGGTTTGCTTGGTTTGCCTTGTATGTGTGAGCTGGTGTGAATCTCGCCACTATCTGTGTATAATCCTTCTCTTGAAGATGTCTGTCTCCTCGGGCACAGTTTCTAGACTGAGTCTGGTAGGAGGGGCATAGAGGGATGAGCCAGCCCACACTCTCAAACTCTTAAAGTGCCAATGGCTCCTAGTGGACCCGTCTATACCCCATGGTACTAATGTGGACCCCAGCATCCTCTACGGACTATGAGAAAAGGATTTACTGATAGGTAGTTAAAATCCTATTTTTACATTCGTACAGCATACATAACTCTTGGAAGAACTGAGATTCGAAGGCTGGACCTTGATTGGTGAGTATGTTATCTGGGTAGCCATACAGCTTAACGAAAGCCCGCCAGAAGACTTCGGCCATTGTCTTGTCTGTCAGGTCACAAACTGGGTGGGCCACAGCAAATTTCGTAAAGTGGTAGATGATGGTGATGGCATAGGTGTACCCTGACCGACTTGGCTCCAGTTTAACGTGATCAATTGAGACAAGTTCTAGAGGTTGGTGGCTGACAATGGGAGGTAACAGTGCTTTTTGGTCCGACAGCCCTAGTAGGCGTGCGTTACAGGTTAGACAGGACCTACACCACTGGTCTATGTTGTGTCACAGATTGTTCCAGTAGAATCTCTTCTGGGTGGTGGATTCAGTCTTCTGACAACCGAAGTGACCGGACCGAACATGGTAGGCCTGTAGTACTGTGGACTCTCTAGCTCGAGGCACTGCAAGCTGCTTAACTGGCAGGTGAATCTTTGGGTCGATACTGTGTCAGAATAATAGCCTCCTTTGCTGCTCCAGTCGGTTATGTTGATGTCACAACTGAACTAATTCTGGGTCGGCTGTTTGCCATTATGCATAAGATGGGCCGTTAGGACTGGTTATTCACCTCTTCAATTGGCTGAAGCATGGATTTTCTTTTTGCCAGTTACCCACTCACATCATCGTTTCTTGCTCTGCAGTGGTGTTATCCGTATTGGGGACAAAGAACATCATATGTTGTTCGGGTACTTCAGGGCAATGACTGAAATCAGGTATCTCAACTTGTTCCCACTTGTCTTCTGCCATATCTTCCTTCCAAGCAGGTAATCAGGACAGTGCATCTGCGTTGGCATTACTACGCCCACTTTTGTACTCTACCTTGAACTTGTAGTTGGCGAGTCTGGAGACCCACCTCTATTCCAATGCTCCTAGTTGACCAGTCAACTGATGAGCAAGCGGGCTGCAATCGGTATAAGCTATAAATGGGGTCACAGCCAAGTAATCTTTGAATTTCTCTGTTACAACCCACACCAGTGCCTGCAACTCAAGCTTATAGGCACTGTAGTTAGCATCGTATCTCTCTGTATTCTGAAGACTTCTGCTGGTGTAAGTCATCATGCGTTCTTGACCATTCTGTTTCTGGGCTGGGAGGGCACCTAGGCCACGTTTACTTGTGTCGGTGTACAGCTGAAAGGGGGTGCTATAGTCAGGGTACGCCAAGAGTGGGGCTTCGGTAAGGAGTTTCTTTAAAGCATCAAAAGCCACCTGTTGTTCAGTCATCCATTCAATGGGTCATGGTTTCTTGTACTCATCTTTGGGAATCCCACGTAAATGGTCCATTAGAGGTGTGGCCAATTTAGCAAAATCCTTAACGAACTTCCGATAGTACCCCGCGAACCCCATGAACCTTCGGATGTCCTTATCTGTCTTCGGGACCAGCCATTCCAGGACAGCAGCAACTTTTTCTCGATCTGGCGCTATACCCTCAGCACTCACTACATGACCCAAGTACTGGACTTTTGGCTTCAATAAGTGGCATTTGGCAGGCTTTAGTTTGATTTTGACTTCATCAACTGTCGAAACACCTCTCGTAAATGCTGAAGGTGTTCATCATACATTCCCGAGAAGATGATGATGTCGTCAAGGTAGAGGAGGATGGTATAAAAATTTAGATGCCCCAGGCAATGCTCTATTACTCTCTGGAACATGGCTGGGGCATCGCATAGCCTAAGGAGCATATGATTGAATTCATACAACCCCATTGGGGTGGTGAAGGCGGTCTTCTCCTTGGCTTTTTCGGCCATGGACACCTGCCAGTACCCATGGTCAGGTCTAATGAAGAGAAGTAATGCAGACTTGAGTGCAGTGAGTGATTCTTCAATTTGCGGTAGGGGGTAGGCATCCTTGTGGGTAGCATTATTCAATTTACAGTAATCCACACAGAAATGCAATTGCCCCTCTTTCTTACGAACCAACACCATGGGTGCAACCCACAGGCTATGGCTTTCTTTGATGATTCCAGAGGATTTCATATCTTCCAGCATCTGTTGAACAGGCTGATACAGGGATGGCACCAGGGGCCGGTGTCGTTCCTTAATAGGTGCCGTGTTCCCTGTGCAGTTTTGATGTTGGATGTCTTCTACTGCCCCCAAATCGGCCACGCACTGACTAAAACCTTCTGCATGTTCTTTAACCACTTGTAGGACTCCTCGCTTCTGGCCTTCAGATGTCTCAGCATCTTTCACCCACCAATCAGGGATGGTTTCTTCTTCCTGGTGAGCCTCGTCACCATCACCTGTTGTTTAATTTTCAAGGTTGGATGCATAACATCTTGAAAGGTGGTCCACAGGAGTTTCACCACTGGATGATTGCGGTACAATTTGACCATGTGATTATGAGGATTAAGTACACATACTGGGACACGCTCATTCTCCACTGTTACCAGGGCACTAGCCACTACCACATCGTATTTGGCGAATATCAGGCACGGTTCAATCAAGGCTTCATAAGTTTGGCCGTTGGGTCTGTAGCGGGTTTTTCCCACAAGATGGTCTCAGAGTTAGGTTGCAATTTGACGGGCTTGGTGTCTGTGAGCAGTAGTTTCCCTTCTTTTCCTATGCTCTGAACAAATTTCTGGTGCCCTTGAAGAATTTTAATAGTCTTTTATAAGACCTGTTGGCCTTTTGGCACTGTTTTGGTCAGCTCCCCCTTTAACGTCAACACTAATTCCTCAGGGCACTGCTGTAGGATGCTCATTCCCAATATAATTAGAGTAACCTTGGCATCATTGGTTTCCGTTACTAAGCACCCTTGTCGCTGGAGGAGGGTCTCTCCTATCTTCACGTCTGCCTCCCAGTAGCCTATGCAGGAGATCCCTAGGCCAGTACTTGCGATAAATTGGAGCCAAGTAGGCAAGGGCGATAACAGTTGGCTATCTCCTCAGTATTGTCTAAAGGTAGACAACTGGATAGTCATCACTTGTGACCCTGTGTCTAGCATCACTAGGGTTTCTACTCTATCAGTGCTAAATGGATTATTCAAATATACTTGGGCACCACTCTCCGGGGTCTGGATCTATTCCCCTTGTTTCCCCCGAGGGTTGGCCCTCATCCCCGGGGTAGTTGAGCTTAAACTCTCTGAACAGTTACAGCTTCTCTCCACATGGCCAGCTTGCTGGTAGCATCAGCAGATCGGTCACCCTTGACTTTCGAATTGATCCATGGGCCATCCTCCCCCTCCTCATGAAGGCTCCCACCAAGCAGGTTGTAGCACCTTCTGTCTAAATCTCCATCCTGGTTCAGTCGGCCCAGCATTCCATGGTCTTTCCCGATCTAGCATTTCCCTCTTCATTTCTGCCATTCCCATAGTCAGCTCTTCCAATTGTTTCTTGCCTGTAGAGGATCTGGGATCGGGGGTTTGAGCTCCTTGAACTGCCGTTTCTATGCCCTTTTTAGTTGCTTGCACCGATTCCTGAGGGTTCTATGGCTTCAGAAATTCAGGCATCTCTGCGAACTCCAAATTCTGGTTAGCGTCTGGGCCCATAATTTCGACTGCTGCTTCCTTAAAATCCAAGAATAAACATTATGGCATGTTTTCTTAGGAGCCATAGCTGGGCCTGAGTGTTTACTCCCGGCGGCCCTTTGACCAGTTTAGCAATTAGGGCCTCATCCATATTCTTGATCTCCTATGCATCAATGGCCATCACTGCGCATAGGTCCTCTTGCAAGTTTAGTGCGTAGTCACGCAAAGTTTCTCAAGGGCATTAGTTACACCCATAGAATTATATACAAAAACAAATTATCTCCCTTTCCTGATGCCTCCAAGTCAGCAATTTGTTTCACTCTCCTGGTAAGCACCTATACCAGTTAACAGTCATGCACAAACTTGAATGAGTGTGAACACTTAGATCTGGCTTAAATATCACAAAAGTCATAGAAACATTAGATACTAATTATTATAAAATCAAGTGTGTATTTTACAGGTTTAGTAGGAATTAGCTCAAGTTAGCAGAGAGGCAGTAAATGTGTCTTTTTCCCTTTAGCATATGGACTGACACTTACTTGAAAGCCAAGTAAAATGATACTTAAAATCATTCAGAACAATGATGATTCATACCCTCCTCTGGATGAGGCTGTGCGCTACAGCTACCCAGCTGTTCTCAGCATGTTGGTCCGGCTACAGCCTCAGGCATATGGGGAAGACAGTGTTCACTTCACGTCCTGTCCAGCAAGATCAACTTGTTTTGGAGGTCCACCTCCTTTGTTAAGATCTGTTCTCATGTCTCCAGTCCTCCATGTATATACCCGTTGCCATTATCCGATTGGTCATACTGGAGTCAATTAACCTTACACAGGAGTGAATGAATGACAAGGAACTCCTTGATCTTGTTGGACGGGATGTGAAGTTAATGCTGCCTTCCCCATATGCCTGAGGCTGTTGCCGGACCAGCATGCTGAGAACAGCTGGGACTTCTTAGCTGTAGCGCACAGCCCCATCCGGAGGGAGGTATGAATCATCATACTTCTGAATGATTTTAAGTATCCCCCTGTTAATCCTCTGGTAATTATTAAATTATATACTCTCTTGGTAGGTTTCCTACTCCCCTCTGTACTGCTGCAGTCTAATGAGTTTCTTTTATAGGGGGACATTCTAACCCGATCGCACGCTGCAGTTTATCGCAGCATAGTGATCGGGTCAGAACTGCGCCAGCGCCGCAGTGCGCCGGCGCATGCCAGATGGCCAAAGGCCGTCACCGAGCTATGGTCGCCTCTGCTGATTAACAGGCAGAGGGGGTCGCTGGGGGGGGGGGGTGGAATGGCGGCGTTTGGCCGCCATTTCGTGGGCATGGTCCGGCCAATGCAGGTGTGGCCGAACTGTGGGGGGGGGAGAGCCGCAGTGGCTGCATGACATCACACGCAGCTAAAGCTGCGCTGGCCGGAAGCTACTCCTAAAGTGCAAAAGCATTGCCGCTGTGCAATGCTTTTGCACTTCTGCGGGGAAGGGGGGGGGGGGGGCAGCACTGACATGCGGGGCAGGATAGCCCTGTGCTGGGAATCCCCCACACATGTCTATTGTCATGATCGTAGCCATGCTACATTTTGCTGGGCTACGATCAGCTCGGAATGACCCCCATAGTCAGCTCACAAAGGTTTACCTCCAGAGTCTGTAATGATTACCAGACTCCCTTACACTGATCACAATTTGTTTTCAGACTCTCTTTCCCCAGCAGCTGCCGGCATTCCTCTCTGTTTGCCTCACACAATTATGTCTGACTATCCTCAGGTAGTCACTCTCCTCAGCGCTTGGAATGCCACACACTTTGCAGCACCTGAACCTCCGCACAGCAAAGGTCCCCTCCTTCATTCTCTCCCATGACCACCTGAAGGGGGGCTGACAGGAATATACCTGTATAGTCAATTACCTCAGATCAACTTTCCTTGTCCTTGCCTCAATGTCCTACAGTATGTATAGTTTATCTTAGGTTGCCATGGAAATCCTCACATCACCCCACAGCCAACCGAAAAAATGGACACTCCAACATTACCCTTCACTGCTTATTAATGCTACAGATAGAGCCGCACTCATCTGAGGCGGCTGCATCACAAATAAGCACTCCTGGCATGACTAGGCGATCCGTACTCCTAGTCACGCCAGGAGTGCACAGAGACACATGGACGGAGATGCTCTCCATTCAAGTGAATAGGGCACATCTCCATCAAGGGCGCGCTCGCCCAGGTGGACAGGAACGCTCTTGGCGATAGGTGGCTCCATCTGTACATTTTACAAATCTTTAAACAACCCCAATATTAGAAAGTATCACTATAAACGGAAGGTCTCAACTGTGTGATGCAGGGAGCATGACTTGTGCCTCTATGGGTATGGGGTGCAAAAAATGTCATGCCCCCTCTCCTAGAGACTACTAACCCTATGGTGAAAATCGATGGGGTACTCCTGACAGTTTAAGCAAGGGTAATATGCAATATTGGGACATCTAGAGCAGCAAGTTTGTCATCTCATGGACAGAGATCTCTAAAACTATGGAAAACTAGCCATAAAAATGACCCTCACTCACTGCGATATTGTCACTGGCAGGATTCCAAGTAGTCCACAACTCACAGCCAGGGCTGTGACCAGAAATTGTGGGGCTCAAGACTGGACTAACAAAATAAGCAGCCTTCTCCAGAGGAAAAATAGACTGTGGTATCCCTTCCACATCCCCTTCTCCTGATGGCACATTCACAGTGGCACTGCAAGGAAGGCATAGGAGTTAGTAATGTGCCAGTAATCCTGCCAGTTAAGAATAATCTCCAGACACTTCTCAGTTTCAACTTGCATTAGTGATGTGAGCTTCATCCTAGGACTCAGCATCGGATCATGTGAGACACCATTTGCTGGCTGCATAACCCATCGGGTTGCGCAGACCGGCTGACACGTATCCAACAAAGAGGCCAGGATATCGCCATATTCTGACAGAGATCCTGTCTTCATCACTCCCCTACAACAGCAGTGAGATGTTTCTATTTTGAGTAACGGAGGTCAAAAAATTACAGTCTCTGATTCTCTTCTGCTGACATGCTACTGTTGGTGTAGACCCATACTGAACATGCACAAAGTACAGAACATTGGTACTTTGCGGCATGCATTGGAACCTCTAACCACATCTGAATTAGGACTGGTCTCATCCACCAAAGCTGCATAGGCTTGTGTATATAACAACATTGAGGTCCCTGAAGATATAATTTTCCAACCAAGTGATTCTAGCACAATGAACATAGCCAATTTGCCTCTGTTTATTAAAAGAAAAGTGTAAAAATATAAAAGCAACACACAATTTTAAAATGAACTTTAATATAATATAAGACTCAAAGTGTTATTTTAACACATTTCTAAATCAGAATTAAAATATTCTTCCTTCTTCCCTGATTGATCAAAGTTCAAATGTGGGACAATTTCTTATTTGTCCCCATAAAAATTAATCACCTGCTTATGAAGAACAACCATCTGAACAATTGGAAGCAGAGGGTTAATGAGAGTGTCCACACAGGACACACAGTGATTCTGCTGGTGACTGCTCTGTAATCCATCTGAAACCAGCAATCAATGACAGAGCACTGAGGGGGAAGAGTAATAGTACAGGTTGAGTATCCCATATCCAAATATTCCGAAATACGGAATATTCCGAAATACGGACTTTTTTGAGTGAGAGTGAGATAGTGAAACCTTTGTTTTTTGATGGCTCAATGTACACAAACTTTGTTTAATACACAAAGTTATTAAAAATATTGTATTAAATGACCTTCAGGCTGTGTGTATAAGGTGTATATGAAACATAAATGAATTGTGTGAATGTAGACACACTTTGTGAAATACACAAAGTTATAAAAAATATTGGCTAAAATGACCTCCAGGCTGTGTGTATAAGGTGTATATGTAACATGAATGCACTCTGTGCTTATAATGATATCTCATTATGGTATGCAATTATTCCAAAATACGGAAAAATCCCATATCCAAAATACCTCTGGTCCCAAGCATTTTGGATAAGGGAGACTCAACCTGTAGTAAGGTACCTCAATACCAATAGAGGTTTTTCTTTGGCATTGGTTTGTGTGGAGCTACTGGGGCTAGTAGAACACAATGTGTGGCTTGAACGCTGCTCCCTTCCGACGCACATTTCACCGGAGTCTTTAGGGTTTTTCAAAGAAGTCAGTGATCCCCAGGACTGATAGTAGTAACCACTCCAGTCTGCCTAGATTTTTGGATGCGGACAAGCTTCACTGCACAGTCTGTGTTCTGAGCTGAGGTACAGTAACTGCCTATTGTGTGGAGTTCTCCACTAATCAATTAAAAAAAAAATACTTTGCCAGCCAAATAACTGCATGTAACACAGCCCCCAATCTCTTTCTGGTGAGGTGCGTTTTTATCTTTTACTAGGTCAAAGTGCAGCTTTAAATAGTCATAGGGGCTATGCTGCAGCAATGAAAGAGTCAGTTTTGCAGACATCTAGTATATTTGCTCTTTATTCTTGTGTGCGCTACCCTCGTATGCAACTCAGTCACATTTCCTGCTGCATTTGAAAGGGGGGAACTTAGATGTACTGTACAGTTCTGAGACTTTCACGTGTTGACAGAATTGTAGACTATGAGGAGATGTGGGTATGCGTGAATGGTCTGACTGTAGAGATTCATAAAACTCTGCAAAAAGTATGGGTTAATACAGGCATTCAGTCCTGTACACACAATGTGGGAGCAGTTAAAGCCAATGTTTCACTAGTGAGGCTGATAAAATTCCTAAACAGCTTTATATTTTGATTAAGAAATTTGAAGCACGTGGTTACAATGGTAAAACACTGGGTGAGCAGAAACATAAAGTGTTACAAATGTCTAGAGCTGATCTCCTTTGTCCTAAAAACGGGATAGAAAAAACTCTTATCCCATGGACCACGGATTATACTACTGAAAGCCCTGTAATTAAGAGAGCAACATGGGCACTGTTTCTTAAACCTCTGCTCTGGGGGGTTTAAGAAACAGTAGACCAGTTGTTGCCTTCAAGAGAGGCAGCAATTCACGTGATCGCCTGGTTACGGGCAGATATAACTGGTAAGGTACACCTTCCTGCCCCTAATATCTATAGGAAACCCTCTGGATGTTATAAATGTGTACATCTAGTACAGTGTAAATTGTTTAGACATCTAAACATTTTGATATCCGTCATGTGCTCACATGTAGTACTCCCTATCTAGTATACATTATTGTCTGCCCATGTGGGCTGTACTATGTAGGGCAGACTACTCGTAACTGTACAGAGAGAATGACTGCCTATTGGTCTGCCATTCGCCTTTCTCTACAAGGTACTGTAGATCAATTGATCAACCAGTGGCAAATCTTTTTAAAACTGCTGGGCATAGTCTAGAATCACTCAAGTATTTTATTATAGACCACGTGCCATCTTCACTCAGAGGTGGGGACAGAGCTACATCTCTTTTGCTCAAAGAATCAAGATGGATCATCCATTTGGGATGTATAGCACTCAATGGGTTAAATTAAAAGATCAATTGGAATTCTCTTAACTAGCATTATTTGATAATCCTGAGGATAGTATAACTTTTACTATATGTGGCTATAATCTATTTCACTGATATAAATATGGGAGGACTTGTTGCCTTATTATTTATAATATAGGCTTTTTAATTGTTTTACATTAATGTATATTTTGTGTAATAAAATAGTGTTATATGTTTTGTTGATATGTTTCAGGTCCAGCGCTAGGTTCATCTTGAAGGGACCACCTCTTGTATATGTCCGATACACTTCCGCCCGGGGGAACGCACCAGTTAACACTAAAAGGGCATTGTCTAATCCAGTAAGGATCATTCCCAGGGCTCACACCTGAATACGGTGGAGGAAGGTTATTGTACCACACTCTCCTGTATTGGTCATGGCATATTGATTTTATGTACAGTATGTAAAGACTATTGTTTTATAAGATTACTGGATTTTTTATGAATAACTGAAAAATAAATGTTTGGTATCTCTAATGGATTGGCTATTTAGCCTCTTCTTTGGGTGATTTATTTGGTGAGAGGGTATTTCCTACAGGATTGCCTCCATAAATATTATTGGATTGAGATCTACAGAATAAGAAGAAGTTTATACATAAGAACCTTATCTTCTATGAAACTGTATTACAGCTATGGATCCCCAATTGTGAACTTCTGAGAATAAGATACAATCTAACCTCACCTTATGTGAGCGCACGCTGGAATTGTATGTTGTGTATATATATATATATATATATATATATATATATACATATATATTAGAGATGTGCGGCTGGCACTTTTCGGGTTTTGTGTTTTGGTTCTAATACCACTTTCGTGTTTTGGTTTTGACTTGGTTTTGCCAAAACCACCCTTTTGTGTTTTGGTTTTGGATTTGATGATTTTTTAAAAAAACATAACAACAGCTAAAATCACAGAATTTGGGGGTAATTTTGCTCATATGGTATTATTAACCTCAATAACAATCATTTCCACTCATTTCCAGTCTATAATGAACACCTCACACCTCAAAATATAGTTTTTTGGCCAAAAGGTTGCGCCGAGGTTGCTGGATGACTAAGCTAAGCAACACAAGTGTGCGGCACAAACACCTGGCCCATCTAGGAGTGGCACTGCAGTGGCAGACAGGAGGGCAGATATAAAAAAAGGCCCCAAACAGCACATCATGCAAAGAAGAAAAAGAATTGCAATGAGGTAGTTGTATGACTAAGCCAAGCGACACAAACAATTGGCCCATCTAGGCGTGGCACTGCAGTGGCAGACAGGAGGGCAGATATATAAAAAGGCACCAAACAGCACATCATGCAAATAAGAAAAATAATTGAAATGAGGTAGTTGTATGACTAAGCCAAGCGACACAAACAATTGGCCCATTTAGGCATGGTACTGCAGTGGCAGACAGGAGGGCAGATATGCCAAAAAAGGCCCCAAACAGCACATCATGCAAAGAAGAAAAAGAATTGCAATGAGGTAGCTATATGACTAAGCCAAGCGACACAAACAATTGGCCCATCTAGGAATGGCACTGCCGTGGCAGACAGGAGGGCAGATTTTAAAAAAAGGCCCCTAACAGCACATGATGCAAAGAAGAAAAAAAGGTGCACCGAGGTTGCTGTATGACTAAGCTGAGCGACCCAACCACCTGGCCAATCTAGTAGTGTCACGCAGTGGCTGAATGTCGAGAGTGGGCCGCAATTGTTCGGTCCACTGACAGCATCACCAGCACGCTCCAGTCATTTTTAAAAAATTCTGCAATTGGTGAACTTATATGGCAGTACATCAGGACTAATACAGCAGTACCCCTGGACTCATACGGCAGTGTCAGACAGGATGGCACTTTTCAAAAACTAGGCCCCAAACAGCACCTCATACAAAGATGTCGAAGAGGTGCAATGAGGTAGCTGTATGACTAAGCCAAGCAACACAAACAATTCCCACTGGAATTATACGTCCAAATCACTGGAATTATACATCCAAATCACTGAAATTAATTGGCAAAATCACTGTAATTAATAATTATACGTCCAAATCACTGGAATTATACTGTTAAATCACTGTAATTATACGTCCAAATCACTGGAATTAATTGGCAAAATCACTGTAATTAATAATTATACGTCCAAATCACTGTAATTAAATGGCAAAATCTCGGTATTGCCTGCCTAGTGAAGTGGAATCTGGATATGGTACAGGGGACTCAATACCTCTATCAATTGTCTAAATCCCTTTGCACTAATGGCGGATACTGGACGCATGTCCAACACCAACACAAGTGTCAAGGCCTCAGTTATGAGGCCTTCCATCTTCATGAACATAGGCCAGGGCCTCAGCCGTTCCTTGCCACTCCGTGTCGTAAATGGCATATTGGCAAGTTTACGTTTCTCCTCAGACCATTTAAATTTACTTTTTTGGGTCTTTTTACTGAACTTTGGCTTTTTGGATTTTACATGCCCTCTTCTATTACATTGGGCATCGGCCTTGGCAGACGATGATGGCATTTCATCGTCTATGTCTATGGCTAGTGGCAGCAGTTTCAGCACTAGGAGGAAATGGTTCTTGATCTTTCCGTATTTTGTCCTCCAAATGTTTGTTCTCCATTATTTTTCTGGAGTTATATAACACAATATGCTGCACAGGAATGACTGATGGCTGATGGCCAGGACACTACCACTGGTCTGATGCAGCACAACACAGAAACACTGTGAGGGACTTGTTGTTGTTGTTATTATTATTACACATCAGCAGTGGACATATAGCAGCAGCGTATACCACTGTGACTGCCTGGTCACTGGAATGACTGATGGCCAGGACACTACCAATGGTCTGATGCAGCACAACGCAGCAACACTGTAAGGGACTTATTATACAGCAGCACTGGACATATGGCAGCAGAGGACACCACCACTGTGAATGGTCACTGGACTGACTGGTCTGATGCAGGACAACACAGATAATTATACAGCAGCACTGGATATATGGCAGCAGATGACACCACCACTGTGACTGGACTGATGCAGCACAATACACCACCCTTAACTGATGCAGCACAACAGAGCACCCTATACAGCAGCACTGGACATATGGCAGCAGAGGACACAAGCACTGTGACTGGACAGATTCAGCACAAGCCACGGACACTAAGGACACTGAGAGAATGGAGACACATCCTCTCTGTACACTCTCCAATGCCGGAGTGAAAATGGCGGGGACGCATGGCTCCTTATATGGAATCCAAATCCTGCGAGAATCCGACAGCGGGATGATGACGTTTTGCCTCGTTTGGGTTTCCGAGTCGGGCTCGGAACCGGGTTCAGAGCATGAAGTTTGGTACAATTCGGTTCTCTGAGACCTGAACCCGCTCATCTCTAATAATATACATATATATATATATATATATATATACACAGTATAGTGACAAAACATATATACAGTATAGTGACAAAACACCCCCCCCCCCAAAAAAAATGGTGTCAACCTTTTGACCCTGTCAGCTTTTTGACCCTGTTAACTTTTCCTACTGTCTACGTATTCAATGTCTACCTTTGGACCATGTCGACCTTTTAACCCTTACGTAGGGTGACCATATTATTCCTTTTACCTGGGACGCTCATGGATTACACAGGTTCTGTGGCTAATTAAACCAGCTGAAATGTAGGCATGAAGTCAGCCAGCCACAGAACCTGTGTAATCCATGAGCGTCCTAGGTAAAAAGGATAATATGGTCACTCTACCTTACGACCTAACACATGTCAACCATTTGAAGTTGACCTAATGACTGTAGATCTTTTTAGTGCAGAGCTAATAATCCAAGCCCTGTGGAGAAAGACATAATGGCTTTGATAGGTCATGGGTTAAGAGATAATGGGCCTAATTCAGCAAGGACTGCAAATCAGCAAAATTAGCACAAAAAAAGCGTAAAAACGCAAAATCTGCAACTTAAATAGCAAAAAGTGAGAATTTTTTTTCTGAGACTTAGCAAAAACTGCGCATGCACTACGAAAAGTAGGCATGTAGGGGGCGTACTAAAGGGCTGGACTTGCAAAAACTACGATCAGGGGCGTGTTGAGGGGCATGTTGTGGGTGTATGCTGATGGTCGGTGGGCGGTGCATTCGCAATTTTTACAACAGATCGCACATTTCTGAGTGACTTCAGGTCTACCTTAAAAATTGCACAAGCTGACCTCAGTTGTAGACTGCATGTATACAGCAATAATTGCTTCATTACACCCAGCTGAAGAAGCTCACAAATCACTTCATTCAGCTGTATTGGAACTTAGAAACATGTAAGGTATTGTTTAACTCTGTAACCAGTGGCGTAACTACTGCCCCCGCAGTCCTCGCGGTGGCTTGGGGGCGAGGGGCTGCGGGGGCGCCACTGACTTAGAACAGATTGACATGCGGACGAGCGTCCGCATGTCAATCTGCGATCTCCTCTCCCTCTCTGCTGTGCCTGCTCCCCCGGCCCCCCCCTATGTGTTGGAGGGACACGAGCGCATCGCGCGTCTCTCCTGTGTCCCTCCCTGGCTCTCCCCCGGTCGGTCTAAGGAAGCAAGTGCCGTTCGTGAGCTCTGATTGGCTCACGAACGGCACTTCCTTTATTAGACCAGCCGGGGGAGAGCCAGGAGGGACACAGGAGAGACGCGCGATGCGCTCGTGTCCCTCCAACACATATGGGGGGGGGCCGGGGGAGCAGGCACTGGGGCATATACCCGGCACTGGGGACATATACCTTGCACTGGGGGGGCAGATCTGGCACTGGGGACATATACCCGGCACAGGGGACATATACCTGGCACTGGGGGGGCAGATCTGGCACTGGGGACATATACCTGGCACTGGGGGGCATGTACCTGGCACTGGGGGCATATACCTGGCACTGGGGGGGGCATGTACCTGGCACTGGGGGCATTACCCGGCACTGGGGGGCATATACCTGGCACTGGGGGGGCATATACCCGGCACTGGAGGCATATACCTGGCACTGGGGGGGAAGCAGGCACTGGGGGGGAATATCTGGCACTGGGGGCATGTACCTGGCACTGGGGGCATATACCTGGCACTGGGGGGGCATATACCCGGCACTGGGGGCATATACCTGGCACTGGGGGGAAGCAGGCACTGGGGGGGAATATCTGGCACTGGGGGCATATACCTGGCACTGGGGGCATATACCTGGCACTGGGGGCATATAACTGGCACTGGGGGGGCATGTACCTGGCACTGGGGGCATATACCTGGCACTGGGGGCATATACCTGGCACTGGGGGGGAATATCTGGCACTGTGGGAGAATATCTGGCACTGGGGGGGCATATACCTGGCACTGGGGGCATATACCTGGCACTGGGGGGGGCATATACCTGGCACTGGGGGAATAAACCTGGCACTGGGGGGGCATATACCCGGCACTGGGGGCATATACCCGGGACTGGGGGGCATATACCTGGCACTGGGGGGGAAGCAGGCACTGTGGGGGAATATCTGGCACTGGGTGCATATACCTGTCACTGTGGGGGAATATCTGGCACTGGGTGCATATACCTGGCACTGTGGGGGAATATCTGGCACTGGGAGCATATGTGGCACTGGGAGCACGGCCCTAGCAACAAGCATGACACCCAGTGCATGAAACCCCTGGCAACGAGCATGACATCCTGGCACCGTGCATGTAACCAAGAGCATGAAACCCCTGGCAACGAGCAGGTAATTTAAAAGTAATTGGAAGCCTTACTGTAGAACTTAATGTGTAATGGGCATTACGGTGTGTGGCATAATGTATCACGGACATTGCGGTGTGTGTCATAATGTATCAGGCATTACGGTGTGTTGTATACTATGTCACGGGCATTGTGGTATGTGGTATAATGTCTCAGGATCATTGTGGTGTGTGTCATACTGTGTCACAGACATTGTATGTGCTATAATGTATCAGGGGCATTGCAGTGTGTAGCATTATGTATAACGGGCATGGCGATTCCTGTCATAATGTGTCACAGGCATTACGGTGTGTGGCATAATGTGTCGGGGGCATTACAGTGTGTGTGGCATAATGTGTCGGGGGCATTACAGTGTGTGGCATAATGTGTCGGGGGCATTACGGTGTGTGGCATAATGTGTCGGGGGCATTACGGTGTGTGCATATTGTGTCATGTGCATTATTGTCAGTGATCGCAAAAACGCGCTATGGCGCGTATTTTACCCAGAAACAGCCGCCCGGGATTCACATTTAGAAGATGAGCGGGTCCCACAGGACGCGCTCATCTGAATATGTGTTTGCATGTGTTAAGCCTGTCAGCGGAATGCAGGAGGTGACTGGCTGTTTCCTCGGCCAATCACCTCCTGTAGTCTCCATCCAATCACAGCCTGCAGCATCTCCCGCTTTGAATCCTGCTCCCCGCCAGCACATGAATCTGTGCTGCAGGGCTGACAGACTGGCCCCGCTCATCCGGCTCCACTGCCGCTCTGCCGCCTGCACCCTCCTCTGTGACTGGGAGTACAGCTCCGGATCTGCCCGCCGCCACCCCCCTACCCGGGACCCGCTCAACGCCCCACCGAGACCCGACAACTACCTTCCAGCAGGAGCCGGCCGGGCTGCGCAGCTCCCGCTGTAGGTAAGCAGTAGACAGTGCTGCATCGCCCCGCTTCACCTGGAGTAGCTGGTGCAGATGCGGGATGTCCGGGGGCTGCAAGCTCCGTGTGTGCAATGTGAGGCCACTCAGAGTGTCAGGGCCTCACTGACACCATTTTTCTGACAGCACAGTGCAGTGAGTGCACTGGCACAAGTAGCCAGCCGGCGCCGCAGCATGAAGGAGCTATCTGTGAAATCGCAAGCAGAGGCTGGCAAGAAGGAGCTCCTCCGATCGCTTCCCCTGACGGGCTGGCCACTGCTAAATATACCAGTAATCAGTACAACTGTGCAGTGACACTGACTTTCCCATTGCACCTGGGGCTCCACTACTTTGACACAGTTGGAACTGATTATCGGTATATTTAGCAGTGGCCAGCCCGTCAGGGGAAGCGATTGGACGAGCTCCTTCTTGCCAGAGAACAGCCTCTGCTTGCGATTTCACATAGAGCTCCTCCAGGCTGCGGCTACTACAGGCGCAGGCTGGCTACTTGTGCCAGTGCACTCACTGCACTGTGCTGTCAGAAAAAATGGTGAGTGTCAGTGAGTTGCTGCTGGGGGCGGAACCACTTGTGTCAAACGGCCCCTTCGTGCAACTGGAGGTGATAAGTGAGTGGTTACTGCAATGTGCCTCAGTGCTCTACCAGGCGCATTGTGTATAATAACGTGCTCTACCAGGCGCATTGTGTATAATAACGTGTTCTACCTGGCGCAATGTGTATAATAACGTGTTCTACCTGGCGCAATGTGTATGATAACGTGCTCTACCTGGCGCAATGTGTATGATAACGTGTTCTACCTGGCGCATTGTGTATAATAACGTGTTCTACCTAGTGCAATGTGTATTATAACGTGCTCTACCAGGCGCATTGTGTATAATAACGTGTTCTACCTGGCGCAATGTGTATGATAATGTGCTCTACCAGGAGCATTGTGTATAATAACGTGTTCTACCTGGCGCAATGTGGCTGATAACGTGCTCTACCAGGCGCATTGTGTATAATAACGTGTTCTACCTGACGCAATGTGTATGATAACTTGCTCTACCTAGCGGCAATGTGCATGATAACTTGCTCTACCTAGCGGCAATGTGTATGATAACATGCTCTACCTGATGCAATGTGTATGATAACTTGCTCTACCTAGCGGCAATGTGTATGATAACATGCTCTACCTGGCGCAGTGTGTATAACGTGTTCTACCTGGCGCACTGTGTATGATAACGTGCTCTACCTAGCGGCAATGTGTATGATAACGTGCTCTACCTGGTGCAAAGTGTATGACGTGCTGTACCTGGTGCAAAGTGTATGACGTGCTGTACCTGGAGCAAAGTGTATGACGTGATCTACCTGGATCAGTGTGCATAGGAGGTTCTACCTGGTGCAATGTGTATAAGCGCCACTACTGTGTGGTGTAATGTGAATTGACACTATTATGTGGTCACGCCCCTTCCCTATGAAGCCACGCCCCTAAAATTTTGCGGCGCGCACTACCTGTTCTTCATGGTCTAAGTTGTCTAACACCAATTCACTTTCTGCCTAAGGGCACCAAAATGTCTAGTTACAGCTCTGGTGCAGGGTGTCCTGCATGCTACACAGCCCAGCAGCATTGTCACCCCATCCCCCCCATCTTGCAACACTTTTGTAGTGTCCAAACAAGATTAAAATTAATAATAACCTTCATTCCGATGGGACCCAGAAAAAGACCGGTAGGACCCCAATTTTTAAAAGTGAAGAGTCCCTGGGACCCACTTTTTTTTTGGCACAGCGCGATCACTGATTGTGTGTGGAATAATGTCTAAGGGCCATTGCAGTATGTGGCATAATGTATACTGGGCATTACTATAAGGAGGAAAAATGACAAATAATGTAAGGGGCATGAATCAGGATTATTTTTCTTTCCTGTGGTGGCCAACGTCCGGGCGTGCAGGTTGCAAAACTGGGGTATAAAGTAGTCTTTTCCTGCAATGCCACGCCCTCCACGCAAAGCCACGCCCATTCCGACAAAGCCACACACCCTTTTTGCCTGCGCGCGCCTGCGGCGCGCAAATTTTTCTACCTTTGCTAGTGCCAATTACGGGGTGTATGGGGGGGGGGGCGCCGAAGGATTTTTTGGCTTGGGGGAGAAAAATTTCTAGTTACGCCACTGTCTGTAACACATGTTGGTTGTGAAAATATATGTTACTAAACGATTTCTGTTTACACTTACTAACAATCGAGGTTTGACAACCACACTATTTGATAGAAGCAAATGTAAAATAACCCTTACAAGCATTTTGCTTAGTACAGGTTGAGTATCCCATATCCAAATATTCCGAAATACGGAATATTCCGAAATACGGACTTTTTTGAGTGAGAGTGAGATAGTGAAACCTTTGTTTTTTGATGGCTCAATGTACACAAACTTTGTTTAATACACAAAGTTATTAAAAATATTGTATTAAATGACCTTCAGGCTGTGTGTATAAGGTGTATATGAAACATAAATGAATTGTGTGAATGTAGACACACTTTGTTTAATGCACAAAGTTATAAAATATATTGGCTAAAATTATCTTCAGTCTGTGTGTATAAGGTGTATATGTAACATAAATGCATTCTGTGCTTTGATTTAGGTCCCACCACCATGATATCGCATTATGGTATGCAATTATTCCAAAATACGGAAAAATCCCATATCCAAAATACCTCTGGTCCCAAGCATGTTGGATAAGGGATACTCAACCTGTAGTAGCTGCTGAATGACATTTAGCTTCCTAACATTTTTTTTTTTAACAACCAACATTTTTTGGTTAAACAAAACATACCCACATACATTTTTTTATTTTTTAAATTTTATTTGTGCGCTACACACATAAGCATATGTTGAAGAACAGCAACACCATCTTTTCTCATACGTCCTAGAGGATGCTGTGGTCCACTTCAGTACCATGGGGTATAGATGGTTCTGCAGGAGCCATGGGCACTTTAAGACTTTTCAAGGGTGTGAACTGGCTCCTCCCTCTATGCCCCTCCTCCAGACCTCAGTTTTAGAAATGTGCCCAGTCAGACTGGATGCACTGCCGAGGAGCTCTACTGAGTTTCTCTGAAAAGACTTATGTTAGGTTTTTTATTTTCAGGGAGAACTGCTGGCAACAGTCTCCCTGCTTCGTGGGACTGAGGGGGCAGAAGTAGGAACCAACTACCTAAAGAGTTTCATGGCTCTGCTTCTGGCTGACAGGACACCATTAGCTCCTGAAGGGAAATGAACGCTAGCCGTGCCTAGATGCTCACTCCCACAGCACGCCATCACCCCCCTCACAGAGCCAGAAGTCAGAAGACAGGTGAGTGTTAGAAGACAGATCTTCAATCAAGAAAGTGACGGCTAAAGGTACCGCGCGGCTGGCGGGAGCGCAGCGCGCCATGTTGCCCACACATACACAGGCACTGCAGGGTGCAGGGTGTGGGGAGGGGCGCCGTGGGCAGCATGAAACCTAAGGAAACTGGCATAAATAAGGGGCATAAATTGCTGAGGCACAGTCCTACCCCCGCCAGTATTAAAAATTACCTCATAAAAGCTGAGGAGAAACACACCATTGAAGAGTGGAGCTTCCTCCTCAGTCAGCCAGCACACTGCTCAGCGCCATTTTCTCGCTCTCTTCAGGCTGCAGAGACAACGCTGGTCCTCCTCCACTACTGAACAAGTATCAGGGGGCAAAACAGGGGGGGGGGCACAGGGAATTTGGTGCTATATAATTGTGTGATTAACATTATAAAAGCGCTACATGTCAGTGGGCAATTTGTGTTCACAGACATTGTGCTACTGGCACTGGGTTGTGAACTGGCAAACCCTCTCTGTGTTCCTCTGACAGATTTTACTGTGGGTCTGTCCCCTATAAGTCCCAGAGTGTCTGTGGTGTGGTTGTGCACGTGTGTGACATGTCTGTGGCAGGGAACTCTGTGGAGACAAGTTAGGGACACAGAGGTGTAATATGACACCAAGAGCCTGACTGGGCGAAAGGTTACATGATAGTGTGAATCATATCAGTAAGAGGTTGGACTGAATCTCATACAGAAAATGAAAATAATCTGTTGAAGATTTTTAATAGTTCTGTCTTTCATCCACAGGGACCTTTCTGGGTCACATACAAATTTGCACAAGTAGTACAAACTGATACCGACACGGACTCTGATTCCTGTGTCGACACTAGTTATTCCAGGGGAATAGGTCCCAAGTTAGCAAAAAAGCATTCAAAACACGTTTTAGCTATAAAGGAGGTGTTAGAAGTTACGAAGCCCCCTCTTTTACCACAAGGAGAGGGTTTACTTTAGTAAAGAAGTAATTAATTTTCTCTCCACCTCAGGCAGCTTACCTTTTTCCAAAAAAGGTGGGAGTCACCCCGCATTTTAGACAGGGCCCTGTCATAAAAGAGAAAAGGTGTTTCTCTCTGCGCCTGGAATGGCTTCACTTAAGGAGCTGACAGACCGCAAGTGAGTGAGGTGATCTATTGATGTGGCCAATGGGACACTATTCAGGCCTACCATTGTCTGTGAGTGCGTGAGTAGTGCTATTGAAAAGTGGTCAGAAAACTTGTCATTAGACATTGACACAATAGATACTCCTAATGTTAGGTCATACCAAAGACGCTGCTTATGTACTAGAAACCATGAAATATATTGGTTTCTTGGGATCAAGAACCGCTACTATGGCAGTATCGGCTCGGAGGGCATTGTGGATTCGCCAGTGGAATGCTGATGCAGATTCCAAAAGAAATATGGAGGCTCTCCCGTATAAAGGTGAGGCCTTGTTTGGTGATGGGCTGGATGCGTTAGTCTCGGCGGCTACCGCACGTAAGTCGACATTCTTGCCTTATGCTCCTACACCGGCGAAAAAGACACATCACTCTCACATACAGTCCTTTCGGCCCAACAAATACAAAAAGGCCAAAGGTTCCCCCTTTTTTGCAGGTAGGGGAAAAGGAAAGAAATCTGCAGTGTCTCCCGAATCACATGAGCAGATGTCCACCCCTGCTTCTGCCAAATCTGCAGCATAATGCTGGCGCTCCCTTGCGGGAGACCGCTCGGGTGGGAGCATGTCTGAAACTTTTTAGCCAAATCTGGATTCAATCTGGCCTGGACCAATGGGTCTTACAAATAGTGTCCCATGGGTACAAACTAGAGTTTCAAGACGTCCCCCCGTGGCGATTTTTCAAATCGACCTTGCCAGCTTCTCTTCTGGGAAGAGAGGCAGTAACAACGGCAATTCAAAAATTATGTCAGGATCAGGTCATTGTCCTGGTACCCTTGGCACAGTAAGGAGAAGGTTTTTTATTCAAGCCTCTTCGTAGTTCCGAAGCCGGACGGCTCGGTCAGACCGATTTTAAACCTGATAAATCTGAATCTCTACCTGAAAAGGTTCAAGTTCAAGATGGAATCTCTGAGGGTAGTGATTTCCAATCTGGAGAAGGGGGACTTCATGGTGTCAGTAGACATAAAAGATGCTTACTTGCATGTTCCCATTTATCCTCCTCACCAAGCTTATCTGAGATTCGCAGTACAGGATTGCCAGTACCAGTTTCAGACATTGCTTTTCGGACTCTCCACGTCACCGAGGGTATTCACCAAGGTGATGGCGGAGATGATGGTCCTCCTTCATTCAAAAGGAGTCAATATAATTCCTTATCTGGACGATCTCCTGATAAAAGCAAGATCCAGGGAACAGTTGGTGCAGAACATTGTACTCTCCCTGTCAATACTCCAACAACACGGTTGGATCATGAATTTTCCACAGTCGCAGTTGGAACTGACGACAAGATTGTCCTTTTTAGGGACGATTCTGGACACAGAAGTACGGAGAGTATTTCTTCCAGTGGAAAAGGCTCTGGAAATCCAGAAAATGGTCAAACAAATATTGAAAACAACAAGCGTGTTGATCTATCAATGCATTCGGTTGTTGGGGGAAATGGTAGCGGCCTACGAGGCCATACAGTTTGACCGATTTCATGCCAGAGTATTCCAGTAGGACTTGTTGGACAAGTGGTCCGGATCCCAACTACACATGCACCGGAAAATAATCCTGTCCCCCAAAGCCAGGATTTCGCTCCTATGGTGGCTGCACAGTTCTCACCTACTAGAGGGACGCAGGTTTGGGATTCATGACTGGGTCCTAATAACCACGGATGCAAGTCTCCGAGGCTGGGGAGCTGTCACACAGGGGGAAAGCTTCCAAGGAAAATGGTCAAGTCATGAAGCCTGCCTTCAAATAAACGTTCCGGAATTGAGAGCCATTTACAACGGCCTTCTACAAGCGGTACATCTTCTTCAAGATCCCGTGCATATCCAGTCGGACAATGTAACAGCAGTCGCGTACATAAACAGGCAAGGCGGAACGAAAAGCAGAGCGGCAATGGCAGAGGTGACAAGGATTCTCCTCTGGGCAGAAAGACATGTTAGAGCTCTGTCAGCAATTTTCATTCTGGGAGTGGACAACTGGGAAGCAGACTTCCTCAGCAGACACGATCTCCATCCAGGAGAGTGGGGCCTCCTCCAAGAAGTCTTTGCAGAGGTGACAAGTCTTTGGGGAGTTCCTCAAGTACACATGATGGCATCTCGTCTAAACAAGAAGCTTCAGAGATATTGTTCCAGGTCGAGAGACCCTCAAGAAATAGCAGTGGATGCACTGGTGACCCAGTGGGTGTTTCGGTCGGTATATGTTTTCCCTCCACTTCCACTGATTCCAAAAGTTCTCAAAATAATAATAAGAACAAGAGTTTGAGCAATCTTCATTGCCCCAGACTGGCCAAGGAGGGCTTGGTATCCAGATCTTCAGGAGTTGCTCATAGAAGATCCTCGGCCTCTTCCTCCTCGAGAGAACCTACTACAGCAGGGGCTGTGTGTGTATCAAGACTTACCGCTGCTACGTTTGATGGCATGGCTGTTGAGCGTCGGATCCTAGCCTGAAAGGGTATTCCCAAGGAAGTCATCCCCACTCTTATTCAGGCCAGGAAAGGAGTAACCTCTAAACATTACCACCGTATTTGGAGAAAATATGTGTCTTGGTGTGATTCCAAGAAGGCTCCTACGGAAGAGTTTTAGTTGGGACGTTTTCTCCATTTTCTGCAGGCTGGTGTGGATGCGGGCCTTAGATTGGGGTCAATCAAGGTCCAGATTTCAACCTTATCAGTTTTCTTTCAAAAACAATTGGCCTCCTTTCCAGAAATTCAGACGTTCGTGAAAGGGGTTCTGCACATCCAGCCTCCATTTGTGCCTCCAGTGGCACCATGGGACCTTAATGTGGTGTTGCAGTTCCTTCAATCAGATTGGTTTGAACCTCTGCAGGAGATAGAATTGAAGTTTCTCACTTGGAAAGTGGTGATGCTTTTGGCCTTTTCTCACAAGAGCCCTTCCATGATCTTCCATGAAGATAGGGCAGAGTTAAGAACTTGTCAACAATTTCTTCCAAAGGTGGTTTCGTCCTTCCACATAATCAAACCTATTGTGGTGCCAGTAGCTACTGACACTTTCACTGAGTCACAGTCTCTAGATGTGGTTAGAGCTTTGAAGATTTATGTCGCAAGAACAGCTCGATTACGGAAAACAGAGGCTCTGTTTGTCCTGTATGCTCCCAGCAAGATTGGGTGTCCTGCTTCTAAGCAGACTATTGTGCACTGGATCAGAGGGACAATTCAGCACTCTCATTCTTCGGCAGGCTTGTTGGTACTGAAGTCGGTGAAGGCCCATTCTACTAGGAAAGTGGGCTCATCCTGGGTGGCTGCCCGGGGCGTCTCGGCTTTACAACTTTGCCGAGCAGCTACTTGGTCAGGGTCAAACACATTTGCTAAATTTTATAAGTTTGATACCTTGGCCAATGAGGACCTCAAGTTCGGTCAATCGGTACTGCAGGGTCATCTGCACTCTCCTGCCCGTACTGGAGCTTTGGTATAACCCCATGGTACTGAAGTGGACCCCAGCATCCTCTAGGACATATGAGAAAATAGGATTTTAATACCTACCGGTAAATCCTTTTCTCCTAGTCCGTAGAGGATGCTGGGCACCTGACCCAGTGCGTACTTTACCTGCAGTTAGTTCTTTATAGTTACACAAGTTGTGTTTCATTTGTTTTCAGCATGTTGCTGTAAATGGTTCATGCCTGTTGGCGTGTGTCATGTTGAATGCCATGTTGTGCGGCATGGTTGAGGTGTGAGCTGGTATGTATCTCACCATTAGTATAAAAGTAAATCCTTTCTTCGAAATGTCCGTCTCCCTGGGCACAGTTCCTATAACTGTGGTCTGGAGGAGGGGCATAGAGGGAGGAGCCAGTTCACACCCTTCAAAAGTCTTAAATTGCCCATGGCTCCTGCGGAACCGTCTATACCCCATGGTACTGAAGTGGACCCCAGCATCCTCTACGGACTAGGAGAAAAGGATATACCGGTAGGTATTAAAATCCTATTTGTTTTTTCAAGTTTTGCAAATTCTGCTCCATTTGTATACTTATTGAAACATAATTCCTTAGAGTAAGGTATGTAAATAAAAGCAAAGAAACAATAATATGTAATGTTTGACCACTTCAAAATCAAAAAAACACAATTTTTTTCTTTTTGATAAAAATTTTACTGTTGTTTCCGAATTAAAATATTTTGACTCCAAAAAAAAGTGTGTTTGTTAAAACATATACCAATAATTGCTGTTGTGTAGGGTTTAGAGCAGAGGTTCTCAAACTTGGTCCTCGGGAGCCCACACAATGCATGTTTTGCAGGTAACCCAGCAGGTGCACAGGTGTATTAATTACTCACTGACACATTTTAAAAGGTCCACAGGTGGAGCTAATTACTTCACTTGCGATTCTGTGAGGAGACCTGCAAAACATGCACTGTGTGGGCCCCCGAGGACCGAGTTTGAGAACCTCTGGTTTAGAGGCTAGAATTCACACTATCTCTAGTTGAATATATTTGAACACAGTTATGGGCATTAGTCAATGTTTGAAGAAAAACACTATGGTGTCTTTAAGATAATAATTGCTAAATTACCACAAGATCATTTGACCAATTAAGTGATGATTCAATTGATTTACAATTGTCGAGTAGTTTCTTTAATTTGTGTGCAGGAAAGTAGGTTGTGCAATTTTTAAGGGAAAAATACTGTTGTTTGTAATTTGTAATATGTACGCAAAAATTGCGATTATTAGGATGGTTTTAGCAATATTTGCACATTTCACAAGGCCACCTTCTTTTTGTTAAATTAAATTAGTGTTGCAGTTATTCCGTTTGGGTGTGCTTTCGCAATTTTGCTTTTGCTCGCAATTTTTGCTAATTCTTAATTTTTGCAATCCTTACTGAATTTTCCCCAATATCAGTTAATATTTTTCATTTTTTTTTTAAATTTTTTTATAACCGCATTTACTTTCAAAGACCTGTGAGAATTTAAACATATTATAACATTCAGCAATAAAATCAAAGTTACTAAATCCACATTCTCTCTTCAACACAGTTGATCAACAATGAAAGTTCCTAATGGCTAGAATTTGCTATACTAGTGTTTACTAGCTGTATTATTCTCAAGCTTTTAACCTGAAACATATCATTACCGTTCTATACACAGATTTTATTTGACAGTGTCAAAATTAATTTAATTTCCGATGGAAAAAAAGACAAAGGCCCCAGCCACTGATTTATGCCGTGTGGAAGAGCAATCTAATGCAGGAGAGGCAGAGTGACTGAATGGCGCAATCAGTCATTCTTCCTTCCACATCTGACAGCTATTGTCAATAAACTAAATCAAAGTTATTGCAGGGGAGGGTAATTTGATGGAGTGAAGAAAAGAAAACGGGGTCCTATTCAAATGTGGTAAATTATACAAACAGGTCTGTTTTCCATTTCCACAATGTTATAAATTTTATCTTTTCAAATCCACAAAGTATTGCAGTCGGGCAGTTGAATGAAATATTAGCAATAGAAAAATCATTCTAGTTAGTCTCAATTCAACCTCAAACTTTAATAGAAATAGCCTGTCGTTTTTGATTAAGTGTGATATCACTGATGGAACTTTGAATTTTAACTTAGGGAGAGAGAAAATTGCTTGGTCTCTATACCCTTCTCTGAATGAAGTAGGAATTTCACTTTAACTTCATGTGCCTGTCAGAGACTTACTGGTAATGTCTACAACAAACAATTTACCTTCGAAGAAGTATAAAAATGGTGCTTTCAAAGCATTTAACATTTTTTCAAAGGTTAAATTAGCTTTTAAGATCTGCTAGCATTTTGTTTTTTACGATGGCAGTTTTGTTGAGATTGGCAGTCAATTTTGCAATTTGAGAACACTTAGCAAATTAAGAATTTGAGTGCAGAATTTTTGCTATCACTAAGTGAGCAATTAGGTCCTACTGACACATATTTTTATTACAATTTCCATTCATAGCATTTACAGTACTTGCAATTGCAAGACCAGGCGGATGCTCTGCTGGGTCATTTGATGAATAATTTCTTTTATAAAGAGGCAGCCAATCAGGTGTGTTCACAACACCTGATTGGCTGCCTCTTTATAAAAGAAATTCATCAAATGACCCAGCGGAGCATCCGCCTTGTCTGTATTGTTTTTATTCCCCCGTGATTCCTTTGCTGAAAAAAAATGAATGTGATTATAGGTATGTCATTAATTTAACTACCACTATTTTTTTTTCAACATATGATAAGCACATGTAAAGTAACATCATCACAGGGAGTAGACTTTTATAAGTCCCAAATTGGGTCTTCCCTCTAGCCCGTAACCCAGGCCCAGATTTATTACGCCTTGGAGAGTGATAAATTGCACAGTGATAAAGTACCAACCAACCAGCTCCTAACTGCCATGTTACGGGCTGTGTTTGAAAGATGACAGCTAGTAGCTGATCGGTTGGTATTTAATCTCTATCCACTTCTGGAGATAGTATTAGCTACCGAGAACAGGCTCCAGAATGTATTACATTCCAGAACTTGGTAAATTTGGCAAAACTGCTCCAATCACACCTTCAACCCCCCCCCCCCCCCCCCCCCAACACACACACCCGCCCCCCCTAAGGCAAATTGAAGGAATACTGTACATTTATAGTTGTTCCTTTGAAAATTTATGTTTTCGAGTTATATTCTGCAAATTTAGTCTGGTTAATAGACCTCGTAGCCTCACAAAATGAAATGCCATGTTTATAAATTGCTTGTACAGTTGTATGAAATGTGGATGAGGAAGTGGAAACTATCACAAAGATAGATGCAACTGGCCTTCAGAGGGACACAATAAGCATACAAAATTGTCTGACCCACCAACTGCATCAGAGAAGCAGAACATTCCCAATATTCTAAAACAATATGCATACTCGTACAGGTTGAGTATCCCTTATCCAAAATGCTTGGGACCAGAGGTATTTTGGATATGGGATTTTTCCGTATTTTGGAATAATTGCATACCATAATGAGATATCATGGTGATGGGACCTAAATCTAAGCACAGAATGCATTTATGTTACATATACACCTTATACACACAGCCTGAAGGTCATTTTAGCCAATATTTTTTATAACTTTGTGCATTAAACAAAGTGTGTCTACATTCACACAATTCATTTATGTTTCATATACACCTTATACACACAGCCTGAAGGTCATTTAATACAATATTTTTAATAACTTTGTGTATTAAACAAAGTTTGTGTACATTGAGCCATCAAAAAACAAAGGTTTCACTATCTCACTCTCACTCAAAAAAGTCCGTATTTCGGAATACTACGTATTTCGGAATATTTGGATATGGGATACTCAACCTGTACTGTGAAAAAAAAGTGTCACATATGATAGACTAAATATGTCACTGAAAAGGCAATACCAGAGAGTGCCATGACCACTAACTCCACATCCACTTACCTCCAACACCATCACTTGCAATCTTACAAGAAAAGTATCAAGCAAGTTTCCAAGTCAAGAATAGAAAACCATGCATCATGAAAGAAGGTTAGTCATCATCACAAGTCAAAAATCAATGCTTTGGTATTTTTATAGAAGACATAAATAACATGGTATTAGTTATATGGGGCATACAGTAAGTGCAGAAAGAAAATTTTAAAGATCAAAGCTCAGTGTATCAGCACTGAACAAACTAATAGAAAGGCATCTTAGTCTGCTTTTCAAGAAAAATAAGACAAACCAGATGATACTTCCAAAAATAAAATGAACTATTTAATTGTACAGTATGTCTAGCATTTTTCGTCGTTGTTGATGGTGATGAGGATGATGATGTCATCCACATCCCTTTTGCCTTCAATGCTTTAGAAAAAAATAATGAAAAAAATTATATAAAAATTAAGCATTGTCTTGCCATCTTATGTTTCCTCAGTTTGGGTCAGATATCACAAACAGTGAAAAAAATGCTCTTACAAGTTAACAAAGATAAACAAATTGCCACAACATTAGCTCACACACAGAAATATATTGGTATTATGCTTAAGAGACCTGTTGGTGATGTACTAAGCCTGGGAGTGTGGTAAAGTGGAAAAAGATAAAGTACCAGCCAATCATCTCCAAACTGATCATGTTACAAGCTGTGGGGTCCAGGAGCATTGTAAGAGAGGGCCCTCGTGCAGTCTCCATTACGTGCCACCTCCGTTGCAGGAGATTCTGGGCTTCAAAAAAGGGTGAAGCTGCAAGAGAAAGTAATTTTCTCTTACGTCCTAGGGGATACTGGGATGGATTAGTACCATGGGGTATAGATCGGGTCCATTGGAGCCTGGTACTTTAAGAAATGTGCAGTGTGTGCTGGCTCCTCTCCTCTATGCCCCTCCACCAGACTCAGTTTAGAAAAATGTGCCCAAGGAGCCAGGTGCATTCTCTGGAGTGCCAGAGAGTTTTCTTCAGGAATTTTTTTAGTTTATTATTTTCAGGCAGCACTGGCTGGCACCAGTCTGCCTGTATCATGGGACTTAGGGGGGGGTCCGAACCAACCTCCTATAGGGTTAATGGTTTGTATCCCTACTGACAGGACATTAGCTCCTTAGGCACTGTTTCACAAGCTCCCAGGGTGTGCACACACGCCAGCAGCATGCTGCCACTCCTAACAGATGCTGAAAAAGACGCAGTGCGGTGAGTACTAACAGTGGGGTCCCAGTTAGTGGGTGCCCAGTGAAAATGATGGCATAATGGCGTGGCGGTCACCAGGCTGCGGGCTGCAGTGCCCGCAGTGGACACCAACACTGGTGCTGAAATAAAGGGGTTTTTAAACTCCATTTTACACTGCATGTGTTACAATAAAGCCAGTATAATCATATAGGGACTGCAAGCCATTGAGGTGTCGGGGCTTCCCGAAGAGCGGGGCCAGCGGCTCAAAGGCGCCATTTCCAGCTGCTGCTAACTTCCCGGCTGCATGCAAGCGCTGCTCCTCCACAGACCCTGCTAAATCACCAATTGTACTGGTACCAGGGGGTTTTATAGAAAGGGGGGAGCATATGAGTGGCTCTTCCACATTCAGCCTTACTAAGGCTCTGAATTATACCCAGCAGAGGTGCCTCCAATGCAGCTAGAAGAAATAGAGGTAAGTCCCATAAACCAGCGGCTGCCGGTTCTCTGGACCAGGCCTCCGGATCCTACTCTACTAAGCCCTCCGCGGGACAGTTGGCACCAGCTGCAGGAGAAATTTCAGATGGGTGCTTGACTTCAACATCTCTCCCATGTGTGGGCAAAATCCTGCTGGGACCCATGGGTGAGGGACCTCATATCCCAGGGTTACCGGTTTGGAATTTCAAGCACCCCCTCCTCTCAGATTCTTCAAGTCAAACTTACCAGCTTCACCTGTAGCAGGAGTTACCTTGCAGGACACCATTCAAAAACTACTACAGACAAAGGTTTTTGTTCCAGTACCTCCTCTGTTACACAACAGGGGATTTTATTCAAGTCTGTTTGTGGTACCAAAACCAGACAATTTGGTGTGGCCAATCTTGAAACTCAAATCTCTGGACCCGTATCTTCGGGTGTTCAAGTTCAAGATGGAATCTCTAAGGGTGGTGGTCTCTGGGCTGGAAGAAGGGGAATTCCTGGTATCCCTGGATTTCAAGGATGCCTATCTACACATCCCAATATGGCCCCCTCATCAGTCTTATCTCAGATTCTCTGTTCTGGACCACCATTTCCAGTTTCAGGCCTAACCCTTTGGTCTCCACAGCCCCAAGGGTATTCACAAAAGTCATGGCGGAGACGATGATGCAACGCTGCATGAGGGTCATCAACATAGTTCCCTACTTGGATGATCTCCTGATAAAGGCAGTGTCCAGGGAGAGTCTGCTGAACAGCATCAACTTGGCTACTTGACTTCTTATGGATCATGGTTGTATCCTAAATTTCCAGAAATCTCACCTGGAACCATCACAAAGGATTCAGTTAATGGGAATGATACTGGATACGGTATCTCAGAAAGTGTTCCTCCCCATGGACAAGGCATTGACAATCCAGGCTATGGTCCGCTCGGTGCTCAGACCCCACAGGGTCTTTGTTCACCTTTGAATCCGCCTACTGGAAAAGATGGTGGCCTCCTACAGGGCAATCCAGTATGACAGGTTCCATGCCCATCCGTTCCAGCTGGATATGCTAGACAAGTGGTCAGGTTCTCACCTGCACATGCACCAGAGTATAGCTCTGTTGCCAAGAGGACGGATAACCCTGTTATGGTGGCTACAAGTCTCTCACCTTATGGAAGGCCGGAGTTTTGGAACCCAGTCTTGGACTCTGCTGACAATGGATGCCAGCCTCCGAGGCTAGGGGGCAGTGACCCAAGGGGCTCAGTTCCAGGGAAAGTGGTTGAGTCAGGAATCTTTGCTCCCGATAAATGTTCTGGAACTTAGATCAATTTACAATGCTCTTCTGCAGGCCTCCTGTCTTCTACAAAATCAGGCCATACAAGTACAGTCGGACAACGCCACGGCGGTGGCGTACATAAACTGACAGGGCGGAACAAGAAGCAGGGCCGCAAAGGGAGAGGTATCATGGATACTCCTCTGGGCAGAAGCCAATGCAAAGGCCATCTCAGCCATATTCATCCCAGGCATGGACAACTGGGAAGTGAACTTCCTCAGCAGGCACGACCTCCATCCGGGGGAATGGGGCCTTCATCCTCAGGTGTTTCAGCAACTGGTACACCGGTGGGGCTGTCCACAGATAGATGTGATGGCTTCTCATCTCAACAAGAAGCTGCATTGTTACTGTTCCAGGACGAAGGATTCGCAGGCTGCAGCAGTGGATGCTCTGACATCACCGTGGAGTTACCAGTTTGTATACCTGTTTCCTCCAATCCCGATCTTCCCCAGAGTTCTAAAAGGACTCAAAAGGGAAAATGTTAAGGCACTTCTAATTGCCCTGCAATGACATCGACAGGCCTGGTATGCGGACCTCCTGACCATGTCTCTAGAGGAACCATGGCCTCTACCACTTTTCAAGGATCTTCAACAAGGCATATTCGTCTATCCAGACTTACTGTGGCTTTGTTTGATACCTTGGAGGTTGAAAGGGAGATACTAGCCAGGAATGGGCTTCCCTCCAGGGTTATCACGACTATGGTCCAAGCCCAGAAGGTGGTCATGTCTAAGTAATACCACTGAATCTGGAAGAAATAAGTTTCATGGTGTGAGGGTAGAAAATATTCTACTGTGGATTTACAGTTTGGCTCTGTTTTCTGCTCTTCCTGCAAGCAGGCGTGGATATGGGCTTAAGGTTGGGCTCCCTTAAGGTTCAGATTTCAGCCCTCTCCATATTCTCTCAGAAGCAATTGGCTGTAATTCCAGAAGTGCAGACTTTCCTGAAGGGTGTCCTCCGCATTCAACCACCCTTTGTCCCTTGCATTGCTCCATGGGATCTCAATGTGTTCTTGACTTTTCTCAAATCGGACTGGTTTGAACCTTGACACAGGGTGGAATTGAAGTATCTTACTGGAAGACTGTTATGTTACTGGCTATGCGCGTGTCAGAATTGGGGGCCTTATCCTGTAAGTGCCCTTATTTGATTTTTCACAAGGATGGGCATAGCTGAGGACTCGCCCACAGTTTTTGCTGAAAGTGGTATCGGCTTTTTACATTAATCAACCGATAGTGGTTCCGGTTCTGTCTGACACATCGGTTGCTCCAAAATCTTTGGACATGGTTCGGGCTTTGAGGATTTAGGTCAAGAAGACAGCTCATCACAGGAAGTCTGACTCGCTTTTGTACTTTATGATGCTACCAAAATTGGATGTCATGCTTCTGAGCCCAATGGCTCAGATTGCCCATTCAACAGGCCTACTCTTCTGCGGCATTGCCACTGCTGGGTTCTGTTCAGGCCCAATCTCGCACGAAATCATGCATTGGCCCCCACAGGTAAAAACCTCAAACACATATGCCCCACAGTGCCAGATACACATATGCCCCCACAGTGCCAGATATGCCCCCACAGTGCCAGGTATGCCCCCACAGTGCCAGATACACATATGCCCCCACAGTGCTATATATGCCCCCACAGTGCCAGATATACCCCCAAAGTGCCACATATGCCCCCACAGTGCCACATATGCCCCGATAGTGACATGTGCCCACAGTGCCAGATATGCCCCCACATTGCTATATATGCTTCCACAGTGCCACATATGACCCCAGAGTGCCAGATAGGGCTCCACTGTGCCAGATATGCCCCCACAGTGCTACATATGCACCCACAGTGCCACATATGCCCCCACAGTGCTGCTCACCATTTTGCTGCTGTGGTGAGAGAGTGCAGCACACGCCTCTTCTGCCTTCCGCCGTGCCCCGGGCCCTAAGTCTGGTCTCTGGCGGTGACAGCAGTGTGTATATCTCAAATCAGGTGCCGTTCCACGACCTCTGATTGGCTAATGATCCAGCAACTGATTTGAGATATACACTCCGCCATCACCACCAGAGACCAGACTTAGGGGCAGGGCGGCAGGCAGGGGAGGCACGCACTGCACTCTCCTCACCTCTGTGGATGGATGGTGGATCGCAATCAACTGGTTGCATGTCTGTGGTCGACCAGTCGATTGCGATCAACTGTTTGGCCACCCCTGCTGTAGGGGATACTGGACGCCCACCTCAGTGCTTCGTGTTTACTGCTTACCAGGTTGTAAGTACTTGGTTGAGTCTGCTGTTGCTGTCCCTATTACTGTTTGAGTTAGCGTTGCTATCCTTTTGGTTTGGTTAGCATTGCTATCCTTTGTTCTGGTTAGCGCAGCTATCGTTTCCTGTTTTTGTGTGTTGGTTCGTTACCTCACCACTGTTGTTATATGTTTTCCTTCTCTCAACGTATGTCCATCTCCTCGTGCACAGTTTTCCTAGACTGAGTCTGGTGGAGGGGCATAGAGGGTAGGAGCCAGCACACACTGAACAATTCTTAAAGTGCCAGGCTCCAATGGACCCAATCTATACCCCATGGTACTAATCCATCCCAAAATCCCCTACAGACTATGAGAAAAGGAATTACCGGCAGGTATTAAATTTCAATTAAAACAGATAATTGACAAGTGCCCCTACCATTTAGGGCTATGTGTGGCTCCCCCTCTGCACACACCTAGTTACAGCCCTGCTATCATGTGGAGCAATATAAACTGGAGGCACTATATTGTGGCATAATACAAACTGGCAGCCCTGCAATTTGGCATACAATTAACTGGTGGGAATGTAATGCAGCATAATAAGAACTGGGGTACTATACAGTGGCATAATATGAATTGGGAGCACTGTACTGTGGCATAATATAAAGTGGGAAAATACTGTGGCATAATAAAAACTGGGACACTGTAATGTTTGCACAATTCGAACTGTGGGCACTACAGTGTGACAGAACTGGGGGAACTGCAATGTGGCATATAGTATATGATCTATGGGCAGTGCAATATGCATAATATGTACTGGGGACCCTTTGTGGCATAATGTGAACTACTGCACTATGTGATAAAATTGATACTGGCAGCTCTATTTTGTGTCTTATTGTGAACTGGAGCCACTACAATGTGGCATAATATGAACTGGGGCACTGTGTTATAATGTGAAAAAGGGTACTATATGGGAAATAAAATGAACTAGGTCACTACTATGGGCATACAATAAACTAGGGCACTACTATGATCATAAAAGTAACTAGGTCAGTCACTACTATGGGGCATAAAATTAACTTGAGCACTTCTATGGGGCATAAAGATTTGCTGCATTGAGTGGTGTTCAAAATGTTACTACGGGGCCACAAATTTCTGGCTATGCCCCTGAAGTAATATATTTACTTTATATAACAAATTTTTGCATCCGTGGTATAATAAAAATAGATGCAATAATTATAAAATCACATATTTCTAAAGATGACATTTTCCCTTTTACCAAACTTGGCTGCAGGGTAACACATAAAACTTGCTCTAATATTTAACACTATGAAATCATCTTTGAGTTATGCGGAAAACAAAAACTTTGAAAAATTGAGTATTTAAATGTAAATTGTTTGAAATGTCAGAAAACAGAAAATCTTAAATGTAAGGTCTTGTAACAAGATTAAAAGGGCAACTTAAAATAAAATTTACAAATCAATTTTTTTTATTGAACATGTTTATTTCTAATAACAATACGAAAGTGAGTGAAAAGGTCAATGTCTGCCAGTCAGTAATGCCAATAATATTGGCAGACCACAGCAGAAAGTTATCCTAAAGGTTATTTACAAGAAATACTTTAACATTAAGTAGAAAAGCACATTTCATTTCAATTACTGTATCAAAAGCTAAATACACAATGGCCCTCATTCCGAGTTGTTCGTTCGGTATTTTTCATCGCATCGCAGTGAAAATCCGCTTAGTACGCATGCGCAATGTTCGCACTGCGACTGCGCCAAGTAACTTTACTATGAAGAAAGTATTTTTACTCACGGCTTTTTCTTCGCTCCGGCGATCGTAATGTGATTGACAGGAAATGGGTGTTACTGGGCGGAAACACGGCGTTTCAGGGGCGTGTGGCTGAAAACGCTACCGTTTCCGGAAAAAACGCAGGAGTGGCCGGGGAAACGGTGGGAGTGCCTGGGCGAACGGTGGGTGTGTTTGTGACGTCAACCAGGAACGACAAGCACTGAAAGGATCGCACAGGCAGAGTAAGTCTGGAGCTACTCTGAAACTGCTAAGTAGTTAGTAATCGCAATATTGCGAATACATCGGTCGCAATTTTAAGAAGCTAAGATTCACTCCCAGTAGGCGGCGGCTTAGCGTGTGTAACTCTGCTAAATTCGCCTTGCGACCGATCAACTCGGAATGAGGGCCAATGTTCATAGTTTTAGTAATCAGGTACTTATGTGTTTAACACGCTCTTGCTCATATGATCTGGACATCAAGAATTGGATTTGCTATTGTTGAGCAGAATAAGTTCAATATCCTAGAAATTGTAGCTTCTCCAGACATACCAGGGGAAATTTTGTGAAATACAAAAGCTGTATACAGTAGATAACCTATGAACAAAGAAGCAATATAAAAAAAATAGTCCCAAAAGTTATACACCTTAAAAGTCTCTTATTTTTATGAGGTTTTATACCTACTTACCAGATGAAAATACTTTTCTTGTCACAAAGCATTCCCCTTATATTTCTCCTGTGACAGTACAAGTATACAAGCTGTAAAGCCGCATTTCCTGCCCAACCAGCCATTAGACCTTGTAGCAAAATGGTTAAGCACGAGTGTGGTCAAGGGGAGGTTCCAAGTACCTGTTACCATGGGTGCAAAGAGGAGTGGGTGAGTGATAATTAACAAGGCCCAGGCTTTTTCGAGGAGCCTGACGAGGACCTGGGACAGCTGTTAAGGAGGACAAATGCTTTGGCCTCATGGTGGCATGCACAGTCCCCTCAGTATCACCTGTGCCTGCCGTACGGCATGTAGCGATGCTGCTGCATGTAATACAGCAACTAAGACATCACACAGTTCCAAAAGCTTTTTGCTTTATGTTGCATTTTTTAATTTATATATTGAGGTTCCATTAATTCTCAGGTAGTGAACTGGAAACAGTGTGTTTGGGCAAGTTATTCTACTATGGCTGTCTTTTATAAACATAAACACAATACAACAGCACTATTCACATACCAATCACATAAATGTTTGAAACAGGTACCAGTTATCAAAGAATGTAATCAGGTACAGTTTATTATTCCTTATGATCGAATATCGCACCAAAAGGAATTATTTTTCTATGGCATTGATCAAACAGATTATGCTGCAACAGTGAAGCGATGGCTATTACACTTATTTAGTGTGACATCTGAGGCCAAGACAGCACTGTTTTATGGGTCATGATTTGTGATACTGCCTCTACAGAAGACCATTGTTGCAGTTCTTGTTATTTTTCCTTAGGACAACACTAAACAAAGTATTTTTGCATATAAACCAACAGTCCAAATGTTACCATTTGCATTGGCGTAGATTTTCTCCATACCATAGTTTCCAACAGATTTATTTTAACATACTGCACACTGTAATATCCAAAAAGTTTATTTGTACCCCATGTATTTACAAATATAATACATATATTATAAATCAATTTATTTAACCTATTGAATAAATTATCCAAATGAAACGAATCCCCACACCAAATGAAAAAATATCAACTGGGAACGAAGCTAGGAAACCAGGCCTGCTCCCATAGTGCCCTACTCCCAGTGCACCATAAATAAATTGTCCTAACTGGTTGTAAACCTGGGGCCTAATTCAGACCTGATCGTAGCAGCAAATTTATTAGCAGATGGGCAAAACCATGGGGCTAATTCAGACCTGTTTGCTCGCTAGGTTTTTTTTTGCAGTCCTGCGTTCGCATAGTTGCCGCCCATAGGGGAGTGTATTTTTGCTTTGCAAGTGTGCAAACATATGTGTAGCAGAGCTGTACAAAGAGATTTTGTGCAGTCTCTGAGTAGCCCAGGTCTTACTTAGCCGCTGCGAACACTTCAACCTGTCCGGGACCAGAATTCACGTCAGGAACCCTCCCTGCGTTTTTCCAAACACTCCCAGAAAATGGTCAGTTGACACCCACAAATGCCTTCTTCCTGTCAATCTCCTTGAGAACGCTCGTGCAAACTGATTCTTCACACAAACCCATTGCTGAGCTGCGATCCACTTTGTACCCGTGCGATGCGCCTGCTCATTGCGGTGCATATGCATGCGCAGTTTAGACCTGAACTCCCGCTGTACGAAAATGCAGTCTAGCAATCATGTCTGAATTAGCCACCATGTGCACTGCAGAGGGGGCAGAAATAACGGGCATAGAGAGTTAGATTTGGGTATGGTATGTTCAAACTTAAATCTAAATTGATGTGTAAAAATAAAGCAGTCAGTATTTACCCTGCACAGAAACAATATAACCCCCCCCCCCCCAAATGTAACTTTCTCTGCACATGTTATATCTGCTCCCACCTGCAGTGCACATGGGGGGTAATTCTGAGTTGATCGCAGCAGGAATTTTGTTAGCAATTGGGCAAAACCATGTGCACTGCAGGGGAGGCAGATATAACATGTGCAGAGAGAGTTAGATTTGGGTGGGGTGTGTTCAATCTGCAATCTAAATTGCAGTGTAAAAATAAAGGAGCCAGTATTTACCCTGCACAGAAACAAAATAACCCACCCAAATCTAACTCTCTCTGCACATGTTATATCTGCCTTCCCTGCAGTGCACATGGTTTTGCCCAATTGCTAACAAAATTCCTGCTGCGATCAACTCAGAATTACCCCCATGGTTTTTCCCATCTGCTAACAAATATGCTGCTACGTTCAGGTCTGAATTAGGCCCCTGGTTCCCATGGCTTTTCTACAATGTTGTAAATAATTCCTATTAATATAAAAATAATTGTTATCCAGAATGAAAGATACAGTATGCTATTTACAATGTATTATTTTAATTTGCCACTTTTATCTGTGGTATCTGAAAAGCATTTAACAGCTTGTAAACCTTTATTTTGATCTATTGTTATATATATATATATATATATATATATAGAGTAGGTTACTTGCGTCGGCAGTCCCTGAAATGGGTGTAGTATGGTATGCCAGCGGCCGGGCTCCCGGCGACCAGCATACCGGCACCGGGAGCCCGACCGCCGGCATACCGACAGCGTAGTGAGCGCAAATGAGCCCCTTGCGGGCTTGCTGCACTCGCCACACTGCGGGCACAGTGGGGCGCTACGTGCGCCATGCTATTTATTCTCCCTCCAGGGGGTCGTGGACCCCCACGAGGGAGAATACCTGTCGGTATGCCGACTGTCGGGATTCCGGCGCCGGTATACTGTGCGCTGGGATCCCGACACTCTGCAACCTGAAGACCACCCCCTGAAACAGTCATCCCATCACCATACACATGCCTCACAATCTGACAGAACCCTGGCTATATACTCCCTGCACTCACCTGATACTCCTGTGTGACTGTTCTTTTGAATTAGCCTATAATGTAGCCAACGAAAAGCAGAAAGTCACAGAACAGGTAAGCCATCATATAATCCAATATACTGTGTTCCTACTGAAATCTACATAACGAAAGTTATAGAAATACCTTTGCAGTCCCTGGGGGTATATTTTTTATAATGATCACCAAGATAATTCACACTGATGTTAGTTTTAGCAATTTAATTTCCCACAACCAAATTGTGCACTCTGAGGTTTCTTCCCTTCATCAGACCTTTATTTTTATTTGCTTCCTGCAGGGCTATCCACATGTCATGTGCTGACACTTTCCTAACAATTATATAATACACATGTCGTTCCACAGCTAGGCCAGTGGCTTCTATAGCTCTATCCACTTCATCAGGATTTCGAGTCTCAACTGGATCATTTGTGATCTTCCTTAACTGTTCCCACTTCAGCTGCATTTCCATAGCAAATTATTACATGGCATAATTATCTGATTATCTCAATTCTGCAAAGCTCATGATGACTGCTACACTAGCAAAACCATGCCATGTAAATGATTGCCGCTTTAAAAAAACATCTGAAATCAGCCGGCATCCAGCACCTCTGGCAATTGTGGAAGCTATTACATATCGTGTCATGTATCTAACCCTCTAATAGAGTAAAAATGTATAATGTGAGTGCACTGTCTGGAATTGACATTAAAGGAAGGGCTGGGGCCCACCGGGGATTTCCTCTGTACCTCTGTAGACCAATCCGACCCTGTGTATGTATGTATATATAGATATATATATACTGTATATACATATAAAACTGAAGCAATAAATAAGACTTTTTCACAGGAAGAAAGTTTAAAGGTTTTCTTCACCAAAGTAAAGTTTAGGGATGTATATAAAGTAAACTCTTATGCCAGGTTAGCTTAAAAAAATAACATTAAATTAAATCTGTTGCAGAACATTTATCTTCCAATCCCAGATAAATCTATGACTATTGAACCTTACAAAAATAACTCGATATAACACTCTGCAGTATGATGAAGTCAGCTATCTGTGGAATATTCTTCAAGTTTCCCAATTTCTCAGTTCAAAAGATCCATTTTTAGTGAATCACTGTAGCTGTAAGTAATAAAACAAAAAACCTACTTTGTTTGTTATTTTTGATTTTGGTTACTGTGCAGATTACTTGCTGTCACAATAAAACCCACATCACCTTTTCTGTAGACATTCCGTAAGTATATCAATGCTCCAATTATTATGCTGATTCATGTAAATACATGGAAACTTATTTAAAATATTTATAACAGGAAAACTAGATGGAAACACTTTTGTTAATGATATTTTATAATACAGGTTGCGTATCCCTTATCCAAAATTCAAAATCCCACATTTTTGGGTCCCCTGCTGAGATAATTACTTATATATTATATATTATGTGTATATATAGATATATTATATAGATATATAATATAATATACATATATATGTGTCATTATCTCAGTAGGGGAACCAAAAATTTAGGATTTTGAATTTTGGATAAGAGATACTCAACCTGTATATGACTAATGATAATACTATAGTAAATTAATAAAATTGCATTTAGTTTGCAAAATCTGTGTTATTAATAATGCTGCTCATACTGTAGTTTTTTTGTTTTTTTTACATTTTGTAGCATTAGATTGCTTTTTTTATAGCTTTGGCCTTTGTTACTGGACAGATATTCTATGGAAACGATGATATCCTTTAATCCTTGGTGATTTCCATTTAAGGCTTTCACATAACTGTCAAACATTTTATCTACAGATATATCTCCTCAAAGACATGTTTTATAGTCAATGTTTTCATTACATCTTTCCACAAGCTGGTTGTCAGCTTCTCATTGTATACTGCCACACAATTCTCCAAAGAGACCATCATAATTGAATATAAAAGTCTAGACAAGATGGAAACAACGTTTGCTTCCTCCCTGCAAACACTTTTATACATCATGTCAGTGAGTAACTCTCTTTAACATATTGAATATTTGAACTTTTTCCTCTGTTACATTGTATGAACCGTACATTATGGTGTAAATATGCTGTCGCCTTTCATGTCGCTTTTCACGCATGAGGTTTTACAAGTCCTTTCTCGCAGCTTTAGGTGTGAACATCAGAAGGTCAAATAATGTGACAATGAAACTTTAAAAGCATTAAAAGTCTCAGCAACCTGTCGAAAGAAGCATTAAAATGAAGGAATGGGGAAATTTTGGGAACAATATTAAGGAGCTATTATTTTATAAACTGTTGTATCCATGTCACATGCATAGTCGAACATATATAATAAAATAGTGAATAACATGCAATAGAATGTAAGGATATTAAGAAATTGACAGGAAGTTCTGTAACCAGTTACATTTAGCAGAAGTCTGAGCTGATTTCTCATATACCATTATAAATAAAATAATAATTGATTTTAAAATAATTTAGTGAAATATATTGATTTGTTAATTGGTGCCTGTTATTTATAAGGGTGATACATTAAGGTGGACTGTGCTTTGTTTATTAAGTTGTATAGCTGTCAGTCCTTCCTAGCTTGCCCCACCAGCTTGCAGTTCTCTATAATTGATGGTAAACGTCAATATTTTGCAACGGCACTGTTCCTGTCTCAAGTGTCCCAAACAAAGCTGATTGCAGGATAAAGGGACCTAGAATGGATCATTCACAGAGGACCTCTCATATCTATTATTCCATCTTTCTGTCTGTCTGTAGTATTGAGCTCGATTGTCATCTAGGGTGAGTGGCTGAAAGCTGAGTGGTCTACTGTAACTCCTGCTCATGGTTATAGAACAAGAATAGATGGTATTTGGGTGCACTGGTGTCTTAAACTGGTGAGCAGGATGTGGCTGCTCATGACTGGAGGCCCTGGTGGAGCAGCCGGAGTCTTAATGGAACCAGTGGATAGTTACTGAGCAAATAGGTACAACCAGATAAGTCTGATAGGTGAATTCACTGGAATGCTGCAGTTGCCAGAATGGATCCGGAAAACTGTAGTATCCACAACGGAGCTGGATTAGATGCAGACTAGATGAGGGTGCTGGCTGGTACGTGGAAATTGATTGAGACCCGGTCTCCACCCCCGCAATGGAGTTTGGGCTTAGCTGCCCCAAAGTGCAGGCCACAGCCCTCTGACTGGGTTTCCCAGTACTGGTGCCAGAATAGCACAAATGGAGGGAGATAGCAGGAACCAGGATGATACTGGATGATGGATCACTGGGATGAAACCATAATAACAGGAGCACCATAATGGAACCTATGGTACTCGATATTATTGGACTGGAACTGATGGTACAGATTATCGGACTGGAACCAATGGTTCAGGTTATCAGAAGAGAATCAATGGTATATGTTATCAGACTAGAACTGATGGTACAGATGTCAAAGTCAGAAAATATCATGATGCACACTGCCATATTTGCACCTCATACAGGTCCGCGCTGCGCATGCGTGCGCTCTCCCGTGCGTGCGCATACTCGCTGTTGCGGGCACCCGCGGGCGCGCAGTATGTGCATTTACGGTAGAGTTCATGTGTTCGTAGCGTGCGACTCAATCGTTACATATTTTCACTATATAATGTATTTTGTAGATTATGGTCCCTTTGATAGAATCTGAAAGTTTAGTTAATGTAGCATGTTCATGGACAGAGAAATCCCTCTTTGTTTGATACGAAGGGTCAGACAGGAGTAATACAGTGGTGTTTAGTATCCATCGGAAGAGTATTTAATTAGCAATATTCCGGTGTTGGTTTGAAGCGAATTAATCGCTCGTGCGAATAGTTATGGACATAAGAAGTTTATGTCCATTTACTATTATTTGCACTTACTTATCCATGCGGCGGGAAACCTAGTTTCCCACCCACCTGAGCAGTTGGAAATCGTCACAGCCCACCTGTATGAATCAACCTATGACCTTTTGTTATAATGCGAGGAGGAATTCCTGTGTCCAATGAACAATGAGATTGTAGGGACCATTGAATTGTATTGTGTGTGGGGCATAAATAGACAAGCCGATCACATCCAGCTCTCACTCTTCAACGGTTCTCATTGCTGAAAATCGGGAGCTGGATGTCCAGAGGCGCATGCGATCGTTCCCCTCGTGCGTAAGTTTTCTCCGCAATCATATGGTCTTTCTTGTTATTATGGGCCATATCTCTCTCTCTCTCTTCTCCTCTTTCTCTCGTATTCTCTTAAACGTAATAGTATTGTATTGTATTTACTGTGTAGTTACCTGGTTAGTTAGTCTATGTTATATTGTAGTGTGTGACTTGTATTGTATTATTCTTTTTGCAAGTATAACATTCATATAAGGCGTTAGACCCTAAGCACAGTATCTGTGTATTTCTTATAGTGTTAAGTATTCACAGAGCGTCGGTGACGCTCAAACAGCTTTTAAGTTAATAAGGTTATACTGTGTTGCATCTACACCCTATCTCTACACTAAGGTTTTACTGCATATTACATTGTTTATGGTTTAGATTTAAAGGTTTAACATTGTGAGCGTCTGCGCCGCTCGTGATCTCCTCGTGGTCTCGAGCGTCCGCTACGCTGATAGCGTAGCATTACGGTAGTCGCTCACCTATAAGTGTGCCCGATACCAACAGCGTATTCTCGCGAGCGTTTGTGTCGCTCGAGCGGCCCGCTCCCGATACAGCGTCCGCTACGCTATAGCGAACCATTATGTTAGTCGGCAGCCAATAGCGTGCCTGCCTGTGATCTCTTGGCCGTGAGCGAACGTGACGCTTGAGCGTCTCGACCTCGGCTAAGCGATCGCTACGCAACGTGCGTACCCTTACGGTACTCCATACGTAAATAGCGTACAGTGTTCTTAGGCCTCATAAAGGGTTTTAAATAAGATAAATATTTAGCTTTATCAATTGGCGGCTCGTCCTGTCCTTCACATATCTCTGCTAGGTAATTTCAGCAGACATTATCCATCAGCAAAGGGCGGGAGATCATATTCTTCGCAGTGCTGACGGGATAAGCGTCTGCTTCGCTTAGTAAAGGGTGCTGAAGGAATCCGGAACCGGAGGTAAGAACAACACGCTAGTGTCTTTTAAAACTGTTTATTTCTGTCTTGCGTACACACGCACATATCTGCATTTCCTTTTCATTCGTGTATTTTCATATCACTCTCCTGTTTGCCATTCTATAATTGATAAAACGTGCTAAGAGAGATTTGTCGCTATTTCATAGTTAAAGTGTAAAAGTAATGCGTTAAGGGATAAAGTGTAAAGCACACGCAGCTCTACCTAAAGGTACAAGGAGAGATTGGTGTGGGGTTCAGTAGAGGATCGAGGATCATCTACATTGAAAAACGTGTTAGTTGTGTTACGGTGGACATTGGTTTTGTGTACACGTGTCTCTAACAAAGGGCTGAGACTCGCGTACGCAAAGGCCGACGCACGCAGCGTAAATTACGCAACGGAGCGTCTGGGTACGCCCACGTAACTCAAGTCACACGATAGTGTTGATTTTCAACAGGCGATAAATAGCGCAACAGGCGATAAATAGCGCAACAGGCGATAAATAGCGCAAATCTATTTTAATATCCGAAATTTAAATTAACAGATCCTTCTCCAAATTTACAACACATCTGGTCTAAAGAAAAATTTCTGCGCAGAAATAGAAATAGAAACAAAAGTGTACATGTGATGAGTGAGTGTTTTTAAGTTTTACAATTTTGGGGATTGAACCACAGAAATCACAGAGTTCTCGTGAAATTACATACGTGTAAGTGACATGCACGGTGGCTAGGGAGGCATCCCTTGTTAAACATATAAAGAGCATTTAGAGTGTAGCAGACCAGGAGGTCATACTGTAACAGACCAGGAGGTCAGACCAGGAGGTCGCATAACAGACCAGGAGGTCCAGGTACAGCAGACAAGGAAGTCCGCTATAGAGACAAGGCACAACACCAAGAAGGGTTGGTGCAACACCCATATAGGCCATAAAGCTCAGGCTGAAGGAATTCGCAGCTGCTGAATGTCGATTCCACTGGTCGCTCCGTACATAAGATTAGTTGCTTATGTACTGAACGATTGTACCGCACGTAATTGTGTGCATTAGTTAGTCTGACCAGTACCATTTGTGTACGAACCCGGTCATAAACACTATTTGTACATTCTGACGTGATTTGTGTAATTTTTTATTTTTAAAAGGGAAGTTCTCTGGTCACTCAGGAATTATCCAACAACCCCACAGTTACTGGAAAGGGTTAATGCTCTGCGGATCACACCCACATGTTCCAGTAAACGAAGGTTCATAGGGGCCCTGGGTCGAGTACGCCAGCACTATATCAGTGTGTGGGCGTATTGGTCGGCTTGGGCGAGTGAGTGGGGTGCTCGGTAAACCACCACCGTCAACCTATCGTGAATATTTTGGTTTTTTGTAAGGGTTCGCTGCAAGCAACACCTGCAAATTATGGGGGCCAGTTGTTCAGGAAGGGGGCGATCAACCTCGGTTCGGGTTGATTCTATAAACCGACCAATCGGGTCGGCAAGGTACGTAATGTGTGAAAAATACGGCTCACACACAGAAGTTTTATGTGATGAATGGGAGAGAATGACAATGCATGACGGGGAGAAATTCCCAAGAGTAGGTAGCTTCAGCCCAGAAGTGTTAATGAATTTAAGGAGGAGGATATGTCTCATTAAATCAACAAAGAGACGAATCCAACATTATGATTATTTGCAGCTATGGCAACAGGAGGGTGAAATACAGAGAGGATTGGCTCTGGCAGCGGGATCTAATCCTATCAAGAAACTGATAGCCACGGCCCCGCCGCCACCATACATATCAGGAGAGAAATTGGTTGCGGAGAATGACGCATCAGGGGGTAACAAACAGGCACTTAGCAACTGTATAAATGTTAAGGATAATGTTAATAAGTTAACCAATGCAAGTATTAACCCGTGCAAGTTGTACCCTGTTTTGAACTTTCCCCAGGAGTGTGATCAAGAGGACGAATCGGCAACAATATCGGCGCTCTCTCTAGCAGCCACCATATCAGAAACAACAGTAGGCACGGCCCAACCCATAAGATTAGTAACAAAGCCCCCTAGCGGAGGGACAGGTGAGGTCGTATCAACGGGTAAGTACGGCACCATACACTATGCTGAAACCATTTCACCACAGACTGTAGAATCTACACAAAATGATGTTGTTAAACTTGCTCCCGTGAGGGTAATAGCTGTTCCAAATGGGAAAACGGACACTACAGGAGTCACTCCTATCAGGAACATTGCCATGTACAGCCCGTTTTCCCGAATGGAATTAAGAACCATAGTGTCTGAATTCCCTGATCCTAGAAAAGACTTAGTTGCTAGCCAGAAATACATCAGAGACCTAGGGAACACTTTAGAGCCCAATAACAAAGACTGGCAGATATTGCTGAGGGCATGTTTACCCTCCAATGTCGACGCAGCTCAATTCTTAGCTGACTGTGGACTGGATCAGGATGTACCTCTTACAGATGTGTACAACAAAGATAATGTAAAAAGGATAAATTTACAGTTAAAGGAGTATTTCCCAGCTGTAGCCAAATGGAATAGAATTTTTTCCATTAAACAAAAAGAGTCAGAAACAGCTGCTGATTATTTTCACCGGGCATTATTAGAAATGGCAAAATACACTGGCATAGAGGACATTAGGACCAATGCAAATCATCAAGAAGTAGCAGTATCTGTGCTAATGGATGGTTTAAAAGAAGCATTAAAGACAAGGGTACAGACCACGCAACCATGTTGGCGAGGTCTGTCAGTGGCTTCTTTGAGAGAGGCTGCTATTGATCACGACCGGAATATCACCAGACACAGGGAGTCACAAGGTGATAAGTTAATGACCGTAAGTATACAGGCCCTGACCACAAAGCAGCCTTTGTATAGATCACCAAACCCTGTGGGTAAGTCAAATGTGGTAACATGTTATTTTTGTCATAAACAGGGACACATAGCACGAGACTGTAGAGCGAAAAATTCACAAAGATCATACCAACCCCCTAGACAACGACATGACACACGAAATTGGGATCAGGGTCCACAGAGACGGAGTTATGAGCCACATACAGGGAAACAAAAAGATATCCCCCAAAAGGAGACTGGCAAACTCCTGGCAGTTCCCATTTAACCCCTGTCAAAGTCAGAAAAATGTCTCTATACACGTAGTTGCTGCCAGCGGGATTCAGGGAGGTCACCATACCCAATAGGGGTGTGGCCATACCTGGAATCTGCAGCCAGTAAAATTGATTGCAAATCTTGGAAGTGAACCCGAAATTGCAATCAATGTAGCTGGTAAATCATTAAACTTTCTTGTAGACACAGGGGCGGCCAAATCAGTGATAAATTCGACAGTGGGCATGAGAACCACTGGAAAGACAATTCCAGCCATAGGGGTAACGGGAGTAATCCAGCACTACCCTGTTAGCAAACCAGCCGAGATTACAGTAGGGCCTTTACATACCAAGCATTCCTTTTTGCTGGCTGCATCGGCACCGACTAATCTCCTGGGAAGAGACTTATTGTGTAAAATGGGGTGCGTCATTTATTGTACTCCTGAAGGTGTATTCTTGGACATACCTGAGAATCACGCTCAGGAAGTGCGAGACATGTTAGACTCCCCATCAAAATTAATGTCACATACCATTATGACAAATAGGACTCCATCCCAAGTAGAAGAAATGACATCCCAGATACCAGAGTCACTTTGGACTAAAGATGGACAGGACACTGGATTAATGGCAAACGTAGCTCCGGTAGTTGTACAAGTAAAAGATGGTAGGATAGCTCCAAAAATCGCACAGTACCCTCTGAAGCCAGAGGTGGAGTTAGGAGTTTATCCCGTAATAGAGCGCTTGCTACAACAGGGCATTCTGGTAAGAACGTCCAGCACTGCCAATAGTCCCATCTTCCCTGTGAAAAAGAGTGGGGGGAGGGGTTACCGGCTAGTGCAGGATCTAAGGGGGATTAACAAAATAGTTGAGAGTCAGTTCCCCGTAGTGCCAAATCCATCTGTCATCCTTATGCAAATACCTCCCACTGCGAAATTTTTCACTGTTATTGACCTCTGCTCCGCTTTCTTTTCGGTACCTTTGCACCCTGACAGCCAATATTTGTTTGCATTCACATACAGGGGAGTCCAATACACATGGACTCAATTACCACAAGGTTTCATAGACAGTCCAAGTATATTTTCCCAGGCTTTGCATGATTGTTTACAGTCTTTCCAACCAGAGAATGGATCAGTATTAATACAGTACGTGGATGATTTACTACTGTGTTCTGATTCATTGGAAGCATCCCTGAAGGATACGAAACAGCTCCTGTTTCATCTTTCAGACACAGGACACAAGGTTTCCAAATACAAGTTGCAATTATGCCAAACTAAGGTAAAATATTTGGGACACTGTCTAACACAAGGACTGAGACACCTGACCGCTGATAGAATTCAAGCAATTAGAGACATGACTCTGCCACAAACCCAGCAACAGATCAGAACATTTTTAGGATTGTGTGGGTATTGCCGTAACTGGATCCCAGGGTTTTCCATTCTAGCGTTACCTTTGCAGGAGATGGTCTCCTCAAACAAACCTGATCGGATTTCGCATACAGACGAGTCCGAGATGGCATTTGAGAGACTTAAACAGTGCCTAACGCAGGCACCAGCATTAGGTATGCCAGACTATGGGAAACCCTTTGAGCTGTACGGAACAGAAAGTGCTGGTTGCGCGGCAGGCGTCTTAACCCAAAAGCACGGTGATGCCAGCAGGCCAGTAGCATACTACAGCGCTCAGCTAGACACGGTAGCGCGATCCCTCCCCACATGCTTGCGAAGCGTTGCTGCGATAGCATTGCTAGTAACGAAAAGCGAAGATGTAGTGCTAGGTCACAACCTCACAATTCATACACCACATGCAGTGTCAGCCTTGCTAAATTCTGCCCAAACCAGGCACGTCTCATCAGCGCGGTTTACAAGATGGGAATTGGCACTAATGGCCCCCGTAAACATCACCATAAGGAGATGCAGTGCATTAAATCCTGCAACATATCTCCCAGGTGTGCCTGGACAGGCACAAAGGGTGGAGGATGAGAGTGGTGGGGAAGGAGAATTTAACACAAAGGAGGACACACATGATTGTATGGAATATTTGACCCAAAATTTTACCGCAAGGCCTGACATCAGTGACAACCCACTGGAAGATGTAGATCTAACTTTCTACACGGACGGTAGTTGTCACAGACAGTCAGACTCGGGAGACTTGTGTACTGGATACGCAGTCGTAGATGACCAAGGCACCATAGAAGCGGAACCGCTAGGCCCACCTCACTCAGCCCAGGTTGCTGAACTGGTCGCCCTAACCATAGCATGTGAATTGGCTAAGGGCAAATCAGCCAATATCTACACCGACTCTAGATACGCATTCGGGGTAGTCCATGATTTCGGAGCCCTATGGCGCCTCAGAAATTTCATGACGGCAGCTGGTACACTGGTAGCGCATGCAGCTCACATCAAAAGGCTTCTAACAGCGATACAGGAACCCGACAGAGTGGCTGTTATCAAGTGTAAAGCACACACATATAGCCAAGACCCAGTATCACTTGGTAACAGTCGAGCAGACGAAGCAGCTAAGTTAGCAGCTGGTACCCCCAGACAGACAGATACCACACAACTGATGGTATTTAATACCATCAACACACAGAAGTTGTGTGAGATGCAAAATTTGTGTTCCACACAGGAAAAGGCAGCTTGGAAGGCAAAGGGATATGGCCAGGAGTCCTCAGGACTCTGGACGGATGGACAAGGTAAACCAGTGGCCCCCAGAGCATATCTCCCATGTTTAGCCGAGGCAGCTCACGGGCTGACTCATCTGGGCAAGGAAGGAATGTGCAAGTTGGTAAGAGCATATTGGTGCGCCCCAGGATTTTCATCTCATGCAAGTAAGAGAGCAATGTCATGCCTTACATGCTTGAGAAAGAATATCGGAAAGGCAATACCAACAGAACCATCTCATATCCCACCTACAGGCGGTCCTTTTCAGGTAATACAGATTGACTTTATTCAATTACCCCCTTGTCGAAATTTGAAATATGTACTTGTTTGTATAGATGTGTTCTCAAATTGGGTCGAAGCATTTCCTGCGGCCACAAATACCGCTATGTTTACTGCTAAGAAAATTGTGCAGGAATTTGTATGTAGATATGGTATCCCTAGAATAATTGAAAGCGAAAGGGGTACCCATTTTACAGGTGATGTCTTTCAAGGAATGTGTAAGTTGATGGGAATTGATAGCAAGCTGCACACTCCATACCGTCCACAGGCGAGTGCGAAGGTGGAAAGAGTGAACAGCACTATTAAAAATAAACTGAGCAAAGTTATGGCAGAGACAGGATTGACATGGCCAGAAGCTTTACCCATTGTACTGTACAGCATCAGAACCACTCCCAGGTCCCCTCTTAATCTGTCTCCTTTTGAAATCTTGTTTGGTCGACAACCGCATGTTATGATTAACCCTCAGGATGATTTGAAGTGTAACAATGAAGTGACTGTAAAGTACTTGATTAACATGAGTAAACAGCTAAGGAATCAAAATGATAATTTGAAGTTGGTGATTCCTGATTTACCAGATAGTAATTGTCATGACATTGAACCTGGGGATTATGTAATGATACGGAATTGTCTACGCTCAGGTTGCCTTATTGACAGATGGGAAGGACCATACCAAGTCTTATTGACTAGCACTACAGCATTGAAGGTTGCCGAGAGAGAGACTTGGGTTCATTCGTCCCATTGTAAGAAGGTTGCTGATCCAGAGAGGTCCCGTGACAAGGAACAGACGGTAGAGGAAGTTGTATCACTGGAGTGTCTGTTCCAGGAGGACTGAGGCGGCACCTGAGCATCGAGAATCACAAGATCAAAAGCAGTTGTCGATCCCCTGTTCCCTTTTATTGTTTTTCTCCACTTCCCATCCCCTCCCCCTCAAATTATTTTTTCCCCCTTCTCATTCTTCTTCGTTTCCTCCTAAGATGGACTTGCCTCAAGAGACTGTGATCCGGATCTTCCTGTTGACCATGATGTTGACCAGAGCAGTCTGTTCCGGCGAGAGTACCATGGAGGTCAAGAGAGGTTCTGGAATGGGTTCTGATGACAGAGATGGAGGCGTAGTTTTCCGAGAACAACATAATCAACAAGCAAAGGCGAGTATCAGAAAACGGTCCGATAACATAGACCATAGAAGGAATTGTGAAGGATTGTTAGCTGAAGAAAACTGTATCTGTAGGCTCTGTGACAATGTAGTTGAGGATGGGTGCATTAAGAAATGCCAATCCAGTTTTAATATCCACATGGACCGGCATCCCTTGAGTGACTATCACTCCTTAGTGGGTAGTGTGTTAAATCAAACAGATTGTTGGGTATGCTCTCAAGTACCTCAAGGTCATAGCAAATCAGGACTAGTACCATTTCCTTTAACGATAGGGGAGGTACTTGAGCTAAGTGGTGGGAGGCCGGTGGACAGGAGGTTTAATATCTCCAGTCCTCCTAGTTTGAAGCTCCACCAATATCATGTGGATAGATCCCTCATATGTTTTAACATTTCCAATCCCCGAAAGCCGGGAAATTTGGAAGTGTCATGGAGTAACCAAACCATGACCTTTTCATATAGAGCAGATAGAATGCCGACAGATACAGAGCTTATACGCCACATAGCTGGTAGTGGAAAATATTTCCGATATAGGTATACCCTAGGAAGTAGGATTACGAGAGTTGGAGAGGTATCACCAGGATACTGTGCACATATCGTACAAGCTGATACGTGTACTAGACAGATGGGAGAATTAGGGTTAGGAGATTTCACATGGAAGATGTGTAATATGGTAATGTCCTACTCCGTCCCATATGTTCTCCCCGATGATGCATATTTCATATGCGGGAGGAAGGCGTATAAGTGGCTTGCCCCAACTCTGAAGGATTGTGTTATATTGGAAAAGTACTGCCTGAAGTAATGACTGTATCACATGCCAAAATGAAAGATATACACCGTGTTGCCCAAGCTCCTTATACTCATACCCATTACGAGCACGTAGTTAAACGGCACCTGATAGAAAGAACAGAGCATCCGGCCTCTGACATGATCCATGAATCCACCGGGATTCAGTTTCTAATCGCGTTAGACATCACTCGCACCGCCAGAGGAGTGCTGAATTATAAATACATATCTGCGCTCGCAAATTTGTTAGATAATATCACAGAAATGTATGATGACACGTTTAGGTATACTGGAAGGGAACTTCAAGCTTATAAAACAGAACTAGTTCAGCATAGAATGATTCTCAATTATCTCACGGCAGTGACAGGTGGATATTGTGTCACACTGGCAACGCAGTACGGCGTGAAATGTTGCACATATATTACGAATAGTACCGAGGACCCGGTCGAGGTCATAGACCAAAAGATGGACGATATTCTCCAACTGAAGTGGGAATTTCGCAGGAGACACAATCTCACTCTTGCTGCTGTAGGTAATGAGCTGACTAGTTGGGTGTCATGGTTGAACCCGCGAAATTGGTTCTCCGGTTTAGGAGAATGGGCTCAAGGAGTCATAATGGATGTAGGGAAGTTTCTTCTATGTATCTTAGGTGTTATCATAACAATTGGCTTGATATTTAGATGCGGTCAGGCTTTAATGAAGTGCAAACGTAGTACCAGGATAATGAGTTTAAGGAGTGAGGAAATTGTAATTCCAATGGATTTGATTTATGACCCAAATGTAGAAACAATGATGTGATGAAAATGCGATTTCTACGGTCCGTTTCTTTCACCTGTTTTTCCGTTTTCTCCAAGGTAAAAAGACCCACTTGGACGAGGAATTTGATGATCTTGTATACAGACAACTGATGGATTAAAGAAGAAGTTTTGACAACCTTATACACGGATATTTGATGAACTTTGCCATAGACCCCCAGTTTCCCTAGAAATTTTAAAATTACGCTAGCCCAACACTTTTGTAAGTCTATGGACATTGACAAAGCTTTTTGCCCACACGCCTTTTGGCAAAAGCACAAAGAAGACTGCATTCAACAGACACCGAACAAGACTTCAACCGACAAATGTTCATTTACCTGACATAGAATACCACTGCATTTACCGTAATTATGTATTTTCTTCATCTCTACAACCTTCAGGTAATTACACACATAGTCGATAGGGAATACAGGCACAGATATCAGCAATCACATATTCCCCCATTCATGTATCATCAACTAAGATGTGCTCCCCATTTTGTTACAACCACAGCCGAAAAGAGCTCGGTAAAGTTTGACAGCCCATCCACAGACCCGTACCACGGGATAAGAAGGAATTCAAATGTATACTTCGCAATGCCTCGAAGCTTGATTTAAAACACGTACGGCACGATGATACATGACCCCCAAACACGGATTCATACACACATGCTTCTGCTATCTCACTAGGTCATACCCTTTTCCTACCTTCTCCTCTCTTCCCCTACCCAACCATGTAAATGTATTAACCCCTGACATATATTTTTCTCTTTTTGAAATGTTTTAGGAAGTGGCAGTTATTGTTGACTGCCAAAGGGTGGACTGTCAAAGTCAGAAAAATATCACGATGCACACTGCCATATTTGCACCTCATACAGGTCCGCGCTGCGCATGCGTGCGCTCTCCCGTGCGTGCGCATACTCGCTGTTGCGGGCACCCGCGGGCGCGCAGTATGTGCATTTACGGTAGAGTTCATGTGTTCGTAGCGTGCGACTCAATCGTTACATATTTTCACTATATAATGTATTTTGTAGATTATGGTCCCTTTGATAGAATCTGAAAGTTTAGTTAATGTAGCATGTTCATGGACAGAGAAATCCCTCTTTGTTTGATACGAAGGGTCAGACAGGAGTAATACAGTGGTGTTTAGTATCCATCGGAAGAGTATTTAATTAGCAATATTCCGGTGTTGGTTTGAAGCGAATTAATCGCTCGTGCGAATAGTTATGGACATAAGAAGTTTATGTCCATTTACTATTATTTGCACTTACTTATCCATGCGGCGGGAAACCTAGTTTCCCACCCACCTGAGCAGTTGGAAATCGTCACAGCCCACCTGTATGAATCAACCTATGACCTTTTGTTATAATGCGAGGAGGAATTCCTGTGTCCAATGAACAATGAGATTGTAGGGACCATTGAATTGTATTGTGTGTGGGGCATAAATAGACAAGCCGATCACATCCAGCTCTCACTCTTCAACGGTTCTCATTGCTGAAAATCGGGAGCTGGATGTCCAGAGGCGCATGCGATCGTTCCCCTTGTGCGTAAGTTTTCTCCGCAATCATATTGTCTTTCTTGTTATTATGGGCCATATCTCTCTCTCTCTCTCTCTTCTCCTCTTTCTCTCGTATTCTCTTAAACGTAATAGTATTGTATTGTATTTACTGTGTAGTTACCTGGTTAGTTAGTCTATGTTATATTGTAGTGTGTGACTTGTATTGTATTATTCTTTTTGCAAGTATAACATTCATATAAGGCGTTAGACCCTAAGCACGGTATCTGTGTATTTCTTATAGTGTTAAGTATTCACAGAGCGTCGGTGACGCTCAAACAGCTTTTAAGTTAATAAGGTTATACTGTGTTGCATCTACACCCTATCTCTACACTAAGGTTTTACTGCATATTACATTGTTTATGGTTTAGATTTAAAGGTTTAACATTGTGAGCGTCTGCGCCGCTCGTGATCTCCTCGTGGTCTCGAGCGTCCGCTACGCTGATAGCGTAGCATTACGGTAGTCGCTCACCTATAAGTGTGCCCGATACCAACAGCGTATTCTCGCGAGCGTTTGTGTCGCTCGAGCGGCCCGATACAGCGTCCGCTACGCTATAGCGAACCATTATGTTAGTCGGCAGCCAATAGCGTGCCTGCCTGTGATCTCTTGGCCGTGAGCGAACGTGACGCTTGAGCGTCTCGACCTCGGCTAAGCGATCGCTACGCAACGTGCGTACCCTTACGGTACTCCATACGTAAATAGCGTACAGTGTTCTTAGGCCTCATAAAGGGTTTTAAATAAGATAAATATTTAGCTTTATCACAGATTATTGGTACCAATGGGGCAAGATATCCGATTGAAACCGATGGTGCAGGACTGGAACCAATATACAGCCAGTAATGCAGCAGGATGGTAATCTGCACTTGGAGTCACTAGAAAAGACAAGAATCTGTAGACACATCCTGAATTAGCACACACCTAAATTGTGGATAACATTGCACTGACACCTTATCTCCCTTTATACCCCTGGCTAATCAGAGACAGGCTGTGGGCATCATGTGATTGCAAACTGGTATCCCATTGGAGTTTGTACAATCACTGGATTGGAACAACATGGTGGTGACCAGCAATTGGAGATGGAGGGAAAACATGAGGTGCTCATGGGAAAACTGGGGTGCATCTTGGGTAGCAGCAGGCTCCAAGGGACTGATAGCACTGCTGCAATCAGGGTTCTGCAAACGCACATACTGTAGAAGAACTCTCAGGTGCATAATCAACCTGGAGGGAGATTCAGCAATTAGTGTCTCAGTCCCATCCTCAAAGAGAATGTGCTGCAGTTTGTATGCTGAGCAGACTTCTCAGACAAGAAACTCAGCAAAGCAGAATATCCTGACCTGCAGGATATTGACAGATGCTTAACAGGGTGACAGGTGAGTAAGCCAGAGGCAGTGGAAACTGGGATGTTTTGGGACACTATCTTTCTGGTTCTTTTGATCTTCCCACTTGTGCTCAAGAAAAGCAAATCCTGCCTGGAATGATAGGTTGTGTGAGTCAAGTTGTTTTTGTATAATTAACAAATAGCAGACATTTTCTCATATATAAAATGACTTCTGCCTTAACTGGCTTAACTGTTGTTAATAATTGTAGAGATGAAAACAAAACCGTAGCTTGCAACAACTGTTACCATAGTTACACAGCTCACCAAGGAGCAGGGGTGTATCTAGGGGATGGAGCGCCCCTGGCAAGGTAAGGGACTGCCACCCCCCATATTTAAAATGGGGAAGGCCAAAAAAGAGAGCGGCCACACAATAGTACCCACAATTCAAATTGCACCACATGGTAGTGCCCCTTACTCACATTACACCGCACAGTAGTGTCTGTCATTCACATTACACCACACTTATACACATTACTCCACACAGTAGTACCCTTTATACAGGTTATGCCACACAGTAGTACCCCTTATATATGTTACGCCACATGTGTGTGTGTATGTGTATATATATATATATATATATATATATATATATGTGTTGTTGTTTTTTTACTTTATATAAATATATAGTAGTGGCTAGTTTCACAGGAGTTTGGAGGCGGGCTTACAAGGACTGTGTGAAGCCTTATGCTGGTACGCACTGGCCGATATAGCAGTTGTTCAATGGAACGGCCGAATTATTGCAGGTGCGTCGGCCAGTGTGCACCAGCGATACTGTATGTCTGTGAACGACTTCGTTCACAGACAGACCTTGTCGGCTGTACAGCACAGCCAATGACCAATATATTTACAGATATATTGGTGCATCGTTCTGTGTGTCGGGACAGTCAGCCAACCACCCGTACACTTGCTTCACAAGCCGGTGTGGTGAGTGACAGCACAACTGGGCGTGCACATGTAAAGGCCTCCCAGATATGGTGTCAGTCACGACGGATTGAGCAGTGTGTATGCAGAACACACTGCCTGATCTGTCTACAGCTCAATTGATCTGCAGATATAGCTATAGGTCTGTACCCAGCTTTATGCTGATTCCCAGGTGGCGCACAGCTCCAGATACACTCAGTGTAGCTGATCCCCGGGTGAGCCGGCCAGCACATATATTACATACATGATAACATGTATGTATATATATATATATATATATATATATATATATAAAACACTCACTTCTCCAGCGATGCAGAAAAAGTAGACAAGTCAGCACTCATGTGTAGATGAAAGAAAAGCAGGATTTATTCCTTAATCAAACGGCATGGTGAAGACCAGTCGGTTGAAACAGCTGTCGGGCTGTGTTTGCTGTATTTGCTGTACTTCACCATGCCGTTTGGTTAAGGAATAAATCCTGCTTTTCTTTCATCTACACGTGAGTGCTAGCTTGTCTACTTTTTCTGCATCACTGGAGAAGTGAGTGTTTTATATTTATGGCTGCCTTGCACCACCATTTTTTGCTTTATAAACATAGGCTTTGAGTGCTGTCGTGATTTCCTATATATATACATATACACATATATATATATATATGTGTATTTATATATATATATATATATATATATATATATATGTGAGGGCAGGGGAGAAGAACAAGCGCCATATGGTGTAGTATTTTAAATAAATAGGAGTAGTAAATACGTATATAAAATGTAAGTACCGGATGGATTCTTGAGATCAGGCCTGTCTGTCTCACTAAATTCTTTGTAGCTGTTCCACACCTATATGTTAGGAGACAAAGATCATCGCCATATAGTGTAGTAACCTCGGATATATCTTGGGGAACCCTCCCCTATATTTCATTCGTACCAAAAAAAAGATTCAATATAGCATATAGGATATACTCATATCCAGGTAGATCAAGTCGGTCCAATATGATGTAATGGCTAAATCAATCGCCTGCTACTGCCTTATATAGCAATATCAATACATTTTTTAATCAACAGAAATAATATACAAATTCAAATAAAAATAAAATAAATCAAGAATCTTAGCTGAATGGTCTAGGCAGTAGGCAGGTCAGTCTCAACGCGTTTCGCCTCCAGGGCTTCCTCAGGAGAATACATCATATCAAAAAGTCCACATATTTATAGTAGCTTTCAGTTTCGTTTAGCCGATACTTCCGGTTCGCGTCATTTCCGGAACCGGAAGTGCTCGGTCCGACTTTCATTATAAATGCATGGATGGCTGAACATTTATCATTAAATTACATTGGTGGTGCAGTGTTAATATAATCATGAGAGCAGTCTATATAAACCAAGCAGATCGGACATACAGTCCGTGTGCTCCGTGAAACCGGAAGTGGCGCGGCTCGTCCCGGCCGCTGCCGCGTCACTTCCGGTTAGACTACAGAACCAGCGTGCGTTCCAGCAGTGTTGCTGAGCACATCCTGTTATTGGTTGGCAGGCTGGATGGCGGAAATACCATAGGTATCGTCATGAGTGTATTTTAGAGTGATAGAAAAACCAGAATCGTAACGGATACTCAGCAGCAATTAATGTAAATAAATAATATAAATGTACACAGTATACATATGTAAAATGAATTAAAATACATAAATAATTTAGAGATAAAGGGTATAAATAAAAGTGCCAGATAAATATATATATACATAAAAATATAGATATAAAAATACATATAAAATACAAAAATTATATGTATGTACAAATAAATATATATATATATCAAAAAACAATTTTAAAGGACCCTTCTTATTGCGCTAAATATTTTATAGCTCACCACTGAGAAATGCCCACTGTCAGATAGGGCATTAATTTAAAAGTATAGAAGAAAAAGGTTTCTCTTGGGAGCTAAACCACATCAAAATTCACTTTGAGATACATTTATTTTAAAAATTAACATTAAATGCTATACAATACATAAAAATTCAATAAAACATGTATTTGACTTTGAAAATACAGACTAATTATCTGTTGACATTAGTGATGGTTATTTCTACCAATGCGTTCAGAAGTGTGTTCAACTTCACAATTGCGCGAATACCCAACGCGTTTCGTCCTCACAGGACTTCATCAGGGGTCGTAAGTGATGTAGTCAAGAGTTTGCGAATCTCTGAATCCCAACCAGCTTTTTGCCGTGGGTATGAAAGATCTAAAAATGTCACCAGCAAAATTGATATTAGTTTAAGGTGACTATATGTATATATAGCAATGGTTAGAAACAACAAGATAGAAGGGAGGAACAAATATGATTGGATGATGGGGGAATATTTGCAAATCACTCTCAATTAAGAGTTAAGGATGGCTCTTAATTAGTCACCATTAAATCAATATTAAAAATTCATTATCATAAACTCTATACCGGAGGTGATTAAAGATACTATCAATACATACATCACAAATAATCAAAAAATGATTACTTACTTTATAGTATTCGTATTTACCATATAAAATTCATCAATATACAAAATAATGCAATTGCTGTGACAGTGACCTATGAGTTGAAAATATGAAAATATATGTATTAAAAATTAAAGATAAATACATATATACTGTACGGAATGTGTTTGTTTACTACATTTTTCAAATAATTATATTTCACAACAACCCTATTACATACAAAAAATTTTTTTTTTCCTTGATAAGGGACCATGCTGCATGCAATAGTTCAATGGAGATAAAAAATTTAACAGGTACTACCAATAATATCACCTGATATCATAGCAAAAATTTGTATCAAACCTAATGATCTTAGTTAATTAATTATCAGCTGGTGATTCCCTTTTATTAACAGAACCACAATCATTGTTCTTATATAGTGTGGTATCTGACTTACCCGATAGTCCCACTATCGGGTAAGTACCTGTTAAATTTTTTATCTCCATTGAACTATTGCATGCAGCATGGTCCCTTATCAAGGAAAAAAAAAATTTTTTGTATGTAATAGGGTTGTTGTGAAATATAATTATTTGAAAAATGTAGTAAACAAACACATTCCGTACAGTATATATGTATTTATCTTTAATTTTTAATACATATATTTTCATATTTTCAACTCATAGGTCACTGTCACAGCAATTGCATTATTTTGTATATTGATGAATTTTATATGGTAAATACGAATACTATAAAGTAAGTAATCATTTTTTGATTATTTGTGATGTATGTATTGATAGTATCTTTAATCACCTCCGGTATAGAGTTTATGATAATGAATTTTTAATATTGATTTAATGGTGACTAATTAAGAGCCATCCTTAACTCTTAATTGAGAGTGATTTGCAAATATTCCCCCATCATCCAATCATATTTGTTCCTCCCTTCTATCTTGTTGTTTCTAACCATTGCTATATATACATATAGTCACCTTAAACTAATATCAATTTTGCTGGTGACATTTTTAGATCTTTCATACCCACGGCAAAAAGCTGGTTGGGATTCAGAGATTCGCAAACTCTTGACTACATCGCTTACGACCCCTGATGAAGTCCTGTGAGGACGAAACGCGTTGGGTATTCGCGCAATTGTGAAGTTGAACACACTTCTGAACGCATTGGTAGAAATAACCATCACTAATGTCAACAGATAATTAGTCTGTATTTTCAAAGTCAAATACATGTTTTATTGAATTTTTATGTATTGTATAGCATTTAATGTTAATTTTTAAAATAAATGTATCTCAAAGTGAATTTTGATGTGGTTTAGCTCCCAAGAGAAACCTTTTTCTTCTATAAATATATATATATATAAATATATATGAAAACAATTAATATTACACATTGATATACAAATAAACCATCAGCCCAAGTATATTTCTTATGGTGGGGTCTATATTACGTGCTTGTGCGTCATAAGTTGTAGGGCGCAGAAATCCAAATTTATGCCCATATAATAGCCGTAGCCAGACATGTTATGCACAGATAGTTAAATAATTCAATGATCCCAGGGAAGATTAGTACTCATCTTAAGTAACGCTTTGGGTCCTACAGTACGAGTTACATTTTAAAAAAAAGGAGCTATTTCTCAGGGAGCCCGTGGCACATGCTAGAATGGAGCTTCAATGTACCTCATAGGAAGGGGGCAATCTCGTAGCCTTCATTATGGCCATATGGTTGGAGGGTGTTTAGAGTAAAAATCCAGTACATCTCCCTCTGAGATAACTTTTTCAGTAGATCCCCCCCTCTAGGCCCTAGTTTGACGTGTTCAATGGCTCTGAAGGTAAATGTTTCCAAGCTGGAGTTGTGAGTTTCAGTGAAATGTCTGGAGAGCGGGTGGCTTTCTATTTTGTTTTTAATGTTACGTACATGTTCTTGAATGCGAAGTTTGAGAAGTCTTTTGGTCTTTCCCACATACTTAAGATGGCATCCACACTCTATCACGTATATAACCGAGGACGTGTTGCAATTAATGAAGTCTTTCATATTGAATTCTTTAGTTTGTTCAGAGTTAAAAAAGGATCTCCTATTTGGGTGGACAAATTTGCACATGATGCAATGTCCACATTTGAACATGCCTTTACATCTGGGAAGACTCGTAGTTGTGGTCCCCTTGTTTTTTTCATGCTTGGTGCCAAGATTTCCTTGAGATTCCGGGACTTTCTGAATAAAACTTGTGGGCGTTCTGGTAGGATTTCTCTCAGCACAGGATCTAATTTTAGAACGTGCCAATGTTTTGAGAAGGACTTCCTGATTCTAGTCTCTTCGCAACTGTATTGAGTGATAAACGGTACTGAATAGCTCTTACTTGCTGCTTTCTTCTTTGGATGGATAAGGGTTTCTCTGTCCAGTTCTTTGCCACGATCTATTGCCTCTTTGATGATCCTCTCCGGATAACCCCTTTCTCTAAACCTATCTGCATAGATTAGGGATTGTTCTGAAAAAGTTTCGTGCATGGTGCAGTTTCTCCGTAGCCTGTACATTGTTGAGAATGGAATGTTGTTTTTCCATTTGGTAGCATGGCTGCTATTGTAGTGTAGGTAGCTATTAGTGTCGACGGTTTTAATAAAATTCTTCGTGATAACTTTCTCTCCGTCACAGCTTAAAATCAGGTCCAGAAATTCAATATGGCTCTTGTTTGTTGTGCTTGTAAATTTTAAGTTAAAATCATTAATGCCGATATGCTCCATAAAACCGTTAAAACTCTCTAAATCGCCATCCTAGACCATAATGATGTCGTCTATGTACCGTTTATAGAAACGGATGTTTTCTTTAAACATAGCGTTGTTATAAATAAACCGTTGTTCCCACATGCCCATTAGAATATTAGCATAACTTGGGGCAAAAACTGTCCCCATCGCGGTGCCGCAGACTTGTAAAAAGAAAGTATCTTGAAATTTAAAAAAATTATGGGTTAAAATGAATTGGATTAGGGAACATATAAATTCACAGTGATCCTGAGTGATCTTTGAATCGGACTCCAATTTGTCTCGGCATGCTTTGGTTCCTTTTTCGTGGGTAATGCTGGTGTAAAGAGCTTGTACATCGATAGTAGTCCATAAATACGTATCTTTCCACTGGAAATCTTCAAAGAGGCTTAAGACGCTCGTGGTATCCTTCAGGTACGAGGGCAGATTCTGTACATGTGGTTTCAAAAAAATATCCACATACTCGGAGAGGTGTGACGTTAATGAATCAATGCCGGCTATGATCGGTCTTCCCGGTGGACAGTCCAGCTGTTTATGTATTTTAGGCAAGTGATAAAAAACTGGAATAATGGGATTATGGTTCATGAGATACTGAAATTCGTCTTTAGTGATTAGGTGTTTACGTAATCCCTCAACGAGAATCACCCTTAGTTCTTCCGTAAATCCCTCTGTGGGGTCTTTTGGTTGTTTCTTATATGACGTAGTGTCATTAAGGAGTCTCTGTGCTTCCTTAAGATAATCATCTCTGTTCTGTATGACCAGGCCTCCTCCTTTATCCGCTGGTCTAAGGATGATCTTGTCAATATCTTGAAGTTCTTTCATGGCGTGTTTTTCGGAGTTACTGAGGTTGCATTTCTTCATTTGAAGAGTATCTCCTTCGATTAGATCCCTTTTGACCAAGTCATAGAACGTGTTGATATAGGATCCTTTGGATTCCAACGGATAGAACTTCGATGTTGGTTTTAATCCAGATTTTGATGCGTTGTAGTTAGTCTGAATGGCTGTATCCTGTCTGGCAAAATGCCGCTTGAGAGTAAGGTTTCGGACGTATTTATTTAAATCTATAAAAGTCTGAAACTTATCTGTTTTTTTTGAAGGTGCAAATGTTATGCCCTTACTGAGTAGTGAAATCTGTGGCTGCGTTAAAACATGAGAGGACAGATTAAATATGCCTTTTTCTTTTGGATCCATTACTTGGTGTATTTTTTCCTTGGATTTTCGTTTTCTTCCTCCTCGTTTTCCTCGTCTTGGAATCTTCGTTTTAAGGGTGATGCTGTGTGAGTACTTTCCCTTATTCTTCACTGTTGGTCCCTGTCCCTGTATGGTCTCTGAGGTCTTCGCTCTAAAAAATGGTGATTGTCCTCGCTATTCACGGTGCTTGTAGTGGGCACTTCTAAGGGCAGGAAGCGGTTCTCTGTTCTCATGGTTTCTTGTTTGGATAGAAATCTGGGTTTGTGGTGAGAACCTGATCTATTCCTGGGATTGTTATCCCTAGACCAATCCCTGGAACGGTATGGGATTCTTCCCCTATTCTGTGGGGGGATTCTTGACCAATTTTTAACCTTATTGTTTTCATAGTCCCTTTTATCTCTCATGAACTTATGTTCTTTATTCTTGATTACTTCTTCCTCTATTTTCTCTAATTTTTTGCTGAGGACTTTTTCATTAATTTTGTATTCCTCACTATCTTTAAATTTACTTAGGGTCGAGTCTTTATTTTTCAAAGTTTCCTCAATGGTAATTAATTCTGAGCGTTTTTCTTGACAATCAATTTCATGAGGTTAAGTGAGCACTCATGCAAGATTTTATCCCACTCACTCATAAATTCCACTCTATCTGTACCAAAAGTGGGGTTCTTATTTATTCTCAGACCTCTCGGGACTCTATCAACCTTAAGGTAATGTTCTAGTCCCTTGATGTCCCACCATACCCTAATCTCCTTGACAAGGGTTTTCTCAATATCCCAAAATAGGGAATCCACATTATCATTAATAGATATATTGCTGGAGGTTTTTTTCTCATCAAAAACTCTTTGGCAAAGATCTGATCTTTTTTTGGTCAGGCCACACAAACGCAACATTTTCTATAAAATGATGTATAATTAAGACAGTAATAAACTGGACAAAGACAGCAGCTCCAACCTAGAATACCAAGGGAATGTGGAGAGAGTTTTTTATAGGTCAGTGCGCTTAGTCTAACGTCCAAATGTTCCTTTGAAGGAAGGGGTCGTCAGAAAGTCCTGCTGTTTGGACTTAGTCAGTCGTGGATGCTCCGTCAATGAACACCTCCCAAGCTTCTTTGGTGGCTGCTCAGTTCTTCAAAATATGACTTGGGTATGTTCAGTCATGCAATTCTGTGAGGGCAGGGGAGAAGAACAAGCGCCATATGGTGTAGTATTTTAAATAAATAGGAGTAGTAAATACGTATATAAAATGTAAGTACCGGATGGATTCTTGAGATCAGGCCTGTCTGTCTCACTAAATTCTTTGTAGCTGTTCCACACCTATATGTTAGGAGACAAAGATCATCGCCATATAGTGTAGTAACCTCGGATATATCTTGGGGAACCCTCCCCTATATTTCATGCGTACCAAAAAAAAGATTCAATATAGCATATAGGATATACTCATATCCAGGTAGATCAAGTCGGTCCAATATGATGTAATGGCTAAATCAATCGCCCGCTACTGCCTTATATAGCAATATCAATAAATTTTTTAATCAACAGAAATAATATACAAATTCAAATAAAAAAATAAATCAAGAATCTTAGCTTAATGGTCTAGGCAGTAGGCAGGTCAGTCTCAACGCGTTTCGCCTCCAGGGCTTCCTCAGGAGAATACATCATATCAAAAAGTCCACATATTTATAGTAGCTTTCAGTTTCGTTTAGCCGATACTTCCGGTTCGCGTCATTTCCGGAACCGGAAGTGCTCGGTCCGACTTTCATTATAAATGCATGGATGGCTGAACATTTATCATTAAATTACATTGGTGGTGCAGTGTTAATATAATCATGAGAGCAGTCTATATAAACCAAGCAGATCGGACATACAGTCCGTGTGCTCCGTGAAACCGGAAGTGGCGCGGCTCGTCCCGGCCGCTGCCGCGTCACTTCCGGTTAGACTACAGAACCAGCGTGCGTTCCAGCAGTGTTGCTGAGCACATCCTGTTATTGGTTGGCAGGCTGGATGGCGGAAATACCATAGGTATCGTCATGAGTGTATTTTAGAGTGATAGAAAAACCAGAATCGTAACGGATACTCAGCAGCAATTAATGTAAATAAATAATATAAATGTACACAGTATACATATGTAAAATGAATTAAAATACATAAATAATTTAGAGATAAAGGGTATAAATAAAAGTGCCAGATAAATATATATACATAAAAATATAGATATAAAAATACATATAAAATACAAAAATTATATGTATGTACAAATAAATATATATATATATCAAAAAACAATTTTAAAGGACCCTTCTTATTGCGCTAAATATTTTATAGCTCACCACTGAGAAATGCCCACTGTCAGCTAGGGCATTAATTTAAAAGTATAGAAGAAAAAGGTTTCTCTTGGGAGCTAAACCACATCAAAATTCACTTTGAGATACATTTATTTTAAAAATTAACATTAAATGCTATACAATACATAAAAATTCAATAAAACATGTATTTGACTTTGAAAATACAGACTAATTATCTGTTGACATTAGTGATGGTTATTTCTACCAATGCGTTCAGAAGTGTGTTCAACTTCACAATTGCGCGAATACCCAACGCGTTTCGTCCTCACAGGACTTCATCAGGGGTCGTAAGCGATGTAGTCAAGAGTTTGCGAATCTCTGAATCCCAACCAGCTTTTTGCCGTGGGTATGAAAGATCTAAAAATGTCACCAGCAAAATTGATATTAGTTTAAGGTGACTATATGTATATATAGCAATGGTTAGAAACAACAAGATAGAAGGGAGGAACAAATATGATTGGATGATGGGGGAATATTTGCAAATCACTCTCAATTAAGAGTTAAGGATGGCTCTTAATTAGTCACCATTAAATCAATATTAAAAATTCATTATCATAAACTCTATACCGGAGGTGATTAAAGATACTATCAATACATACATCACAAATAATCAAAAAATGATTACTTACTTTATAGTATTCGTATTTACCATATAAAATTCATCAATATACAAAATAATGCAATTGCTGTGACAGTGACCTATGAGTTGAAAATATGAAAATATATGTATTAAAAATTAAAGATAAATACATATATACTGTACGGAATGTGTTTGTTTACTACATTTTTCAAATAATTATATTTCACAACAACCCTATTACATACAAAATTTTTTTTTTTTCCTTGATAAGGGACCATGCTGCATGCAATAGTTCAATGGAGATAAAAAATTTAACAGGTACTACCAATAATATCACCTGATATCATAGCAAAAATTTGTATCAAACCTAATGATCTTAGTTAATTAATTATCAGCTGGTGATTCCCTTTTATTAACAGAACCACAATCATTGTTCTTATATAGTGTGGTATCTGACTTACCCGATAGTCCCACTATCGGGTAAGTACCTGTTAAATTTTTTATCTCCATTGAACTATTGCATGCAGCATGGTCCCTTATCAAGGAAAAAAAAAATTTTTGTATGTAATAGGGTTGTTGTGAAATATAATTATTTGAAAAATGTAGTAAACAAACACATTCCGTACAGTATATATGTATTTATCTTTAATTTTTAATACATATATTTTCATATTTTCAACTCATAGGTCACTGTCACAGCAATTGCATTATTTTGTATATTGATGAATTTTATATGGTAAATACGAATACTATAAAGTAAGTAATCATTTTTTGATTATTTGTGATGTATGTATTGATAGTATCTTTAATCACCTCCGGTATAGAGTTTATGATAATGAATTTTTAATATTGATTTAATGGTGACTAATTAAGAGCCATCCTTAACTCTTAATTGAGAGTGATTTGCAAATATTCCCCCATCATCCAATCATATTTGTTCCTCCCTTCTATCTTGTTGTTTCTAACCATTGCTATATATACATATAGTCACCTTAAACTAATATCAATTTTGCTGGTGACATTTTTAGATCTTTCATACCCACGGCAAAAAGCTGGTTGGGATTCAGAGATTCGCAAACTCTTGACTACATCGCTTACGACCCCTGATGAAGTCCTGTGAGGACGAAACGCGTTGGGTATTCGCGCAATTGTGAAGTTGAACACACTTCTGAACGCATTGGTAGAAATAACCATCACTAATGTCAACAGATAATTAGTCTGTATTTTCAAAGTCAAATACATGTTTTATTGAATTTTTATGTATTGTATAGCATTTAATGTTAATTTTTAAAATAAATGTATCTCAAAGTGAATTTTGATGTGGTTTAGCTCCCAAGAGAAACCTTTTTCTTCTATAAATATATATATATATAAATATATATGAAAACAATTAATATTACACATTGATATACAAATAAACCATCAGCCCAAGTATATTTCTTATGGTGGGGTCTATATTACGTGCTTGTGCGTCATAAGTTGTAGGGCGCAGAAATCCAAATTTATGCCCATATAATAGCCGTAGCCAGACATGTTATGCACAGATAGTTAAATAATTCAATGATCCCAGGGAAGATTAGTACTCATCTTAAGTAACGCTTTGGGTCCTACAGTACGAGTTACATTTTAAAAAAAAGGAGCTATTTCTCAGGGAGCCCGTGGCACATACTAGAATGGAGCTTCAATGTACCTCATAGGAAGGGGGCAATCTCGTAGCCTTCATTATGGCCATATGGTTGGAGGGTGTTTAGAGTAAAAATCCAGTACATCTCCCTCTGAGATAACTTTTTCAGTAGATCCCCCCCTCTAGGCCCTAGTTTGACGTGTTCAATGGCTCTGAAGGTAAATGTTTCCAAGCTGGAGTTGTGAGTTTCAGTGAAATGTCTGGAGAGCGGGTGGCTTTCTATTTTGTTTTTAATGTTACGTACATGTTCTTGAATGCGAAGTTTGAGAAGTCTTTTGGTCTTTCCCACATACTTAAGATGGCATCCACACTCTATCACGTATATAACCGAGGACGTGTTGCAATTAATGAAGTCTTTCATATTGAATTCTTTAGTTTGTTCAGAGTTAAAAAAGGATCTCCTATTTGGGTGGACAAATTTGCACATGATGCAATGTCCACATTTGAACATGCCTTTACATCTGGGAAGACTCGTAGTTGTGGTCCCCTTGTTTTTTTCATGCTTGGTGCCAAGATTTCCTTGAGATTCCGGGACTTTCTGAATAAAACTTGTGGGCGTTCTGGTAGGATTTCTCTCAGCACAGGATCTAATTTTAGAACGTGCCAATGTTTTGAGAAGGACTTCCTGATTCTAGTCTCTTCGCAACTGTATTGAGTGATAAACGGTACTGAATAGCTCTTACTTGCTGCTTTCTTCTTTGGATGGATAAGGGTTTCTCTGTCCAGTTCTTTGCCACGATCTATTGCCTCTTTGATGATCCTCTCCGGATAACCCCTTTCTCTAAACCTATCTGCATAGATTAGGGATTGTTCTGAAAAAGTTTCGTGCGTGGTGCAGTTTCTCCGTAGCCTGTACATTGTTGAGAATGGAATGTTGTTTTTCCATTTGGTAGCATGGCTGCTATTGTAGTGTAGGTAGCTATTAGTGTCGACGGTTTTAATAAAATTCTTCGTGATAACTTTCTCTCCGTCACAGCTTAAAATCAGGTCCAGAAATTCAATATGGCTCTTGTTTGTTGTGCTTGTAAATTTTAAGTTAAAATCATTAATGCCGATATGCTCCATAAAACCGTTAAAACTCTCTAAATCGCCATCCCAGACCATAATGATGTCGTCTATGTACCGTTTATAGAAACGGATGTTTTCTTTAAACATAGCGTTGTTATAAATAAACCGTTGTTCCCACATGCCCATTAGAATATTAGCATAACTTGGGGCAAAAACTGTCCCCATCGCGGTGCCGCAGACTTGTAAAAAGAAAGTATCTTGAAATTTAAAAAAATTATGGGTTAAAATGAATTGGATTAGGGAACATATAAATTCACAGTGATCCTGAGTGATCTTTGAATCGGACTCCAATTTGTCTCGGCATGCTTTGGTTCCTTTTTCGTGGGTAATGCTGGTGTAAAGAGCTTGTACATCGATAGTAGTCCATAAATACGTATCTTTCCACTGGAAATCTTCAAAGAGGCTTAAGACGCTCGTGGTATCCTTCAGGTACGAGGGCAGATTCTGTACATGTGGTTTCAAAAAAATATCCACATACTCGGAGAGGTGTGACGTTAATGAATCAATGCCGGCTATGATCGGTCTTCCCGGTGGACAGTCCAGCTGTTTATGTATTTTAGGCAAGTGATAAAAAACTGGAATAATGGGATTATGGTTCATGAGATACTGAAATTCGTCTTTAGTGATTAGGTGTTTACGTAATCCCTCAACGAGAATCACCCTTAGTTCTTCCGTAAATCCCTCTGTGGGGTCTTTTGGTTGTTTCTTATATGACGTAGTGTCATTAAGGAGTCTCTGTGCTTCCTTAAGATAATCATCTCTGTTCTGTATGACCAGGCCTCCTCCTTTATCCGCTGGTCTAAGGATGATCTTGTCAATATCTTGAAGTTCTTTCATGGCGTGTTTTTCGGAGTTACTGAGGTTGCATTTCTTCATTTGAAGAGTATCTCCTTCGATTAGATCCCTTTTGACCAAGTCATAGAACGTGTTGATATAGGATCCTTTGGATTCCAACGGATAGAACTTCGATGTTGGTTTTAATCCAGATTTTGATGCGTTGTAGTTAGTCTGAATGGCTGTATCCTGTCTGGCAAAATGCCGCTTGAGAGTAAGGTTTCGGACGTATTTATTTAAATCTATAAAAGTCTGAAACTTATCTGTTTTTTTTGAAGGTGCAAATGTTATGCCCTTACTGAGTAGTGAAATCTGTGGCTGCGTTAAAACATGAGAGGACAGATTAAATATGCCTTTTTCTTTTGGATCCATTACTTGGTGTATTTTTTCCTTGGATTTTCGTTTTCTTCCTCCTCGTTTTCCTCGTCTTGGAATCTTCGTTTTAAGGGTGATGCTGTGTGAGTACTTTCCCTTATTCTTCACTGTTGGTCCCTGTCCCTGTATGGTCTCTGAGGTCTTCGCTCTAAAAAATGGTGATTGTCCTCGCTATTCACGGTGCTTGTAGTGGGCACTTCTAAGGGCAGGAAGCGGTTCTCTGTTCTCATGGTTTCTTGTTTGGATAGAAATCTGGGTTTGTGGTGAGAACCTGATCTATTCCTGGGATTGTTATCCCTAGACCAATCCCTGGAACGGTATGGGATTCTTCCCCTATTCTGTGGGGGGATTCTTGACCAATTTTTAACCTTATTGTTTTCATAGTCCCTTTTATCTCTCATGAACTTATGTTCTTTATTCTTGATTACTTCTTCCTCTATTTTCTCTAATTTTTTGCTGAGGACTTTTTCATTAATTTTGTATTCCTCACTATCTTTAAATTTACTTAGGGTCGAGTCTTTATTTTTCAAAGTTTCCTCAATGGTAATTAATTCTGAGCGTTTTTCTTGACAATCAATTTCATGAGGTTAAGTGAGCACTCATGCAAGATTTTATCCCACTCACTCATAAATTCCACTCTATCTGTACCAAAAGTGGGGTTCTTATTTATTCTCAGACCTCTCGGGACTCTATCAACCTTAAGGTAATGTTCTAGTCCCTTGATGTCCCACCATACCCTAATCTCCTTGACAAGGGTTTTCTCAATATCCCAAAATAGGGAATCCACATTATCATTAATAGATATATTGCTGGAGGTTTTTTTCTCATCAAAAACTCTTTGGCAAAGATCTGATCTTTTTTTGGTCAGGCCACACAAACGCAACATTTTCTATAAAATGATGTATAATTAAGACAGTAATAAACTGGACAAAGACAGCAGCTCCAACCTAGAATACCAAGGGAATGTGGAGAGAGTTTTTTATAGGTCAGTGCGCTTAGTCTAACGTCCAAATGTTCCTTTGAATAAAGGGGTCGTCAGAAAGTCCTGCTGTTTGGACTTAGTCAGTCGTGGATGCTCCGTCAATGAACACCTCCCAAGCTTCTTTGGTGGCTGCTCAGTTCTTCAAAATATGACTTGGGTATGTTCAGTCATGCAATTCTGTGAGGGCAGGGGAGAAGAACAAGCGCCATATGGTGTAGTATTTTAAATAAATAGGAGTAGTAAATACGTATATAAAATGTAAGTACCGGATGGATTCTTGAGATCAGGCCTGTCTGTCTCACTAAATTCTTTGTAGCTGTTCCACACCTATATGTTAGGAGACAAAGATCATCGCCATATAGTGTAGTAACCTCGGATATATCTTGGGGAACCCTCCCCTATATTTCATGCGTACCAAAAAAAAGATTCAATATAGCATATAGGATATACTCATATCCAGGTAGATCAAGTCGGTCCAATATGATGTAATGGCTAAATCAATCGCCCGCTACTGCCTTATATAGCAATATCAATAAATTTTTTAATCAACAGAAATAATATACAAATTCAAATAAAAAAATAAATCAAGAATCTTAGCTTAATGGTCTAGGCAGTAGGCAGGTCAGTCTCAACGCGTTTCGCCTCCAGGGCTTCCTCAGGAGAATACATCATATCAAAAAGTCCACATATTTATAGTAGCTTTCAGTTTCGTTTAGCCGATACTTCCGGTTCGCGTCATTTCCGGAACCGGAAGTGCTCGGTCCGACTTTCATTATAAATGCATGGATGGCTGAACATTTATCATTAAATTACATTGGTGGTGCAGTGTTAATATAATCATGAGAGCAGTCTATATAAACCAAGCAGATCGGACATACAGTCCGTGTGCTCCGTGAAACCGGAAGTGGCGCGGCTCGTCCCGGCCGCTGCCGCGTCACTTCCGGTTAGACTACAGAACCAGCGTGCGTTCCAGCAGTGTTGCTGAGCACATCCTGTTATTGGTTGGCAGGCTGGATGGCGGAAATACCATAGGTATCGTCATGAGTGTATTTTAGAGTGATAGAGAAACCAGAATCGTAACGGATACTCAGCAGCAATTAATGTAAATAAATAATATAAATGTACACAGTATACATATGTAAAATGAATTAAAATACATAAATAATTTAGAGATAAAGGGTATAAATAAAAGTGCCAGATAAATATATATACATAAAAATATAGATATAAAAATACATATAAAATACAAAAATTATATGTATGTACAAATAAATATATATATATAAATATATATGAAAACAATTAATATTACACATTGATATACAAATAAACCATCAGCCCAAGTATATTTCTTATGGTGGGGTCTATATTACGTGCTTGTGCGTCATAAGTTGTAGGGCGCAGAAATCCAAATTTATGCCCATATAATAGCCGTAGCCAGACATGTTATGCACAGATAGTTAAATAATTCAATGATCCCAGGGAAGATTAGTACTCATCTTAAGTAACGCTTTGGGTCCTACAGTACGAGTTACATTTTAAAAAAAAGGAGCTATTTCTCAGGGAGCCCGTGGCACATGCTAGAATGGAGCTTCAATGTACCTCATAGGAAGGGGGCAATCTCGTAGCCTTCATTATGGCCATATGGTTGGAGGGTGTTTAGAGTAAAAATCCAGTACATCTCCCTCTGAGATAACTTTTTCAGTAGATCCCCCCCTCTAGGCCCTAGTTTGACATGTTCAATGGCTCTGAAGGTAAATAAACCACCCGCTCTCCAGACATTTCACTGAAACTCACAACTCCAGCTTGGAAACATTTACCTTCAGAGCCATTGAACACGTCAAACTAGGGCCTAGAGGGGGGGATCTACTGAAAAAGTTATCTCAGAGGGAGATGTACTGGATTTTTACTCTAAACACCCTCCAACCATATGGCCATAATGAAGGCTACGAGATTGCCCCCTTCCTATGAGGTACATTGAAGCTCCATTCTAGCATGTGCCACGGGCTCCCTGAGAAATAGCTCCTTTTTTTTAAAATGTAACTCGTACTGTAGGACCCAAAGCGTTACTTAAGATGAGTACTAATCTTCCCTGGGATCATTGAATTATTTAACTATCTGTGCATAACATGTCTGGCTACGGCTATTATATGGGCATAAATTTGGATTTCTGCGCCCTACAACTTATGACGCACAAGCACGTAATATAGACCCCACCATAAGAAATATACTTGGGCTGATGGTTTATTTGTATATCAATGTGTAATATTAATTGTTTTCATATATATTTATATATATATATATTTATTTGCACATACATATAATTTTTGTATTTTATATGTATTTTTATATCTATATTTTTATGTATATATATTTATCTGGCACTTTTATTTATACCCTTTATCTCTAAATTATTTATGTATTTTAATTCATTTTACATATGTATACTGTGTACATTTATATTATTTATTTACATTAATTGCTGCTGAGTATCCGTTACGATTCTGGTTTCTCTATCACTCTAAAATACACTCATGACGATACCTATGGTATTTCCGCCATCCAGCCTGCCAACCAATAACAGGATGTGCTCAGCAACACTGCTGGAACGCACGCTGGTTCTGTAGTCTAACCGGAAGTGACGCGGCAGCGGCCGGGACGAGCCGCGCCACTTCCGGTTTCACGGAGCACACGGACTGTATGTCCGATCTGCTTGGTTTATATAGACTGCTCTCATGATTATATTAACACTGCACCACCAATGTAATTTAATGATAAATGTTCAGCCATCCATGCATTTATAATGAAAGTCGGACCGAGCACTTCCGGTTCCGGAAATGACGCGAACCGGAAGTATCGGCTAAACGAAACTGAAAGCTACTATAAATATGTGGACTTTTTGATATGATGTATTCTCCTGAGGAAGCCCTGGAGGCGAAACGCGTTGAGACTGACCTGCCTACTGCCTAGACCATTCAGCTAAGATTCTTGATTTATTTTATTTTTATTTGAATTTGTATATTATTTCTGTTGATTAAAAAAATTATTGATATTGCTATATAAGGCAGTAGCAGGCGATTGATTTAGCCATTACATCATATTGGACCGACTTGATCTACCTGGATATGAGTATATCCTATATGCTATATTGAATCTTTTTTTTGGTACGCATGAAATATAGGGGAGGGTTCCCCAAGATATATCCGAGGTTACTACACTATATGGCGATGATCTTTGTCTCCTAACATATAGGTGTGGAACAGCTACAAAGAATTTAGTGAGACAGACAGGCCTGATCTCAAGAATCCATCCGGTACTTACATTTTATATACGTATTTACTACTCCTATTTATTTAAAATACTACACCATATGGCGCTTGTTCTTCTCCCCTGCCCTCACAGAATTGCATGACTGAACATACCCAAGTCATATTTTGAAGAACTTAGCAGCCACCAAAGAAGCTTGGGAGGTGTTCATTGACGGAGCATCCACGACCGACTAAGTCCAAACAGCAGGACTTTCTGACGACCCCTTCCTTCAAAGGAACATTTGGACGTTAGACTAAGCGCACTGACCTATAAAAAAACTCTCTCCATATATATATATATATATATATATATATATATAACAAACAAAGAAATCTGCGGCACTCAAGATCTTGTGTAAAAGTCAGTTGTATTAGAACATCAGAAAAAAGTCCATCAACGTTTCGGGGACTTCAACCCCCTTGTCAAGATGTGTGCAAGTGTGTGCGTGTGAAATAACTCACCTTAAGTAGAAGGAGACCCGCCAACCGAGGGAAGTGCAGCCACTCCGGAGCCCGCCGTGGACGCTGTGCCGCGCGGAGTGATGACGCGTCGGCGCGTCTGCGCAATGTCAGGGGTGGCTTGTTGCTAGGCAACACCGGGAAAGTGAAAACACCCGGGGTGGTGCGGCTGAGAATAAAAACAAAGTGTGAAAGAAACCACAGACCAGTAGCAGGATACAGGCATGCATTAGAACTGTATATAGGTGACAACCAGAGTCTGGAATGTGTGTTGCTAAAAAGATATAGAAACGCTGAAAATGTGCCGTGCCCGGACTCTAATAGATGGTCTTAAACAGAACACCTTGTATCTTAGATAGTAAGTGATAAGGCAGTGTCTATGAAATATCATATGTCGGTATACAACAAAGGACAAAAAATAAATTTTTAGTAAAGCAGAATTGGTATGAAACTGAAAGACAAATAATAATGTCGCGAATGGTCAGATCTGTTGAAAACCGCACACTTGTCCAACAGTCAGGTAAGGACTACCATCAACAACGTTCAGTTGGGTCCTAACCGAAGGTGCTCCATATAATCCTTTCGTTCAAGCCAGAGGGATGAATGGTGCCCAGCTTGAAAATCCAGGTCGATTCTTTCCTAAGAAGCAGGCCCTCCCTGTCACCCCCACGCAAAGATTTGGGAACCTGGTCAATTATGATATGCTTGAGGCCAGACAAAGTGTGTTGAGCTTCATGAAAATGTCTGGCCACAGGTTGGTCAGATGCCTTGCCAGCTAACGCCGCCTTGATCACGGAACGATGTAGGGCCATGCGTTCACTTAGAGACCTGATGGTCTAGCCTACGTAGCATAGGCCACACGGGCATACTATCAGATAAATGATGTACGTGGATGTACAAGTCACCGTGTGACGGATGTGTACCTTCTTATTGGTTAGAGGCAACGTAAACACTGAACCTGTCAGCATATGGGTGCAGGTTGTGCAACCCAAACAGCGGTAGCAACCAGGTTTTTTGGTAATGAACGTATCTTTCAGAGACGTATCAGTGGACTTGGGGAAACTAGAAATATCGGTGTGAACCAGAATATCTCGTATGTTGCATCCCCTTCTGTAACTCATCAAGGAGTTTTGTGTTTGAAAGGGAGTTGTGGGTCTGTGGAGACTATGGGCCAAAGAGCCCTGTTGGCACGATTCAGTACAGGACTTGAGGTGTCAAAAGCTGTAATCCATGGAATTCTGTTCTCTAATGTTCTAATCTTGGATTGCATTAGTCCACTGCGGGACATTTTCATCACCTCTCTCTTAGTGGCCTCCAAGGAGGAGCATTCATAGCCTCTTGTGATGAACTTGTATATCAACTTGTCAAGTTCACCCTCCAAACTTTCTGGTTGGCTGTGTATACGGGCTACCCTGATCATTTGGGACCTGGGAAGTCCCTGCTTCAAAGATCGAGGGTGGTGGCTGTTTGCTTGAAGAAGAGTGTTTTTGTCCGTGGGTTTATGATAAATGCTTGTGCGCAATTTACCTTCATGCACAGTAACAAGAACATCCAAGTAGTTAATGGATGTGGCAGACAGATGGTAGGTGATCTTGATTGGAGACGGTCTGGCATTGATGGATTCCAATAGGTTCGTCAGGGCAGTTTCGCCCTCTGTCCAAATAATGAACAGGTCGTCTATATACCTGGTGAAGAGTGCGATGTGGCTTGACGACTCCTGGTCTTGAAAGAACATCTGGACTTCCTCTTTCAGCATGTACAAGTTGGCGTATGATGGGGCCACGTTGCTGCCCATCGCGCAGCCAGTTCTCTGTTGATAGAACCGGCCGTCGAATAGGAAATAGTTCCTAGTGAGGGTCAACTCAAGTAAAGACATGTAGAGGTCTAGGTCTACGTCATTCATCTTTTCTTCGACCAGGAACATTCTCATTGCTGCCAAACCGTCCGAGTGCGGTATGCTAGTGTATAAGCTGCAAATGTCAACTGTGCAAAGGAGCGCCCCTTCGGGGACCGGGCCAAATGCTTCCAATGTACATAAGAAGGAGGTATATATAGATAGATAGTAGTTGATAAGACGGCACTCATTACTTCAGTATAAATGAAAAGACTTTCAGTTAATTGACCACACAGGTCCAGTCTTTTCGTTTATACTGAAGTCCTATGAGTGCCATCCTATAAACTACTATGCATATTTGGACTATCCGGGAAAGGCACCAAGGCAATACTCATGATGCTATGAGTGCTGGTCCAGCTTGGCTATACACTATATATATATATATATATGGTATGCAGTAAAGATCCTGGCTTTTGGATTCTAGGCAGTCAAAATGCCAATGTCAGAAGGGTGTAGTATGGTATGCCGGCGGCCGGGCTCCCGGCGACCAGCATACTGGTGCCGGGAGCCTGACCGCCGGCATACCGACAGCGTGGTGAGCGCAAAGGAGCCCTTTGCGGGGTCGCTGTGCTCGCAACGCTGCGGGCACGGTGGCGCGCTATGAACGTCACGCTATTTATTCTCCCTCCAGGGGGGTCGTGGACCCCCACGAGGGAGAATGTCTGTCAGTATGCCTGGTGTCGGGATTCGGCACTGGTATAATGTGCACCGGGATCTCGACATTCGGCATACTGAAGACCACTCCGTCAGAACGCTGACATCGGAATCAAGACTGGGTCAGGAGACCGACGCTAGGTTCCCTACCATTGTAAGTAGCGCAGCAGCGAGATAGTGTCGGAGGTGTGGAGGAGGTTAGGTTTAGACAACTCCAGGGGGGTTAGGGTTAGGGTTAGGCGGTGGTGGCTGGTAAGGTTAGGGGTCAGGCTGCGTACAGTGTGGGTTAGAGTTAGACACCATCAGGGGAGGTTAGGATTCGGCACTAGGGGGGAGGGTTAGGTTTAGGCTGCGGGGTAGGGTGGCTTAGGTTTAGGCACCACCAGGGGAGGATAGGATTAGGCACTAAGGGGGAGGTAAGGGTTAGGCTGCGGAAAGGGAGGGTTAGGGTCAGAGGTAGGGGAGGGGGGTTATCATACCATACTCACCCCCGTCAGGATTTATCTTTTCATGATTCCGGCATCTGTATTTTGACCGCCGCCATCCTGTCCGGTGGTCACCCATACTGATCCCATACATATATATATATATATATATATATATATATATAGTAGTGATGTGCACCGGAAATTTTTCGGGTTTTGTGTTTTGGTTTTGGGTTCGGTTCCACGGCCGTGTTTTGGATTCGGACGCGTTTTGGCAAAACCTTACCGAAATTTTTTTGGCGGATTCGGGTGTGTTTTGGATTCGGGTGTTTTTTTCAAAAAACCCTCAAAAACAGCTCAAATCATAGAATTTGGGGGTCATTTTGATCCCATAGTATTATTAACCTCAATAACCATAATTTCCACTCATTTTCAGTCTATTCTGAACACCTCACACCTCACAATATTATTTTTAGTCCTAAAATTTGCCCCGAGGTCGCTGGATGGCTAAGCTAAGCGACCCAAGTGGCCGACACAAACACCTGGCCCATCTAGGAGTGGCACTGCAGTGTCAATCAAGACAGGATGGCCCTTCCAAAAAATACTCCCCAAACAGCACATGATGCAAAGAAAAAAAAAAGGCGCACCAAGGTCGCTGTGTGACTAAGCTAAGCGACCCAAGTGGCCGACACAAACACCTGGCCCATCCAGGAGTGGCACTGCAGTGTCAGACAGGATGGCACTTCAAAAAAATAGTCCCCAAACAGCACATGATGCAAAGAAAAAAAGAGGCGCAATGAGTTAGTTGTGTGACTAAGCTAAGCGACCCAAGTGGCCGACACAAACACCAGGCCCATCTAGGAGTGGCACTGCAGTGTCAGGCAGGATGGCCCTTCAAAAAAATACTCCCCAAACAGCACATGATGCAAAGAAAAAAAGAGGCGCACCAAGGTGGCCGTGTGACTAAGCTAAGCGACACGAGTGGCCGACACAAACACCTGGCCCATCTAGGAGTGGCACTGCAGTGTCAATCAAGACAGGATGGCCCTTCCAAAAAATACTCCCCAAACAGCACATGATGCAAAGAAAAAAAGAGGCGCACCAAGGTGGCTGTGTGACTAAGCTAAGCGACACAAGTGGCCGACACAAACACCTGGCCCATCTAGGAGTGGCACTGCAGTGTCAATCAAGACAGGATGGCCCTTCCAAAAAATACTCCCCAAACAGCACATGATGCAAAGAAAAAAAGAGGCGCACCAAGGTGGCTGTGTGACTAAGCTAAGCGACACAAGTGGCCGACACAAACACCTGGCCCATCTAGGAGTGGCACTGCAGTGTCAGGCAGGATGGCCCTTCCAAAAAATACTCCCCAAACAGCACATGATGCAAAGAAAAAAAGAGGCGCAATGAGGTAGCTGTGTGACTAAGCTAAGCGACCCAAGTGGCCGACACAAACACCTGGCCCATCTAGGAGTGGCACTGCAGTGTCAGGCAGGATGGCCCTTCAAAAAAATACTCCCCAAACAGCACATGATGCAAAGAAAAAAAAAGAGGCGCACCAAGGTCGCTGTGTGACTAAGCTAAGCGACACAAGTGGCCGACACAAACACCTGGCCCATCTAGGAGTGGCACTGCAGTGTCAATCAAGACAGGATGGCTCTTCCAAAAAATTGTCCCCGAACAGCACATGATGCCAAGAAAAATGAAAGAAAAAAGAGGTGCAAGATGGAATTGTCCTTGGGCCCTCCCACCCACCCTTACGTTGTATAAACAGGACATGCACACTTTAACGAACCCATCATTTCAGCGACAGGGTCTGCCACACGACTGTGACTGAAATGACTGGTTGGTTTGGGCCCCCACCAAAAAAGAAGCAATCAATCTCTCCTTGCACAAACTGGCTCTACAGAGGCAAGATGTCCACCTCATCATCATCCTCCGATTCCTCACCCCTTTCACTGTGTACATGCCCCTCCTCACAGATTATTAATTCGTCCCCACTGGAATCCACCATCTCAGGTCCCCGTGTACTTTCTGGAGGCAATTGCTGCTGGTGAATGTCTCCACGGAGGAATTGATTATAATTCATTTTAATGAACATCATCTTCTCCACATTTTCTGGAAGTAACCTCGTACGCCTATTGCTGACAAGGTGAGCGGCTGCACTAAACATTCTTTCGGAGTACACACTGGAGAGAGGGCAACTTAGGTAGAATAAAGCCAGTTTCTGCAAGGGCCTCCAAATTGCCTCTTTTTCCTGCCAGTATACGTACGGACTGTCTGACGTGCCTACTTGGATGCGGTCACTCATATAATCCTCCACCATTTTTTCAATGGTGAGAGAATCATATGCAGTGACAGTAGACGACATGTCAGTAATCGTTGGCAGGTCCTTCAGTCCGGACCAGATGTCAGCACTCGCTCCAGACTGCCCTGCATCACCGCCAGCGGGTGGGCTCGGAATTCTTAGCCTTTTCCTCACACCCCCAGTTGCGGGAGAATGTGAAGGAGGAGATGGTGACGGGTCACGTTCCGCTTGACTTGACAATTTTCTCACCAGCAGGTTTTTGAACCTCTGCAGACTTGTGTCTGCCGGAAAGAGAGATACAACGTAGGTTTTAAATCTAGGATCGAGCACGGTGGCCAAAATGTAGTGCTCTGATTTCAACAGATTGACCACCCGTGAATCCTGGTTAAGCGAATTAAGGGCTCCATCCACAAGTCCCACATGCCTAGCGGAATCGCTCTGTTTTAGCTCCTCCTTCAATGTCTCCAGCTTCTTCTGCAAAAGCCTGATGAGGGGAATGACCTGACTCAGGCTGGCAGTGTCTGAACTGACTTCACGTGTGGCAAGTTCAAAGGGTTGCAGAACCTTGCACAACGTTGAAATCATTCTCCACTGCGCTTGAGTCAGGTGCATTCCACCTCCTTTGCCTATATCGTGGCCAGATGTATAGGCTTGAATGGCCTTTTGCTGCTCCTCCATCCTCTGAAGCATATAGAGGGTTGATTTTCACCTCGTTACCACCTCTTGCTTCAGATGATGGCAGGGCAGGTTCAGGAATGTTTGGTGGTGCTGCAGTCTTCGGTACGCGGTGCCTGAACGCCGAAAGTGGCCCGCAATTCTTCGGGCCACCGACAGCATCTCTTGCACGCCCCTGTCGTTTTTTAAATAATTCTGCACCACCAAATTCAAGGTATGTGCAAAACATGGGACGTGATGGAATTTGCCCAGATGTAATGCACGCACAATATTGCTGGCGTTGTCCGATGTCACAAATCCCCAGGAGAGTCCAATTGGGGTAAGCCATTCTGCGATGATCTTCCTCAGTTGCCGTAAGAGGTTTTCAGCTGTGTGGCTATTCTGGAAAGCGGTGATACAAAGCGTAGCCTGCCTAGGAACGAGTTGGCGTTTGCGAGATGCTGCTACTGGTGCAGCCGCTGCTGTTCTTGCTGCGGGAGGCAATACATCTACCCAGTGGGCTGTCACAGTCATATAGTCCAGAGTCTGCCCTGCTCCACTTGTCCACATGTCCGTGGTTAAGTGGACATTGGGTACAACTGCATTTTTTAGGACACTGGTGAGTCTTTTTCTGAGGTCTGTGTACATTTTCGGTATCGCCTGCGTATAGAAATGGAACCTAGATGGTATTTGGTACCGGGGACACAGTACCTCAATCAAGTCTCTAGTTGGCTCTGAATTAACGATGGATACCGAAACCACGTTTCTCACCGCCCAGGCTGCCAAGGTCTCAGTTACCCGCTTTGCAGCAGGATGACTGCTGTGATATTTCATCTTCCTCGCAAAGTACTGTTGGACAGTCAATTGCTTACTGGAAGTAGTACAAGTGGTCTTCCGACTTCCCCTCTGGGATGACGATCGACTCCCAGCAGCAACAACAGCAGCGCCAGCAGCAGTAGGCGTTACAATCAAGGATGCATCGGAGGAATCCCAGGCAGGAGAGGACTCGTCAGACTTGCCAGTGACGGCCTGCAGGACTATTGGCTTTCCTGGGTAAGGAGGAAATTGACACTGAGGGAGTTGGTGGTGTGGTTTGCAGGAGCTTGGTTACAAGAGGAAGGGATTTAGTGGTCAGTGGACTGCTTCCGCTGTAACCCAAAGTTTTTGAATTTGTCACTGACTTATGATGAATGCGCTGCAGGTGACGTATAAGGGAGGATGTTCCGAGGTGGTTAACGTCCTTACCCCTACTTATTACAGCTTGACAAAGGCAACACACGGCTTGACACCTGTTGTCCGCATTTGTGTTGAAATAATTCCACACCGAAGAGCTGATTTTTTTAGTATTTTGACCAGGCATGTCAATGGCCATATTCCTCCCACGGACAACAGGTGTCTCCCCGGGTGCCTGACTTAAACAAACCACCTTACCATCAGAATCCTTCTTGTCAATTTCCTCCCCAGCGCCAGCAACACCCATATCCTCATCCTGGTTTACTTCAACAGTGACATCTTCAATTTGACTATCAGGGACTGGACTGCGGGTGCTCCTTCCAGCACTTGCAGGGGGCGTGCAAATGGTGGAAGGCGCAAGCTCTTCCCGTCCAGTGTTGGGAAGGTCAGGCATCGCAACCAACACAATTGGACTCTCCTTGAGATTTGTGATTTTGAAGAACGCACAGTTCTTTGCTGTGCTTTTGCCAGCTTAAGTCTTTTCTTTTTTCTAGCGAGAGGATGAGTGCTTCCATCCTCATTTGAAGCTGAACCACTAGCCATGAACATAGGCCAGGGCCTCAGCCGTTCCTTGCCACTCCGTGTCTTAAATGGCATATTGGCAAGTTTACGCTTCTCCTCAGACGCTTTTAATTTTGATTTTTGGGTCATTTTACTGAAGTTTTGTGTTTTGGATTTTACATGCTCTCTACTATGACATTGGGCATCGTCCTTGGCAGACGACGTTGATGGCATTTCATCGTCTCGGCCATGACTAGTGGCAGCAGCTTCAGCACGAGGTGGAAGTGGATCTTGATCTTTCCCTTTAACCTCCACATTTTTGTTCTCCATTTTTTAATGTGTGGAATTATATGCCAGTATCAATAGCAATGGCCTACTACTATATTTACTGCGCACAACTAAAAGGCACCACAGGTATACAATGTAGATGGATGGATACTAGTATACTTTATGGATGACGAGTGACGACACAGAGGTAGATACACAGCAGTGGCCTACCGTACTGCTATATACAGTATACTGGACCTGGTGGACACTGTCAGCAAACTGCTAAACTAGTCTAAAAAAAAGGCACCACAGGTATACAATGTAGATGGATGGATACTAGTATACTTTATGGATGACGAGTGACGACACAGAGGTAGGTACACAGCAGTGGCCTACCGTACTGCTATATACAGTATACTGGACCTGGTGGACACTGTCAGCAAACTGCTAAACTAGTCTAAAAAAAGGCACCACAGGTATACAATGTAGATGGATGGATACTAGTATACTTTATGGATGACGAGTGACGACACAGAGGTAGGTACAAAGCAGTGGCCTACCGTACTGCTATATACAGTATACTGGACCTGGTGGACACTGTCAGCAAACTGCTAAACTAGTCTAAAAAAAAGGCACCACAGGTATACAATGTAGATGGATGGATACTAGTATACTTTATGGATGACGAGTGACGACACAGAGGTAGGTACACAGCAGTGGCCTACCGTACTGCTATATACAGTATACTGGACCTGGTGGACACTGTCAGCAAACTGCTAAACTAGTCTAAAAAAAAGGCACCACAGGTATACAATGTAGATGGATGAATACTAGTATACTTTATAGATGACGAGTGACGACACAGAGGTAGGTACACAGCAGTGGCCTACCGTACTGCTATATACAGTATACTGGACCTGGTGGACACTGTCAGCAAACTGCTAAACTAGTCTAAAAAAAAGGCACCACAGGTATACAATGTAGATGGATGGATACTAGTATATTTTATGGATGACGAGTGACGACACAGAGGTAGGTACACAGCAGTGGCCTACCGTACTGCTATATACAGTATACTGGACCTGGTGAACACTGTCAGCAAACTGCTAAACTAGTCTAAAAAAAAGGCACCACAGGTATACAATGTAGATGGATGGATACTAGTATACTTTATGGATGACGAGTGACGACACAGAGGTAGGTACACAGCAGTGGCCTACCATACTGCTATATACAGTATACTGGACCTGGTGGACACTGTCAGCAAACTGCTAAACTAGTCTAAAAAAAGGCACCACAGGTATACAATGTAGATGGATGGATACTAGTATACTTTATGGATGACGAGTGACGACACAGAGGTAGGTACACAGCAGTGGCCTACCGTACTGCTATATACAGTATACTGGACCTGGTGGACACTGTCAGCAAACTGCTAAACTAGTTTAAAAAAAGGCACCACAGGTATACAATGTAGATGGATGAATACTTGTATACTTTATGGATGACGAGTGACGACACAGAGGTAGGTACACAGCAGTGGCCTACCGTACTGCTATATACAGTATACTGGACCTGGTGGACACTGTCAGCAAACTGCTAAACTAGTCTAAAAAAAAGGCACCACAGGTATACAATGTAGATGGATGGATACTAGTATACTTTATGGATGACGAGTGACGACACAGAGGTAGGTACAGCAGTGGCCTACCGTACTGCTATATATAGTATACTGGACCTGGTGGACACTGTCAGCAAACTGCTAAACTAAAATGCACCACAGGTATAGGAATGTAGATGGATAGTATACTTAATGGATGACGACACAGAGGTAGGTACAGCAGTGCACTCTGCACTGTACTCCTCCTATATATAATATTAATTATACTGGTGGTCCCCAGTCCCCACAATAAAGCAGCACACTGTGAGCACAGATATGGAGTGTTTTTCAGGCAGACAAACGTATACTGGTGGTCACTGTCAGCAAAACTCTGCACTGTACTCCTGCTATAGCTGCTCCCCAGTCCCCACAATTAAACAGTGTGAGCACTCAGCACAGATATATCATGCAGCACACTGAGCACAGATATGGTATGGAGCGTTTTTTTCAGGCAGAGAACGGATAAAAACTAAACTCTGCACTGTACTACTCCTAACAGCTGCTCCCCAATCCTCCCCACAATTATAGTAATAAACAAGCACAAGCAATCAAATGAAATCAACTGTCTTCTGACTTCTACTAAACGGAGAGGACGCCAGCCACGTCCTCTCCCTATCATCTCCAATGCACGTGTGAAAATGGCGGCGATGCGCGGCTGCTTATAGAATCCGAATCTCGCGAGAATCCGACAGCGGGATGATGACGTTCGGGCGCGCTCGGGTTAACCGAGCAAGGCGGGAGGATCCGAGTCTGCTCGGACCCGTGTAAAAAAGGTAAAGCTCGGGGGGGGGGGGTTGGGTTTCTCGGAAACCGAACCCGCTCATCACTAATATATAGGCAAATGGGTATTACACCACCTCTGGTACGGTCGACGTTTCGGGGACCTCTCCCCATTATCAAGACACAACTTTTATTTCATATTGTTTAAAAATATCCTGTTGTGTGAAATATAAACCTTTATTGTCTTTCAAATTTGTATGTTTGTTAAAAATATTTTTACTCACTGTGTATTTTTTTAATTCAAGTTTTATATTTATTAATATTCCATAAATAAATAAATATATATATATATATATATATATATATATATTGTATATAATAAGAATTTACTCACTGGTAATTCTATTTCTCGTAGTCCGTAGTGGATGCTGGGTACTCCGTAAGGACCATGGGGAATAGACGGGCTCCGCAGGAGACTGGGCACTCAAAAAGAAAGATTAGGTACTATCTGGTGTGCACTGGCTCCTCCCTCTATGCCCCTCCTCCAGACCTCAGTTAGGGAAACTGTGCCCGGAAGAGCTGACACTACAAGGAAAGGATTTGGAATCCAGGGTACGACTCATACCAGCCACACCAATCACACCGTACAACTTGTGATAACTATACCCAGTTAACAGTATGAACAACAAATGAGCCTCATTAACAGATGGCTCATAACAAAACCCTTTAGTTAAGCAATAACTATATACACGTATTGCAGAGAGTCCGCACTTGGGACGGGCTCCCAGCATCCACTACGGACTACGAGAAATAGAATTACCGGTGAGTAAATTCTTATTTTCTCTGACGTCCTAGTGGATGCTGGGTACTCCGTAAGGACCATGGGGATTATACCAAAGCTCCCAAACGGGCGGGAGAGTGCGGATGACTCTGCAGCACCGAATGAGCAAACTCAAGGTCCTCCTCAGCCAGGGTATCAAACTTGTAGAATTTTGCAAATGTGTTTGAACCCGACCAAGTAGCAGCTCGGCAAAGTTGTAAAGCCGAGACCCCTCGTGCAGCCGCCAAAGAAGAGCCACCTTCCTCGTGGAATGGGCTTTGTCTGATTTAGGATGCGGCAGTCCAGCCGCAGAATGTGCAAGTTGAATCGTGCAACAGATCCAGCGAGCAATAGTCTGCTTAGAAGCAGGAGCACCCAGCTTGTTGGGTGCATGCAGGATAAACAGCGAGTCAGTTTTTCTGACTCTAGCCGTCCTGGAAACATAGATTTTCAGGGCCCGGACTACGTCCAGCAACTTGGAAGCCTCCAAGTCCTGAGTAGCCGCAGGCACCACAATAGGTTGGTTCAAATGAAACGCTGATACCACCTTAGGGAGAAATTGGGGACGAGTCCTCAATTCTGCCCTGTCCATATGGAAGATCAGATAGGGGCTTTTACATGACAAAGCCGCCAATTCTGACACACGTCTAGCCGAAGCCAAGGCCAAAAGCATGACCACTTTCCACGTGAGATATTTCAACTCCACGGTCTGAAGTGGCTCAAACCAATATGATTTCAGGAAATCCAACACAACGTTGAGATCCCAAGGTGCCACTGGGGGCACAAAAGGGGGCTGAATATGCAGCACTTCCTTAACAAACGTCTGAACCTCAGGCAGTGAAGCCAGTTCTTTTTGAAAGAAAATAGACAGGGCCGAAATCTGGACTTTAATGGATCCCAATTTTAGGCCCATAGTCACTCCTGACTGTAGGAAGTGCAGAAATCGACCCAGCTGAAATTCTTCTGTTGGGGCCTTCATAGCCTCACACCAAGCAACATATTTTCGCCATATGCGGTGATAATGTTTTGCTGTCACATCCTTCCTAGCTTTTATCAGCGTAGGAATGACTTCAACCGGAATGCCCTTTTCCATCAGGATCCGGCGTTCAACCGCCATGCCGTCAAACGCAGCAGCGGTAAGTCTTGGAACAGACAGGGCCCTTGCTGTAGCAGGTCCTGTCTGAGAGGCAGAGGCCAAGGGTCCTCTGAGATTATTTCTTGTAGTTCCGGGTACCAAGTCCTTCTTGGCCAATCCGGAACGATGAGTATAGTTCTTACTCCTCTCTTTCTTATTATCCTCAGTACCTTTGGTATGAGAGGAAGAGGAGGGAACACATAAACCGACTGGTACACCCACGGTGTCACTAGAGCGTCCACAGCTATCGCCTGAGGGTCCCTTGACCTGGCGCAATATCTTTTTAGCTTTTTGTTGAGGCGGGACGCCATCATGTCCACCTGTGGCCTTTCCCAACGATTTACAATCAGCTGGAAGACTTCTGGATGAAGTCCCCACTCTCCCGGGTGGAGGTCATGCCTGCTGAGGAAGTCTGCTTCCCAGTTGTCCACTCCCGGAATGAACACTGCTGACAGTGCTATCACGTGATTTTCCGCCCATCGGAGAATCCTTGTGGCTTCTGCCATCGCCATCCTGCTTCTTGTTCCGCCCTGTCGGTTTACATGGGCGACCGCCGTGATGTTGTCTGACTGAATCAGCACCGGCTGGTTTTGAAGCAGGGGTCTTGCCTGACTTAGGGCATTGTAAATGGCCCTTAGTTCCAGAATATTTATGTGTAGGGAAGCTTCCTGACTCGACCATTGTCCTTGGAAGTTTCTTCCCTGAGTGACTGCCCCCCAACCTCGGAGGCTTGCATCCGTGGTCAGCAAGATCCAGTCCTGTATGCCGAATCTGCAGCCCTCGAGAAGATGAGCACTCTGCAGCCACCACAGCAGAGACACCCTGGCCCTCGGGGACAGGGTGATCAGCCGATGCATCTGAAGATGCGATCCGGACCACTTGTCTAACAGATCCCACTGAAAGATCCGTGCATGGAACCTGCCGAATGGAATTGCCTTGTAAGAAGCTACCATCTTTCCCAGGACTCGCGTGTGCAGTGATGCACCGACACCTGTTTTGGTTTTAGGAGGTCTCTGACCAGAGATGACAACTCCTTGGCCTTCTCCTCCGGGAGAAACACCTTCTTCTGTTCTGTGTCCAGAATCATACCCAGGAACAGCAGACGCGTCGTAGGAACCAGCTGCGACTTCGGGATATTCAGAATTTAGCCGTGCTGTTGTAGCACTTCCTGAGATAGTGTTACTCCGACCAACAACTGCTCCCTGGACCTCGCCTTTATAAGGAGATCGTCCAAGTACGGGATAATTATAACTCCCTTCTTTCGAAGGAGTATCATCATTTCGGCCATTACTTTGGTAAATACCCTCGGTGCAGTGGACAGACCAAACGGCAACGTCTGGAATTGGTAATGGCAGTCCTGTACCACAAAACGGAGGTACACCTGGTGAGGTGGATAAATGGGGACATGTAGGTAAGCATCCTTGATGTCCAGTGATACCATGTAATCCCCCTCTTCTAGGCTTGCAATAACCGCCCTGAGCGATTCCATTTTGAACTTGAACTTCCTTATATAAGTGTTCAAGGATTTCAAATTTAGAATGGGTCTCACCGAACCGTCTGGTTTCGGTACCACAAACATTGTGGAATAGTAACTCCGTCCCTGTTGAAGGAGGGGAACTTTTATTATCACCTGCTGGAGGTACAGCTTGTGAATTGCCACCAGTACTACCTCCCTGTCCTAGGGAGTAGCTGGCAAGGCTGATTTGAGGTAACGGCGAGGGGGAAACGTCTCGAATTCCAGCTTGTATCCCTGAGATACCACTTGTAGAACCCAGAGATCCACCTGTGAGCGAACCCACTGGTCGCTGAAGTTCCGGAGACGGGCCCCCACCGCACCTGGCTCCACATGTGGAGCCCCAGCGTCATGCGGTGGACTTAGTGGAAGCAGGGGAGGATTTTTGTTCTTGGGAACTGGCTGTATGGTGCAGCTTTTTCCCTCTACCCCTGCCTCTGGGCAGAAAGGACGCGCCTTTAACCCGCTTGCCTTTCTGAGGCCGAAAGGACTGTACTTGATAATACGGTGCTTTCTTAGGCTGCGAGGGAATCTGCGGTAAAAAAGTCGACTTCCCAGCTGTTGCAGTGGATACGAGTTCCGAAAGACCGTCCCCAAACAATTCCTCACCCTTATAAGGCAAAATTTCCATGTGCCTTTTAGAATCAGCATCACCCGTCCACTGCCGAGTCCATAATACTCTCCTGGCAGAAATGGACATCGCATTAATTCTAGATGCCAGCCGGCAAATGTCCCTCTGTGCATCTCTCATATATAAGACTACGTCTTTAATATGCTCTATGGTTAGCGATATAGTGTCCCTGTCAAGGGAATCAATGTTATCAGACAGGGAATCAGACCACGCTGCTGCAGCACTGCACATCCATGCTGAAGCAATAGCAGGTCTCAGTATAGTACCTGAGTGTGTATACACAGACTTCAGGATAGCCTCCTGCTTTCTATCTGCAGGCTCCTTTAAGGCGGCCGTATCCTGAGACGGCAGTGCCACCTTTTTTGATAAGTGTGTGAGCGCTTTGTCCACCTTAGGGGATGTCTCCCAGCATAACCTATCCGTTGGCGGGAAAGGGTACGCCATTAGTAACCGCTTAGAAATTACTAGTTTCTTATCTGGGGAACCCCACGCTTCTTCACACAATTCGTTTAACTCATCAGATGGGGGAAAAGTCACTGGCTGCTTTTTCTCCCCAAACATAATACCCTTTTTTGTGGTAACCGGGTTTATGTCAGCAATGTGTAAAACATCTTTCATAGCCGTAATCATACATCGGATGGCCCTTGTGGACTGTACATTTATCTCATCCTCGTCGACACTGGAGTCAGACTCCGTGTCGACATCTGTGTCTGCCATCTGAGTCAGCGGGCGTTTTTGAGCCCCTGATGGCCTCTGAGACGCATGGGCAGGTGCGGACTGAGCTGCCGACTGTCCCATGGCTGTCGCGTTGTCAAACCTTTTATGTAAGGAGTTGACACTGTCTGTTAAAACCTTCCACATATCTATCCACTCCGGTGTCGGACCCACAGGGGGCGACATCACACTTATCGGCTCCTGCTCCGCCTCCACGTAACCCTCCTCCTCAAACATGTCGACACAGCCGTACCGACACACCGCATACACACAGGGAATGCTCTGACAGGACCCCACAAAGACCTTTGGGGAGACAGAGAGAGAGTATGCCAGCACACACCACAGCGCTATATAATCAGGGATGTACACTAACACAAAGTGATTTTTCCTTATAGCTGTTTTACATATACAATTATACAATTTGCGCCTAAATTTAGTGCCCCCCCTCTCTTTTTTACCCTTTGAGCCTGGAAACTGCAGGGGAGAGCCAGGGGAGCTGTCTTCCTTAGTGTGCTGAGGGAGATAGCCCCGCCCCCTTCTCGGCGGACTTCTCCCGCTCTTATATGTATATTATGGCGGGGGATTTTGCACATATATAGTTTATTGGACTATATTATGTGCTTTTTGCCATAGAAGGTACTCTAATTGCAGCCCAGGGCGCCCCCCCCCCCCCCCCCCCCCAGCGCCCTGCACCCATCAGTGACCGGAGTGTGTGGTGTGCATAGGGAGCAATGGCGCATAGCTGCAGTGCTGTGCGCTACCTTCATGAAGACCGAAGTCTTCAGCCGCCGATTTTCAGGATGTTCTTCTTGCTTCTGGCTCTGCAAGGGGGACGGCAGCGCGGCTCCGGGACCGGACGATCGTGGACGGGCCCAGTGTTCGATCCCTCTGGAGCTAATGGTGTCCAGTAGCCTTAGAAGCCCAAGCTAGCTGCAAGCAGGTAGGTTCGCTTCTCTCCCCTCAGTCCCTCGTAGCAGTGAGTCTGTTGCCAGCAGATCTCACTGAAAATAAAAAACCTAACAAATACTTTCTTTACTAGAAGCTCAGGAGAGCCCCTAGTGTGCAACCAGCTCGGGCCGGGCACAGATTCTAACTGAGGTCTGGAGGAGGGGCATAGAGGGAGGAGCCAGTGCACACCAGATAGTACCCAATCTTTCTTTTAGAGTGCCCAGTCTCCTGCGGAGCCCGTCTATTCCCCATGGTCCTTACGGAGTACCCAGCATCCACTAGGACGTCAGAGAAATCATAAATATCATATCAGTTGCCAAGTTGGTTCATTAGAGGGATCAAAATGTTAGTTATCTGAATTATTATATGTTCCTGAGATATGTGAATTATGTACTTTAGACAGAACATTGTTATCAATGTGTATCTATGTCACATATGGTTATACAGACATACAATATTTAGGAGATGTGTAGAGGATTTCTTGTGTGTTCTTGTACTGCACATGCTATGGAACTGAGGGCCTAATTCATATTTGTACATTAATTACGATGGTTGGGGTCATGCACAGAAGCAAGACCCGTTCTGTGCTTGTGCAGAATGGGTCTTGCAATATCGCTCACAGCCTCGGCATGATTCATGCTGTGGCATTTGGGGGGCACAGTGGGGGTTGCACCCTGTAACACTCTTCAAAACGGGGGCATTGCAAGATATGTGACATTCTGCAAATGAGCAAATATAGGCAATTTGTTTTTATTGAAATGAAACAGTGTTGCCTGAACTAGTCGGTTGCCATAAAGCCATTAACCAATGTGCACATAAAAAAAAAAGTTGGGTTCTCTGTCGCTTCCCCTTCCAGGGTTCTGTCCTTGGCCCCTTTAGTTTCTCCCTCTATACGTCTTCCTTCTGCATGCTCATTGGTTCCTTTGGACTTTGCAACAATCTCTATGTCGACAATCTGCAACTGTAACTATCTTTCTCAGACCTCTCTCCCTTTGTCCTTCTGTCTCCTTTGTCCTTCTGTCTCCATGTCACTGCCTGTCTGTCAGAAATTTCATCCTAAATGGCACAACATTTAATAAAACTTAATATTTAAAAATATGAACTCAATGTCTTTCCCCCGGATACGCTCTCCTTCCATGTTGGCAATGTCTCATTCTCCATTCCCTAATTCTGACGTCTTGGTGTCACCATAGACTCTGCCATTTCCTTCCACCCCCACAATAATCTCTATCACAACCCTGTCATTTCTATCTCAGTAGTATTTCCAGAAATAGGCCCTTCCTTATTCTGTAAGCTACTAAAACTCTCTTTCATGCCCTCATCATTTCCTACTTTGGTTACTGTAATATACTCCTTTCTGGCCTTTCTAACTCCTAATGCTGTCCTAATTAGTAAATATTTACACATAATTAAAAAGAAAAAACATTAATTAAGTGGCTTTTTCTTTATTATTCTTTTAAATTGGCTATCATGAGGGCTTATAACCAATCAATAAAAAAATAATAAAATTAGGCAGGCGATGAGTGGCCGTTACTGTTGTGCCTAGGGGCACTCTCACCCCAAAATCCGAACTCTGCCTCTCTGCCACTCCCTGTACTCACTCGCCTATGAAGTTCTAATCCTCACTGTTACTCCCTAAATTTCCTGTCTCATTTCCTTACATACCCTATCCTATTTTCTCTGCTAATGATGTTGCTTCACCTCCTCCCTAAATACCACTTTCCATTCTCGCTCCTCCTTCACTCCATTCAACTTTTATCCAGCCTTTATAAAAGAGTTTTATAAGAATGCTTAAAGTTTAAGCATTCTTATAAAACTCTTTTATTCCTTTTAGCTTATCACCCTACCATCTAACGCTGCAATCTCTGCCAGCCTTGGGCCATTGTGTCCACCTAAATATCTTATAGATTGTAAGCTCATATGAGCAGAGTCTTCTATCTTTTGTCTTTTCTGCATCATTTTGCTAACTGATCACTGTAATTATATTTCTATGTGAATTTATATATATATGTCTGTATTAGTCTGGTCTCATGTATCCTGTTGTCATTTTTATCTCCTTGTACGTCAAAACAGAACCCTTGTGGCGCATAATAAAAAAAAGATAATAATAATATGACACTAAGATAAACCACAGGGGTTTAGTCTCTTTAAAACATCAAACTGAGAACTCTTTGTGCTCCCTTTCATAGTTAAATAACTCATATGACATTGCGTACTAGGAAGATGTCCCGATGTTCCATTTATCTCTACCATTCACAAATCCTGCTTTTGATGACAATTTGAATTGCATCCTGAAACAAAACAAAGAATCTCAGCTTCACTAGCAGGTTTCTCGGAATTAAATGGTCCAATTTAATGCCAGAAATGGTCAGTTTCTGAACTCAGTACGCTGCGCTACTTTAACTGCTCCCAGATGCACTAGTGCTTTAAAACTGACATTCCATTTTTCGAGAGTGATTAATCACTTTACTGGAGGTGCCAACAATACATTACTTTGTAATTGCAAAGTACTGGAGGGATTCAGGTTTTTGTTCTGGAAATAGAAGATGTCTTTCATCTCGGGGGCAAAGCCTGTGTTTCCCACTAAAGAGATCACACTGACAGAGTTAAACTCACTGAGTGACAGTCAGTAGCATTATCACCTTCCAGTTTTGTCTTCTACTTTTTAATTATTTGAGTCTTAAAGGATATTTTTAAAACATCAAATATGCTATCAATAATCCTGTTGGAGAAAGAGCGCTATAAATAAAATTATTATTACTATTATTATTATTATTATTATTATTATTAATATATAAGATACATTAATTCAAGAGTGTTCTAAAAATGCCCATTTTACTCATTTTCTTTTTAGTGTAAGCAACTATCGTTGTAACTTTTTTTTAAATAATGAATGCATTGCCTAACACTCTAATGATGCTGCAATAGAAAGGGTTATTATTGTCACTCATTAAATGCACACAATATGCGCTGGCATCAAATCATAACATTTTATATCAGAATGAGCAACCATTCTGTGTTTTCCACCGGTACCAAAGATAATGTTAAGGCATAGGGTTTGAACATGGTATATGTCAAGCCACTTATGTTGAGGGCTTAGCTTGTGTTAAAATCAAAAGTCCCTTGTGACTGTATTTTGGCTATCAACATCTTACTCATAATAAATAAAAACTAGAGATGAGTTCTCAGAGAAACGAACCCTACCGAACTTCACTACCCGAGCCTGGATCAGAGTACGGCTCAGGTTTTCCTGCCTGACTCGGAAACCAGAACGAGGCAATACTTCATCATCCCGCTGTCTGATTCTCGCGAGGTTTGGATACCATATAAAAAGCCACGTCACCACTTTCATTCCAGTCCTGGAGAGTGTAGTGAGAGGACGTGTCTCAGTCATCAGTGTCTGTGCGGGCGAGAAAGTGGGGTGGCGATTATAGTGCTATCTTGTGCTGCTCAGTTCAGTCCAGTGTAGTGTCTTAGCTGCATCAGTCAGTATAGTGACCAGTCACAGTGGTGGTGTCCTCTGCTGCCATATGTCCAGTGCTAATATATAAATATACAGCGCTTAAACAATCTCAATATATAAAATTTATTTTTAATAAACAGTTTTAAGAACAAAGATTAAAACAAATGAATTATATATCAGTTGGTAATACACTAGTAACTGGATTTGTAATAGGCTGCATATGTAGTAGCTCCTTTTCAGATGCAAATAATCTAGTGCACAGTCATAAGTGAGGGCAACCAACCAGTGGTGTATATATATACACTGCTCAAAAAAATAAAGGGAACACTAAAAACAACACAATGTAACTCCAAGTCAATCACACTTCTGTGAAATCAAACTGTCCACTTAGGAAGCAACATTGATTGACAATCAATTTCACATGCTGTTGTGCAAATGGACTAGACAACAGGTGGAAATTATAGGCAATTAGCAAGACACCCCCAATAAAGGAGTTGTTCTGCAGGTGGTGACCACAGACCACTTCTCAGCTCCTATGCTTTCTGGCTGATGTTTTGGTCACTTTTGAAAGCTCGCGGTGCTTTCACTCTAGTGGTAGCATGAGACGGAGTCTACAACCCACACAAGTGGCTCAGGTAGTGCAGCTCATCCAGGATGGCACATCAATGTGAGCTGTGGCAAGAATGTTTGCTGTGTCTGTCAGCGTAGTGTCCAGAGCATGGAGGCGCTACCAGGAGACAGGCCAGTACATCAGGAGACGTGGAGGAGGCCGTAGGATGGAAACAACCCAGCAGCAGGACCGCTACCTCCGCCTTTGTGCAAGGAGGAACAGGAGGAGCACTGCCAGAGCCCTGCAAAATGACCTCCAGCAAGCCACAAATGTGCATGTGTCTACTCAAAAGATCAGAAACAGACTCCATGAGGGTGGTATGAGGGCCCGACGTCCACAGGTGGGGGTTGTGCATACAGCCCAACACCATACAGGACGTTTGGCATTTGCCAGAGAACACCAAGATTGGCAAATTCGCTATTGGTGCCCTGTGCTCTTCAGAGATGAAAGCAGGTTCTCACTGAGCACATGTGACAGACGTGACAGAGTCTGGAGATGCCAAGGAGAACGTTCTGCTGCCTGCAACATCCTCCAGCATGACTGGTTTGGCAGTGGGTCAGTAATTGTGTGGGGTGGCATTTCTTTGGGGGGCTGCACAGCCCTCCATGTGCTCACCAGAGGTAACCTGACTGCCATTAGGTACCGAGATGAGATCCTCAGACCCCTTGTGAGACCATATGCTGGTGCGGTTTACCCTGGGTTCCTCCTAATGCAAGACAATGCTAGACCTCACGTGGCTGGAGTGTGTCAGCAGTTCCTGCAAGACGAAGGCATTGATGCTATGGACTGGCCCGCCCGTTCCCCAGACCTGAATCCAATTGAGCACATCAGGGACATCATGTCTCGCTCCATCCACCAATGCCACTTTGCACCACAGACTGTCCAGGAGTTGGTGGATGCTTTAGTCAAGGTCTGGGAGGAGATCCCTCAGGAGACTATCTGCCACCTCATCAGGAGCATGCCCAGGCATTGTAGGGAGGTCATACAGGCACGTGGAGGCCACACACTACTGAGCCTCATTTTGACTTGTTTTAAGGACATTACATCAAAGTTGGATCAGCCTGTAGTGTGTTTTTCCACTTTAATTTTTTAGTGTGACTCCAAATCCAGACCTCCATGGGTTAATAAATTTGATTTCCATTGATAATTTTTGTGTGATTTTGTTGTCAGCACATTCAACTATGTAAAGAACAAAGTATTTAATAAGAATATTTCATTCATTCAGATCTCGGATGTGTTATTTTAGTGTTCCCTTAATTTTTTTGAGCAGTGTATATATAATATGTTAGGTTCCTGGTGCTCAGAACAAGGGAGATGTTATGAAGCGAGTCCAGAGCACCAGGACGGAACGCTGGGAAAGGGGAATGGAAAGGGAATAGCCCCTGGCGCCCTATCTCCGTTGTCTCACCCGTGCTGTCAGTACACTCCTGCGAGACTATGGTTGCTTGAGCCCATGGCAGCCGCGTTTGAAGGGCGGATTACGTCTGCCCAACTTCGATGCCCCCTCAGGTCTTAATGAGAGACAAAGAGTGAACCGAGACAGGGTGATAACAAGGGGCCCTCTGACTAAACAACAAGGCCAGGGGCTACTAACAAACCTAAAACCAAAGTATGTGCGGCTTGCCGCCAAAGGAAAAGAACAACAAAGGAAATGCTGACCACACGCCCACACAATACTTTTGTGTACCGGCGGTGACAGCATAAGCAGAACCTTCTGCAAAACACCAGTGACAGAAATAATAAGGGAATACAGCGGCCTAGGCCGACGGACGCGGCAGAGCCGCTACTCACGGAACCGGTACGAATACTGGCAAACGGACAGGAACTCCCAATGCTGCTGACACAGACTCTCAGAACTGGAGGACAGGCAGAATCCCAAACGACAGACCGGTGGACACCAAGAAGCCAGAAACTTGCACAGGCAAAGGTACTGGACCTCAGGACAGGAACGCCTCACGGCAGGACACGGGATCAGACATAGGAATCGACACAGGGACTGACACAGGAATCGACACAGGAAGCTCAGGAACTAGCAGGAACCAAGCTCAGAACTCAAGCAGACTGAAAACCCAGGAATATCACCAGCATCTGTAAATTGCAAACAGCCAGCATATAACAGAGAGGCCTAATTAATAATCCCATGCAGCTGCCTTGTTGCATGATTCCAAACTGACCAGATGCAATTAGCAGCCAGGTGAGGCTGAACACAAGGGAACAAGCTGCAATTACACAGACTCACCAGCGGCAGCAGACAAGAGTATTCTAAAACAGAGCAACAGGAAATCCTGGCATGCAAGACAACTTTATAACATAAAATAGGAATGAACCACTACCTGTGGTTCATAACATAATATATATATATATATATATGTGTGCTATTATGTGCTATTGATACTTATAGCCTCAAGGAGCATTGGCAATCCCTGGTTCTTATGTTATTTAAAGGCACTGAAAGATCCCTCTCTATATATATGTGCTGCTGATACACCTTTCAGGCACTCTCTCATCCACAACTAAGGGCAGCCCACTGCAATGCGCAAAATAGCAACAGAGGCCCCCCGGTGGACAGCAGAAGTGTAATACTTACCTTAATTTCCAGTTCTTCTCCTTATACCTACCTTACTCTCTAAAAAAATCTATTTTCATTTCAAAACATTCTCCCATCCAAATTGGGTATTCTGGCATGAAAACCTATATTCCCTATTGATTATCTACAGTCATACCACACTGGTAATGCCCGATCTCATCTGATCTTGGGAGCCAAGCAGTGTTGGGTCAGGTCAGTACCAGAAAGGGAGACCTTCTGGAAATACCCGGTACTGTAGTACAAAGGGACCATACTGTGAATTTACTTACCCAGGAAAGTAGAAGTGTACACCTCTTCTTTCAAAAACCAGAATATCTGGGAGTACACACTCTCTCATTGCCCATTCGATGGTAACAGATGGGCAGAAGCAGAAGTGACTGGTTCTTTGATATTTTCCATCACTCAAATAAATACATTTGTGGTATTGACCGAGTATACTAATACAGTTAAAGAGTTACCGTGTAAGGTGTTTGGAGCCATTAAGCCTGTTGTCTGTTTTTTTTCTCTTATGTGGATATACCAAATTATATATTGATTTAAAAAAAAAAACAGGAAAATAAATTTTCGCTCTGATAAACGTCCAATCACTATTTACACTCACTTAGGCTATATTAAGTGTCAACAGAGACATCTAATAATTAAACTGATCAAAAGTGAGTAATATATTTAATATGCTTTTAACACTTTATTTGTTTGTGATCATCTGAACATTTGTTAAATGAATAAAAGTTAAGTTTTAAAATGGTATCCTCCGTGTAATCACAATCACCAATTTAATTAAACATACAACATATTATAGTATTATAAATTTAAGTGTGCCCCAGAAAGTCTAAACAGTCTTCTTGCTTCTTCGCAAAACCCCACAAAATAGACTCCATCAGGAGTGCAAGTGTTCTGAACAGGCATCTGTGTTTGTATGTACACTTATGGTGATAGTGAAATGGAATGGATGTTAAGCCAAAAAATAGCAAATCCCTTCATGTTTTTCTCATGATCAGTATGCATCAGTGCAGTGGTACATGGTCATTACTAGTGAGTCATTACTAGTGAGAGTTCACTACCTGGCATCAGTCTTGAAGAGCTTCTGTGGACCATTTGATCAATGAGGAGGAAGCTTATGGCTCAGGAGCATTACTGGATTTTTTATATTCCATCTCTGACGTGTGACAATATAGCCCACAAACCTACACCAGAGACCTCTGTTTGAATGAACAACCTTTGCCTGAAGTCTGTGGCTTGTAGGACTGATAACCAGATCACTAATTGAAGATGCTTATATGAACAACCTCATACAAAACTAATTTATCCGGACAAATCTCATTTAACATCTTAGTTACTGCTGTCAAAGTGGCTTGCAAACCTTTTATAATAGCCAACTTGTCAAGAAAATTGTTGGATTTTCCTACCAAGCTAATATCATTATTTTACTGGGTGTGATTTAACTAACTGAGACTTCAAAACCAACTGTGGTCTTGTCCAACAAGACCTAAACATTTGGCCTCTGTCACTGCAAATTTGGTTGGGTTTGCTTTTAACCCAGTTATTTAAAGGACTTTAAGGCAGCCTCCAATCTGGTCAGATCAGACTCCCAATACAGATAATATTCTACAACAAAGTCTAATTTTACAGCAGCATAAAGCCTATAGTATTTTGTAATGTATTCATATCTCTCAGAAATAAGTCCAGAGTGGAGAAGGCAGTATTTGCTTCACTGGGGGAAATGTGCTAATTTCCTTTGTCAAATCTATGCTAGTTAATTTTAAAATACATGTTACTATGTTTTCTACAAGTTCATCCACCTTAGACATGGGTTATGTTTTGAAGCGCAGTACACTGTTTACTGATCTATTCTAAAGACATTACAGAAATGAATTTTAGTCCAATCACAGAACCATGGCCTCATTCCGAGTTGTTCGCTCGTTATTTTCCTTCGCATCGGTGCGATTTTCCGCTAACTGCGCATGCGCAATGTTCGCACTGCGGTTGCGTCAAGTAAATTTGCTAAGAAGTTTGGTATTTTACTCACGGCATTACAAGGTTTTTTCTTCGTTCTGGTGATCGGAGTGTGATTGACAGGAAGTGGGTGTTTCTGGGCGGAAACTGGCCGCTTTATGAGTGTGTGTGAAAAAACGCTGCCAATTCTGGGAAAAACGCGGAAGTGGCTGGAGAAACGGGGGAGTGTCTGGGCGAACGCTGGGTGTGTTTGTGACGTCAAACCAGGAACGAAACTGACTGAACTGATCGCAGTGGCAGAGTAAGTCTCGAGCTACTCAGAAACTGCTAAGAAATGTCCATTCGCAATTTTGCGAATCTTTCGTTCGAAATTCTGCTAAGCTAAGATACACTCCCAGAGGGCGGCGGCTTAGCGTGTGCACTGCTGCGAAAACCGGCTAGCGAGCGAACAACTCGGAATGAGGGCCCATAACAATTGAGATTTAGCACTCAATCGTGGACTCCTCTATCACATTCAACTGAACAATGTTACCACTTTCCTATTTAATGGCTAGTTATTTAGTCATCTGCACTGGATGCAGCTTATGGTTTGCCATGACACCAGGAGGAGTAACATTATGATGCTACATTAAATTGATATTTGATTAGAATGTTCTTATTTATATTTTAAATACTAATAATTTCCATGTTAAAAAATGTCAGTTGTAATCAGTCAATATGCTAAATGATAAATCCATCAGAAAAAATTAACACTGTATAGTTCTGTTTTTGTTTAAAGAACTTCAGTTATATTTTGTATATTCATAGAGGGATTAACCCAGAGTTACCCAAATCCCACCATTACAGTCCAGGATATCCATGGTAGGGTCCAGATGTTCAAATTAAATTGACTGAGGGACACTACTAAATCACATGTGCTCAAGCACACTTCTTCACCAAACCCAAACATCTCTCATCCTAAGCCCTCTGTGGCCCACGCTTACTTTCTACCCCATCTGTGTCACCCCTGTGTGCCCCTCCCCGTTAGAATGTAAGCCTTCATGAGCAGGGCCCTCTTCCCTAATGTGCTTTTACGTCTCTTACTTAACCATTCTTATCAATACTCCCTTTGTTGGCACCAAATCCCTCATTTTTCTGCCACCCTGATACTGATTTCAGTGCTGTTTACTGACACAGCTATGTTTATATACCCTGTACTTGTCCTATATTGTATTGAATTGTAAGTCACTGCCTTTATGTTTTGCTTATTTGTTTACTCTGTAACTGGGCACTGTGCATCCCATGTGGTGAAATAAAAAAATAAAAATAACAACAATAATAATAATAATAATAATAATAATCATCATTATTATAATTATTATTATTATTATTATTATTATTATTAATCCTTAAAAAATGGACTGTAATTGTGGAGTTTGGGAAACGTTGGATTAACCTGCATTGCCTCAGATGGCAGAACTGCAGGGATCCGTATACAGGAGTAAACACCTCTGCCATTTTCAGAAGATTAAATGAACTCATATTGAACAGTCTGGATTACACTTATTGGGTGACTGCCATTGGTAGCAGCTGTCCAATTAGTGTTAGTATGTAATGTCCAAATAGTGTTAGTAAATTGTATCCCTGGGGTTGAGCTGGCAAGGGAGATCTGCTCAGGAATTACGGAGGCCACCAAACGAACTAACTAACTAAAAAAATAAATAAATAAAAAGGAACAATAGATATCTAGTGAAAATGAAAATGTAATTTTGTTTAAAGTAAATTGTCATTTGCAAATAGTAGTCTGCCAATAAATATCCAATCATCACATTTTTATGCAAACATTATGCAAACATAAAATTATATTCCCAGTTTTAACAACAGAATTGCTAATATACCTTAGCATGGATTCCATTGTACAATATATCTAGATCTTCTCATTTAGATTATATACCAATTTATGGAGGGAGTTGACTGAATCTCTAGCTAGATGATGTGGCAAAACTAGTTCAAAATTACAAAAGAAAAAAAAGGTTGGTACTTAGTTCCTCCTGGCGCCAATTTTGAATGCTCAGTAATTTAAAAACAGTCTGTCTGCAGCTCTCTTAAATTAGAGGGACCACCACGCCCTCCACAGGTATAGAGATACAAAAAAAACAGCTAAGAAAGCGCTGACACACTATACAATATTAAAATACACTCACTTTTTATTAAAATATGTAAAATACATATGGACTGTTCCTAGACTACCTTTAAACACTATATTACTATAGTGTTCTGATCAATCCCTAACAGTAAATAGACAAATGAGTTCCCTATAAACACAACACTATAAGTTTTGGCCAAAAATAAATGTAATACATTTATACAGCAGAATTAGTACACTTAATACAGCCAGATGTTTGAATGGCAGCAAAATATAATAAGTATCTTTGTAGTAGTAACTGTTGCAGTATTTGTTTCATATAGCACAAATGGTTACAAGTCCACACAGTTATTTCCAAGTATTGTAACAAGAGTTCCAGTTGTTAAGTATTGGTTTGCCAGGCAAATTTGGAACTTTTATGCATGCAGAGTTGAAATGAATTACAGAGTTATAATTGTTAAACTCTATTAGACATGGCCATGCTTTAAATATCTAATTTTAACCGTGACCATCCTCTAGTAAACGGGTTCCTGTCCACTCCCGGCTCTGGTGCTCCACGACCTTTTATCAAGCCCTATCCGGAGTAAAGACGGTCCCAAAAGCAATAGAGGGTAGCGATCCAGCGGTACACAGAGGGAACCTCGGTGCGGGTCTCAGGTCACAGTCCGTATGAGACGCGTTTCCCCACCTTAAAGCAATTCAGCATCGGCGGCTTCATCAGTCAGGCAAACCAATACTTAACAACTGGAACAGGACAAGGGGGATAATTCAGAGTTGATCGCAGCAGCAAATTTGTTAGCAGTTGGGCAAAACCATGTGCACTGCAGGTGGGGCAGATATAACATTTGCAGATAGAGTTAGATTTGGGTGGGTTATTTTGTTTCTGTGCAGAGTAAATACTGGCTGCTATATTCTTACACTGCAATTTAGATTTCAGATTTCAGTTTAACCACCCAAACCTAACTCTCTCTGCACATGTTATATCTGCAACCCCCCCCCCCTGTAGTGCACATGGGGGGTCATTCCGACCTGATCGCACGCTGGCTATTTTTTGCAGGGCTGTGATCAGGTCAAAACTCAGCAAAACTGCGCATGCATATGCACTGCAATGCACAGGCGCGTCGTACGGGTACAAAGAGGATCGGTGCTGGGAGATGGATTAAATGAAGAATCCATTCGCACAGCCGATCACAAAGTGATTGGAGGGTGTTTATGGGTGTCAACTGACCGTTTTCTGGAAGTGTTTGGGAAAATATAAGCGTGTCCAGACGTTTGCAGGGAAGATGTCTAACGTTAATTCCGGGACCAAAAAGATTGAAGTGATCGCAGCAGCTGTGTAAGTCCAGAGCTACTCAGAAACTGCAAAAAACTTTTTTGTACTGCTCGGCTGCAAAAGCGTTCGCACACTTGCAAAGCAAGAATACATTCCCTCATAGGCGGAGACAATATGATTGCTGCACTGCAAAAAATAGCTAGCGAGCAATCAACTCGGAATGACCCCCATGGTTTTGCCCAATTGCTAACAAATTTGCTGCTGCGATCAACTCTGAATTAGGCCCAAGGTCTCATGCTCCTGTTCCTCCGTCAGTACATTGCTGTACCTTCTGCTATTGCTGCATATTTGTTTCAGTTGCAGATACCTTGATAAAGCTCCAAATTGGGTCTAAAATATTGGTGTTTTTGGACCTGGTATTTTCTGTCTATCTATCTATCTATCTATCTATCTATCTATCTATCTATCTATCTATCTATCTATCTATCTATCTATCTATCTATCTATCCACAATGCATCCGGAAAGTATTCAGTGCTTCACTTTTTCCACATTTTGTTATGTTACTGTCTTATTCCAAAATGGAATAAATAAAAAAATGTCACTCAAAATTCTACACATAATACCCCATAATGAGAATGTAAAAAAAAGTATTTTTTGCAAATTTTGCAAATTTCTTATAATTAAAAAACGAAGAAATCACATATACATAAGTATTCATAGCCTTTGCTCATGACTTTGTTGATATACCTTTGGCAGCAATTACAGCCTCAAGTTTTTTTGAATATGATGCCACAGCTTGGTACACCGATCTTTGAGCAGTTTCGCCCATTCCTCTTTGCAGCACCTCTAAAGCTACATCAGGGAAGCGTCAGTGCACAGCCATTTTCAGATCTCTCCAGAGATGTTCAATCGGATTCAAGTCTGGGCTCTGGCTGGGCAACTCAATGACATTCACAGAGTTGTCCTGTAGCCACTCCTTTGTTATCTTGGCTGTGTGCTTAGGGTCGTTGTCCTGCTGAAAGATGAACTGTCACTCCAGTCTGAGGTCAAGAGTGCTCTGGAGCAGGTTTAGATCCAGGATGTCTTTGTACATCGCTGCATTCATCTTTCCCTCTGTCCTGACTAGTCTCCCATTTCCTGCTGCTGAAAAACATGCCAACAGCATGATGCTGACACCACCATGCTTCACTGTAAGGATGGTATTGGCCTGGTGATGAGCGGTGCCTGGTTTCCTCCAAACATGATGTCTGGCATTCACACCAAAGAGTTCAATCTTTGTCTCGTCAGACCAGAGAATTTTGTTTCTCATGGTCTGAGAGTCCTTTAGGTGCATTTTGGCAAACTCTAGGTGGGCTGCCATGTGCTTTTTACTAAGGAGTGGCTTCTGTCTGACCAATCTACTATACAGGCCTGATTGGTGGATTGCTGCAGAAATTGTTGTCCTTCTGGAAGGTTCTCCTCTCTCCACAGAGGAATGCTGTAGCCCCAACAGAGTGACCATTGGGTTCTTGGTCACCTCTCTGACTGGGGTCCTTCTCCCCCAATCGCTCAGTTTACATTACTGGCCAGCTCTAGGAAGAGTCCTGGTGGGTACAAACTTTTTCCATTTACAGATGATGGAGGCCACTGTGCTCATTTGAATGTTCAAAGCAGCAGATATTTTTCTGTACTCTTCCCTAGATTTGTGCCTCGAGGCAATCTTGACTTAGAGGTCTACAAACAATTCCTTTGACTTCATGCTTGGTTTGTGCTCAGACATGCCCTGTCAAGTGTGGGACCTTATATAGACAGGTGTGAACCTTTCCAAATCATGTCCAATCAACTGAATTTACCACAGGTGGATTACAATTAAGCTGTAGGAACATCTCAAGGATGATCACTGGAAACAGGATGCACCTGAGCTCAATTTTGAGCATCATAGCAAAAGCTGTGAATACTTATGTACATGTGATATCTTAGATTTTTAAATTTTTAATAAATTTTCAAAAATCTCAAAAAACTTTTTTCACGTTGTCATTATGGGGCATTGTGTATAGAATTTTGAGGGGAAAAATTAATTTATTCCATTTTGGAATAAAGCTGTAACATAACAAAATGTGGAAAAAGTGAAGCGCTATGAATGCTTTCCGGATACACTGTATTTATCTATTGTCAAAGTCGAAAAATATCATGATGCATATCCCTTGTACTAACTCCTCATGCACACGCACGCTGCTCGTGCACCTGGTCCCCCGTGCGTACACATACCCGCAAGTTGCGTAAGAGACGCTCCAGCGACTCTTGCGCGTGAGATGTGTATTTACGGCGGAGTTTGTGAGCGTGTAGCGTGCGACTCGAACGTAGCATATTTAACCCAAATAGTGCATTTTGTAGATAATATTCCCCTAGACCATGTCAGTGAGTATGATTAGTTTAAACAGTTCCTGGATGGAGGGATTCCTCTTTGCATGATAGGAAGGGTCAGATAAAGGTTGAAAGGTGGTGTCTAGTATCCAGCTGTAGGGTATTTTAAGGGTAACATCCCGGTGTTAGTTAGGAAAGAATCGCTCGCTCCTGCGTATAGTTATGTACAGAAGTAGATTATGAACATTAACTGTATTTGCTGTAAATTACACATGCGGCGGGAATCCTGAGGATACCTCCCACCAGAGCAGTTGGGGAAAGACCCAGCCCACCTGTTCAAATCCACCTATGACCTTTGCTGTAATGTAGAGACACATCCCTGTGTCCAATGAACAATGAGATTACAGGGACCATTGTATTGTGAATGTATGTTGTGTATATAAAGACCACTGTTGCCTGGCCAGCCTCAAGACTCTGAAGGCTTTTTACCTGAATAGCTGAGGACTGGATCCAGGTCGCGCTTGCGAATGATTTCCCACGTATGTATATTCTCTGTAGCCATCATTATTCTCTGTTATTCTGTTTAGATTTCCTTGTTAGCCTGTAGAGTATAACTTGTACCTGTTTACCCCTTTTCTCTGAATAATCCACTGTGGTGTTAGAGTCCAGTGGTTTTAGCAAAACCTGGTGTTGTGTTTTCATTTTCCTGCCTGGGCTTTTAAAGTAGATTAACTTGTTTAACCTGTTTTAGATTAACCTGCATGGTTAAGGTGTATGCACTGCGGATACTTTGTATCGCCAGTGCTATTTAAGGTTTAAAGTATAAGCATATCATTACATTGTTTCATTAATAAGGTTTACAGTATTTCAATCCATGTGCGTACGTGCCGCGTGTGCGTCGCGCCCACGGCACAGCGTCTGATACGCTAATTGCGTATCCATTACGGTACTCAGTACGCAAATAGCGTACTTAGCCCGTAGTGTGTGTAATAAGTCCAGCGGCCATAGCGGCTCCACGGTAACAGTGTATAGCTTTATGTTTTAAGATAATAATTGACATTATCACTATCTAGATGTGTCCTCACACATCCTTGCTTTAAATTGCAGCATTGCATTCGCAGTAAATGCACACTGCCTTTGTCCTTCTATTATTCATGGACGCGTGCCTAGGTACATGCCCGTCAGTGCCATAGTAGAAAACCACATGAAACTATGGGCATTGGGTGCATACTTTCACGTTGCCCATGCTTATACTATGCCGCTGTGTACCCCTCACCATACAGGGCAGCAGAAGTGTCGAAAAAAAGGGGTAGTTATATCTTAGTGCGCACACAAAAATAGCTTATGCTCAACAATTGGAATGGGAGTCGCACATAAAGTCCCCAAACATATAGAAGACAAGAGCATGTTTCCAAATGTGAGCACTGCGTTCTACAACATGAGTGGTGAAATACTGCTTCTCTTGTTACACAGAGAATTTTCCTTTTCCCAGTTATAGACATTCCAAACAGGAGGGAGTAACCCCGTGAACTACATATATATCGGATGGTGATAGAGACTGTCACTTATCTCTAAAGAAGGAGAAAACCTTACTCCTGCTGCCTGCGACATTGGCCAGATGTGTGTCCACATACACCTTTCCTATATCCTGCCATGTATGGCACAGTTTGGCATGCCATAGACTCAGAGATAGATTAGCCATATTTGGGAATTTTCTTAAATTGGGTCTTTAATATGCTTCTTTATACATATACATTCCATTATGGTAGACAAAAAATGAAAAATCCATCCATTCGCCACTAGTAGAAAAAAGCTTAACTATGCACAGCATGCCAAATTGAGCAAAATAGAAAAGGTGTCATCTATCTGTACTGTATATATGTGTACAAAGAGGGCTAACAGTGCCAAGATGCAATATCCACTGAAAACACTAGTAGTTGGACCATAAAAAATGATAGTAATAAATACTGTCTCCTTACTGATACTCCCTATATAAAAATAGGATGTCTGCTACACCTTAAATAAACTAAGAACTGGTACAGGTGTTCACGAAGGATATTAGATAAAAGGAATAAGGTTATTTCTAAGCGACCAATGGTGTCATAAAAGATTAGGAAGACTAAATGTATTATATATCAAATTGATTACAATAATTTATTGCCAACATATATAGCACTAAAAAAATTCACAGAGTAAAACTGCCTCTAGGGCTTCACATGCGCTTAGGATGACATGTATATGTATATATATATATATATATATATATATATACACACACATACACATACACATACAAGTACAAGATGTACCACCATGTATGGCATGGTTATTCATTCCACAGACTCAGAAATGTATCCATGCCTTGTGATTTTTCTTAATTTGCTTATTTAATATGTTACTTTATACATATTCTTTTATGGCAAACAAAAATGTTAAAATCCATCCACTCGCTACTCGTGAAAAACAGCTTAGCCATGTTTTGCTTGTTGTGCCAAATTAAGCAAAATAGCAAAGATTTAAGTGGACACATCTGTATATATACACACACACACACACACACACACACACACACAAGCAGGACATGGCACTCTCAGCAAAAGAAACATGATTCACACTTCCAGTGTAGTTTGCAACGTTTTCGTGGTCTGCGCCACTGTTGTCAGGCTTTATTAAAACATCAATTAAGAAACATACCTTTATACAATGCACCACATGAAAAACCCGCCTCCACGCCCGGGGCCGCACACCCTTCGGGCTGATGAAGACATGATGTACAAGTGCTGAGCCAGCACATTGTGAATGTATCACCATCACCAAGGCAACACAGCTGAGCAAATTGATACAAACAGCTAGTATGAGCGCATGAACTTAAAAGCTTCTGCAGCAAAGATACAATGTAGCACAAGATAGAGGATACAGTAAAACAGAATATTTTAAACAATGTTGCTTAATAACCCACAACAGAATACTATGCTCATTTAAGAAAGCAGAAATAGGAAAACTGTTCATTAAGACCCTTTGGATGCATTACATCCAATTTTGCTATCCATCGTGCTTCAAGTTGAAGCAGCTTGGTGGCCCTATCCCCTCCTCTAATATCCAAAGGGACATGGTCGATCATCCTGTAGCGGATACTGTTAATAGGATGTTTTAATAGCGCAAAATGTCTAGCGACAGGCTGTTCATTAGTTCCTGTCTCAGGAGCGCTACGAATAGCAGAGCATGACAACAACTCGGAATGAGGGCCTATAACAATTGAGATTTAGCACTCACTCGTGGACTCCTCTATCACATTCAACTGAACAATGTTACCACTTTCCTATTTAATGGCTAGTTATTTAGTCATCTGCACTGGATGCAGCTTATGGTTTGCCATGACACCAGGAGGAGTAACATTATGATGCTACATTAAATTGATATTTGATTAGAATGTTCTTATTTATATTTTAAATACTAATAATTTCCATGTTGAAAAATGTCAGTTGTAATCAGTCAATATGCTAAATGATAAATCCATCAGAAAAAATTAACACTGTATAGTTCTGTTTTTGTTTAAAGAACTTCAGTTATATTTTGTATATTCATAGAGGGATTAACCCAGAGTTACCCAAATCCCACCATTACAGTCCAGGATATCCATGGTAGGGTCCAGATGTTCAAATTAAATTGACTGAGGCACACTACTAAATCACCTGTGCTCAAGCACACTTCTTCACCAAACCCAAACATCTCTCATCCTAAGCCCTCTGTGGCCCACGCTTACTTTCTACCCCATCTGTGTCACCCCTGTGTGCCCCTCCCCGTTAGAATGTAAGCCTTCATGAGCAGGGCCCTCTTCCCTCATGTGCTTTTACGTCTCTTACTTAACCATTCTTATCAATACTCCCTTTGTTGGCACCAAATCCCTCATTTTTCTGCCACCCTGATACTGATTTCAGTGCTGTTTACTGACACAGCTATGTTTATATACCCTGTACTTGTCCTATATTGTATTGAATTGTAAGTCACTGCCTTTATGTTTTGCTTATTTGTTTACTCTGTAACTGGGCACTGTGCATCCCATGTGGTGAAATAAAAAAATAAAAATAACAACAATAATAATAATAATAATAATAATAATCATTATTATTATAATTATTATTATTATTATTATTATTATTAATCCTTAAAAAATGGACTGTAATTGTGGAGTTTGGGAAACGTTGGATTAACCTGCATTGCCTCAGATGGCAGAACTGCAGGGATCCGTATACAGGAGTAAACACCTCTGCCATTTTCAGAAGATTAAATGAACTCATATTGAACAGTCTGGATTACACTTATTGGGTGACTGCCATTGGTAGCAGCTGTCCAATTAGTGTTAGTATGTAATGTCCAAATAGTGTTAGTAAATTGTATCCCTGGGGTTGAACTGGCAAGGGAGATCTGCTCAGGAATTACGGAGGCCACCAAACTAACTAACTAAATAAATAAATAAATAAATAAAAAGGAACAATAGATATCTAGTGAAAATGAAAATGTAATTTTGTTTAAAGTAAATTGTCATTTGCAAATAGTAGTCTGCCAATAAATATCCAATCATCACATTTTTATGCAAACATTATGCAAACATAAAATGATATTCCCAGTTTTAACAACAGAATTGCTAATATACCTTAGCATGGATTCCATTGTACAATATATCTAGATCTTCTCATTTAGATTATATACCAATTTATGGAGGGAGTTGACTGAATCTCTAGCTAGATGATGTGGCAAAACTAGTTCAAAATTACAAAAGAAAAAAAAGGTTGGTACTTAGTACCTCCTGGCGCCAATTTTGAATGCTCAGTAATTTAAAAACAGTCTGTCTGCAGCTCTCTTAAATTAGAGGGACCAACAAGCCCTCCACAGGTATAGAGATACAAAGAAAAACAACTAAGAAAGCGCTGACACACTATACAATATTAAAATACACTCACTTTTTATTAAAATATGTAAAATACATATGGACTGTTCCTAGACTACCTTTAAACACTATATTACTATAGTGTTCTGATCAATCCCTAACAGTAAATAGACAAATGAGTTCCCTATAATCACAACACTATAAGTTTTGGCCAAAAATAAATGTAATACATTTATACAGCAGAATTAGTACACTTAATACAGCCAGATGTTTGAATGGCAGCAAAATATAATAAGTAACTTTGTAGTAGTAACTGTTGCAGTATTTGTTTCATATAGCACAAATGGTTACAAGTCCACACAGTTATTTCCAAGTATTGTAACAAGAGTTCCAGTTGTTAAGTATTGGTTTGCCAGGCAAATTTGGAACTTTTATGCATGCAGAGTTGAAATGAATTACAGAGTTATAATTGTTAAACTCTATTAGACATGGCCATGCTTTAAATATCTGATTTTAACCGTGACCGTCCTCTAGTAAACGGGTTCCTGTCCACTCCCGGCTCTGGTGCTCCACGACCTTTTATCATGCCCTATCCGGAGTAAAGACGGTCCCAAAAGCAATAGAGGGTAGCGATCCAGCGGTACACAGAGGGAACCTCGGTGCTTGTCTCAGGTCACAGTCCGTATGAGACGCATTTCCCCACCTTACAGCAATTCAGCATCGGCGGCTTCATCAGTCAGGCAAACCAATACTTAACAACTGGAACAGGACAAGGGGGATAATTCAGAGTTGATCGCAGCAGCAAATTTGTTAGCAGTTGGGCAAAACCATGTGCACTGCAGGTGGGGCAGATATAACATTTGCAGATAGAGTAAGATTTGGGTGGGTTATTTTGTTTCTGTGCAGAGTAAATACTGGCTGCTATATTCTTACACTGCAATTTAGATTTCAGATTTCAGTTTAAACACACCCCACCCAAACCTAACTCTCTCTGCACATGTTATATCTGCAAACCCCCCCCCCCCCCCTGTAGTGCACATGGGGGGTCATTCCGACCTGATCACACGCTGGCTATTTTTTGCAGGGCTGTGATCAGGTCAAAACTCAGCAAAACTGCAATGCACAGGCGTGTCGTACGGGTACAAAGAGGATCGGTGCTGGGAGATGGATTAAATGAAGAATCCATTCGCACAGCTGATCACAAAGTGATTGACACAAAGAGGGCATTTATGGATGTCAACTGACCGTTTTCTGGAAGTGTTTGGGAAAATATAGGCGTGTCCAGACGTTTGCAGGGAAGATGTCTAACGTTAATTCCGGGACCAAAAAGATTGAAGTGATCGCAGCAGCTGTGTAAGTCCAGAGCTACTCAGAAACTGCAAAAAACTTTTTTATAGTGCTCGGCTGCAAAAGCGTTTGCACACTTGCAAAGCAAGAATACATTCCCTCATAGGCGGAGACAATATGATTGCTGCACTGCAAAAAATAGCTAGCGAGCAATCAACTCAGAATAACCCCCATGGTTTTGCCCAATTGCTAACAAATTTGCTGCTGCGATCAACTCTGAATTAGGCCCAAGGTCTCATGCTCCTGTTCCTCTGTCAGTACATTGTTGTACCTTCTGCTATTGCTGCATATTTGTTTCATTTGCAGATACCTTGATAAAGCTCCAAATTGGGTCTAAAATATTGGTGTTTTTGGACCTGGTATTTTCTGTCTATCTATCTATCTATCTATCTATCTATCTATCTATCTATCTATCTATCTATCTATCTACAATGCATCCGGAAAGTATTCAGTGCTTCACTTTTTCCACATTTTGTTATGTTACTGTCTTATTCCAAAATGGAATAAATAAAAAAAATTCACTCAAAATTCTACACATAATACCCCATAATGAGAATGTAAAAAAAAGTATTTTTTGCAAATTTTGCAAATTTCTTATAATTAAAAAACGAAGAAATCACATATACATAAGTATTCACAGCCTTTGCTCATGACTTTGTTGATATACCTTTGGCAGCAATTACAGCCTCAAGTTTTTTTGAATATGATGCCACAGCTTGGTACACCGATCTTTGAGCAGTTTCGCCCATTCCTCTTTGCAGCACCTCTAAAGCTACATCAGGGAAGCGTCAGTGCACAGCCATTTTCAGATCTCTCCAGAGATGTTCAATCGGATTCAAGTCTGGGCTCTGGCTGGGCAACTCAATGACATTCACAGAGTTGTCCTGTAGCCACTCCTTTGTTATCTTGGCTGTGTGCTTAGGGTCGTTGTCCTGCTGAAAGATGAACTGTCACCCCAGTCTGAGGTCAAGAGTGCTCTGGAGCAGGTTTAGATCCAGGATGTCTTTGTACATTGCTGCATTCATCTTTCCCTCTGTCCTGACTAGTCTCCCATTTCCTGCTGCTGAAAAACATGCCAACAGCATGATGCTGACACCACCATGCTTCACTGTAAGGATGGTATTGGCCTGGTGATGAGCGGTGCCTGGTTTCCTCCAAACATGATGTCTGGCATTCACACCAAAGAGTTCAATCTTTGTCTCGTCAGACCAGAGAATTTTGTTTCTCATGGTCTGAGAGTCCTTCAGGTTCATTTTGGCAAACTCTAGGTGGGCTGCCATGTGCTTTTTACTAAGGAGTGGCTTCTGTCTGACCAATCTACTATACAGGCCTGGTTGGTGGATTGCTGCAGAAATTGTTGTCCTTCTGGAAGGTTCTCCTCTCTCCACAGAGGAATGCTGTAGCCCCGACAGAGTGACCATTGGGTTCTTGGTCACCTCTCTGACTGGGGTCCTTCTCCCCCAATCGCTCAGTTTACATTACTGGCCAGCTCTAGGAAGAGTCCTGGTGGGTACGAACTTCTTCCATTTACAGATGATGGAGGCCACTGTGCTCATTAGAATGTTCAAAGCAGCAGATATTTTTCTGTACTTTTCCCTAGATTTGTGCCTTGAGACAATCTTGACTTAGAGGTCTACAAACAATTCCTTTGACTTCATGCTTGGTTTGTGCTCAGACATGCCCTGTCAAGTGTGGGACCTTATATAGACAGGTGTGAACCTTTCCAAATCATGTCCAATCAACTGAATTTACCACAGGTGGATTACAATTAAGCTGTAGGAACATCTCAAGGATGATCACTGGAAACAGGATGCGCCTGAGCTCAATTTTGAGCATCATGGCAAAGGCTGTGAATACTTATGTACATGTGATATCTTAGATTTTTAAATTTTTAATAAATTTGCAAAAATCTCAAAAAACTTTTTTCACGTTGTCATTATGGGGCATTGTGTATAGAATTTTGAGGGAAAAAATTAATTTATTCCATTTTGGAATAAAGCTGTAACATAACAAACTGTGGAAAAAGTGAAGTGCTATGAATGCTTTCCGGATACACTGTATCTATCTATCTATCTATCTATCTATCTATTTGTCAAAGTCAAAAAATATCATGTTGCATATCCCTTGTACTAACCCCTCATGCACATGCACGCTGCTCGTGCACCTGGTCCCCCGTGCGTACACATACCCGCAAGTTGCGTAAGAGACGCTCCAGCGACTCTTGCGCATGAGATGTGTATTTACGGCGGAGTTTGTGAGCGTGTAGCGTGCGACTCGAACGTAGCATATTTAACCCAAATAGTGCATTTTGTAGATAATATTCCCCTAGACCATGTCAGCGAGTATGATTAGTTTAAACAGTTCCTGGACGGAGGAATTCCTCTTTGCATGATAGGAAGGGTCAGATAAAGGTTGAAAGGTGGTGTCTAATATCCAGCTGTAGGGTATTTTAAGGGTAACATTCCGGTGTTAGTTAGGAAATAATCGCTCGCTCCTGCATATAGTTATGTACAGAAGTAGATTATGAACATTAACTGTATTTGCTGTAAATTACACATGCGGAGGGAATCCTGAGGATACCTCCCACCAGAGCAGTTGGGGAAAGACACAGCCCACCTGTTCAAATCCACCTATGACCTTTGCTGTAATGTAGAGACACATCCCTGTGTCCAATGAACAATGAGATTACAGGGACCATTGTATTGTGAATGTATGTTGTGTATATAAAGACCACTGTTGCCTGGCCAGCCTCAAGACTCTGAAGGCTTTCTACCTGAATAGCTGAGGACTGGATCCAGGTCGCGCTTGCGAATGATTTCCCACGTATGTATATTCTCTGTAGCCATCATTATTCTCTGTTATTCTGTTTAGATTTCCTTGTTAGCCTGTAGAGTATAACTTGTACCTGTTTACCCCTTTTCTCTGAATAATCCACTGTGGTGTTAGAGTCCAGTGGTTTTAGCAAAACCTGGTGTTGTGTTTTCATTTTCCTGCCTGGGCTTTTAAAGTAGATTAACTTGTTTAACCTGTTTTAGAATAACCTGCATTGTTAAGGTGTATGCACTGCGGATACTTTGTATCGCCAGTGCTATTTAGGGTTTAAAGTATAAGCATATCATTACATTGTTTCATTAATAAGGTTTACAGTATTTCAATCCATGTGCGTACGTGCCGCGTGGGCGTCACGCCCACGGCACAGCGTCTGATACGCTAAGTTCGTATCCATACGGTACTCAGTACGCAAATAGCGTACTTAGTCCGTAGTGTGTGTAATAAGTCCAGCGGCCATAGCGGCTCTACGGTAACAGTGTATAGCTTTATGTTTTAAGATAATAATTGACATTATCACTATCTAGATGTGTCCTCACACATCCTTGCTTTAAATTGCAGCATTGCATTCGCAGTAAATGCACACTGCCTTTGTCCTTCTATTATTCATGGACGCGTGCCTAGGTACATGCCCGTCAGTGCCATAGTAGAAAACCACATGAAACTATGGGCATTGGGTGCATACTTTCACGTTGCCCATGCTTATACTATGCCGCTTTGTACCCCTCACCATACAGGGCAGCAGAAGTGTCGAAAAAAAGGGGTAGTTATATCTTAGTGCGCACACAAAAATAGCTTATGCTCAACAATTGGAATGGGAGTCGCACATAAAGTCCCCAAACATATAGAAGACAAGAGCATGTTACCAAATGTGAGCACTGCGTTCTACAACATGAGTGGTGAAATACTGCTTCTCTTGTTACACAGAGAATTTTCCTTTTCCCAGTTATAGACATTCCAAACAGGAGGGAGCAACCCCGGGAACTACATATATATCGGATGGTGATAGAGACTGTCACTTATCTCTAAAGAAGGAGAAAACCTTACTCCTGCTGCCTGCGACATTGGCCAGATGTGTGTCCACATACACCTTTCCTATATCCTGCCATGTATGGCACAGTTTGGCATGCCATAGACTCAGAGATAGATTAGCCATATTTGGGAATTTTCTTAAATTGGGTCTTTAATATGCTTCTTTATACATATACATTCCATTATGGTAGACAAAAAATGAAAAATCCATCCATTCGCCACTAGTAGAAAAAAGCTTAACTATGCACAGCATGCCAAATTGAGCAAAATAGAAAAGGTGTCATCTATCTGTACTGTATATTTGTGTACAAAGAGGGCTAACAGTGCCAAGATGCAATATGCACTGAAAACACTAGTAGTTGGACCATAAAAAAATGATAGTAATAAATACTGTCTCCTTACTGACACTCCCTATATAAAAATAGGATGTCTGCTACACCTTAAATAAACTAAGAACTGGTACAGGTGTTCACGAAGGATATTAGATAAAAGGAATAAGGTTATTTCTAAGCGACCAATGGTGTCATAAAAGATTAGGAAGACTAAATGTATTATATATCAAAGTGATTACAATAATTTATTGCCAACATATATAGCACTAAAAAAATTCACAGAGTAAAACTGCCTCTAGGGCTTCACATGCGCTTAGGATGACATGTATATTATATATATATATATATATATATATATATATATATATATATATACAGGTTGAGTATCCCATATCCAAATATTCTGAAATACGGAATATTCCGAAATACAGACTTTTTTGAGTTAGAGCGAGATGGTGAAACCTTTGTTTTTTGATGGCTCAATGTACACAAACTTTGTTTAATACACAAAGTTATTACAAATATTGTATTAAATGACCTTCAGGCTGTGTGTATAAGGTGTATATGAAACATAAATGAATTGTGTGAATGCAGACACACTTTGTTTAATGCACAAAATTATAAAAAATATTGGCTAAAATTACCTTCAGGCTGTGTGTATAAGGTGTATATGAAACATAAATACATTCTGTGCTTAGATTTAGGTCCCATCACCATGATATCTCATTATGGGATGCAATTATTCCAAAATACGGAAAAATCCGATATCCAAAATACCTCTGGTCCCAAGCATTTTGGATAAGGGATACTCAACCTGTATATATATATATATATATATATATATATATATATATATACACGTACACATACAAGATGTACCACCATGTATGGCATGGTTATTCATTCCACAGACTCGGAAATTTATCCATGCCTTGTGATTTTTCTTAATTTGCTTATTTAATATGTTACTTTATACATATTCTTTTATGGCAAACAAAAATGTTAAAATCCATCCACTCGCTACTCGTGAAAAACAGCTTAGCCATGTTTTGCTTGTTGTGCCAAATTAAGCAAAATAGCAAATATTTAAGTGGACACATCTGTGTGTGTGTGTGTATATATATATATATATATATACACACACACACACACACACACACACACACACACACACACACACACACACACACAAGCAGGACATGGCACTCTCAGTAAAAGAAACATGATTCACACTTCCAGTGTAGTTTGCAACATTTCAGTGGTCTGCGCCACTGTTGTCAGGCTTTATTAAAACATCAAATAAGAAACATACCTTTATACAATGCACCACATGAAAAACCCGCCTCCACGCCCGGGGCCGCACACCCGTCGGGCTGATGAAGACATGACGTACAAGTGCTGAGCAAGCACATTGTGAATGTATCACCATCACCAAGGCAACACAGCTGAGCAAATTGATACAAACAGCTAGTATGAGCGCATGAACTTAAAAGCTTCTGCAGCAAAGATACAATGTAGCACAAGATAGAGGATACAGTAAAACAGAATATTTTAAACAATGTTGCTTAATAACCCACAACAGAATACTATGCTCATTTAAGAAAGCAGAAATGGGAAAACTGTTCATTAAGACCCTTTGGATGCATTACATCCAATTTTGCTATCCATCGTACTTCAAGTTGAAGCAGCTTGGTGGCCCTATCCCCTCCTTTAATATCCAAAGGGACATGGTCGATCATCCTGTAGCGGATACTGTTAATAGGATGTTTTATTAGCGCAAAATGTCTAGCGACAGGCTGTTCATTAGTTCCTGTCTCAGGAGCGCTACGAATAGCAGAGCGATGACAGGTCATACATTCTTTAAATTTTCTTTCAGGTTTTTCCAATATAACACAGGCCACAAGGGCACAGAAGTTGGTAAACTACATGAGTAGAACTGCAAGTTAACAGGTGTCTAATCATAATTTTCTTACCCGTATGGGGATGGTAAAAACAGTCTCCAGTGAGTAAGTATTGGCAGGTTACACATGCACATTTGATACAGCCAAGTTTTCTGTTTAGACTCAAAAAGTATTTTGGGAGATGGCTGATTGTGTTCTGGATTAAGTTTAGAAATATCTGTTTTTACCAGGTAGTCCCTTAAGTTTCTACCTCTAGAATAGCACAGCATGAGGCTGGAACCAGCAAGATGTAACTGCCTATCAGTTTCTATAATAGGCCAGTGTTTCTTGGCTACTGTGGCAATTGTATCTGACTGCCTATTAAACTTATTAACCCAAGGAAACCTGGTCTGGTGATCAACGGTCCTCACCTTCTTTTTCAAAATTGCATCACAATCTAACAGCATAGATCTAGACTTGGCTGCCATCAGTTGCTTCCTAGGGTATCCGCTAATTAACAATTTATTAATCAAACCATCTATTTGACTGGATGCCTTTTCCAAATTACTGTTAACCCTTCTTATACAGACCATCTGAGCATAAGGTAAACCTCTTTTTAAGGCAGGAGGATGACAACTCTGCGCATGAATTAATTGATTGTGGTCCGTAGGTTTAGTAAAAATAGATGTAATCAATATACCTTCATTATTTTTAATCTTAACATCTAAGAAATCAACTTCTGTCTGACTTAAAGTAAAGGTAAATTTAATGGGACCTGAACCTGTGTTATACTGTTCAATTAAACCACTGAGATCATTAGGATAACCCTTCCAAAGTACAAAAAGATCATCTATATAACGATTGAACAAGATAGCATTAGATCTAAATATAGCATTATTGTAAAAGGCTTCTTCTATTGCAAACATTACTATATTAGCCTATGTCAGCGCTACTGAAGATCCCATGGCACAGCCTTGGGTTTGAAGAAAAAATTGCTTATCATATAAAAAAAAATTGTGTTAAGACCAACTCTAAAAGTGACACAATAACCTCTGTTTTATCAATATTGAATGCCTTCTTTCTAATCAAAAAACGTTTAACAGCTGCCAACCCTAACTCGTGCGGTATTGACGTATATAAACTAACCACATCAATTGTAGCTAGCCAGCAATTACAAGGGATTGAAGTCACTGCATGCAAATTATTCAGAAAGGAGGTAGTGTCTAATAAAAAGCTAGATTCATCATAAAGCAAAGGTTGAAGAAGGGCATCCAAAGAAATAGCCAGAGGCTGTAACAAAGAACCCCTGGCCGACACAATATATATATAAAAACTAGAACTTAAAACAAGAAAATAGCAATGTAAAAATGGAGGAACAAGTGCAGCTTATCTAGTGAGGATGGGTTAAACCAGGTAGCATCCAACACGTTTCGTCCTACTGGACTTCATTCTTTTGTCGCCCTAAATATCCAAAGACCATTGTAGACACGGAAACCTCTGCTGGTGGTAATAGTACAGCTAGTGAAACTGAAAACACCTCACATCGTAACAGGCCAATTGTCCCTTTAGGGGTTAACACTCGAAAGAAAGGTACTCACCTACCGGCAGAGGCGGACAAGACACCAGACAAAGAATGTGGAAAAAGGCCGCCCGTACAGCCAATGAAAAAATCATCTTTATCTTCTCATGTTCAGACAGTGAGAAAGGTGTTTTTGCAAAAAGATTATCCTTTGTACCGTCCAATAGTTTTGATCTCAAATGGCACGTAGAAAAACATCAGTTACATTGTAAGCTTAAGCTTCATGATTTTTTTCTAAATAATGAAGTACCTGCTGCTCAAAAAAATTCTAGAAAGTTTGTTTAAATTACAGTGTAAATCATCTTTTGACCCATTATCCAATAATCCGACTATCAAAACCCTTATGCATAGACTTTATTAGGAGGTTACTGAACTGGTGGGAAAAAAAAAGTATTACCCTAATGTATCTGTCCAGGAAAGAATGGCTTTAAAAACTTTACACCATAATGAACAATTTATAATCCGCCCTGCGGATAAGGGGCAGTGCGATTGTATTACAGGATCTTATTGATTATAAGACTGAGATATTTCGGCAACTGGATGTACCTGTGGTATATTGTAAATTGCGAGGGAACCCAGCAAGAGTATTTTAAGATGAACTCAGAAATGTATTGCTGTTGGCACTGGATGCTCGCATAATCAACAATTATGTTTTTAAGATTCTGTTACCTGAGCAACCGATTACACCCTTCTTGTATACACTCCCCAAGATATATAAAGGGGTTAAGCCTCCTCCGGGTACACCAATTGTGTCAGCTAGGGGGTCATTATTTCAACCATCTGCCATTTACTTAGATTCTGTGCTTCATCCCTTGATTCATGAGTATCCCAATTTTTTATAGTATACGATCACTTTACTTAAAAAGTTGAATATATTGGATACATTGCCTGATAACATGTGGCTTGTTATGGCTGATGTTACTAGCCTTTATGCAGTGCTTCCTCATGAAGTGGGGTTGAGTTCAGTTAGATGACTATTGATGAACAGGGGTATGTTCACTGACATACAGGTGGAGATTTGCATTAAATTGTTACATTTTTTGTGAGGATAAATTCTATTTCTATTTTACTCTAAATATTAAATTAAAATTAAGGGGTGTGCCACAGGGGCATTTCAGGTGAGGAGGATGCCTGTGTGCCCCCTCCCCTCTAGTCAGCAGCTGCCATTTTTCTGAGGGTTGGTATTTAAATGAATGGGTGCAGGGTGTGCGGTGTGGGCCCCCCTGGACCCTTGGGGAGCCCATGTGCACTGCACCCATTATAAATACACCAATGGTGTGCCATAGGATCTTTTATGGAACCGAATTATGCCAATATTTATATGTTTGATATTGAGAATGACATATTTTTTGTGAATTCTGAGATCAGATATAGAATTTTATTTTTTTTACTAGATTTATTGATAATCTTCTGTTGCTGTGGACTGGCCCTTGCGAGGACCTAGAGGCTATTTTTGACTGGCAGAGTTCATCTAAAAATCCAGTATAATTTACAATTAAGATGCAACAGAAGGAGATAGACTTTTTAGATGTAAAAATTAGTATTGAAGATAAATCAAAAGAGTCTTTTAAAAAGTCTAAATCAAGCTGTGAACAGAGATTAACATGGGTTACACAATTTAATACATTTTCTCCTGAAATGAATAAGATATCTAAGAATCTTTGGAAGTTAGTGCACACAGATAAAGATCTTGAGTTTGATCAGACACCATTAATGCCATGCTACTCTAGGGCGGGTAATTTATGTGATATTCTCTTTCAGACTGATATTTCTGGAAAGGGCGAAATAACCCCGAAACACTTTTTTCAAATAAAAATGGGAGTTCTTTAAATGTTACTGTATCACGTGTAAACATTTAATTATCAGTGATCCTCATTCTGCCAGGACATTCTTTATTAAACATCATTTGACCTGTGAATCACAATTTGTGATTTACCATATTCTCTGTCCTTGTAGTTGTCGTATATCGCCAAAACCACCCGTAAATTTAAAGAAAGGATTGCTATTCACAGGTCTAGTATTAAAATGGCATTGGCTTCTGTAAATCAGACCAGCCGGTAGCACAATATTTCTCGAGGCGGGACACAATATTACCACTTTGAAATATAGGATAATAAATCACATCCCTCTATAACCTCGGGGTGGTGATTGTGGTGCAATATTATTAAGGAGGGAAGCAACCCAGATTCACCATTTAGAGGTGATTGCCCCAAAGGGCCTTAATGAGATGATGCCTCTGACATGTTTAACATAGGTCGGAATTTATACTAATAGTTATTGAGATATAACATTTACAGTTTGTAGATTGGTTGTAATTGAAATAGAAAAGTCATGGTTAGTACCATAACAATTGTAATATACAGACCAATGGTACATTACATGTAGTAAGTTAATTCTTACAGCACTAATTTAGATCTAGTACCTATCATGTAATTGATATTTACCATTGGGCTGTATATTACAATTGTTATGGTACTAACCATGACTTTTCTATTTCCATTAGAGTCTTTATCTTTCTGCCCTTACTATGCCCTGATAGTTAACATGGGCGATACCTGTTATCACAGGCTTGTTTACCTCCACTTAGCCCCCTGACTAATTCCAATAGGTTCCACATTTGCCTCCATCTATATTTATAAATATTTAACCACAGTAGTACACATTTTCCATTGTACTTGTAATTGTACTCCTTATACTTTGCCCAGAAACGTCACAACGGGTTACCATGGTGATGGGTCACCACTGACGTGCACCGCGCAATACGCAATGATGTCATCACACTGCGCCACGGCTGCCAGACGGGTCCCGCCGGACGGGCGTTGCACTGAGCACAATGGTGGGGGATATAAGGTAAGCATGTTGTAATGCTGTATACTTCCTGATGCAATTTTCACAGTAAAATTGAAACGTTGAAGGCGTGTATGCTGTGTTGATATTCTTCTCTCATACCTGAGTGCCGCACATTACTTTCATCATTTATACCCTGCGGACAGTGAAGGCACCAGGGACTATAAACTACAAGGTTATTGGAGTGCCGGACCCACTGCACACTATATATATATATATATATATATATAGTGTATATTCGGATCGGCACTCTCCCTGTATATTCAATGTTGCTCCGGTGCCATCTGGAAACTGGATGCATAAGCTTTGAACAAAGAGCAATCAGCGGCACTCAGAGACTGCAGAAGCCAAGAATAAAGTGCAAGTGCTTTTTAATCCATATTGGCAACACCCAATATGGATAGCCAATAGCCCTTTTCGATGGCATTTCTAATTGATAATCTATGTGTGGCCATTCGTTCCCGCAATGTCCTATCAGTTTTGCCCAAATAGCTTAATCCACAAGGGCATGTGATCATGTATACTATGTAATTAGTAGTACATGTCACCCGATGTCTAATTAAGTACTTTTTGCCACTATGTGGATGCATAAAAGAATCGCCCGCAACCATCGAGCGACAAGTGGTGCAATTCAAACATTTATAGCATCCATTCTTTCTAGCTAGAAAACGGTGTTGGACACAATCATTCTTGACCGTACAAAAGTACGAATGGCCACACATAGATTATCAATTAGAAATGCCATCGAAAAGGGCTATAGCGATCAGCCAGTCTCTAGGCATTTTATGAGTGCTGGTCATAATTTATCTGCCCTTAGATACAGGATTATAGATCATATTCCCCCTAGGCTTAGGGGAGGAGATAGATCTCTGGCCCTCTTGCGCTGTGAATCAAGGTGGATCCACAGGTTGGGCACTTTATAACCAAGAGGCCTTAATGAAAATTTGGGCCTACATTGTTTTTTGTGATATATACAGGATTATTACGATGTCTTCCATTGGGACTGTAAACAGTTTAATACCTGTAGAAAATGTAGAAAATGTGGATTGAATGCTCCTCTAAATCCTACATGACCATTATGTATACATATGATGTAAGTAGTCATCTATTCTGTGACCTTATGATGCTCTTTTATTTTCACAGCATGTTTGTTATTGTATTGTGGTTGCCATGGAGACGGGAAGTGGAAGATGACGTCACATGAGGGCGACGCCTACCAGCTTCCGGATCCGGGCGCCTTGCACGCGGTGTGGTGAGGGGATTTAAGAAGTAAGTTTGTACACTGTATTTTATCCTGACGACGAGGGAATAAACCCTCGAAACGTTGAAGCACTTGCCAGTGTCAGCGTGATTTATTGGAGTGCCGCCGTATGTATGCTATATATATATATATATATATATATGCAGCGGTCAGGCTCGGCACTCCTTATGGGGAAGGATTACTTGCTGTGGTGCCATCTGAGGATGTGTAGAGTCCTTTGTATAGCATGGGAAGCAGAGGCACTCAACAGTCTGATGAAGCAAATGTATAGCCTTTATTACGGTCCTACGCTGTTTCGGGGTAATCCCCCGTCTTCAGGGACAAGCAGTACTGCTTATGTTGCACTGCAGATGGGGCAGATGTGCAGAGATTTAGATTTAGGCCCAATGTACTGTATTGAATCACCAATCGACAACACACATATCGAAAAATTTATATTTTAATAACAATATTTATGACATAATTATTTAATTCAACAACACTAGCTAAATGCATACAAAAATAGGTCATAAAGAACATATAAAAAACAATGTAGCCCCATGGTCCTGAGTCCTCTAGGGGCTACATATTTATGTACATTGAAGATACTACACTCTCCCTTTCTCTCAAGTCCATTGCCTGGGAGTCTTTCTGACTCCTCTTTACTCTCCTTATCATCTCCTCCAATTCCTGATGAATTTACCTCTTCACCATCTCTAGGATCTGATCATTTTACATCTTGAAAACAACTTAAATTGCCATTCACTCCCTTATTATCTCTTGCCTTGACTACTCTACCTTGTCCATCCAGTTTATCCTACATTCCACTGTCAGCCTCTCACCACTCAGCTGACCCTCTACGCTAATCATTAAACTGGCTCCCTGTCTCATACACCATGACCTGGAAAGCCAAAAGCCATGCCTTTACCCCTTACTTTTCCAACCTTATTTCTTTTAATTTTTTAATATTGAACTTTTATTGAACTAGTAAAACATATAAACAGAAATTGAGAAATAAAAAGGGTCAGTGTACAAGGGAAAACAGGTGGGAAATGATAAGGCACTCAAGGGCAGTAAAGGCCTTTGGCATCAGTATAAAGTGTATTAAAAAGTTTGGAGATACGGCAGAACAGGTACAATAATTAGAAGATACTAAAGCGAAATGCGCACATAGGCATGAAGCGGAGGACCATAGCAGTTTAATTATTGAGTTCAGAGGGGGAGGACTTATTCAGATTAAATGGAGATGAAAGGTGGTGCACATCTGTATCCTTAGGGGGAGCGTCGTCACCGCCCGTGATGTACAGGTGTCATGGATATAATTTCCCAAGGAGGGAGCAGCGAGTCAGAGTATGGGACTGCACAATTCTCCATCTCATAGTGGAAATGGATTTCAGTGAAAACCTTACTAAAAGGTTGGGGGGAGCACTGCTGGCTCTGGCGAATAAGAGAATATGGCCGAGGTCATAGCAATCAGACTTGGAGACTGCAAGAGGGTACAAATGCAGCAAGACTAGGGCAGGTTCGGGGTTGAAGGTAAGACCCAGCACATCTTTAATGAGGATAAATTCTTCCGCATAAAAGGGATGCAGGACAGGGCAGTTCCAGAAGGTGTGCTTAATTGTGCTCTCCATGTGACAGAAATGTCAACACAGTTCAGAACATGTGAGCCAAATCCTATGGAGTTTAGTATGGGTCAAGTAGAGTCTATTTAAGAACTTAATGTGCAGTTCAGTGTGGTTGGTGCACCTTGACAGGAAAAAGGAGGAAAGATGGATAGATTCTCACTGTTTAAGATTAAAAGTACATTGGACGTCTACATCCTATTGTAACTGGGTAAGAGATTTCCAACCTTATTTCTACCTACATACTTCCTTCTGCTCCCTCTGTACTGCAAATGATCACTTCCTCACTATCACAGTGATTTATCTACAGCCCTGGCCATGAGCATGACACCCCCAGAGCATGAAACCCCTGGCAACAAGCATTACACCCAGAGCATTAAACACCTGGCGAAGACCATTACGCCACTGGCAATGAGCATTCACTACTGGCAGTGAGCATTACACCATTGGCAATGAGCATGACACCTAGAGCATGAAACTCCTGGCAATGAGCATTCACCTTCGGCAATGAACATTACACCCACAGCACAAAACCCCTGGCAATGAGCATTACACCCAGCGCATGAAACCCCTGGCAAAGAGAATGGAACTCAGAACATAACACCCCTGGCAACAAGCAGGTAATTTAAAAGAAATTAAAAGCCTTACTGTGTGGCACAATGTGTCAGGGGCATTATGGTGTGTGACATAATATATCACGGGCATTGCGATATGTGGCGTAATGTGTCACAGGCATTGCAGTGTCCCTGAAGACGGGGGATTACCCCGAAACGGCGTAGGACCGTAATAAAGGCTATACATTTGCTTCATCAGACTGTTGAGTGCCTCTGCTTCCCATGCTATATATATATATATATATATACTGGTCCTCAATGGCATAGCACTCCAGACGGCTTGTCAGAACAAATAATACACGGCAATTTGATCAGCAACGTTTCAATGTATTGCACATTGTCCTCAGGCTTACAAATCAAACATAAAACATACTTACATATATAGAGACCTCACCAGGTGTGAAACGCCGTTGATCCGGAAACGGGACAGCAAACCCGCCCAGCGGCGTGTCCGTCAGTGATGACGTCATCCATGTGCTCCCCATCACCATGACAACCTTATACACTATACTTAAACACCAGGTTCTGTAATGCAACTGATTCTGTAATGCATAAAGTGAAGAACATCACATAATGAGCTTGCTACTAGGACACACAGCATTCATATTATTGTAATCTGAACTTCATAGCCAACTTTTGCACGATCACAGCGTGGTATTAGTCTATCTAAAGTGACTCAAGCCTAAATATTCATTTAGGCCTCTAGGTGACACAGTGTCCAATCGTTGGATCCACTGTGCCTCTCTCTGCAGTAGTTTTAATCCCCGATTGCCCCCTCTTAATGAAGGCACAATATGATCAATCATGCGGTAGCGGACTGTCGTAAGGGGATGATGCGCAGTACTAAAATGCCGTGCAACCGGTTGCTCACTTTTACCTGTATTGATCGCTGCCTTGATGGCCGACCTGTGGGCTGCCATACGTTCTTTGAAAGTTCTCTCTGTCTTTCCAATGTATGACAGCCCACAGGGGCAGATCAATTGGTACACCACAAAACGAGACCCACATGTTAAACGATGTTGGATTTGATATGTTTTCCCTGTGTGCGGATGTTGGAATTTATCACCTACTATTAAAAACTGGCATGTAGTGCATGTACATCTGTAGCACCCTTTCCTCATGCCGAAAAATACTGATTGTGGTATAGGGTCAAAGATGTCTGTTCTAACTAGAATATCTCGAAGGTTTCTAGTTCTTTTGTAGCAGGGCATAATCCTGGTATCTACCAATTTTAAATCAGGGTCTGTCTGTATAAGCTCCCAATGTTTTTTAACTGAGCTTTTGATGGAATTACTTGCTGAATTAAATTCCTGTACCCAGGGTATATTAGAATTTTGTGACCGGTTCTTATGTGAGTATAGTAGTTGTTGTCTATCTAAGGCAAGTGCTTTACTTCTGGCTTCCTCTAGTAACTTGGGACAGTACCCTCGTTCCAAAAATTTTTTTGCTATGATATCAATCTGCTTAGCTGCCAACACAGGGTCTGATGTAATGCGTTTGGCCCTAAGAAACTGGGAATACGGGAGCCCCCGTTTAAGGGGTAAAGGATGGCAACTTTTAAAATGTAACAGATTGTTTCTATCTGTGGGTTTTGAAAATAGGGATGTAGTAATTTTCCCTTCGCAGATAGTTAACTGTACATCAAGAAATTGAATGGTATTAGCGTCAATGGAATGTGTGAGCTTAATAGGATGTTCTCTATTATTGTGTGCATCTAAAATGGCAGTGAGGGATTCTCTAGCACCCTGCCAGATGACTAGCAAGTCATCTATATATCTGCAAAAGAAAATAAAATTTTTTGATATCTCCATATCTGCAAAAAACAGTTCTTCCTCTACGTCAAACATGTAAATGTTAGAGTACGATGGGGCCACATTGGACCCCATCGCACAACCCCGACGCTGCAAATAAAATTTGCCGTCGTACAGAAAATAATTTTTGCTAAGTGTCATTTCCAATAAACGCAAACACAAAGTAATATCAGGTCCACTAAAATCTTTTTGATTTTTTAAGAACTTCTCCACCGCTAGCAAACCTCCCTCATGGGGGATAGATGTATACAAGCTCTGCACATCTATAGTGCAGAGTAAGGTATTGGCTGGTAGGGTGGGTAAGCTCTCCATATGTCTCAAAAGGGTACTCGTATCCAGTAGATATCTGGGCATGCGCTGTATATACGGCTGGAATATTTCATCTAAAAAGATGGCTACCGGCTGGAATAATGACCCTCTTGCGGAGATGATTGGTCGCCCAGGGGGTTTGACCAAATTTTTATGGACCTTGGGAGTAGTGTATAAAATAGGGACCAATGGATATGAGGGAATCAGCGCATTCCGGACATCTACTGGAATGAGGTTAGCCTGTACTGCTGTATCTAAACAATCAGTCAAATCTTTGGAGAATTGAACTGTGGGGTCACTAGTTAGTCGACAGTACGTGCAACTGTCAGCCAACTGTGACTCAATTTCATGTTTATAGTCTCTAAGATTTTGCACCACTAAGGCACCCCCTTTGTCAGCAGGTCGAAATATTAAGTCTCTGTTTGCAGCCAACTGTGTCAGGGCCTCTCTCTGGCCTTTAGTAAGATTGTCTCTCACATAAGGTGGTTTGTCCACTAATTGATCACAATCTTGTTCAATCAATCGCATGAAAGTACGTATAGAGGCGTTAGTCGATTGTGGATCGAATGTTGATTTTGGCAACAACTTCTTTACTTTATCAGGGACTTCCATAGTCACCGGAGTCGGGTTGGGGGTAGCCTTAGGTGGCTGTTTTGCAAAAAACTCTTTCAATCTTAAAGTTCTATTCAAATTGTACTTTTCAATCTTCCATTGTAACTGCTGTGGTTTAGATAATGGAACAAACGAGAGTCCTTTAGATAGAACCTGCAATTCGACTTCATTAAATGTATAGTCAGAGAGATTGATTATGGGGCTTTCTTCGCCTTGTTCACCTTGGGTGGTTTTGGAGCTCTGCCTCGGCCTCTGCCTCTTCCATTGTTGGCCTCGTCGCGTATGGGCTCTCCATCGTGGTCGCTTCGTTCTTTGGCCCTTGTCGTTGCCCCTAAAGGGACATTCGTTTTAGAAGATGAGGCATATGTGTCCGATTCACTTGCAGTTGAATTATATTCAGTGGATGATTCTGGATTCCGTCTATTGCCTTGACGGCGACGAAAAAATGGTTTTCTTTGGCCATACTGCGGCTGGTTATCATTCCACCGATATACATTATTATTTTCATAATCCTGCTCCACCTTACTTTTTTTCTCCGCTTTAAATTTAATCAAATCTCTCTTGTAAGTCTGCAGTTGGGTATTTAGTTTCTCATACCATTTCGTCTCTTCATCAGCTTCCATAGCAGGTTTATATGTGGCTTCAATTTCTGCAATTTTTTCTTTAATTGAATTCATCTCTTTTGTGCTTTGTTCAATTATAAGCAACATAAGATCCATAGAGCATCGGTTCATGATGCCTACCCACTTCCTACAAAAGGAAGGATCATGTCGGCCAATTGTTGGCGCATTTCTCATTCTGAGACCGCGGGGTATCTTCTTAGACCTATAATATTCGCTGAGGGATAGGCAATGATAATAAAAGTCAATCTCTTTCCGTTTATATTTTAACAATCTACGGAAAATATTATCCAAAGAGCTTGCTTCTGCCTGATCCTGTAGTACCGCGTCATATAGTATCCCCTCTGCTTCGGACTCAGAATACATATGTATTATGCCCAATGGACTGACCTTAGGCATAAAACCACTGGTATTTTCATCCATTGTAGTGGGTGCAGTCATCCTGGATTGCAATATGGAAAAGAGCCAAAATGTTGCTTAAAGTGCCAGTGCAAGATAAGGTATAATAGCTGAATAACAATCCCCTTGGTTTAAATCGTGCAAAATTCTTCAATTTAAAGTGCAAAGTGTGCATCAATTAAAATCAGCAATGAACTGCTGAGCCATGGATGCCTGGATACGGACTGACAATAATTAGTAGGGGAGCCCTGTAGAGGTAGCTGCACCACTGCCACCGGTGCAGCTAGAATAGATACTGCAGAAGTACCGGCTCTCCCTTAAACTGTTCCAGTATTGCGCCGGGTGCCCGTGCTATAAAAGTAATACACTGGTCCTCAATGGCATAGCACTCCAGACGGCTTGTCAGAACAAATAATACACGGCAATTTGATCAGCAACGTTTCAATGTATTGCACATTGTCCTCAGGCTTACAAATCAAACATAAAACATACTTACATATATAGAGACCTCACCAGGTGTGAAACGCCGTTGATCCGGAAACGGGACAGCAAACCCGCCCAGCGGCGTGTCCGTCAGTGATGACGTCATCCATGTGCTCCCCATCACCATGACAACCTTATACACTATACTTAAACACCAGGTTCTGTAATGCAACTGATTCTGTAATGCATAAAGTGAAGAACATCACATAATGAGCTTGCTACTAGGACACACAGCATTCATATTATTGTAATCTGAACTTCATAGCCAACTTTTGCACGATCACAGCGTGCAAAAGTTGGCTATGAAGTTCAGATTACAATAATATGAATGCTGTGTGTCCTAGTAGCAAGCTCATTATGTGATGTTCTTCACTTTATGCATTACAGAATCAGTTGCATTACAGAACCTGGTGTTTAAGTATAGTGTATAAGGTTGTCATGGTGATGGGGAGCACATGGATGACGTCATCACTGACGGACACGCCGCTGGGCGGGTTTGCTGTCCCGTTTCCGGATCAACGGCGTTTCACACCTGGTGAGGTCTCTATATATGTAAGTATGTTTTATGTTTGATTTGTAAGCCTGAGGACAATGTGCAATACATTGAAACGTTGCTGATCAAATTGCCGTGTATTATTTGTTCTGACAAGCCGTCTGGAGTGCTATGCCATTGAGGACCAGTGTATTACTTTTATAGCACGGGCACCCGGCGCAATACTGGAACAGTTTAAGGGAGAGCCGGTACTTCTGCAGTATCTATTCTAGCTGCACCGGTGGCAGTGGTGCAGCTACCTCTACAGGGCTCCCCTACTAATTATTGTCAGTCCGTATCCAGGCATCCATGGCTCAGCAGTTCATTGCTGATTTTAATTGATGCACACTTTGCACTTTAAATTGAAGAATTTTGCACGATTTAAACCAAGGGGATTGTTATTCAGCTATTATACCTTATCTTGCACTGGCACTTTAAGCAACATTTTGGCTCTTTTCCATATTGCAATCCAGGATGACTGCACCCACTACAATGGATGAAAATACCAGTGGTTTTATGCCTAAGGTCAGTCCATTGGGCATAATACATATGTATTCTGAGTCCGAAGCAGAGGGGATACTATATGACGCGGTACTACAGGATCAGGCAGAAGCAAGCTCTTTGGATAATATTTTCCGTAGATTGTTAAAATATAAACGGAAAGAGATTGACTTTTATTATCATTGCCTATCCCTCAGCGAATATTATAGGTCTAAGAAGATACCCCGCGGTCTCAGAATGAGAAATGCGCCAACAATTGGCCGACATGATCCTTCCTTTTGTAGGAAGTGGGTAGGCATCATGAACCGATGCTCTATGGATCTTATGTTGCTTATAATTGAACAAAGCACAAAAGAGATGAATTCAATTAAAGAAAAAATTGCAGAAATTGAAGCCACATATAAACCTGCTATGGAAGCTGATGAAGAGACGAAATGGTATGAGAAACTAAATACCCAACTGCAGACTTACAAGAGAGATTTGATTAAATTTAAAGCGGAGAAAAAAAGTAAGGTGGAGCAGGATTATGAAAATAATAATGTATATCGGTGGAATGATAACCAGCCGCAGTATGGCCAAAGAAAACCATTTTTTCGTCGCCGTCAAGGCAATAGACGGAATCCAGAATCATCCACTGAATATAATTCAACTGCAAGTGAATCGGACACATATGCCTCATCTTCTAAAACGAATGTCCCTTTAGGGGCAACGACAAGGGCCAAAGAACGAAGCGACCACGATGGAGAGCCCATACGCGACGAGGCCAACAATGGAAGAGGCAGAGGCCGAGGCAGAGCTCCAAAACCACCCAAGGTGAACAAGGCGAAGAAAGCCCCATAATCAATCTCTCTGACTATACATTTAATGAAGTCGAATTGCAGGTTCTATCTAAAGGACTCTCGTTTGTTCCATTATCTAAACCACAGCAGTTACAATGGAAGATTGAAAAGTACAATTTGAATAGAACTTTAAGATTGAAAGAGTTTTTTGCAAAACAGCCACCTAAGGCTACCCCCAACCCGACTCCGGTGACTATGGAAGTCCCTGATAAAGTAAAGAAGTTGTTGCCAAAATCAACATTCGATCCACAATCGACTAACGCCTCTATACGTACTTTCATGCGATTGATTGAACAAGATTGTGATCAATTAGTGGACAAACCACCTTATGTGAGAGACAATCTTACTAAAGGCCAGAGAGAGGCCCTGACACAGTTGGCTGCAAACAGAGACTTAATATTTCGACCTGCTGACAAAGGGGGTGCCTTAGTGGTGCAAAATCTTAGAGACTATAAACATGAAATTGAGTCACAGTTGGCTGACAGTTGCACGTACTGTCGACTAACTAGTGACCCCACAGTTCAATTCTCCAAAGATTTGACTGATTGTTTAGATACAGCAGTACAGGCTAACCTCATTCCAGTAGATGTCCGGAATGCGCTGATTCCCTCATATCCATTGGTCCCTATTTTATACACTACTCCCAAGGTCCATAAAAATTTGGTCAAACCCCCTGGGCGACCAATCATCTCCGCAAGAGGGTCATTATTCCAGCCGGTAGCCATCTTTTTAGATGAAATATTCCAGCCGTATATACAGCGCATGCCCAGATATCTACTGGATACGAGTACCCTTTTGAGACATATGGAGAGCTTACCCACCCTACCAGCCAATACCTTACTCTGCACTATAGATGTGCAGAGCTTGTATACATCTATCCCCCATGAGGGAGGTTTGCTAGCGGTGGAGAAGTTCTTAAAAAATCAAAAAGATTTTAGTGGACCTGATATTACTTTGTGTTTGCGTTTATTGGAAATGACACTTAGCAAAAATTATTTTCTGTACGACGGCAAATTTTATTTGCAGCGTCGGGGTTGTGCGATGGGGTCCAATGTGGCCCCATCGTACTCTAACATTTACATGTTTGACGTAGAGGAAGAACTGTTTTTTGCAGATATGGAGATATCAAAAAATTTTATTTTCTTTTGCAGATATATAGATGACTTGCTAGTCATCTGGCAGGGTGCTAGAGAATCCCTCACTGCCATTTTAGATGCACACAATAATAGAGAACATCCTATTAAGCTCACACATTCCATTGACGCTAATACCATTCAATTTCTTGATGTACAGTTAACTATCTGCGAAGGGAAAATTACTACATCCCTATTTTCAAAACCCACAGATAGAAACAATCTGTTACATTTTAAAAGTTGCCATCCTTTACCCCTTAAACGGGGGCTCCCGTATTCCCAGTTTCTTAGGGCCAAACGCATTACATCAGACCCTGTGTTGGCAGCTAAGCAGATTGATATCATAGCAAAAAAATTTTTGGAACGAGGGTACTGTCCCAAGTTACTAGAGGAAGCCAGAAGTAAAGCACTTGCCTTAGATAGACAACAACTACTATACTCACATAAGAACCGGTCACAAAATTCTAATATACCCTGGGTACAGGAATTTAATTCAGCAAGTAATTCCATCAAAAGCTCAGTTAAAAAACATTGGGAGCTTATACAGACAGACCCTGATTTAAAATTGGTAGATACCAGGATTATGCCCTGCTACAAAAGAACTAGAAACCTTCGAGATATTCTAGTTAGAACAGACATCTTTGACCCTATACCACAATCAGTATTTTTCGGCATGAGGAAAGGGTGCTACAGATGTACATGCACTACATGCCAGTTTTTAATAGTAGGTGATAAATTCCAACATCCGCACACAGGGAAAACATATCAAATCCAACATCGTTTAACATGTGGGTCTCGTTTTGTGGTGTACCAATTGATCTGCCCCTGTGGGCTGTCATACATTGGAAAGACAGAGAGAACTTTCAAAGAACGTATGGCAGCCCACAGGTCGGCCATCAAGGCAGCGATCAATACAGGTAAAAGTGAGCAACCGGTTGCACGGCATTTTAGTACTGCGCGTCATCCCCTTACGACAGTCCGCTACCGCATGATTGATCATATTGTGCCTTCATTAAGAGGGGGCAATCGGGGATTAAAACTACTGCAGAGAGAGGCACAGTGGATCCAACGATTGGACACTGTGTCACCTAGAGGCCTAAATGAATATTTAGGCTTGAGTCACTTTAGATAGACTAATACCACGCTGTGATCGTGCAAAAGTTGGCTATGAAGTTCAGATTACAATAATATGAATGCTGTGTGTCCTAGTAGCAAGCTCATTATGTGATGTTCTTCACTTTATGCATTACAGAATCAGTTGCATTACAGAACCTGGTGTTTAAGTATAGTGTATAAGGTTGTCATGGTGATGGGGAGCACATGGATGACGTCATCACTGACGGACACGCCGCTGGGCGGGTTTGCTGTCCCGTTTCCGGATCAACGGCGTTTCACACCTGGTGAGGTCTCTATATATGTAAGTATGTTTTATGTTTGATTTGTAAGCCTGAGGACAATGTGCAATACATTGAAACGTTGCTGATCAAATTGCCGTGTATTATTTGTTCTGACAAGCCGTCTGGAGTGCTATGCCATTGAGGACCAGTGTATTACTTTTATAGCACGGGCACCCGGCGCAATACTGGAACAGTTTAAGGGAGAGCCGGTACTTCTGCAGTATATATATATATATATATACACAAAGACAAATGAGGCGGCACTCAGAGTCTTGTAAACAGTGTCAAACTTGTATTAAGTTTGACACTGTTTACAAGACTCTGAGTGCCGCCTCGTTTGTCTTTGTGTGTATCCAGGGGTGACCCCCCAGGGGAGGGCACCTGAGCAAGTCGGTCCTGCGGGATTTCTGGAGTGCCGGAGCATTTTGGTTGTTATATATATATATATATATATATATATATATTTCCAAGAAGAGGGACGGCACTCATAGGATTTTGCAAAATCCTATAAGTGCAGTCCCTCTTCTTGGAAATATCCAATCATGGCTACCCCATGATAGGACTGGATCACCAAGGTTTTTGTGTTTATTTTATTTCGAGTGCCGATATATATATATATATATACATATATATATATATATATATATATATACATATATACACACACACACACACACACACACACACACACACAGCAGCAGCACCGAAGTCACAGTGCTGCAAGTATGGCGGTATAGGGCGGTACGGCATACCGGTAACAAAATCCCAGCTGGTACGCCGTACCGCCGGGCTGCCAACTTGCACACAACGGGTGTTAGAGAGAGGAGAGTGCAGCATGCGCTTCTCCTGCCTGCGTGAGTCCCCTGTGTCCATCAGCGGTGGTGTGCAATGAGCCGGTTAGTGACCCAATCAGAGCTTATGGGCCGGCAGCCAACCAGGAGGCACCGCTGCCGGACCGCTAGCCCTGATTTGCTTGCAGACCAGCGCCAGTTCTAATATGCAGGAGACCGGACTGAGGGCAGGAGAGGTGCAGGAGGAGCGCATGCTGTGCTCTACTCTCCCCAGCAGCAGGCCAGCAGCAGAAGACAGTGCCAGCCCCATGCAGCAGCAATAATGGTGATTTGTACTGCTGGGGCCTATCTGGCACTCTGGGGGCATCTGTATCTGGCACTCTGGGGGCCTATCTGGCACTCTGGGGGCATATCTGTATCTGGTACTCTGGGGGCATATCTGGCACTCTGGGGGCATGTGTATCTGGCACTGTGGGAGCATATCTGGCACTGAAGTGGCATATCTGGCACTGAAGGGGCATATGTGTATCTGGCACTGTGGGGGCATATCTGGCACTGTGGGCATATGTGTATCTGGCACCCTGGGGGCATATCTGTTACTGTGGGGGCATATCTGTTACTGTGAGGGTATATGTGTCTGGCAATGTGGGAGCATATCTGGCACTGTGAGGGCATATCTGGCTCTGTGGGGCATATTGGGCACTGAAAGGGCATATCTGGCACTGTGGAGGCATATGTGTATCTGGCACCGTGGGGGCATATCTGGCACTGAGGACATATCTGGAACCGCGAGGGCATATCTGGCACTGTGGGGGCATGTGTATCTGGCACTGTGGGGGCATGTGTATCTGGCACTGTGGGGGCATATCTGGCACTATGGGGCATATCTGGCACTGTGGGGGCATGTGTATCTGGCACTGTGGGGGGCATGTGTTTCTGGCACTGTGGGGGCATATCTGGCACTATGGATCATATCTGGCACTGTGGGGGTATATGTGTATCTGGCACTGTGGGGGCATATCTGGCACTGAATGGGTATATCTGGCACTGTGGGGGCATGTGTATCTGGCACTGTAGGGGCATATCTGGCACTGTGGCGGCAATGTGTATCTGACACTCTGGGGCAATGTTATCTGACACTCTGGGGCAATGTGTATCTGAAACTCTGGGGAAATGTATATCTGACTCAGGGGCAATGTGTATCTGACACTCTGAGGGTATATATGTCACTACTGGGGGCATTTGTGCATCTGGCACTGTAGGAGCATATCTAGCATGGTGGGGGCGTATCTGGCACTGTGGGGGTATATGTGTATCTGGCACTATTGGTGTCATAAGTGTATCTGGCATCCCCATATGTGTATCACGCCCCCATTTTCATTAGCCATGCCCCATGTGGCATTTGGCCACACCTATTTTTTAGGCGCGCACACAGTACTTATAAGACATTTTTCTACTTGCACCACTGAGTACTCACCAATATACTGTACAGTATAGACTGCTGACCCCAAGTTGCTGGATACCATTTCCCACCATGCCAACAGGTGGAATGTTGCTGAGAAGGGACTTCAGCAAGGTGCTTCCCTGTAGCCTGGCTACAAAGCAAAACAATGCATAAACACCGCTGAACTGTCAGGTAAAGAAGCATGGCTACAATTTTACGATAAATACCAACAGTGAGTGTAAATCTGGGTACACACTAGATGACATTTTAAGCGACACGTTGTTATGACAAATTTGTTTTTAACGTCCAGTGTGTACACACTATGGGCCTAATTCAGACCTGATCGTAGGCGTGCAAAATTTTGCACGGCTATGATCAGTTACTCAGACATGCAGGGGGACACCCAGCACAGGGCTAGTCCACCCCGCATGTCAAGCCCTACCCCCCTCCCCCGCACAGGTACAAAAGCATTGCACGGCGGCAATGCTTTTGTACCTGAAGAGTAGCTCCCTTCCAGCGCAGCTCCTGCACGCTGGCAGGAAGCTACCCATCGCTGTCCGTGTTGCAGCGGCTGCATGTGACATCATGCAGCCGACGCGGCCCGCCCCCGCATGGTCTGGGTACGCCTGCCTTGCCCAGACCGCGCCCCTAAAATAGCGGCCCGCCGCCTCCCGCCCAGCGAATGCATATACCTATCAATCAGACAGAGGCGATCACTGGGCTGAGATGGCCATCAGCTGTCTGGCATGTGCTGGCGCACTGCGACGATGGTGCATGCGCAGTTCAGACCTGATCGCTGCTGTGTGAAAACACACAGCAGCGATCTGGTCTAACTTAGGCCCAATATCACTAGCTATGCATGCTCCCATGGGTCACTAGCAAGGTCCTCTGTCGTTTGCATATGCAGCTCAATTTCAAAACTGTCGCTAATGACTAGATGCAATTCGTCCAGTGTGTACGCTACCAATGACAAATTACTAATTTCAATCTGAAGTGTTGGACAACTCATGTATATCGTTTGGTTGTTTGTAAAATCGCTCTGTATGTAACCACAATATCATTTATCTGGGAATTCCAGGGAGTTCAAAGGAATTTGTGAGCAACATCATATCATTTGCATGTAGTCGAATGTGTACACAGCTTAAGAAAGAGATACAAGATCGTACAAAACTGCACTAAAAACAATTGTATCCAACTATATTATGCAGTATCATACAGATTCTTAACTAAGGTTAATGGGGGTTATTCAGGTTTGTTAGCAAACCAAAAAAGCAAGCTACTGGGCAAAACTATGAGGCCGATTCAGACCTGATCGCTACTGTGCGTTTTCTCACAGGCTGTGAACTGGTCTGAACTGCGCATGCATATGCACCGCAATGCGCAGGCGCAATGGATCGCAGCATCGGGGTTCTCCGGTCAGCGACGGGATGGTACGAAAATGCCAAACGCACTGACGATCATAAGGAGATTGACCGGAAGAGGGCGTTTGTGGGTGGCAACTGACCGTTTTTAAGGAATGTCTGGAAATACGCAGGAGGGACCCGGCGTTTTGTGGAAGGATTTCTGGCATCAGATCGGCCCCGATCATCGCAGCGGCTGAGTAAGTCCTGGGCTGAGCAGAAACTGCACAAACTGCTGTTTGTGCAGTTCTGCTACACATGCGATCGCACACCTGCACACACACACACACACACACACACACACACACACACACACACACACACACACACACACACACACACACAATACCTTCCCCCTGTAGGCGGCAGCTACCTGATCGCAGGGATGCACAAAACGCACCCTACCGATCAGGTCTGAATTACCCCTTATGTTGCACTGCAGATGGGGCAGATGTGCAGAGATTTAGATTTAGGCCCAATGTACTGTATTGAATCACCAATCGACAACACACATATCGAAAAATTTATATTTTAATAACAATATTTATGACATAATTATTTAATTCAACAACACTAGCTAAATGCATACAAAAATAGGTCATAAAGAACATATAAAAAACAATGTAGCCCCATGGTCCTGAGTCCTCTAGGGGCTACATATTTATGTACATTGAAGATACTACACTCTCCCTTTCTCTCAAGTCCATTGCCTGGGAGTCTTTCTGACTCCTCTTTACTCTCCTTATCATCTCCTCCAATTCCTGATGAATTTACCTCTTCACCATCTCTAGGATCTGATCATTTTACATCTTGAAAACAACTTAAATTGCCATTCACTCCCTTATTATCTCTTGCATTGACTACTCTACCTTGTCCATCCAGTTTATCCTACATTCCACTGTCAGCCTCTCACCACTCAGCTGACCCTCTACGCTAATCATTAAACTGGCTCCCTGTCTCATACACCATGACCTGGAAAGCCAAAAGCCATGCCTTTACCCCTTACTTTTCCAATCTTATTTCTTTTAATTTTTTAATATTGAACTTTTATTGAACTAGTAAAACATATAAACAGAAATTGAGAAATAAAAAGGGTCAGTGTACAAGGGAAAACAGGTGGGAAATGATAAGGCACTCAAGGGCAGTAAAGGCCTTTGGCATCAGTATAAAGTGTATTAAAAAGTTTGGAGATACGGCAGAACAGGTACAATAATTAGAAGATACTAAAGCGAAATGCGCACATAGGCATGAAGCGGAGGACCATAGCAGTTTAATTATTGAGTTCAGAGGGGGAGGACTTATTCAGATTAAATGGAGATGAAAGGTGGTGCACATCTGTATCCTTAGGGGGAGCGTCGTCACCGCCCGTGATGTACAGGTGTCATGGATATAATTTCCCAAGGAGGGAGCAGCGAGTCAGAGTATGGGACTGCACAATTCTCCATCTCATAGTGGAAATGGATTTCAGTGAAAACCTTACTAAAAGGTTGGGGGGAGCACTGCTGGCTCTGGCGAATAAGAGAATATGGCCGAGGTCATAGCAATCAGACTTGGAGACTGCAAGAGGGTACAAATGCAGCAAGACTAGGGCAGGTTCGGGGTTGAAGGTAAGACCCAGCACATCTTTAATGAGGATAAATTCTTCCGCATAAAAGGGATGCAGGACAGGGCAGTTCCAGAAGGTGTGCTTAATTGTGCTCTCCATGTGACAGAAATGTCAACACAGTTCAGAACACGTGAGCCAAATCCTATGGAGTTTAGTATGGGTCAAGTAGAGTCTATTTAAGAACTTAATGTGCAGTTCAGTGTGGTTGGTGCGCCTTGACAGGAAAAAGGAGGAAAGATGGATAGATTCTCACTGTTTAAGATTAAAAGTACATTGGACGTCTACATCCTATTGTAACTGGGTAAGAGATTTCCAACCTTATTTCTACCTACATACTTCCTTCTGCTCCCTCTGTACTGCAAATGATCACTTCCTCACTATCACAGTGATTTATCTACAGCCCTGGCCATGAGCATGACACCCCCAGAGCATGAAACCCCTGGCAACAAGCATTACACCCAGAGCATTAAACACCTGGCGAAGACCATTACGCCACTGGCAATGAGCATTCACTACTGGCAGTGAGCATTACACCATTGGCAATGAGCATGACACCTAGAGCATGAAACTCCTGGCAATGAGCATTCACCTTCGGCAATGAACATTACACCCACAGCACAAAACCCCTGGCAATGAGCATTACACCCAGCGCATGAAACCCCTGGCAAAGAGAATGGAACTCAGAACATAACATCCCTGGCAACAAGCAGGTAATTTAAAAGAAATTAAAAGCCTTACTGTGTGGCACAATGTGTCAGGGGCATTATGGTGTGTGACATAATATATCACGGGCATTGCGATATGTGGCGTAATGTGTCACAGGCATTGCAGTGTCCCTGAAGACGGGGGATTACCCCGAAACGGCGTAGGACCTGTCAAAGTCAGAAAAATATCCCTATACATGCTGCCATATTTGCACCTCACGCTGGTCCGCGCTGCGCATGCGTGCGCTTTCCCGTGATAGCGCATACCCGCCGATGCGTGCACCCGCTCGCATCGGTATGCGTATTTACGGTAAAGAGTATGTAGTCGTAGCGTGCGACCCAATCGTTACATATTTCCACAATTAACGTAGTTTATAGATCATGGTCCCTTTGATAGATTCTGAAAGTTTGGTTAATATAGAATGTCCCTAAACGGAGGGATCCCTCTTTGTATTGTAGGAAGGGTCTAACAGGAGTCATACAGTAGTGTTTGGTACCCATCGGGAGAGTATTTAAATAGCAATATTCCGGTGTTGGTTTGGAGCGTATTAATCGCTCGTGCGAATAGTTATGGACATAAGAAGTTTATGTCCATTACTATTATTTACTCTTACTCAGGTATGCGGCGGGAAACCCAGTTTCCCACCCACCTGAGCTGTTTGAAATCGTCACAGCCCACCTGTATGAATTACCCAATGACCTTTTGTTATGATGCGAAGCCGAATTCCTGTGTCCAATGGACGACAAGATTGTAGGGACCATTAGATTGCATTGTGTGTGGGGCATAAATAGGCAGGCCGACCACATCCAGCTCTCACTCTTCAACGGTTCTCATTGCTGAAAATCGGGTGCTGGATGTCCAGGCGCATGCGATCGTTTCCCCTTATGCGTAAGTTTTTCTCCGTGATCATATTGTCTTACTGTGAGCCATCTCTCTCATCTCATCTCATCTCTCTCTCTCTCTCTCTCTCTCTCTCTACTCTTTCTCCCATATTTTCCTTAAAGTATCTCGACTTGTATTGTATTGTATTTATAGTGTAGTTATTTGGTTAGGAAGTCTCTGTTATATTGTAGTGTATCATTTGTACTGTGATTCCTTTTTACAAGTATATTAGTTATAATACATTTAATAGGCTTTGGACCCTAAACAAGTATCTGTGTATTTTCTCATAGTGTTAAGTGTTCACAGAGCGTCGGTGACGCTCAAGCAGCTTTGTAGTTAATCAGGTTACACCAGGTTGCACTTACACACTGTCTCTACATAAAGGTATATTGTGTATCTCATTGTTAAAGGTATAGATATCAAGGTATAGCGTTGTGAGCGTCTGCGCCGCTGGTGATCTCCTCGTGGTCTCGAGCGTCCGCTACGCCATAGCGAATCATTACGTTTGTCTGTAGCCAATAGTGTGTCAGTCTGGTGATCTCTGGGCCGTAAGCGAACGCGACGCTTGAGCGTCTCGCCTACGGCTGAGCGATCGTTACGCAACTTACGTACCCTTACGGTACTTCTTAAGTAAACAGCGTATAGTGTTCTTAGACCTCATAAAGGGTTATATATATACGATAAATAGAATCAGCTTTATCAATTGGGGGCTCGTCCTGTCCTTCACATATCTGCACTAGGTAGATCAGCAGACATTATCCCCCAGCAAAGGGTGGGAGGTTGTCTCGCAGTGCTGACGGGATAAGCGTCTGCTTCACTTAGATAAAGAGTGCTGAAGGAATCCGGGAACCGGAGGTAAGAACAAAACGCTTGTGTCTTTTAAAAACTGTTTATTTGTCTTCTGTCTTGCGTACACACGCACGCATACATATATCTGCATTTCTTTTTCATTTTCGTATATCACTATCCTGTTTGCCAATTTTATAGTTGATAGAAAAGTGCTAAAAGAAACTTGCTGTTATTTTATAGTTTAAGAATAGAGGTAATAGTTAAAAGTGTAGAGAAACACACAGGTTTGCCTGGGAGATAAGGCAAAGCCAGTGGGGTACGCGGTAGATGATCAGGGATCGTCTACATTGATAAAAGTATATTGTGTTACGGTGGATCTTTGCATGGCGTACACGTGTCTCTAACAAAGACTAGCGTACGCAATCCAAAGGCCGACGCACGCAGCGTGCATTACGCAACGGAGCGTCCGGTTACGCCCACGTAGCTCAAATCACGAAAAGTTGAAATTTTAGCGCAAAGCGATAATTAACGCAAAGGCGATGGTTAGCGCTAAGCGGTAAATAGCGCAAAAGGCGATAAATAACGCAAGCCTATTTTTGGAAAATCTGAAATTTAGTTTAACAGATCCTGCTCCTAATTGGTAACACAGCTGGGCTGAAGAAAATTTCTGCGCAGAAATAGATATTGAAACGAAAGTGTACATGTGTTGAGTGAGTGTGTTTTTATCACATAAGTTTATATAACTTAGAGGTTGAACCAAAAGGAAATCGGGTACTCGTAAGGGACATACGTGTAAGTGACATATACGGTGGCTAGGGAGGCATCCCTGGTTAAACATAATATTTGAGCATTAGAGTATAGCGGACCAGTACAAGACCAGGAGGTCGTACGGAGACAAGACCAGGAGGTCATAAGGAGACAAAGAGGTCCGCTATAAAGGTAAGAGGCACAACCCCGGGGGTTGGTGCAAAACCCATATAGGCCATATAAGCTCTGGCTGAAGGAATTCGCAGCCGAAATTTTCGATTCCACTGATCTCTCAGTACATAACAGGTCATTGTGTGCATTAGTAAACCTGACTAGTATCATTTTGCGTACAAAAGTCATAAACGCTAGTTGTACATTCTGACGTGATTTGTGTAATTTTTTATTTTTAAAGGGAAGTTCGCTGGTCACTCAGGAACTATCCAGCAACCCCACCTTTACTGGAAAGAGTAAGTGTCCTGCGGGTAACCCTCATATGTTCCAGTAAACAGAAGGTTTTTGGTAGGGCCCTGTATCGAGTACGCCAGCACCATGTCGGTGTGATCAGGTCGTATTGGTCGAGGTGGGCGAGTGAGTGGGGTACTCGGTAAACCGCCACCGCCGGCCTATTTTGAATAATTTGGTTTGCTGTAAGGGTTCGCTGAAGACCGTGATATAAAGATCAAAGGAGTAGTAAGCAACACCTGCAGATTATGGGGGCCAGTTGTTCAGGTAGGGGGCGATCAACCTCGGTTCGGGTTGATTCAGAGAACCGACCAATTGGGTCGGCAAGGTACATCATGTGTGAGAAATATGGAAGTCACACAGAGGTTTTATGTGATGAATGGGAGAGAATGACTGTACGAGACAGGGAGAAATTCCCAAGAATAGGTAGCTTCAGTCCAGAAGTGTTACAAAATTTAAGGAGGAGGATATGTCTCATAAAATCAACAAAGAGACGAATCCAGCATCATGATTACTTACAGTTATGGCAACAGGAAGGTGAGATACAGAGAGGTTTGGCTCTGGCGGCGGGATCTGGGGCAGTCAGGAAACTGATAGCCACAGCCCCGCCTCCACCATACATTGCAGGAGAGAAGTTGATTGCGGAGAAAAACGCACTGGGGCGTAAAACACAAACTCTTAGCAACCTTGTAAATGTTAATGATGTTAACCAAGTAACCCATGCAATTATTGACCCGTGCAAGTTGTACCCTGTTCTGAACTTTCCTCAGGAGTGTGATCAAGAAGACGATTCGGCAACAATTTCAGCACTCTCTCTAGCGGCCACCATATCAGAAACCACAGTAGGAACTGCACCACTCACGAGATTAGTGAAGGCCCCTAGCGGAGGGATAGGTGAGGTATGCATTATACCGAAACAATTTCACCACAAGCTGTAGAATCTACACAGAATGAGGTTGTTAGAGTTAACCCTGTTAGAGTAATAGCAGTCCCCAATGGGAAAACAGATGCATCAGGAGCCACTCCCATAAGGAACATTGCCATGTACACTCCATTTTCCCGAATGGAATTAAGAACCATAGTGTCCGAATTTCCTGACCCCAGGAAAGACTTAGTTGCTAGCCAAAAATACATCAGGGATCTAGGGAACACTGTAGAACCCAACCACAAAGATTGGCAGATACTGCTAAGAGCTTGTTTACCTTCAAATGTCGACTCAGTTCAATTCTTGGCTGATTGTGGACTAGATAAAGATGTACCGCTTTCAGATGTGTACAACAAAGATAACGTAAAAAGGATAAATTTACAGCTAAAGGAGTATTTCCCAGCCGTTGTTAAATGGAACAAAATATTCTCCATTAGACAAAAAGAGTCCGAAACGGCAACAGAATATTTTCACCGGGCACTATTAGAAATGGCAAAATACACTGGTATAGAAGACATTAAGACCAACCCAAACCACCAAGAAGTAGCAGTATCTGTACTGATGGATGGTTTAAAGGAAACATTAAAGGCTAGGGTACAGACCACGCAACCATGTTGGCGAGGTCTGTCAGTGTCCACTTTGAGAGAGGCTGCTATTGATCACGACAGAAACATCACCAGGCACCGAGAATCGCAAAGTGATAAGTTAATGTCAGTAAGTATACAGGCGCTGACCACAAAGCAGCCTGCGTATGTACCATCGAATCCTGTAAGTAAGTCAACTGAAATAACTTGTTATTCCTGTAACAGACAGGGACACTATGCACGAGACTGTAGAACAAAGAGTGTACAAAGATCTTTTCAACCCCCTAGACAACGACACAACACAAGACATTGGGAGCAGGGTCCACAGAGGCGGAGTTTTGAGCCGCATACAGGGGAAACAAAAAGATACCCCCCGAACAGAGATTGGCATGCCTCTGGTAGTTCCCAGCTAACTCCCCCACAAGTAGTTGCTGCCAGCGGGATTCAGGGGGGTCAGCATACCCAATAGGGGTGTGGCCATACCTGTAATCTGCAGCCGGTTAAATTGATTGCCAGTCTTGGAAGTGAACCAGAGATTGCAATCAATGTAGCTGGTAAAACTTTAAACTTTCTTGTAGACACAGGGGCGGCCAAGTCAGTGATAAATTCGACAGTGGGCATGAGAACCACTGGTAGGACCATTCCAGCCATGGGAGTAACAGGAGTAGTCCAGCATTACCCTGTTAGCAAACCAGCCGAGATTACAATAGGGCCTTTGCATACCAAGCATTCCTTTTTGCTGGCTGCATCGGCACCGACCAATCTCCTGGGAAGAGACTTACTGTGTAAAATGGGGTGCGTCATTTATTGTACTCCTGAAGGTGTATTCTTGGACATACCAGAGAATCACGCTCAGGAAGTGCGAGACATGTTAGATTCCCCGTCAAAATTAATGTCACATACCACTATGACAAATAGGACTCCCTCACAAGTAGAAGAGATGACATCTCAAATACCAGAGTCACTTTGGACAAAAGACGGACAGGACACTGGATTAATGGCAAACGTAGCTCCAGTAGTTGTACAAGTAAAAGATGGTAGGATAGCTCCAAAAATCCCACAGTATCCTCTGAAGCCAGAGGTGGAGCTAGGAGTTTACCCAGTAATAGAGCGCTTGCTACAACAGGGCATTCTGGTAAGAACGTCCAGCACTGCCAATAGTCCCATCTTCCCTGTTAAAAAGAGTGGGGGGAGGGGTTACAGGCTAGTGCAGGATCTAAGGGGGATTAACAAAATAGTTGAGAGTCAGTTCCCCGTAGTGCCAAATCCAGCTGTCATCCTAATGCAAATTCCTCCCACTGCCAAATTTTTCACTGTTATTGACCTCTGCTCCGCTTTCTTTTCGGTACCTCTGCACCCTGACAGCCAATATTTGTTTGCATTCACATACAGAGGAGCCCAATACACGTGGACTCGACTACCCCAAGGTTTCATAGATAGTCCAAGTATATTTTCTCAGGCTTTGCATGATTGTTTACAGTCTTTCCAAACAGAGAGTGGATCAGTATTGATACAGTATGTGGATGATTTACTACTGTGTTCTGATTCATTGGAAGCATCCCTGAAGGATACGAAACAGCTCCTGTTTCATCTTTCAGACACAGGACACAAGGTTTCCAAAGACAAGTTGCAATTATGCCAAACTAAGGTAAAATATTTGGGACACTGTCTAACACAAGGACTGAGACACCTGACCGCTGATAGAATCCAAGCAATTAGAGACATGACTCTACCACAAACCCAGCAACAGATCAGGACGTTTTTAGGAATGTGTGGGTATTGCCGTAATTGGATCCCAGGGTTTTCCATATTGGCGTTACCTTTGCAGGAAATGGTCTCCTCAAACAAACCTGATAGGATTTCGCATACCGACGAATCCGAAACAGCATTTGAGAGACTCAAACAGTGCCTAACGCAGGCGCCAGCACTAGGTATGCCAGACTATGGGAAACCCTTTGAACTATACGGAACAGAAAGTGCTGGTTGCGCAGCAGGTGTACTAACCCAAAAACACGGTGATGCCAGCAGGCCAGTTGCATACTACAGCGCTCAGCTAGACACGGTAGCGCGATCCCTCCCCACATGCTTGCGAAGCGTTGCTGCAATAGCATTGCTAGTAACAAAAAGCGAAGATGTCGTGCTAGGCCACAACCTCACAATCCATACACCACATGCAGTGTAGGCCTTATTGAATTCTGCCCAAACCAGACACGTCTCATCAGCGAGGTTTACAAGATGGGAATTGGCGCTAATGGCCCCAGTAAACATCACCATAAGGAGATGCAGTGCATTAAATCCTGCAACATATCTCCCAGGTGTGCCTGGTCATGCACAAAGGGTGGAAGGTGAGAGTGCTGGGGAAGGAGGATTTAATACAAAGGAAGATACACATGATTGTATGGAATATTTGACCCAAAATTTTACCGCAAGGCCTGACATCAGTGACAATCCACTGGAAGATGCAGAACTCACGTTCTACACGGACGGTAGTTGTCACAGACAGTCAGACTCGGGAGACTTGTGTACTGGATACGCAGTCGTAGATGACCAAGACACCATAGAAGCAGAACCGCTAGGCCCACCTCACTCAGCCCAGGTTGCTGAACTGGTCGCCCTAACCAGAGCATGTGAATTGGCTAAGGGTAAGTCAGCCAATATCTACACCGATTCCAGATACGCATTCGGGGTAGTCCATGATTTCGGAGCCCTATGGCGCCTCAGAAATTTCATGACGGCAGCTGGTACACCGATAGCGCATGCAGCTCACATAAAAAGGCTCCTAACAGCGATACAGGAACCCGACAGAGTGGCTGTTATCAAATGTAAAGCACATACATATAGTCAAGACCCAGTATCACTTGGTAACAGCCGAGCAGACGAAGCTGCTAAGTTAGCAGCTGCTACCCCCATACCGACAGACACCACACAACTGATGGTATTCAATACCATCAACACACAGAAGTTGTGTGAAATGCAGAATTTGTGTTCCGCACAGGAAAGAGCAGTCTGGAAGGCAAAGGGATATGGCCAGGAGTCCTCAGGGCTCTGGACGGATGGACATGGTAAACCAGTGGCCCCCAGGACATATCTTCCATGTCTGGCTGAAGCAGCTCACGGGCTGACTCATCTAGGCAAGGAGGGGATGTGCAAATTGGTAAGAGCATACTGGTGCGCCCCAGGATTCTCCTCTCATGCGAGTAAAAGAGCAATGTCATGCCTTACCTGTCTGAGAAAGAATATTGGAAAGGCAATACCTACAGAACCATCCCATATCCCACCTGCCGGCGGCCCTTTTCAGGTAATACAAATTGACTTCATTCAATTACCCCCATGTCGGAATTTGAAATATGTACTTGTTTGTATAGATGTTTTCTCGAATTGGGTCGAAGCATTTCCAGCGGCTACAAATACCGCTATGTTTACAGCTAAGAAAATTGTGCAGGAATTTGTATGTAGATATGGTATCCCTAGAATAATCGAAAGTGATAGGGGTACCCATTTTACAGGTGATGTCTTTCAAGGAATGTGTAAATTGATGGGAATTGATAGCAAGCTGCACACTCCGTACCGTCCACAGGCGAGTGCGAAGGTCGAAAGAGTGAACAGCACGATTAAAAATAAATTGAGTAAAGTAATGGCAGAGACAGGATTGACATGGCCAGAAGCTTTACCCATTGTTTTGTATAGCATCAGAACCACTCCCAGGTCCCCTCTTAATCTGTCCCCTTTTGAAATCTTGTTTGGTCGACAACCGCATGTCATGATTAACCCTCAAGATGATTTGAAATGTAACAATGAAGTAACTGTAAAGTACTTAATTAACATGAGTAAACAGTTGAGGAACCAAAATGAAAATCTGAAATTGGTGATTCCTGATCTACCTGATAGTAATTGTCATGACATTGAACCTGGGGATTATGTAATGATACGAAATTTTCTACGCTCAGGTTGTCTTATTGATAGATGGGAAGGACCATACCAGGTCTTATTGACTAGCACCACAGCATTGAAGGTTGCTGAGAGAGAGACTTAGGTCCATTCATCCCACTGCAAGAAGGTTGCTGATCCAGAGAAGTCCCGTGATAAGGAACAGACGGTAGAGGTTGTATCACTGGAGTGTCTGTTCCAGGAGGACTGAGGCGGCACCTGAGCCTTGAAGACCGAAAGCAGTTGTCGACTCCCCAATCACTTTTATTGTTTTTTTTTCCACTTCCCATCCCCTCTCCCTTGAAATTTCTTTTTCCCCCTTCTCATACTTCTCCATTTCCTCCTCAAAGATGGACTTGCCCCAAGAGACTGTGATCCGGATTTTCCTGTTGACCATGATGTTGACCAGAGCAGTCTGTTCCGGCGAGAGTACCATGGAGGTCGAGAGAGGTTCTGGAATGGGTTCCGATTATGATGATGAAGGCGTAGTTTTCCAAGATCAACCTAACCAACAAGCAAAGGCGAGTATCAGAAAACGATCCGATAGAAGAAATTGTGAGGGATTGTTAGCTGAAGAAAACTGTATCTGCAGGCTTTGTAACAACTTGGTTGAGGATGGGTGCATAAAGAAATGCCAATCCAGTTTTAATATCCATATGGACCGGCATCCATTGAGTGATTATCACTCCTTAGTGGGTAATGTATTAAACAAAACAGATTGTTGGGTATGCTCTCAAGTACCTCAGGGTCATAGCAAATCAGGGCTAGTACCATTTCCTTTAGCGATAGGGGAGGTACTTGAGTTAAATGGTGGGAGACCGGTGGACAGGAGGTTTAATATCTCCAGCCCTCCTAGTTTGAAGCTCCACCAATACCATGTGGATAGGTCCCTCTTATGTTTCAACCTCTCCAATCCCCGACAGCCGGGAAATTGGGACGTGTCATGGAGCAACCTGACCATGACCTTCTCGCATAGAGCAGATAGAATGCCTACAGATACAGAGCTTGTACGCCACATAGCCAGTAGAGGAAAATCTTTCAGGTATAGATATACCTTAGGAAATAGGATTACTAGAGTTGGAGAAGTATCACCAGGATACTGTGCACATATCGTACAACCCGATACGTGTATTAAGCAGATGGAAGAATTAGGGTCAGGAGATTTCACCTGGAAGGTATGTAATATGGTAATGTCCTACTCCGTCCCATATGTTCTCCCCGATGATGCTTATTTCATATGCGGGAGAAAGGCGTACAAGTGGCTTGCCCCAAACTCTGAAGGATTGTGTTATATTGGAAAAGTATTGCCTGAAGTGATGACTGTAACTCATGATAAAATGAAAGACATACACCGTGGTGCCCAAGCTCCTTATACTCACACTCATTACGAGCACCTCGTTAAAAGACAACTGTCAGAAAGGTTAGAGCATCCGGCCTCTGATCTGATCCATGAATCCACCGGGATTCAGGTTCTGGTGGCGTTAGATTTCACTCGCATCGCTCGAGGAGTGATGAATTATAGATACATTTCCGCACTCGCCAATTTGTTAGATAATATCACTGAAATGTATGATGACACGTTTAGATACACTGGAAGAGAACTCCAAGCTTATAAAACAGAACTGGTACAGCATAGAATGGTTCTTAATTACCTCACAGCAGTGACAGGCGGATATTGTGTTACATTGGCAACACAGTACGGCGTAAAGTGTTGCACGTATATCACAAATAGCACCGAGGATCCGGTAGAGGTCATAGACCAAAAGATGGACGATATTCTCCAATTGAAGTGGGAATTTCGCCGAAAACACAATCTCACTCTTGCTACTGTAGGTAATGAGCTGACTGGTTGGGTGTCATGGTTGAACCCGCGAAATTGGTTCTCCGGTTTGGGAGACTGGGCTCAAGGAGTCATAATGGATGTTGGAAAGTTTCTCCTATGTATTTTAGGTGTTGTTATATCTATTGGATTGATATTTAGATGCGGGCAGGCTTTAATGAGGTGCAAACAAAGTACAAGAGTGATGAGTTTGAGGAGTGAGGAAACTGTAATTAACCTGGATTTGATTTATGACCCAATGATAGAAACCAGGATGTGATGAAAATGTGATTATACGGTCCGTTTCTTTCACCTGTTTTTCTGCTTTTCTCCAAGATAACAAGACCCCCTTGGACGAGGAAGTTGACGAGACGCTATACAGACAACGGATGGACCAAAGAAAGAGTTTTGACCACTTGAGAAATGGACACTTGATGAACTTTGCCATGGATCCCCAGTTTCCCTAGTATTTTTTAAACTCACGCTAGCCCAACATTTTTTGTAAATCTGATGGCACTGACAAAGCTTGTTGCTCATGCCTAAGGAGCAAAACAGCGCAAAGAAGACGACTTTCAACTGATACCGAACAAAACTTCGACGACAGATGTACATTTACCTGACATAGAATATCATTGCATTTTCCATAAGTGTTCTTCATCTTCATCTCTACAACCCTCAGGTAATAACACACATAGTATAGGGAATACAGGCACAGATATCAGCAATCACATATTCCCCCATTCATGTATCATCAACTAAAATGTGCTCCCCATTTTGTTCAAAAAATCCGAAAAGAGCTCGGTAAAGTTTGACAGCCCATCCACAGACCTGTACCACAGGATAAGAAGGAATTCAAATGTATACTTCGCAATACCTCGAAGCTTGATTTACAACACGTACGGCACGATGATACATGACCCCCCCCCCAAACATGGACTCATACACACATGCTTCTGCTATCTCACTAGGTCATACCCTCTTCACACCTACTCCTCTCTCCTCCCCTACCCAACCATGGAAATGAATTAACCCCTGACATATATTTTTCTCCTTTTGAAATGTTTTAGAAGGTGGCAGTTATTATTGACTGCCAAAGGGTGGACTGTCAAAGTCAGAAAATATCCCTATACATGCTGCCATATTTGCACCTCACGCTGGTCCGCGCTGCGCATGCGTGCGCTTTCCCGTGATAGCGCATACCCGCCGATGCGTGCACCCGCTCGCATCGGTATGCGTATTTACGGTAAAGAGTATGTAGTCGTAGCGTGCGACCCAATCGTTACATATTTCCACAATTAACGTAGTTTATAGATCATGGTCCCTTTGATAGATTCTGAAAGTTTGGTTAATATAGAATGTCCCTAAATGGAGGGATCCCTCTTTGTATTGTAGGAAGGGTCTAACAGGAGTCATACAGTAGTGTTTGGTACCCATCGGGAGAGTATTTAAATAGCAATATTCCGGTGTTGGTTTGGAGCGTATTAATCGCTCGTGCGAATAGTTATGGACATAAGAAGTTTATGTCCATTACTATTATTTACTCTTACTCAGGTATGCGGCGGGAAACCCAGTTTCCCACCCACCTGAGCTGTTTGAAATCGTCACAGCCCACCTGTATGAATTGCCCAATGACCTTTTGTTATGATGCGAAGCCGAATTCCTGTGTCCAATGGACGACAAGATTGTAGGGACCATTAGATTGCATTGTGTGTGGGGCATAAATAGGCAGGCCGACCACATCCAGCTCTCACTCTTCAACGGTTCTCATTGCTGAAAATCGGGTGCTGGATGTCCAGGCGCATGCGATCGTTTCCCCTTATGCGTAAGTTTTTCTCCGTGATCATATTGTCTTACTGTGAGCCATCTCTCTCATCTCATCTCATCTCTCTCTCTCTCTCTCTACTCTTTCTCCCATATTTTCCTTAAAGTATCTCGACTTGTATTGTATTGTATTTATAGTGTAGTTATTTGGTTAGGAAGTCTCTGTTATATTGTAGTGTATCATTTGTACTGTGATTCCTTTTTACAAGTATATTAGTTATAATACATTTAATAGGCTTTGGACCCTAAACAAGTATCTGTGTATTTTCTCATAGTGTTAAGTGTTCACAGAGCGTCGGTGACGCTCAAGCAGCTTTGTAGTTAATCAGGTTACACCAGGTTGCACTTACACACTGTCTCTACATAAAGGTATATTGTGTATCTCATTGTTAAAGGTATAGATATCAAGGTATAGCGTTGTGAGCGTCTGCGCCGCTGGTGATCTCCTCGTGGTCTCGAGCGTCCGCTACGCCATAGCGAATCATTACGTTTGTCTGTAGCCAATAGTGTGTCAGTCTGGTGATCTCTGGGCCGTAAGCGAACGCGACGCTTGAGCGTCTCGCCTACGGCTGAGCGATCGTTACGCAACTTACGTACCCTTACGGTACTTCTTAAGTAAACAGCGTATAGTGTTCTTAGACCTCATAAAGGGTTATATATATACGATAAATAGAATCAGCTTTATCAGACCGTAATAAAGGCTATACATTTGCTTCATCAGACTGTTGAGTGCCTCTGCTTCCCATGCTATATATATATATATATATATTTCCAAGAAGAGGGACGGCACTCATAGGATTTTGCAAAATCCTATGAGTGCAGTCCCTCTTCTTGGAAATATCCAATCATGGCTACCCCATGATAGGACTGGATCACCAAGGTTTTTGTGTTTATTTTATTTCGAGTGCCGATATATATATATATATATATATATATATATATATATATATATATATATATACATATATACACACACACACACACACACACACAGCAGCAGCACCGAAGTCACAGTGCTGCAAGTATGGCGGTATAGGGCGGTACGGCATACCGGTAACAAAATCCCAGCTGGTACGTACCGCCGGGCTGCCAACAGCACACAACGGGTGTTGGAGAGAGGAGAGCGCAGCATGCGCTTCTCCTGCCTGCGTGAGTCCCCTGTGTCCATCAGCGGTGGTGTGCAATGAGCCGGTTAGTGACCCAATCAGAGCTTATGGGCCGGCAGCCAACCAGGAGGCACCGCTGCCGGACCGCTAGCCCTGATTTGCTTGCGGACCAGCGCCAGTTCTAATATGCAGGAGACCGGACTGAGGGCAGGAGAGGTGCAGGAGGAGCGCATGCTGTGCTCTACTCTCCCCAGCAGCAGGCCAGCAGCAGAAGACAGTGCCAGCCCCATGCAGCAGCAATAATGGTGATTTGTACTGCTGGGGCCTATCTGGCACTCTGGGGGCATCTGTATCTGGCACTCTGGGGGCCTATCTGGCACTCTGGGGGCATATCTGTATCTGGTACTCTGGGGGCATATCTGGCACACTGGGGGCATGTGTATCTGGCACTGTGGGAGCATATCTGGCACTGAAGTGGCATATCTGGCACTGAAGGGGCATATGTGTATCTGGCACTGTGGGGGCATATCTGGCACTGTGGGCATATGTGTATCTGGCACCCTGGGGGCATATCTGTTACTGTGGGGGCATATCTGTTACTGTGAGGGTATATGTGTCTAGCAATGTGGGAGCATATCTGGCACTGTGGGGGCATATCTGGCTCTGTGGGGGCATATCGGGCACTGAAAGGGCATATCTGGCACTGTGGAGGCATATGTGTATCTGGCACCGTGGGGGCATATCTGGCACTGAGGACATATCTGGAACCGCGAGGGCATATCTGGCACTGTGGGGGCATGTGTATCTGGCACTGTGGGGGCATGTGTATCTGGCACTGTGGGGGGCATATCTGGCACTATGGGGCATATCTGGCACTGTGGGGGCATGTGTATCTGGCACTGTGGGGGGCATGTGTTTCTGGCACTGTGGGGGCATATCTGGCACTATGGATCATATCTGGCACTGTGGGGGTATATGTGTATCTGGCACTGTGGGGGCATATCTGGCACTGAAGGGGTATATCTGGCACTGTGGGGGCATGTGTATCTGGCACTGTAGGGGCATATCTGGCACTGTGGCGGCAATGTGTATCTGACACTCTGGGGCAATGTTATCTGACACTCTGGGGCAATGTGTATCTGAAACTCTGGGGCAATGTATATCTGACTCAGGGGCAATGTGTATCTGACACTCTGAGGGTATATATGTCACTACTGGGGGCATTTGTGCATCTGGCACTGTAGGAGCATATCTAGCATGGTGGGGGCGTATCTGGCACTGTGGGGGTATATGTGTATCTGGCACTATTGGTGTCATAAGTGTATCTGGCATCCCCATATGTGTATCACGCCCCCATTTTCATTAGCCATGCCCCATGTGGCATTTGGCCACACCTATTTTTTAGGCGCGCACACAGTACTTATAAGACATTTTTCTACTTGCACCACTGAGTACTCACCAATATACTGTACAGTATAGACTGCTGACCCCAAGTTGCTGGATACCATTTCCCACCATGCCAACAGGTGGAATGTTGCTGAGAAGGGACTTCAGCAAGGTGCTTCCCTGTAGCCTGGCTACAAAGCAAAACAATGCATAAACACTGCTGAACTGTCAGGTAAAGAAGCATGGCTACAATTTTACGATAAATACCAACAGTGAGTGTAAATCTGGGTACACACTAGATGACATTTTAAGCGACACGTTGTTATGACAAATTTGTTTTTAACGTCCAGTGTGTACACACTATGGGCCTAATTCAGACCTGATCGTAGGCGTGCAAAATTTTGCACGGCTATGATCAGTTACTCAGACATGCAGGGGGACACCCAGCACAGGGCTAGTCCACCCCGCATGTCAAGCCCTACCCCCCTCCCCCGCACAGGTACAAAAGCATTGCACGGCGGCAATGCTTTTGTACCTGAAGAGTAGCTCCCTTCCAGCGCAGCTCCTGCACGCTGGCAGGAAGCTACCCATCGCTGTCCGTGTTGCAGCGGCTGCATGTGACATCATGCAGCCGACGCGGCCCGCCCCCGCATGGTCTGGGTACGCCTGCCTTGCCCAGACCGCGCCCCTAAAATAGCGGCCCGCCGCCTCCCGCCCAGCGAATGCATATACCTATCAATTTAGACAGAGGCGATCACTGGGCTGAGATGGCCATCAGCTGTCTGGCATGTGCTGGCGCACTGCGACGATGGTGCATGCGCAGTTCAGACCTGATCGCTGCTGTGTGAAAACACACAGCAGCGATCTGGTCTAACTTAGGCCCAATATCACTAGCTATGCATGCTCCCATGGGTCACTAGCAAGGTCCTCTGTCGTTTGCATATGCAGCTCAATTTCAAAACTGTCGCTAATGACTAGATGCAATTCGTCCAGTGTGTACGCTACCAATGACAATTTACTAATTTCAATCTGAAGTGTTGGACAACTCATGTATATCGTTTGGTTGTTTGTAAAATCGCTCTGTATGTAAGCACAATATCATTTATCTGGGAATTCCAGGGAGTTCAAAGGAATTTGTGAGCAACATCATATCATTTGCATGTAGTCGAATGTGTACACAGCTTAAGAAAGAGATACAAGATCGTACAAAACTGCACTAAAAACAATTGTATCCAACTATATTATGCAGTATCATACAGATTCTTAACTAAGGTTAATGGGGGTTATTCAGGTTTGTTAGCAAACCAAAAAAGCAAGCTACTGGGCAAAACTATGAGGCCGATTCAGACCTGATCGCTACTGTGTGTTTTCTCACAGGCTGTGAACTGGTCTGAACTGCGCATGCATATGCACCGCAATGCGCAGGCGCAATGGATCGCAGCATCGGGGTTCTCCGGTCAGCGACGGGATGGTACGAAAATGCCAAACGCACTGACGATCATAAGGAGATTGACCGGAAGAGGGCGTTTGTGGGTGGCAACTGACCGTTTTTAAGGAATGTCTGGAAATACGCAGGAGGGACCCGGCGTTTTGTGGAAGGATTTCTGGCATCAGATCGGCCCCGATCATCGCAGCGGCTGAGTAAGTCCTGGGCTGAGCAGAAACTGCACAAACTGCTGTTTGTGCAGTTCTGCTACACATGCGATCGCACACCTGGACACACACACACACACACACACACACACACACACACACACACACACAATACCTTCCCCCTGTAGGCGGCAGCTACCTGATCGCAGGGATGCACAAAACGCACCCTACCGATCAGGTCTGAATTACCCCTTATGTTGCACTGCAGATGGGGCAGATGTGCAGAGATTTAGATTTAGGCCCAATGTACTGTATTGAATCACCAATCGACAACACACATATCGAAAAATTTATATTTTAATAACAATATTTATGACATAATTATTTAATTCAACAACACTAGCTAAATGCATACAAAAATAGGTCATAAAGAACATATAAAAAACAATGTAGCCCCATGGTCCTGAGTCCTCTAGGGGCTACATATTTATGTACATTGAAGATACTACACTCTCCCTTTCTCTCAAGTCCATTGCCTGGGAGTCTTTCTGACTCCTCTTTACTCTCCTTATCATCTCCTCCAATTCCTGATGAATTTACCTCTTCACCATCTCTAGGATCTGACCATTTTACATCTTGAAAACAACTTAAATTGCCATTCACTCCCTTATTATCTCTTGCCTTGACTACTCTACCTTGTCCATCCAGTTTATCCTACATTCCACTGTCAGCCTCTCACCACTCAGCTGACCCTCTACGCTAATCATTAAACTGGCTCCCTGTCTCATACACCATGACCTGGAAAGCCAAAAGCCATGCCTTTACCCCTTACTTTTCCAACCTTATTTCTTTTAATTTTTTAATATTGAACTTTTATTGAACTAGTAAAACATATAAACAGAAATTGAGAAATAAAAAGGGTCAGTGTACAAGGGAAAACAGGTGGGAAATGATAAGGCACTCAAGGGCAGTAAAGGCCTTTGGCATCAGTATAAAGTGTATTAAAAAGTTTGGAGATACGGCAGAACAGGTACAATAATTTTTTTTTTTTTTAAATTTCTTTATTAAAGATTTTCAAGAAATAACAAAACAAAAAGAGTGGTTAGAGGTTCATAGTGTAGGTGATACAACCAAGTGCATTTGACATTAACAAATCATTCTAAGCAATGCTCATTCTCAGATAGTCAAGCAGTAGTGGTCTTGTATTCAGTATAGTTCAATATAGGAAATTAGACTAGGTCGGACCAATTATACCTAATCAAAATGATATTAAATCAGAATTAGGCTTAAAAAGTGTTATGGTTAAACATGCATCAGCAACACCACCTACAAATTATAGAAGAAAATGACATACTTTGTTTTCTTTTCTTATTTTTTAAAATAAAGAAAGACTAAACTAGTTACAAGACAGACATTTCGGGGTTGTGAGATAAGGGTAGAAGGGATAGAAAGAGAGGAGAAGAAGAAAAAGAGAGACAACACTCTGACATTCTATACATACTGAAACCATGAAGGATCATACAGTATTGGGAGAAGTAGAATACACTTGTTCAAAAACAGTCATAATATGATTTTGTATGTGAGATTCTAGGGTAGTGATAAAAGGCATCCATTTCTGATAGAATTTATGAGCACCTGTTAGTGCTTCTAATCTGGCATACTTGCGTTCAAAATACAGAATTTGGAGTAGCTTCTGTTTCACTGTATTTAACTGGGGAGCCGTTTTTTTTGTCCAGTGGGCCAAAATACATTTTCTGGCCACTGTTATAATAGTAATAAGTAAAGGAAAAACAGGTTTCTCCAGTTTTTGTGCAATCCAAACAGAAAAGTTAAGCCCCATACATGCAAGCGGTTCAAAGGTTAACTTGGTGTGAAAAAGTGAATTGACATAAACCATTAACTTAGACCAGAAGCGTTTTAATTTATAGCAATTCCACATGCAGTGGGAGTAATCCGCTATCATGGTTCTACATTTCAAACAATATCCTTGTTCCTCTAGGACCATATGCCGTCTTTGGCTTGGTGTTATATAAGCCCTATGAAGGGTTCGAATGTACACCTCTTGGAGGTAGCTGGACTGTAACGTTTTCAGAGAAAGAGTGTGTAGAGCCAATACATCACCAATTTGAGTAACAGATGGGATATCCGATGCCCATTTTTGTACCAAAACCTCCCATTGAGGGTGAGTATTATAACAGGCCTTCAAGAGAATTGTATACAAGTATTTAACCTTGTAGGGTTTATGTAGCAGAAATTCTAATAGGATATCGATATTGATAAGTTGTGAGGGAAGAATTGGAGTGGGGTAAGTATTAGTCCTGACTATTTTAATACTGTTTAAGTAATGTCTGATTTGAAAATACATAAATCTGTGGGTGTGGGGCAGTTCAAAGCGTTTAGCAAGCTCTGTAAATGAATATATATTTCCTCCGGGATCAAAAACCTTATGTGAAGTATCTAGACCTTTAGATTTCCAGTAATAAAAAAGCGAATTATTCAAAGATGGGGAAAAAGAGGGGTTACCCCACAAGGGGAGAAAACAAGAGATGCAAGGATTCCTATGACAAATTTTGTTTAAAGAAACCCAAGCAGCATATGTATCCCTAAACAAAATGTGCATTTTTATGTGGGTAGGAATCTTTGACAGTTTAGTTTGAATCAAAGCTCCAGGGGAGTATGGGTAAAAAATAGCTTGGTCCAAAGTAGAATCTGTATAGGTAGAATTGTTTAGAATCCAATCGTTGATATATCTAAAAAAGGTAGCTAAGGAATAGTTATTTAGATCTGGGCATCCCATTCCTCCACCTGCCCGGGGAGTGACAAGTTTAATTTTTGCTATTCTAGGCCTTTTACCTTGCCATATAAACTTTAGAAACAAATTTTCCATTTTAGCAATATCTGATTTATGCAATGCCAACGGGATCATTTGCATACAATAATAAAGCTTCGGAAAGATTATTGACTGGATTATGGCAAGTCTGCCCAGCAAAGAGACTGGTAAGTCTTTCCACGATTCCAGTCTAGTGGTTATTTTAGATATTATGGGGGGAAAATTTAGGGAGTATAATTTAGTTAAGTCCGAAGGAATATGTACCCCTAAGTAGGGAAAATGAGAGGAGGCTACTCTAAAAGGAATGTCAGCTTTATCAATAAAGTCTAGGGCGTCTGCTCCCAGCGGCATAATTTCCGATTTTGTTAAGTTGACTTTAAACCCCGACAGCGCTCCAAAGGAGTCGAGAAGGTGAAGTAGGGCAGGTAAAGATTGTGTAGGTTTAGAAAGGAAAATAAGCGTGTCATCAGCAAAGAGAGCTATCTTCAGTTCAAGAGAGTGTATAGTAATTCCATGTATCAGGGGGGAGCTACGTACTGCGACAGCTAGAGGTTCAACTGCTAGTGCAAAGAGAAGAGGGGATAACGGACATCCTTGGCGAGTACCTCTTTGAAGTAGGAAAGGGGAAGATAAAAGACCATTGCAAGATACCATTGATTTAGGGGAAGAGTATAAGGTGCGAATTATCTGAATAAAGTGAGGGGGAAAGCCAAAATTATATAATGTTTGAAAAAGATGGGGCCACAATACCAAATCAAAAGCTTTTTCTGCGTCTAATGTAATCACCATGTTGGAAGAGGAAATATCAGAGGTCAAGGTAGATTGTTGGATGACTGCTAAAAGTCTTCGGACGTTCACTACAGAATGTCTGCCGGTGATAAATCCTGTCTGGTCTGAGTTAATCAAGAGGGGCAATAAAGGTTTCAATCTCTCTGCCAAAATTTTTGTCAGTATTTTATAATCTACGTTTAGCAGAGAGATCGGCCTATATGAACCAGGGAGGCTAAGGTCTCGCCCAGGCTTGGGGATGACTTTTATAATAGCATCAGAAAAGTAAAGAGGAAGAGACTGTTGGTCTATTGCAAAGTTGAAAGTGTCCGCCAGCGGCCGGGCTATCTGTGGGGATAATATTTTATAAAATTCATTTGAAAATCCATCAGGGCCCGGCGCCGAGGCCAGTCTCAACTTTCCAATAGCCCAAGAGATCTCTTCAGGGGTAATGGGGTTCGTCAGGGTCGTCATAAATTTCTCTGGTACTTGTGGTAAAGTAAGGGAATTCCAGTAAGAAGAAGAAATAGAAGAGATAGAAGTTGAGGAGGAGGAGGGAGGTAAAGTGGGGATAGAGTCATGATCTTCTAAGGACTCCTCTGGAACCACCGCCGGGGCTGAGTACAAAGACTGATAGAAACCTTTCATAGTTTCAACTATTTGTGCTTCAGAGACAGTTTTGGAGCCGTCTGGACGTATCAAAGGGTGAACAACTGTGCGCGGTCTAGATCCTTGTAATAAGTTAGTTAGGAGCTTTCCCACTTTATTCCCAAACTTATAAAATTTTGAATGCACATTGAAAAGGTATTTGTCTCCTAAAGTTAGGAGAAATTCATTATAGGCTAATTTAGCTTCCAAGTAGGTAGTTTTATGTGCTGGTGAGGGGTGTGTCTTAAACATTTGGAACGCATTAGATAGTTTCTCTTGCAACTGTAAGTATTCTTGTTTATGGCGTTTTTTGGTATTTGCGGTAAAAGCTATCACTTCACCTCGAAGGACCGTCTTGGCGGTTTGCCAAAAGAGGGGGGGGTTAGTAGAGGAATGGGATGCATTTATTTCTGCGTAATTATTCCATGCAGTCAGAAGTTTTTGTTTTAGACCCTGGGATTGAAACAAGTGGGATGGAAATCTCCAACTCGGAGGGGTGGCTTTACTTTTTGTCAGAACTAGTTTCGCAGTGATCAATGAGTGATCTGATAAAAGGGGGGGTTCTATCTCCACCGAGGCAAGTGAAGGAAACAGGGATTCAGCAAGTAATATATAGTCTATTCTGGACCAAGTATTGTGAGTTAGTGATAAGCAAGTAAATTCTCTCTCCGTTGGATTGAGTGTCCTCCAGGAATCTATTAAGTTAAGATCTTTGCTAAGGTATGGGACACCCAATCTAGGGAGAGGAGTCTGCCGTTTGGAGGGAGGGGATCTGTCTAGATATTGAGAAGATATTAAGTTTAGATCTCCACATACTATCAGGGAGGAGGTGTCATATTTATGTAAATGTGTAAGGAGTTCCACAAAAAAGGATTTTTTATATTGAGTAGGAGCATACACATTACAAATAGAGAAGGAGGTACCTGTATGGGAAAGGGATATAGTCTGGTATCTACCAAGCGGGTCAGAAAAGGTTGACGTAACCTGCAAGTTTAAAGCTTTTTTTGCTAAGACTGCTACCCCACATGACTTAGTATTAAAGGACGCTGAACCTAAGACAGACCAACCCATAATTTGTAACTTTTTCACTTCATCTGGCATCAAATGAGTTTCCTGTAAACATATAAGATCAACATTGCGTTTGTTAAGGTAGGTAAAGAGTTTTCGGCGCTTAGCAGGTGTATGAATCCCTCTAATATTAAGAGAGCCTATATTAAGAGACATTAAAGTGGTATTTGAATAATAATTGCAAAGGAAAGTCAGAGAGAGAAAAGTAAATAGAGAGGAGGGAAAAAACACAGGGGAAAGGGGAGACGCAAGACATAAGGAACAAAACCATTCCTACAAAAAAACTAAGTGACCTCCAGAAAAATCCCTGGTACCCAAACCGGTACGATTCTAGATATCAGGGAGGGGTCTTTCAATAATTAAATTTCAAAACAATCAAGAACGGCAGAGCTCCGCTCTCCGAGCTGCTCAAACATATAATTTTCCAAACTCAGGTAAGTAGATCCACTAAGCGTGGGCTATCTTCTCATTATAACATTATTATGTTATATAAGTGTATATATGGGTACAAAACTTGTGATATCAGACAAGATTGCACACTCATCATGTCTAAGATTGAGTGTACGGGGTATGTCTCGTTTCAAGGATTCAAAGTCAAATTCCCGGTAACAGATTAGCAAGTGGTTCACACAGCCATATCATTGAACAGGTACAATAATTAGAAGATACTAAAGCGAAATGCGCACATAGGCATGAAGCGGAGGACCATAGCAGTTTAATTATTGAGTTCAGAGGGGGAGGACTTATTCAGATTAAATGGAGATGAAAGGTGGTGCACATCTGTATCCTTAGGGGGAGCGTCGTCACCGCCCGTGATGTACAGGTGTCATGGATATAATTTCCCAAGGAGGGAGCAGCGAGTCAGAGTATGGGACTGCACAATTCTCCATCTCATAGTGGAAATGGATTTCAGTGAAAACCTTACTAAAAGGTTGGGGGGAGCACTGCTGGCTCTGGCGAATAAGAGAATATGGCCGAGGTCATAGCAATCAGACTTGGAGACTGCAAGAGGGTACAAATGCAGCAAGACTAGGGCAGGTTCGGGGTTGAAGGTAAGACCCAGCACATCTTTAATGAGGATAAATTCTTCAGCATAAAAGGGATGCAGGACAGGGCAGTTCCAGAAGGTGTGCTTAATTGTGCTCTCCATGTGACAGAAATGTCAACACAGTTCAGAACACGTGAGCCAAATCCTATGGAGTTTAGTATGGGTCAAGTAGAGTCTATTTAAGAACTTAATGTGCAGTTCAGTGTGGTTGGTGCACCTTGACAGGAAAAAGGAGGAAAGATGGATAGATTCTCACTGTTTAAGATTAAAAGTACATTGGACGTCTACATCCTATTGTAACTGGGTAAGAGATTTCCAACCTTATTTCTACCTACATACTTCCTTCTGCTACCTCTGTACTGCAAATGATTACTTCCTCACTATCACAGTGATTTATCTACAGCCCTGGCCATGAGCATGACACCCCCAGAGCATTAAACCCCTGGCAACAAGCATTACACCCAGAGCATTAAACACCTGGCGAAGACCATTACGCCACTGGCAATGAGCATTCACTACTGGCAGTGAGCATTACACCATTGGCAATGAGCATGACACCTAGAGCATGAAACTCCTGGCAATGAGCATTCACCTTCGGCAATGAACATTACACCCACAGCACAAAATCCCTGGCAATGAGCATTACACCCAGCGCATGAAACCCCTGGCAAAGAGAATGGAACTCAGAACATAACATCCCTGGCAACAAGCAGGTAATTTAAAAGAAATTAAAAGCCTTACTGTGTGGCACAATGTGTCAGGGGCATTATGGTGTGTGACATAATATATCACGGGCATTGCGATATGTGGCGTAATGTGTCACAGGCATTGCAGTGTGTGGCATAATGTGTCAGGGGTATTGTGGTGTGTGGCATATTGTGTAATGGGCATTATGGTGTGTGACATAATGAGTAAGGGTTCACTATGGTGTGTGGCATAATCCTTAATGGGCACTGCGGTGTGTGTCGTATTGTGTAAGCGGCATTACTATAAGGATGAAAAATGGCTGTTCCTGCAATGCCACACTCCTTACATCGAGGCCATGCCCCATCAAGTGCGGCCACACCCTTTTTTGGAATGCATGCGCCAACGAAGCACGCAAATTCTTTACTTTTTTTAAAATGCTTTATTTATGAATTAAAGTATACAAGATTACAAGATCACAATCATCCAGATAATAATGGAGACATGATGGGAAAGCAGATGTATACAGTAATGATAGTGTCAATATATCATCGCTAGTAACAGTAGATAGTCAGATACTGTATATTGTGATAGCATAATATGCTCAACAAGCTAGAAACAGATGCTCCAAAAGGGTAATGGGAAAATAGGGAAAAGAGATGAGAAAAAAAGGGGGGGGGGGAGCCGAAAAGAGAAGAAGGGTGTAGAGGAGGGGGTGGGTGGGGGTCCTGCTGCTATAGCATTCCAAAGAGTACCGGGTGTCACACAAGCTTCTAATACATAGTGCTTCCAATACAGTAAAAGTAAACTTAACTAGAGAAAGTGCACATTAGTACAGGAAAAAACAACGAGATAGGTGACAGACACCCCTGGGCGTGTCTCTGAATATCAGCTTGCCTTTGTTACCAAAAAGAGGGGTAACCCTGGTAACTGATTTGTGCAAAGCAGCAAGCAACTAATAGTATGCAAAGGAGTTGAGCATAAAAGAAGGGAACAATCTGACAGGATGCTATGAAATGAAGCATATGTTCAGTGTATTGTATGAATGAATAAGTGTAATTATAAGGGTATTCTTTTTCTATTTCGGTCTGACATTTTTTTTTGTATTGCAAATTAAAAATCAATAAATAAAACTCAATAAAAAAAAAAAGAGGGGTAACCCTAAACCCCCCAAAACGTCACAGTCAGAAACAATGGTAGGTAAAAAATGGTGCTATTCAGTTGCTAACACATAACATTTAATTTATAAAATTTAATGAAAAAAATGTAATAGAAGCATAATAACATGCATAATATAAGGAGTCCTACTGGAAGGATGGTGGGGGAGCTGCAGGTCACAAAGTAGTGCAGAGCAGTCCGGACTTACCCTGCACAAGCTCCCAGACCTAAAAGTCCTCCCTGGCAAAATCTCCTCCACTGTCCCTGGAAGGGCTGGCACCATCCTTTTGGTAGGACCATGGCCGGATTAACAATGGGGCGGGTGGAGCTGCAGCTCCAGGCCTCCCATTGAAAATAGGCCCACAAGACCCCAAACCGGCTGGCCAAAGTTCCGACCACAGAGGTCTGAAACTCTGAAGGCCCGGGTCAGTCCTGAATACCTCTGAGGCTCTGCCCCCGAATCCGTCCATAGTCCCGCCCCCTGGCCTATCCTCACAATCAGAGTCGGGCTGGGCTGTTGGTTAATCCCAGGTGTGCCCCCTGCTCTGTAACTCCTCCCACTATCACCGGGGGCGTGGCCAAGGCAGGGTCAGGCTGGTGACAAGCTGTATACGGTAGGTACTCACTATCAGCTGCTGATGCTGTGGTGCGCCCTGCTGTAAAGCTGAGGAGATTCCTGATCAGTGTAGGAACTCCTCAGCAGCATCTGCTGTGCTCCGATTGGCTGAGTGACACATCACACACAGTCACTCAGCCAATCAGAGCACAGACACCCCCACCCACACACACACAAGCAACTACCCGGGCAGCATGCTGAAGAATGATATTGCAGCCAGGAACTCAACACAGGAGAGACGGTTAGTCAGCTGTCAGTGTGTCACACACACTATATATGTCTATAGTACTGTACAGGATAATTACTTTTATAAGCTTGATTTCCCCTCACCAAAACCTACAAGTTCCATCTCTATCCAGCACCTCCTGTAACACCCTCCTGCTCTTTTGCCGTATGTATAGTTAGCTATACTATGTATACAACATGTACTCTGCATATATATGTATTTTATGTATGTGTATTGTATGAGTGTGCTTTATGCATGTGTATTGTATGTGTGTGCTTTATATATATACTATACACTATATATGCATGCAGGGATGGTATCAGGATCTTTGTGATGGCAGCAGTCAGAATACAGACAACATCACCCTTACATGCCAAATCCTGACACCTGGAAGGTAAGTATACTAACCCTCATCTACTCCCCCACCTAACCCTCCCTTCCCGCAGCCTGACACTAACTTTACTCGGTGATGCCTAAACCTAAACCCCCCCCCCCCCACACACACACACACACACCTGTAGCCTAAAGCTAACCTTTCCTCCCCCGCAGCCTAACCCTTCTCGGTGGTGCCTAACCCCCACTCCCCACAACTAACCCTCTTCCCGCAGCCTAATACTAACCCTCCCACAGCCTAAACCTTTCCCCTCCATCTCCTATCACAGCACACTTACATTCGGGAGCCAGCAGTCGGGATTCCAGTGCCGGCATTTTTATCTATGTGGGGATCCCGCACCAGCATTCTGACCAATGTTGGTATTCCGGCATCAGCATATGATATGTGTGTAAGATTGTGAGATCTGCGGACAAGCGCCCAGTATCTGTGTGATACATGTGTTAGGTAGTGAGCTCTGTAGGTGGAGAGGTATCTGTGTATAATATGTGGGAATGAAAGCTTAGTATAATGCAAGCCGCCTCTCCTACCTGCTGGTTACTTCCTCCCACTCCTACCTCCAAGATTTCTCACCGTGCTGCTCCCTGTCTCTGGAATTCTTTACCTCTCCCCCTCAGACTCTCCACCTCTCTACAAAACTTCAAACGGGCTCCTAAGACCCACTTCTTCACCAAACCCAGCCAAATCTCATCCTAACCCTCTGTTCCACGCTCTCTATGTACACCATCTGTGTGACCCCTGTCTGTCTTCCCCTCCCCTTAGAATGTAAGCTCTCACGAGCAGGGCCCTCTTCCCTCATGTGCTTTTTCCTCTCTAACTTAAACCACCTTCTACTTCATACTCCCTTCGACGGCACTAAATCCCTCAGTTCTCTGCCACCTTGATATTTATTTCAGTGTCGTCTGCTGATGAAGCTATGTTTATATACCCTGTACTTGTCCTACAGTATATTGTCTTCAACTGAAAGTCACTGTTTTCTTGTTTTGCCTATTTGTTTATGTACTCTGTAATTGGGCGCTGCGGAACCCTTGTGGCACCATAAAAATAAAGGATAATAATAATAATAATAATAATAATAATAATCAGGGACGACCTGCTGGCTGCTGCTATTCAGTGATAGGCAGTCTGTGTCTTGTAGCCAGAGAAATGAGACTGAGGTTTTTGAGGTAGGCGCTAGTCACACTCCATGGCAAAGGTCACACACCCTACACATAACTAGTCACACCCCCATGACAATAGTTACATCATCTGTTGCGCCACACAATAGGCCCTTCACAAATGTCAGCTCCAGGCCCATGTGGACCTTAATCTGGCACTGGGTAGGACTCTTTATTTTATGCATGTTATTATGCTTTTAAGGCAATAGCTTGGCTTAAATGAGAAGCGAGGTAGTATAAATGGATATCTGGGAAGCCTCTTCCCCCTTCTGTCGTATGTTGCCGTAGAATTGAAATTCCCATTCTAGGTTTTTTGTTTTGCCATACAAATCGGAGAAACCAGGAGTGGAGTTGAGATAAGACTGTGTCCGGGACCTTCATTGGTAAAGTTTGAAACAGGTATATGAGACGCAGGAGAATATTCATTTTTTGGATGACTATACGACCCAACCATGAAATGATAAGTGATTGCCACCTGTGCAGGTCCGCTTTTATGGACGAGAGTAGAGAAAGGAAGTTTTCTTTATAAAGGGCACTGTAATGGCTAGTGATCGAGATGCCCAGATATCGAATTTTAGTAGGACGCCAGTTAAATTTGTAGTTGGCTTGCAAGAGTGATAGAAGGGCTAAGGGTATATGAAGAGGCAAGGCTTCAGTATTGGACCAGTTAATCTTATAACTCAACAAAAGTCCATATTCCGTGAGAAGTTGGAACAAATTTGGAAGGGAGGTGTAAGGTGAGGGGAGAACTTCATCGGCAAATAAGGAAATCTTATAATTGGACCCACCAACATTAATCCCTGTTATATCATGAGAGGTTGGTATAAGTGCCACCAGTGGCTCTATGGTTAAGGCAAATATCAGGGGTGACAGAGGACACCCCTGTCTATTGCCATTTGTAATCGTCTGAGGGCAGGAGACTAGTCCATTTACAGAAACCATAGCTGATGGGTCTGAGTACAAGGCCTGAATTCCCATGAGAAAGCTGCCACCAAACCCAAAGTGTCGGAGTGTTTCAAGCATAAAGGGCCATCTAATCCTATTGAATGCTTTCACTGAGTCCAGAGAAATCAACAGAGCAGGAGTTTGTAGCGTGTTTATAGAGTGAATAAGACTAATAATTCGCCTAGTATTGTCCCTTGCTTGCCTGCCTGGAACAAACCCCACCTGGTCGTTATGTACAAGTTGAGGCAATACAGTGCTAAGACGTAAGGCCAGGATTTTAGCATAGATCTTGATATCTATATTAAGTAAAGATATAGGCCTGTAATTAGCACAATTCGTAGTATCTTTACCCTCTTTTGATATAACTATAATCCTGGCCTCAAAAGCGACTTGGAAAAGGAAGCCCCTTGTAGAATATCATTAAATAGTGATGACAAGTGGGGTATAATTTGATGGTGAAAGGTCTTATAATAACTATCAGTAAAACCATAAGGGCCCGATGCTTTATTAGTCTTTAGGGTTTTAATAGCAGCATCTACCTCCTCATCAGAGATTACAGTATTAAGGGCCGAGGCTGCTTCTGGAGATAAGCAGGGAAGTTGGCATTGTGAGAAAAAATCTTGGATCATGGCTAAAGAGCTAGTAGAGGCCTCTGGGGACGCAAAGGCATTGCACAGTTTATCATAAAAGTGGAAGAAGGCCTCAGTGATGAGTTTGGGATTACGCGACAGATGTCCTGAGGGGGATCGAAAAGAAAGAACATTGTTTTCTGCCAGCTTAGACCATAGTCTGGTGGCTAAGAGCCTATCAGCTTTATCCCCTTTCTCATAGAAAGATTGGTTAAGCCATTTGAGACTGTTCTCAGCCTTAGCTGTCAAAAGCAAGTTCAATTCACCTGTAGCAGAGGACAGAGCAGCCAAATTTGCAGGCAATCCTGATTGATGCTTCAATGAAAGGGAATTTACTTGCTCTGAGAGCTCCCGAATGTGTTTAGCTCTAGACTTGGTGGCATGAGCAGAAGCCCTGATCAAGTATCCATGCATAAGGGCTTTATGGGCATCCCATAGAAGCATGGGGTTAATACTCTGAGTTTGATTAGATCTGAAGTAGTGCAACAATTCCTTTTCTAGTTGGACTGTAAACAAGGGGTTAAGAAGAATTTTATCATTTAAGTGCAACGAGGGATGGCGAGTAGAAACTAGGGGACTGGGAACATCTATAGTAATTGGGCCATGGTCGAACCAAGTGCTGGGGTGGATGGAGGTATCCAATATACACTGGGTTGTTTCAGTGCTCAAAAAAATCATGTCTAACCTAGTGTAAACATCATATAGGGGAGAGTAATAAGTGTAGTTATGAGCGGTGGGTTCCTTCACTCTCCAAGCATCAAAGAGTAAATGTTGTGATAGGAGAAAATTCAGAGCAGCAGAGTTGCGAGAGTAGAAATGTTGTTTGGAGTCAGGGAGAGGTTTGGACCGGTCTAGATGGCTATCAAGTGTCACATTAAAATCCCCTCCCAGAACTACTATGCCCTGTCTATGAAGAGCCAGTAGACTATTAAGAGAATGGAAGAAGGTAGCCTGAGCTTGGTTAGGAGCATAAACATTTACAAATCTGTAAGGAATCCCATTTAATGTCCCAATTAAGATCAGGTATCTACCCTCAGGATCTCTAATTATCTCAGAAGGTGTAAACATAAGGTGACGGGCAAAAAGAATAGACATGCCTTTCTTCTTATGAGAGGGATCTCAGGCATGATGTGTGATTTGGAATCATTTAGACCAAAGCTCAGGGTGGTGCGTACCAGCAAAGTGAGTTTCCTGTAAGAACACTACCTCTCTGCTCAATTGCCGAAGAGTATTGAACAGCAGGGATCGTTCATGTGGACTATTCAGAGCCCTCGTGTTCAGCAATAAGATCCTAAGTACCACTTAAACAGAAAAACAGAGCAGATTCAAGAAGAACCAGCAGGGCCCCCAAAGGAAAGGGAAGGAAAACGAAGAGAGGGCAGGAAATGGGGGAAGAAGACAGAGAAAAAACAGGATATGAGCAAAGAGCTGCTCATAATATCGGACCCAGGGGATGAATAGGCCAGGAAGTCTAATATGTCCGAAGTCGGCCATATGGGCTGAAGAGGGGCAGGTCTCGACCATTAGTAGAAAGGACGAGAGTAGGAAGGTTATGGACCAAGTCCCATGTGTGTATGTGAACATAGAAAACGCACTTGACGTTAGCTGCTTATAGAAAAAGGAGTTGCAGGGGTAGAGACAATGGAAGGGAGGGAGTTAGTATGTGACCCAGGAAGAACAGAGTGGCAGTAGTAACACAGCTAATAAACATAAGGAGGCATCATGGACAACTCCGAAATAGTACCCCAGAATGGAAAACACAGCCCATGGGGAGCATATTCAGGGGGCCCGTGAGGCAACATAGCTCTACAAATTACAGGTAGGCGGAGAACATTAATGAAAAAACAAGTCCATGCAAACAATGGAACAGCAATACATAATTTGAAAGGAAACCCAAAAGGTACACAATCCTCCTTCTGCAACTTTGGACATGCAGCTATAGCAAAACACCTAGGACGGTGCATAGAGATACGAGAGAATGTACTTTGACCTTTGAGGAATATCTCAATTAGAGCAGACAACAGTCAGAAGAACACATTGAGATATGTTCAAAGACAAATAGTAATAGTAACAGTCAAACAACAATCATAACAGTAAGAACCTTTGAGGGCAGTCTTAAGGATCATGACCCCACAAAGTACATTGACCTCTTTACAACCCATGTCGAAGTGAGAACATAGTACGTCCAATGTATCAACATGGGTCACAGAGGATAGCCTTCACAAATATACAGCACCTCATGAAAAATGGGAAGGATTCAGATGTCTGTGCGGACTCGTGGAGTCGAGCAAGCAATATGCCAGTCCTGGGAAGGCGCTTTGCGGGTAGGGGAGGTGTTGACAAGATCCATAGATGTTCAAGCATCAAAGTAGTTGCAATGCTTCATCAGGTATCTTGGCAGCCAGAACTTTGCCAGCAGATCAGACCAGAAGAGCAAAGGGGAAGCCCCAGCGATATTTGATATTGTTATCTCTCAACGTCTTGGTGTTGTCTTTCATTTACCGTCGCCTAGCCAGAGTGATGGGGGAGAGGTCTTGAAAGATAAGAAACTGGGATCCCTCAAAAATAAAATTAGGGGAGAGTCTAGCCTTTATATAAATCTGATCCTTTGCCGTGTAGCAATGCAGTTTCAGAATTACATCCCTAGGCATGTTGGCATCCAGAGATCAAGGGCGGAGTGCTTGATGAGCTCTATCCAAAAACAACCTATCATTGGGAATGGAGGGAGCAAGGGTACGGAAAAGACGAAGGAGATAGTCCATCAAATGTGCTGATTCCACAGATTCAGGAATGTTGTGGATCCTGAGATTATTTCGACGCCATCTATTATCCAGATCCTCTTGTTAATCAGCCAAAAGCAGAACATGCGTGCAGATTTGGGCTACCTCTTGCTCAGATTCTTGTTGAAAGGCAATCAGCTCCTCCTGTTTCCTCTAAATAGCATTGACCCTGGAGCCCAGAGTGGCTACTTATGTTTTAACGCCTGAAAGAGCATCTTGGACTTCCTCCCGGATTGCTTTTTCAATGTTTTTTATTTCAGCGAGAAGTACCGCAATGTCTGCTTTACTTACAGGAGGTGATGAAGATTCCTCATCAGATTCCTTATCAGAGGCTTCGCCAGCAAGAGATGTGCTAGAGGATTTATGAGATGAGGAAAGCACAGGGTTCTCAAAATATCCAACAAGGTTATGAGAACCTGATTTTTTACCTCCTTTAGGCATGGTGAGGGATATTGAGGAGAGAGATTGACTGTCAACACCGGATAGGGGGAATGGAAACTCTTAGCACATCAGTGCCACACACGGGACTAAGCCCCCAATTTAGAGATGTTACATGTCCAGCAATGGATAGACTACATGTATATGGAGGACCTCCGCATTGGTAGTACTTAAAGCAGAGGAAAGTATCAGCAGTGAAACACAATTATAATTATGGTCTAACAACTAATCAGGCAATGCCTGCGAGTCCGCTAGGTGGCAGCAAAACAGCAGGTGAGGTGTAACTCAAATATAGTAATAGTAATGATACAGTCTCCCAAAAAAAGCTGTGACGGCTTAGTTATAGAGGTGGACTAAATATAATACAGATATTGTGCCAATACTTTGGTAAAGATTGGAGAGCAGTGTGAGCATAATTAGTAGTGTGGAGCTGTTAGTGAGCAGTGTGTTACAAGAGTCAGCCTGCAGGGGAAGCTTAGGTCTCAAAAAGGGAAGATTGAATTCTCAGTAAGCTAATACTCCAGTGCACTACAATAGATAATGCCTAACCTCCCTGTTCAGACAATAATTCTGTGAAAATAAAAAGGGATCAGGTGGTTCAGGGTATAATGCAGTGTGGAGGGACAGGGATGCTCCAATAGAGATGCTGTGAGTGCTGTATGCAGGAGACCACCACCAGCCTGTAATGGAGAGGGACAGGGTGATCCTCCACAGAGTCCAGGATTAGGGAGCGGTGGCTTCACTGAGGACAGTGGTCACGGTCCTGCCAGTGACCACCGCACCTCTTCACAAGCACCATGGCTGACTGTAGGGGAGAGATCCAAGATGGTGGGCATTACCAAGTCATGGGAGCCAGCAGCACAGTTCCAGTTGTGGCAACGGAGGCACCAGAATGGTAAGTGTAGGGTCCAGTTGTCTAGGCACTGCTGGGCAACAGAAGGGTGGAGAAGTGAAGCCTGCACAGGTATATGCTCCACCACAGACATCCATGTCCCGTCCGCAATAGAGGTCCTGACTTGCGAAAGGGAGGTAAGCCGAAACCAGCAAAGAGGTAGGAGACCTCCCATGGCTCCGTGAGTGCTACCATCCGAGAGGCACCCGATACAGGAACCAGGAGGGACAGTTTAAGGGTCTCCAGCCCAGGCAGAGGCAGTAAAGGCTGGGTAATTCTCAGGGTTTTGTTAGGAGCCTTGATGCCACGCGTCAACTAAGAATGGCAGCCAGGTAATGCCCCCCAATTATTTTCTTTTTAAAAGGGGGGTGGGGATCACCAGAAATATTTTATGGCTTGGGGGAGAAAAATTTCTAGTTACACAACTGACTGGGTCATGGGCCAGCCTTAGGTTCTCTGGCGGTGCAACTTCAGGGCACACCAGGTCCAGGGCAACTTGGCTATAACAGGCATCTTTCTTGCTCAAAATAGGCATTTTATTTGCATAAATAAACAGCTGCGAGTGACAAAACTACAGATGTGTCCTCTTACATCTTTGCCTGTGATGCATGCAATGTATTGAACAGCTAGCAGGCAGGTATGCTGCTGCTACATGTGGTTATATGCTATCTTTACTGCTACATTTGCTGGTGTGTGCGTATGCATGCACTTGCGAATTATTGCAAAAAAAGGACTGTTAGTGGTGTTGCATTGCATATGTAACAATACACAGGTATGCCTTCCATATGTAATAATATACAGACATTCTTTCCATGTGCCCTAGCATACAGACACACCTTTCATATACCATAATATACCATAATATATCATAGCATACAGATACACATCTTGTCATAAGGTGTCTAAATCAGATACGGATGCAGCGAGTATACGGATGCATGTTTATCTGGTTCGACTCCTCCTGCATGCAGTGCTGATCCAAGTGCTGCATTAGATCAACAACGTGCCCCTAGGCCAAAACTTACTCAGATTTGTGGCCTGAATTCCTCTGCCAGGACCAGGAATTTGCGTCCAAAGACACAGAACCTGATCTCGGCACACCTACAAAATGGAGGCAACTTTTCCCCGTTTTGTAGAATGGTCCCTATTACCTTCCCCACTCTGCCCGCCAAACACCACAACATGTCAATCAAGCTGCAGCTAAGGGGGGACTGTGAGCGATCAATCAGGACTCGATCTCCACATGCACAGAACAAGTCCTGTGGATACACAGACCAATATACATCGGAGATGTACATAAACCATCAGGGCTACACACATCTATGAGTCAGACCCAATAAACAGACATACAGTGCATCCAGAAAGTAGTCACAGTGCTTCACTTTTTTCACATTTTACATTACAGCCTTATTCCAAAATGGAATCAATTTATCCCCTCAAAATTGTACACACAATGGTGGTCATTCCGAGTTGTTCGCTCGCTAGCTGTTTTTAGCAGCCATGCAAACGCTAAGCAGCTGCCCACTGGGAGTGTATCTTAACTTAGCAGAAGTGCGAACGAAAGGATCGCAGAGAGGCTAAAAAAAAAAAAGTGTGCAGTTTCAGAGTAGCTCCAAACCTACTCAGCGCTTGCGATCACTTCAGACTGTTCAGTTCTGGATTTGACGTCACAAACACGCCCTGCGTTCTCCCTGCCACGCCTGCATTTTTCCTGGCACGCCTGTGATTTTTCAAACACTCCCTGAAAACGGTCAGTTGACACCCAGAAACGCCCTCTTCCTGTCAATCACTCTGCGGCCAGCAGTGCGACAGAAAAGCTTCGCTAGACCTTGTGTAAAACTGCATCGGCCGTTGTGAAAGTATGTCGCGTGTGCGCATTGCGCCGCATACGCATGCGCAGAAGTGCTGGTTTTTTGCTTCATCGCTGCGCAGCGAACATTTTCTGCTAGCGATCAACTCGGAATGACCCCATAACTACAATGTGAACAAAGTCTTTTTAGATTTTTGCAAATTTATTAAAAATAAAAACTAAGCAATCACTTGTACATACACATTCACAGCCTTTGCCATGAAGCTCAAAATTGAGCTCAGGTGCACCCTGTTTCCACTGATCATCTTTTAGATGTTCCTACAGCTTAATTTGAGTCCACCTGTGGTAAATTCAGTTGATTGGTGATGTTTTGTAAAAGCATACACCTGTCTATATAAGGTCCCACACTTGACAGGGCATGTCTGAGCACAAATAAAGCATGAAGTCAAAGGAATTGTCTGTAGCCCTCCGAGACAGGATTGTCTTGAGGCACAAATCTTGGGAAGGGTACACAAAAATATCTGCTGCTTTGAACATTCCAATGATCACAGTGGCCTCCATCATCTGTAAATGGAAGAAGTTCGGAATCACCAGGACTCTTCCTAGAGCTGGTTGACCGTCTAAACTGAGCAATCGCAGGAGAAGGGCCCTAGTCGGGGAGGTGACCAAGAACCTGATGGTCACTCTGTCAGAGCTACAGCATTCCTCTGTGGAGAGAGATGAATATTTCGGAAATACAACCATCTCTGCAGCAATCCACCAATCAGGCCTGTATGGTAGAGTGGCCAGACAAAAGCCACTCCTTAGTAAAAAGCACATGGCAGCCCACCTAGAGTTTGCCAAAATGCACCTGAAGGACTCTCAGACCATGAGAAACAAAATTCTCTGGTCTGATGAGACAAAGATTGAACTCTTTGGCGTGAATGCCAGGTGTCATGTTTGGGGGGAAATCAGGCACAGCTCATCACCAGGCCAATACCATCCTTACAGTGAAGCATGGTGGTGGCAGCATCATGCTGTTGGGATGTTTTTCAGTGTCAGGAACTGGGAGACTAGTCAGGATAGAGGGAAAGATGAATGCAGCAATGTACAGAGACATCCTGGGTGAAAACTTGCTCCAGAGTTTTGACCTCAGACTGGGACGACGGTTCATCTTTTAGCAGGACAATGACCCTAAGCACACAGCCAAGATATCAAAGGAGTGGCTTCAGGACAACTCTGTGAATGTCCTTGAGTGGCCCAGCCATAGCCCAGACATGAATCCAATTGAACATCTCTGGAGAGATCTGAAAATGGCTGTGCACAGACGCTTCCCATCTAACCTAATGGACCTTGAGAGGTGCTGCAAAGAAGAATGGCCGAAACTGCCCAAAGATAGGCGTGCCAAGCTTGTGGCATCATATTCAAAAAGAATTGAGGTTGTAATTGCTGCTAAAGGTGCATCAACAAAGTATTGAGCAAAGGCTGTGAATACGGGTGTTTGAGCAAAGTATTGAGCAAAGGCTGTGAATACGACAATGTTTAGGTCGACCACTATAGGTCGACAGTCACTAGGTCGACATGGATGGAAGGTTGACATGGTTTCTAGGTCAACATGTGCTAGGTCGACAGGTCTAAAGGTTGACATGAGGATTTTTTGTTGTTGTTGTTGTTTTCTTCGTAGAGTGACCGGGATCCCAAATTAGTGCACCACGTCCCCTCGCATGGCTCGCTTCGCTCGCCATGCTTCGGGCATGGTGCCTTCGCTCCGCTACCGCTTCGCTCGGCACACTTTACCGTTCCAATCGAAGTCCACGTGGATCGTTAAGTATGAAAAAATTCAAAAAAAGAATTTAAAAAAAAAAACCTCATGTCGACCTTTAGACCTGTCGACCTAGCACATGTCGACCTAGAAACCCTGTCGACATTCCATCCATGTCGACCTAGTGACTGTCGACCTGTAGTGGTCGACCTAAACATTGTCGACCTAGACACTGTCGATCTTCAGTCCGGATCCCGTGAATACTTATGTATGTGTGATTTCTTTGTTGCAAATTTATTAAAAGTAAAAAACTATCTCAAAAAACTTTTTTCACTTTGTCATTATGGGGAATTGTGTGTAGAATTTTGAGGGAAAAAATTAATTTATTCCATTTTGGAATAAGGCTGTAACATAACAAAATGCGGAAAAGGTGAAGCGCTGTGAATACTTTCTGGATGCACTGTATATTCCATATGTTATAATGCAGTGACATATTTGTCATCCACCAAGAGAAATATTATATAGATGTATTTCCTCCCCATTTTCTGGTCTCATCCCTCTCATACAAATACTCAGTTGGCTTCTGAATTTAAGAGTACTTCTGTAGACAAGCAATAGGGTACAGTATATTGTGTGCATTTGGCAAATTACTGTAGATACCTGGCTTTACAGTGTGACATTAGTGCAGATGACAAGATGATACAAATCTACTGGTAGATGAGGGAAGAAGTCTGCCATGTTTTTTAAATTAAGAACCTGCAAGCAAAAAGCAGTAACTAAGATGGTAATAGAACAACTTGTTAGGACCTTATACTGTATTTGTGCTATATTGTGATTAGTCTATGCTGGGGAGGAATGGTGTCCAATATATAACTTACCATCAATGTAACACCTATAGTAAGCAATTTCTTATTTCCTTGAATAAATTCCAGCTATCTTTCTGGATACTGTGTGACATTAATTATCTACAATGTAACTGATATAAGCATATGTAATATGCTTTATATAATTCATCCACAATAACACTTCATTCTGTAGCATATTCTCTGGGTTTCATATGCTGAATCTGAGTGGGTGGATTAAAAGATTTTATTGGGCTGCAGCTGCTACAGAGAAATGAATGCTGGAGTAAGAATATTGTAATTTAATGTGAAAAGTTCAACCTCTCGAGCCTGACATTTTGTTTTATCGCTGTGTGAAACATGATTACACTGCTTGGCCCCTAGAAATTAAGAGAGTGGGCAATATGTTGTGAAAACTAATGAATTCCAGGCACATTTTAAAGCATGGAAAGCAAATGGAAAATTATTCATCTTGCAATTGTGTTAGGACATGTAGCTTATTAATGGGAAGCTGCATCTCTAGTGACTGACCCACCATATTGGATAATGAAGTGTAAATATTCCTGAACATTGTAAAAAATATCTGTGCATTACCCTTCAGCCCGTTAGGGAATACATATAAAGTGAGGAGAGTCAAAGGTGATTATTTTAATATGTCTTGATTTTCATTGGTAAATTAGGAATGGGAATCGCATATGTTCAGCAAAATCACTCTGTAAAATTAAACTCAATTGACATTCCGTGATCTTTACATTCCTCCAAATTTGGTCTGAGCTGTTCCTTATGCAGGAAACCAATTGTAGTGACATTTGTCAAGCGTTCATAAGGTAATCTTAGGAAGGCGCATTTTCTAAGCATATTTAAGTGATAACCATTTAACATATCATCTATGAAAAAGTTAAGCGGTCCACACATAAGTAAAAAACTTATTGGAATGGGACATTAATAGGGAATATGGCAACGCTTACCAAAGAATCACAACTCATAAGAAACTGAGGAATGTGTAAGATATAAAACAACAACCAATGACTATGGGGGCTATTCATGTAGCAGAGAAAAGACGTGTGTTGCATAAATCATGGCTTTTCTCTGCTTTGTACTAATCACAAAAATGGTTACCGTGGACTTCTCCAGTGTCACCCCCGCTCCATGCGTGAATCGCATCACCATACTTTTGTATGGTGAGTGCAATTCATGATGGAACGGAAAGCATGACTTTCCGCTTCTCCATTGAATTCAGGTTTGCATCTCAGGATGGCGCAACCTGAGCATCAGCGCGGAGACTCTCAGGCCAGCACATGTGCTGGCTCCACCCCCTTACCTCCCAGCAGCCTCTGCGACCAGTAGGTCAGCCAGCTGTGCATGCGCAGACGGATCCACCAGCTGACTGCTTACATCAGAGAGGGGTCCACCTGGAGAAGAAATTACCGCTGGACCCCAGGATACCAGATCACATTGCCAGAGAAGTGAGTATACATGAATTGCTACTTATTACAGCTATATATCACATTAAACCGATGCAATATATAGTGATAAGTAAAATATATATATATATATATATATATATTTTTTTTTTTTTTTTTTTACATGACTAGACCCCTATAAGCATTATCATTTTGTAATATATTATGGTTTTGCCTTTTAAAGTATTGCCTCTTCAAAAGAAATGTGCAAACTCACCGCGACCCCACTGATGGATACTATATTCCCTGCATGTATTAAAACACTTATACAGGATCACTGTGCTTTTCATAAATTAAAAAACCCAAAGGTTCTAACTAGAAATTAGACCAATATTCTTAAAAATAAAAAATAAAAAATTTGTATTTTAATTGTTCTTATCTCTATGCTTATTTTTATGTTTATTTTTATTTATAGAACATTAATTTACTACTATTTTATTGTATATACATTTTATTTTAATTTGTATTTGTATACTACAGATGTAGCCATGTTCAGCTTTGCTGCATGTTGTGCCAAGCTGCACACGCATGCACACTTCCTGGCCGCGGGCACACTAGTCACAAAGCTGTGTGTGGCTACATCTTTAGATGCCAAAGCAGACACAATGATAGTTTATTTGCTCAAATGGTCTTATAAAAGACACTTCCCATTTTTCAAAGGGATACTGCATACAAGATGTTTCCAGCAGTTTCACATTTCAAGATGTCACAAAAGATGTATACATTCTGAGGCACGCAAGCCTCCTTTTTATCTCAATCCAACACAATTTCCACCCTGTGTTCACTTTAACCAATCAGGTTATCTCACAAAATATAAATAAATACAGATTGCATCACACAGGAACTGGTAATTTACATTCTTCTTTTGATCACACAGATTCAAAGTATCTATATAGTTTATTCAGCAATAATGTCTGCATTTGATGATCAAATGGTACATGAAAACAACTTGACAATGCACAAATTGTTTTCCTCCTGCCATTCAGACCTTTGTAGCGAATATACAGGGAATCATTGGAAACAAACTGGTTCCGCAAAAGCACAGACACACAAGAGACCATCTAAGGGCCATTTCAAAGGAAGTGCTGTAACCAAAGTCTTGGTTATTTAACTCTTAACACTTTCTAACAAATACAATCCAAGCACATACCTGCTGTGCACTGACCAACATCAACAGGTCTTGTCATTCATCAGATCTCCTGCTAGGAAATGACAATTTAGCATCCCACCTCCTAGTCACATAAGATAGTCATTCCTTCTCCAGTCTTATACAGAGGAAATGCATTTTCCCTTTTAAAATACATTCAAATACATCTTAAATATAAGTACAGTGAAACATGTACTCCTATAAAAGTGCATAGAGCACTAAATATAACTTTATATAAATATAAATATATACTGTAACATATTATTACAGTATATGGCGCCTAATGCCGATTTGTCCATTTAGAAAATGGCGAACACGCCACGAGTTTATCATGTGCGACAGTCTCTGGTCACATCTTCTGTCACGTTACAGGCTATACTAGTAAAATAAGTTAGAAGCAGATTGGTTGGTACGTTAGCTCTATCCGAGATTTAATGGATCTCTTCCACAGAGTGCAAGTTTGCCAGCAGGTGTGCATAGTTAATTGTTTTTTTGTATGGACTGATTAAAAGGTGACTGATTAGTCAGTGGCACAAATACATAGAATTTCACCCAAATGTACAGGAAAAAAAAGAGGATTTAAAACAAAATAACAAACATAAGTACAATGATTTGATAATTTAATTAAATAAGCATTTATATCTGTTATAGCTGATACTTTTTTATTATTATTATTATTATTATTATTATTATTATCCTTTATTTATATGGTGCCACAAGAGTTCCGCAGCACCCAATTACAGAGTACATAAACATACAGTATAATGAAAACAGGAAAACAGCAACTTACAGTTGAAGACAATATAGGACAAATACAGGGTAAATAAGTAAGTAATTGGGGAGATGTAAGGAGAGATGGCAAGGGTCATATGTGCTATAACCAGCGCTATTTGACACTTTTAACGAACATGTGAGTATAGTGCCACTATAATACATCTCCGGTGGTCAGGATCCTGGAGGTAAGGAGACTGACGCCGGGAACCGGACAGCCAGAATCACGGCAGCATGTCCCCTCGCCCCTTAGGTCACCACGCTATTATATTCCCCATCAGGTGGTGGCTTGGACCACCAGCCGAGTGGAAATACCAGACTTGGGTCGGTATTCCGTCCGCAGGCATTTCCGGTGCGGGTGCCCTTCTTGGACAGCTCCAAGTTCCGGCTGCCAGTGCCACAATTCGTGGGTATTTAGGGGGTGGGGGCCTAATTCCGTTTAGTGCCTGCCCCCATCAGAAACCTCTGCTGTGTTCAGGATGGACAGGTAATGTATCTCCTGCTTGTTTTCCCCCTCTCTCCCCCTATCTCTACCTTGCTCCTCTCTCTCTTTTTCTCTCTTCCTGAAACACTCTGACTCTCTCTCTGAGACTGTCTCTCTCTCCCTGATACTGTCCCTTTTTCTCTCCTGACACTGTCGCTCTCTCCCTCTCTCTCCCTGACAGTCTCTATCTCTGACACTATCTCTGCCTCTCTCTTACTGATACTGTCTCCCCCTTTCTCTCTCTCCCTCCCTCCCTGACACTGTCTCTCTCTCTCTGACACTCTTTCCCTCTCTTTCCCTGATACTGTCCCCCCTCTCTCTCTCTCCCTTACACTTTGTCTCTCACTGACACTGTATGTCTTTCTCTTTCCCTGACACTTTCTCTATCTCCCTCTGACACACTCTCTCCCTTCTCTCTCGCTGACACTATCTCTCTTTCTCGCCCTGACACTCTCACTCTCTTTTGCTCACCTCTTTCTCTCTCCCTCCCAACCTGACACTCTCGCTCTCTCCCTCTCTATCTTCTACCTCCCTGTTCTCTTTCTCTCTCTGACACCCTCTCTTTCTCTCTGATGCCCTATCCCCCCCTCATCCCTTTCTCTCTCTTTCTCCCTTACACCCTCTCTCTCACTCCTATCTCACTTTTTCTCATTCCATCTTTTTCCATGAAACTTGCTCTCTCTCCCTGCCCTCCCTTTTTGTCCCTCTCTTTCTTGCTCCTCTCTCTCTCTTTTTCCATTGACACTGTGTGTGTGTGTGTGTGTGTGTGTGTGTATGTCCCTCTCTCCATCCTCACTCTCTCTCTCTCTCTCTCTCTCTCTCTCTCTCTCCTCACTCTCTCTCTTTCCTGCTTCCATAAGGGGCATTGTAGCTATGCCCCTGCACACGATTGCAGTATTTCCACTCCTGAAAAAACTCTTTTATATTGAAAATTAACAAATGAATTGGAGAAAACAGATATATTCTAGTAGTTTGCCAATGACTGTGCAGAAACCGCAATTCATGTATTTGCCTAGTTTCAAGTCAATTGGCCCAAATGCATTTCTGGAGCATTGTAAATCTTTAGCCATTACCAATTCTTACTTGTGTAAGCAAATTATAATACACATTGGGGCAAATTTCACCCCAGCTCGGATACTGTATATTCTTACACTTATTGCGTATCATTGATTCTGGAAAACAAACACATTAAGCTGAATTTACTGATATTACTTCAAAACAAGACCGATCAATAACCTCCAGAAGAGTAAACCTTGACTGTGCAATGAGATGATGCTGTATAACATGTTAAAAAGAGACATGATATTTTGAAACAAAGCTTTTAGATTTGCGTGAGTTTCCTCCTTATGCTCTGGTATCCTCCCACACTCCAGACATACTGATAAAATAATTGGCTTCTTACTAACATAATCCTAGTGTATGTGTGTCCGTGTACAGGGAATATAGACAGTAAGCTCTGCTGGGACAGGGATTGATGTAAATGATTAAATATTCTCTATAAAGCGCTATATCACAAGTAGGCTCTGTTATTATTATCCTTTATTTTTATTGCCCACAAGGGTTCTGCAGCAACATATAAAGGGGATAGCTTATACAGCTCATTACACAGACAAGTTTACAAAATACATATACTGTACACATACTATACACCACATAATTATATCCCATAATTTACATAATTACATAGTGACCACAAAAGGAGAGAGGGCTCTTCTCACAAGAATTTACATTCTACAGGTGAACTCAAACAGGGAGAGGGGGCAATTGTAGTTTAATGCAGTAATTGGGTATTTAGGAGGAGGGATGGTAGGCTTCTATGAAGAGATGGGTTTTAAGGCAGTATATAAAAACTGAAAATAAAAATTTGTGCACTGAGCTAATTCCATGTTATACAAGGTATCATCTGCATGGCAATATAAATTCCCTATATTGATAAATACCTTGGAAGGTCAGTTGCATGTTAAAGAGGAAAGAGGAATATTTAATCCACCATAAAACTAACAAAATATTTAATCCTATATTTATACTGTGTTTTGTGTTTTGGTTTTGGTTCTGGTTCCAAGCTCGTGTTTTGGATCTGGATTGGTTTTGCCAAAACCACCCTTTCGTGTTTTGGTTTTGGATCTGGATGATTTTTGAAAAAACATAAAAACAGCTACAATCACAGAATTTGGGGGTAATTTTGATCAAACAGTATTAGTAACCTCAATAACATTCATTTCCACTCATTTTCAGTCTATTCTGAACACCTCACACCCAGTGCCAGATTAATGTCCACATAGGCCTGGAGCTGAAATTCATAAAGGGCCTATTGTGTGTCAATGCAGCAGAGCCGGACCCCGTGTGCCTGCCATCAACCACTAGCCGATTGGACGTATTTTTCTTTTTTAATGAAGACGTTCAAAAGCCTAATGGCCAGCCCCCATGTGTTCAGTTGTTTCCTCCAACTCTCCCATCATGCACCTTGAAACTGAGACACCTGGGACAGAGAGAGAGCGAGAGATGCCTAGGACAGAGAGAGCGAGAGGCACCTGGGGCAGAGAGAGTCAGAGACACCTGGGGCAGAGAGAGCGAAAGACACCTGGAGCAGAGAGAGAGAGAGAGAGAGAGAGACATGGAGAAAAGAGAGACACCTGGAGCAGAGACAGACATGGAGCAGAGAGAGAGAGACATGGAGCAGAGAGAGAGAGAGAGAGAGAGACGTGGAGCAGAGAGAGACATGGAGCAGAGAGTCATGGAGTGCAGAGAGAGAGACATGGAGCTGAGAGAGAGAGACGTGGAGCAGAGAGAGAAAGATGTGGAGCAGAGAAGAGGGAAAGAGACCTGGGGCAGAGAGAGAGAGAACAAGAGACTCTTGGGGCAGAGAGAGAGAGAGAGCAAGAGACACTTGAAGCAGAGAGACATGGAGCAGAAAGAGAGAGCGAGAGACACTTGAAGAAGAGAGAAAGAGACACTTGGAGCAAGGAGAGAGACCCGGGGCAGTTAGAGATAGAGAGAGAGACTAGAAGCAGAGAGAGACGTGGAGCAGAGAGAGAGAGAGAGGGAGATGTGGAGTAGAGAGAGATGTGGAGCAGAGAAAGATACGTGGAGCAGAGAGAAGGAAACATGGAGCAGAGAGAGAGACCTGGGGCAGAAAGAGAGAGAGCAAGAGACACTTGAAACAGAGAGACATGGAGCAGAAATAGAGAGAGAGAGAGAGACACTTGGAGCAGAGAGAAAGAGACACTTGGAGCAGGGAGAAAGACCTGGGGCAGTAATGGTGCCCATACACTTGTGCAATGCCCCGCAACATCTCGGGGCATCGCACCGGTAGTTCAGGTGTGATGAAATCGCACCTGAATTGCCAAAGTTATTACCATGCGATCATGCGATAGGTCGCATGGTAATCATGTGATGGGCACGTCACCACTGGGTGGGAGCGGCCCGGCGGGTGCACATCGCACATCACAGTGCGAAATATTGCATGCGTTAAAAAAACACATGCGATCGCACTGCATTGTGATAAATATTAAGTGCAGCACATAATAACATTAGATGCGACATTCGAGCAGCATGCCCGCACATCGCGTCGCATGGTACCTTAAATGTGCATACAATCCTTCGATTTCTCTCACAGATGCGGTTGAAATCGAAGTATTGTACCTGATATCTCACAAGTGTATGGGCTACATAAGAGAGAGAGAGAGACACTTGTAGCAAGGAGAAAGACCTGGGGCAGTTAGAGCGAGAGAGAGAGAGAGAGAGAGAGAGAGAGAGGGTCAGTGAATGAGGAAATTAATCTTGGGAGTGTAGGTGAGGCAGTAAATAAGGGATGGGATAATGAGAAGTGACATGGCAGGCAGAGCGTTTGGGAGTATGACAGGCTGGATGGAGTAGACGGGACACCGGAAGGGGGTGACTGCTGTATGGGGGCCCGATAAATGCCGGCGCTGACCCCTTGTACACAAACACCCACTCTGCTTACCTCATACCTGGCTGTAGCAGCTCCCACTCTCTTTCGCCAAAGCCTTCCATGGTTCTGCCATGCCAATGGAGGGGGCGTGTCTGAGAAGTCAGGACACTAGCACAGTCAGCGGCTCCTCTTCCTCCAGGTCTCAGCACATGTCTTACATTTTTTTCAGCAGCTCCACTCCGTCCGCCGCTCTGCCTGATGACTGCCCTTCCTCTCAGAGCTCACAGGTCTGTGGGCATTGAATGAGGAGCAATGCATACCCCAGCTTGCTGCTTTGAGCCGTCCCTGGGTGGGTGATCAGTATGCTTAATAAGCCTTGCTCCAGCATCCCGCACAGGCCGGTGCCCAGGGATTATACCCTGCCATCGTTACACCACTGCTGCCATGATGTTGCCACCAGATACTAGAGATGAGCGCCTGAAATTTTTCGGGTTTTGTGTTTTGGTTTTGGGTTCGGTTCCGCGGCCGTGTTTTGGGTTCGAACGCGTTTTGGCAAAACCTCACCGAATTTTTTTTGTCGGATTCGGGTGTGTTTTAGATTCGGGTGTTTTTTTCAAAAAACACTAAAAAACAGCTTAAATCATAGAATTTGGGGGTCATTTTGATCCCAAAGTATTATTAACCTCAAAAACCATAATTTACACTCATTTTCAGTCTATTCTGAATACCTCACACCTCACAATATTATTTTTAGTCCTAAAATTTGCACCGAGGTCGCTGTGTGAGTAAGATAAGCGACCCTAGTGGCCGACACAAACACCGGGCCCATCTAGGAGTGGCACTGCAGTGTCACGCAGCATGTCCCTTCCAAAAAACCCTCCCAAAACAGCACATGACGCAAAGAAAAAAAGAGGCGCAATGAGGTAGCTGTGTGAGTAAGATTAGCGACCCTAGTGGCCGACACAAACACCGGGCCCATCTAGGAGTGGCACTGCAGTGTCACGCAGGATGGCCCTTCCAAAAAACCCTCCCCAAACAGCACATGACGCAAAGAAAAAAAGAGGCGCAATGAGGTAGCTGTGTGAGTAAGATTAGCGACCCTAGTGGCCGACACAAACACCGGGCCCATCTAGGAGTGGCACTGCAGTGTCACGCAGGATGTCCCTTCCAAAAAACCCTCCCCAAACAGCACATGACGCAAAGAAAAAAAGAGGCGCAATGAGGTAGCTGTGTGAGTAAGATTAGCGACCCTAGTGGCCGACACAAACACCGGGCCCATCTAGGAGTGGCACTGCAGTGTCACGCAGGATGTCCCTTCCAAAAAACCCTCCCCAAACAGCACATGACGCAAAGAAAAAAAGAGGCGCAATGAGGTAGCTGACTGTGTGAGTAAGATTAGCGACCCTAGTGGCCGACACAAACACCGGGCCCATTTAGGAGTGGCACTGCAGTGTCACGCAGGATGTCCCTTCCAAAAAAAAACCCTCCCCAATCAGCACATGATGCAAAGAAAAAGAAAAGAAAAAAGAGGTGCAAGATGGAATTGTCCTTGGGCCCTCCCACCCACCCTTATGTTGTATAAACAAAACAGGACATGCACACTTTAACCAACCCATCATTTCAGTGACAGGGTCTGCCACACGACTGTGACTGATATGACGGGTTGGTTTGGACCCCCCCCAAAAAAGAAGCAATTAATCTCTCCTTGCACAAACTGGCTCTACAGAGGCAAGATGTCCACCTCATCATCACCCTCCGATATATCACCGTGTACATCCCCCTCCTCACAGATTATCAATTCGTCCCCACTGGAATCCACCATCTCAGCTCCCTGTGTACTTTGTGGAGGCAATTGCTGCTGGTTAATGTCTCCGCGGAGGAATTGATTATAATTCATTTTAATGAACATCATCTTCTCCACATTTTCTGGATGTAACCTCGTACGCCGATTGCTGACAAGGTGAGCGGCGGCACTAAACACTCTTTCGGAGTACACACTTGTGGGAGGGCAACTTAGGTAGAATAAAGCCAGTTTGTGCAAGGGCCTCCAAATTGCCTCTTTTTCCTGCCAGTATAAGTACGGACTGTGTGACGTGCCTACTTGGATGCGGTCACTCATATAATCCTCCACCATTCTATCAATGTTGAGAGAATCATATGCAGTGACAGTAGACGACATGTCCGTAATCGTTGTCAGGTCCTTCAGTCCGGACCAGATGTCAGCATCAGCAGTCGCTCCAGACTGCCCTGCATCACCGCCAGCGGGTGGGCTCGGAATTCTGAGCCTTTTCCTCGCACCCCCAGTTGCGGGAGAATGTGAAGGAGGAGATGTTGACAGGTCGCGTTCCGCTTGACTTGACAATTTTGTCACCAGCAGGTCTTTCAACCCCAGCAGACTTGTGTCTGCCGGAAAGAGAGATCCAAGGTAGGCTTTAAATCTAGGATCGAGCACGGTGGCCAAAATGTAGTGCTCTGATTTCAACAGATTGACCACCCGTGAATCCTTGTTAAGCGAATTAAGGGCTCCATCCACAAGTCCCACATGCCTAGCGGAATCGCTCCGTGTTAGCTCCTCCTTCAATGTCTCCAGCTTCTTCTGCAAAAGCCTGATGAGGGGAATGACCTGACTCAGGCTGGCAGTGTCTGAACTGACTTCACGTGTGGCAAGTTCAAAGGGCATCAGAACCTTGCACAACGTTGAAATCATTCTCCACTGCGCTTGAGACAGGTGCATTCCACCTACTATATCGTGCTCAATTGTATAGGCTTGAATGGCCTTTTGCTGCTCCTCCAACCTCTGAAGCATATAGAGGGTTGAATTCCACCTCGTTACCACTTCTTGCTTCAGATGATGGCAGGGCAGGTTCAGTAGTTTTTGGTGGTGCTCCAGTCTTCTGTACGTGGTGCCTGTACGCCGAAAGTGTCCCGCAATTCTTCTGGCCACCGACAGCATCTCTTGCACGCCCCTGTCGTTTTTTAAAAAATTCTGCACCACCAAATTCAAGGTATGTGCAAAACATGGGACGTGCTGGAATTTGCCCATATTTAATGCACACACAATATTGCTGGCGTTGTCCGATGCCACAAATCCACAGGAGAGTCCAATTGGGGTAAGCCATTCCGCGATGATCTTCCTCAGTTGCCGTAAGAGGTTTTCAGCTGTGTGCGTATTCTGGAAAGCGGTGATACAAAGCGTAGCCTGCCTAGGAAAGAGTTGGCGTTTGCGAGATGCTGCTACTGGTGCCGCCGCTGCTGTTCTTGCGGCGGGAGTCCATACTTCTACCCAGTGGGCTGTCACAGTCATATAGTCCTGCCCCTGCCCTGCTCAACTTGTCCACATGTCCGTGGTTAAGTGGACATTGGGTACAACTGCATTTTTTAGGACACTGGTGAGTCTTTTTCTGACGTCCGTGTACATTCTCGGTATCGCCTGCCTAGAGAAGTGGAACCTAGATGGTATTTGGTAACGGGGGCACACTGTCTAGTTCCCTGTGAACTAACGGCGGATACCGGACGCACGTCTAACACCAACATAGTTGTCAAGGCCTCAGTTATCCGCTTTGCAGCAGGATGACTGCTGTGATATTTCATCTTCCTCGCAAAGGACTGTTGAACAGTCAATTGCTTACTGGAAGTAGTACAAGTGGGCTTACGACTTCCCCTCTGGGATGACCATCGACTCCCAGCAGCAACAACAGCAGCGCCAGCAGCAGTAGGCGTTACACGCAAGGATGCATCGGAGGAATCCCAGGCAGGAGAGGACTCGTCAGAATTGCCAGTGACATGGCCTGCAGGACTATTGGCATTCCTGGGGAAGGAGGAAATTGACACTGAGGGAGTTGGTGGGGTGGTTTGCGTGAGCTTGGTTATAAGAGGAAGGGATTTACTGGTCAGTGGACTGCTTCCGCTGTCACCCAAAGTTTTTGAACTTGTCACTGACTTATTATGAATGCGCTGCAGGTGACGTATAAGGGAGGATGTTCCGAGGTGGTTAACGTCCTTACCCCTACTTATTACAGCTTGACAAAGGGAACACACGGCTTGACACCTGTTGTCCGCATTTCTGGTGAAATACCTCCACACCGAAGAGCTGATTTTTTTGGTATTTTCACCTGGCATGTCAACGGCCATATTCCTCCCACGGACAACAGGTGTCTCCCCGGGTGCCTGACTTAAACAAACCACCTCACCATCAGAATCCTCCTGGTCAATTTCCTCCCCAGCGCCAGCAACACCCATATCCTCCTCATCCTGGTGTACTTCAACACTGACATCTTCAATCTGACTATCAGGAATTGGACTGCGGGTGCTCCTTCCAGCACTTGCAGGGGGCGTGCAAATGGTGGAAGGCGCATGCTCTTCACGTCCAGTGTTGGGAAGGTCAGGCATCGCAACCGACACAATTGGACTCTCCTTGTGGATTTGGGATTTCGAAGAATGCACAGTTCTTTGCTGTGCTGCTTTTGCCAGCTTGAGTCTTTTCATTTTTCTAGCGAGAGGCTGAGTGCTTACATCCTCATGTGAAGCTGAACCACTAGCCATGAACATAGGCCAGGGCCTCAGCCGTTCCTTGCCACTCCGTGTCGTAAATGGCATATTGGCAAGTTTACGCTTCTCCTCCGACAATTTTATTTTAGGTTTTGGAGTCCTTTTTTTTCTGATATTTGGTGTTTTGGATTTGACATGCTCTGTACTATGACATTGGGCATCGGCCTTGGAAGACGACGTTGCTGGCATTTCATCGTCTCGGCCATGACTAGTGGCAGCAGCTTCAGCACGAGGTGGAAGTGGATCTTGATCTTTCCCTAATTTTGGAACCTCAACATTTTTGTTCTCCATATTTTAATAGGCACAACTAAAAGGCACCTCAGGTAAACAATGGAGATGGATACTAGTATACAATTATGGACTGCCTGCCGAGTGCAGACACAGAGGTAGCCACAGCCGTTAACTACCGTACTGTACTGTGTCTGCTGCTAATATAGACTGGTTGATAAAGAGATGTCTATGTAACTATGTATGTATAAAGAAGAAAGAAAAAAAAACCACGGTTAGGTGGTATACAATTATGGACGGACTGCCTGCCGAGTGCAGACACAGAGGTAGCCACAGCCGTGAACTACCGTACTGTACTGTGTCTGCTGCTAATATAGACTGGTTGATAAAGAGATGTCTATGTAACTATGTATGTATAAAGAAGAAAGAAAAAAAAACCACGGTTAGGTGGTATACAATTATGGACGGACTGCCTGCCGAGTGCAGACACAGAGGTAGCCACAGCCGTGAACTACCGTACTGTACTGTGTCTGCTGCTAATATAGACTGGTTGATAAAGAGATGTCGTAGTAGTATGTATGTATAAAGAAGAAAAAAAAACCACGGTTAGGTGGTATACAATTATGGACGGACTGCCTGCCGAGTGCAGACACAGAGGTAGCCACAGCCGTGAACTACCGTACTGTGTCTGCTGCGACTGGATGATAAATGATATAAAAAATATATATATATCACTACTGCAGCCGGACAGGTATATATTATATATTATATAATGACGGACCTGCTGGACACTGTCTGTCAGCAGAATGAGTTTTATTTTTATAGAATAAAAAAAACAACAACACACAAGTGAAGTCACACGACGAGTGTTTAACTTTTTCAGGCAATCACAATATAAGTATACTACTCACTATACTGGTGGTCAGTGTGGTCAGGTCACTGGTCAGTCACACTGGCAGTGGCACTCCTGCAGCAAAAGTGTGCACTGTATAATTTTAATATAATATTATGTACTCCTGGCTCCTGCTATAACCTATAACTGGCACTGCAGTGCTCCCCAGTCTCCCCCACAATTATAAGCTGTGTGAGCTGAGCAGTCAGACAGATATATAATATATATAGATGATGCAGCACACTGGGCTGAGCCTGAGCAGTGCACACAGATATGGTATGTGACTGAGTCACTGTGTGTATCGCTTTTTTCAGGCAGAGAACGGATATATTAAATAAACTGCACTGTCTGGTGGTCACTCACTATATAATATTATGTACTCCTGGCTCCTGCTATAACCTATAACTGGCACTGCAGTGCTCCCCAGTCTCCCCCACAATTATAAGCTGTGTGAGCTGAGCAGTCAGACAGATATATAATATATATAGATGATGCAGCACACTGGGCTGAGCCTGAGCAGTGCACACAGATATGGTATGTGACTGAGTCACTGTGTGTATCGCTTTTTTCAGGCAGAGAACGGATATATTAAATAAACTGCACTGTCTGGTGGTCACTCACTATATAATATTATGTACTCCTGGCTCCTGCTATAACCTATAACTGGCACTGCAGTGCTCCCCAGTCTCCCCCACAATTATAAGCTGTGTGAGCTGAGCAGTCAGACAGATATAATATATATATAGATGATGCAGCACACTGGGCTGAGCCTGAGCAGTGCACACAGATATGGTATGTGACTGAGTCACTGTGTGTATCGCTTTTTTCAGGCAGAGAACGGATATATTAAATAAACTGCACTGTCTGGTGGTCACTCACTAGTAAACTCTCTGCACTCTCTACACTTCTACAGTACTCCTCCTAGTCCTAAGCTCCAGTAAATCTCTCTCTCTTATAATCTAAATGGAGAGGACGCCAGCCACGTCCTCTCCCTATCAATCTCAATGCACGTGTGAAAATGGCGGCGACGCGCGGCTCCTTATATAGAATCCGAGTCTCGCGATAGAATCCGAGCCTCGCGAGAATCCGACAGCGTCATGATGACGTTCGGGCGCGCTCGGGTTAACCGAGCAAGGCGGGAAGATCCGAGTCGCTCGGATCCGTGTAAAAAAAGCTGAAGTTCGGGCGGGTTCGGATTCCGAGGAACCGAACCCGCTCATCTCTACCAGATACCCCTCTAGACGCGGGGCATAAAGCAGCCAGTGACAAACAGCAGCTGCAGAACACCTCACACCACTGTCTGGCAGCATATTAAATATTTTTAAATAGAGGACTGGCCGCTAAAGCAGCAGGACAGGACTTCAGATGAAGCAGGGAGCATGAGATTGAGACAACGCTGCGCACGGTCCAGTGGGCAGAGCTTCGGCTGATGGGGTGCTCAGTAACGTTGGACCAGGGGGCGGAGCTTAACATGGCCCAGGGGTGGAGCTTCAGGTGAAATGGAAATCGAGTGGAAGAACCAGGGGGTGGAGCTTAAGGTCCAGGTACACAGCTTTGGATTCTATGTGAGAGCAGAGGAACTGTAATTCAGGAACAGCTGCAGAAGGACTAAGGGGGCGGGGCTTATCGCGACCTGGGGGCGGAGCTTATCACGGACCTGCGGTGGAGCTTGCCTTGGGGAGACACGGAGGGTGAGTGGTTGGTTGTGCACTGTGTGCAGGGCTGCTAGTGGCTTGGAGGGGATGGGCAAAGCTTTGGACTGGACTGGGGAAATGCTGTTTGTGATGACAGGAGAAAAGTAGTTTTTTCTCTTGTCAACACTATCTGCGTTGCAGGAGATCCTGGGGTCTTATTTTCAGTGGGGGCCTGGAGCTGCACCTCAATCCACCCCATTTTTAATCCGGCCCTGCTCACACCTCACATTATTGTTTTTAGGCCAAAAGGTTGCACCGAGGTGGCTGTATGACTAAGATAAGTGACACAAGTGTGTGGCACAAACACCTGGCCCACCTAGGAGTGGCACTGTAGTGGCAGACAGGATGGCACTTAAAAAAACTAGGCCCCAAACAGCACATCATTAAAAGAAGTAAAAGAGGTGCAATGAGGTAGCTGTATGACTACGCTAAGCGACACAAGTGTGCGGCACAAACACCTGGCTTATCTAGGAGTGGCACTGCAGTTGCAGACAGGATGGCACTTAAAATAACTAGGCCCCAAACAGCACATCATGCAAAGAAGTAAAAGAGGTGCAATGAGGTAGCTGTATGACTAAGCTAAGCGACAAAAGTGTGCAGGACAAACACCTGGCCCATCTAGGAGTGACACTGCAGTTGCAGACAGGATGGCACTTAAAAAAACTAGGCCCCAAACAGCACATCATGAAAAGAAGTAAAGAGGTGCAATGAGGTAGCTGTATGACTACGCTAAGCGACACAAGTGTGCGGCACAAACACCTGGCTTATCTAGGAGTGGCACTGCAGTTGCAGACAGGATGGCACTTAAAATAACTAGTCCCAAAACAGCACATCATGCAAAGACGTAAAAGAGGTGCAATGAGGTAGCTGTATGACTAAGCTATGTGACACAAGTGTGCAGGACAAACACCTGGCCCATCTAGGAGTGACACTGCAGTCCCACTGCACTAATGGCGGATACCGGATGCATGACTAACACCAGCATAGTTGTTATGGTCTCAGTAATCCGCTTTGCAACAGGGTGACTGCTGTCATATTTCATCTTCCTCGCAAAGGACTGTTGGACAGTCAATTGCTTAGTTGAAGTAGTACACGTGGTCTTCTGACTTCCACTCTGAGATGACGATCGACTCCCAGCAGCAACAACAGCAGCGGTGGCAACAGCAGTAGGAGTAAGTGGTTCTTGATCTCTCCCTATTTTATCCACCAAATGTTTGTTCTCCATTATTTTTATTTAGTTATATAACAAAATGCAGCACAGGAAAGCGTACCTCTACACCACACAGGGCAAACCCTGTAAAAATGATTTGGATTAAATATTAATAACCCCTTTATTTGGAGTAAATAATATACAGCACAGGACAGCACCAATGGACCGGACTTATATGGCAGTACCACTGGACTTAGACGGCAGTATCACTGGATTTATACGGCAATACCACTGTACTTATACGGCAGTACCACTTGACTGGATTTATACAGCAGTATCACTGGACTTATACGGCAGTACCACTGGATTTATACAGCAGTACCACTGGAATTATACGGCAGTATCATTGGAATTATACGGCAGTACCACTGGACTGGATTTATACGGCAGTATCACTGGAATTATACGACATTAACACTGGATTTATACAGCAGTACCACTGGACTGGATTTATATTACAGTATCACTGGAATTATCTGGCAGTATCACTGGAATTAAACTGCAGTACCACTGGATTTATACGCCAGTACCACTGGATTAATACGGCTGTACCACTGGACATATACAGCAGTATCACTGGAATTATATGTCAGTAATACTGGACATATACGTCAGTATCACTGGATTTATATGGCAGTACCACTGGACATATATGGCAGTTTCATTGGATTTATACGGCAGTACCACTGGACATATACGACAGTATACCTGGGCTTATATGGTAGAATCACTGGACTGGATTTATACGGCAGTACCACTGGACATTTACGTCCCTATCACTGGACATATACAGCAGTATGACTGGACTGGATTTATATGCCATAACCACTGGATTTATATGCAAGTAGCACTGGACATATACGGCAGTATCACTGGAATCATATGGCAGTACCACTGGACATATATGGCAGTATCACTGGACATATATGTCAGTATCACTGGAATTATCTAGCAGTGCCACTGGACATATACGGCAGTATCACTGGACATATACGGCAGTATCACTGGACATATACGGCAGTATCACTGGAAATATATACGGCAGTATCACTGGACATATACGGCAGTATCACTGGACATATACGGCAGTACCACTGGACTAGATTTATACAGCAGTATCACTGAACATATACGGCAGTACCACTGGACTTATACAGCAGCACAGGGAAACCACCACTTGACTGATGCAGGACAACACAGCATCACTGAAATGGACTGGATTTATACAGCAGCACTGGACATATGGCAGCAGAGGACACCACAACAGTGACTGGACTTATGTAGCACAACACACCACCGCTGGACTGATGCAGCACAATCTAGAACCACTGGACTGGACTTATACAGCAGCACTGGACATATGGCAGCAGAGGACACCACCACTGTGACTGGACTGATGCAGCACAAGACACTACCACTGTTCTGATGCAGGACAACACAGAAACACTGCACTGGACTTATACAGCTACACTGGACATATGGCAGCAGAGGACACCACCACTGTTACTGGACTAATGCAGTATGAGACACTACACTGGACTGAGCAGCACAAGACAGCACTGGAATCGCCACCCCACTTTCCCTCCCGCACAGACACTGAGGACGGATACACAACCTCTCGTTACACTCTCCGGGACTGGAGTGAAAATGGCGGTGACGCGCGGATCCTTATATGGAATCCAAAACCCGCGAGAATCCGACGTTTTGCCTCGTTCTGGTTTCCGAGTCAGGCGGGAAAACCCACGCCGGGCTGCTCGGATCCAGGCTCGGGTAGTGAAGTTCAGGGGGTTTCGGTTTTCAGGGAACTGAACCCGCTCATCTCTAATTATTATGAACAAAATATGTGCCCTTGAATTCAAAAGTCTAAGATCTGGGCATTTTGAAACACTTGCTGTTGCCTTGCTGTTAACAACAAGAAAGTCTTTGAGAAATGAATGCATAAATCTTAAGTCATTCAAATCCCAGTAAACAATATCAGTATTAAAACATTCTATATACAGAATTGCATAGTACTGTAGTTGTGCAATGATCACTTCTTGGGGACTTCTTAAAGCAGAACAGGGATCACAAGTTTTAGAATATGCATGGTATATGCTGGTTATTGAAATTTTGTGCTGAATATATTGGTAAGCATGGATGTTGCTAAGTATAATGTATTGCTACAGAGTATCTAAAGATTATTGTTTACAATACATCATCTTCAAGCAGCTTTGAGAAATAAACTGCATACAGTCAGTTTTTAAAACGTAACCAAGACTAAACCAATGGCTATGATGAAGGTTGAGAAACAAAGTATTTGGACAACCAAAGAGAAGACTGAATCATCAAATTATACCTTGTCTTGGAAGCCTACTATCAACTCTAGTGAACTCATTCCTATTATGGGTTGCACTCGATATGCCGGCTGGCAGGATCCTGGCGCTCAGTATACCGGCGCTGTGATCCCGATACCGACAACTATTCTCCCTCTTGGGGTGTCCAAAACATCCTTGGAGGGAGAAAAACAGTGTGGTACAACCGTGCCTGCAGCGTGGCGAGCCCACAAAGGGGCTCTTTTGCACTCGCCTCGCTGCCGGCATTCCGGCGGTCGGGATCCCAGTGCCGGTATGCTGGGCTCTGGGATCCCGACAGCCGGCCAATCATAGTACACTCCCTATTCTGGCTGTGTAATTTGTGCCCTCTAGTGAATGCATTCCTACTCTGTATAATTATGCCCAGTAAATGGCATTCGTGAACACTTCAATCTTTAACACATACGGGTCTATTCATGAAAAAAAATTAATTAATTGTTACTTAACTTATTACTATACAATGCATCATACAACAGCGGTTCAACCAGACTCACATCCTGCCCCCAGATTTGCACAGCCACACCATTTCCACCTTCATCTCTCAGGCACACCATCTCCCCCCTGCATCATTACTCAGCACACCACCAACTAACCCTGCGTTATCACTCAGCACACCATCACCTACCCCTGCGTCATCACTCAGCACACCATCATTTACCCCTGCATCATCACTCAGCACACCACCACCTAACCCTGCATTATCACTCAGCACACCATCACCTACCCCTGCGTCATCACTCAGCACACCATCATTTACCCCTGCATCATCACTCAGCACACCACCACCTAACCCTGCGTTATCACTCAGCACACCATCACCTACCCCTGCGTCATCACTCAGAACACCATCATTTACCCCTGCATCATCACTCAGCACACCATCACCTACCCCCTGCATCATCACTCAGCTCACCATCTCCTACCCCCTGTGTCATCACTCAGCACACCATCACCTACCTCTGCGTCAACACTCAGCACACCATCCCCTACCCCCTGCGTCATCACTTAGCACACCATCACCTACTCCCTGCGTCATCACTCAGCACATCATCTCCTACCCCCTGCATCATCACTCAGCACATCATCTCCTACCCCCTGCATCATCACTCAGCACACCATCACCTACCCCTCTATCATCACTCAGCTCACCATCACCTACCCGCTGCATTGTCTCTCAGCACATCATCCCCTCCCTATGCATATATAGATATCTATACACCTATCTATCTATCTATCTATCTATCTATCTATCTATCTATCTATCTATCTATCTATCTATCGTTCCACACAAACAAACAGAGGCACTCTGAGACTTGAAGTCAAAAAGTTATATTAAAGCAGACAGTGACATATCCAACACTTTGGGCCACAGCCGTCCCTTTGTCGTGGTGTATACACCAAAATCATTGACTATGTCACTGTATGCTTTAACATAACTTTTTGACAATTTTCGCTCAGAAATGTGATGGTCCACAAATGGCCCATTCACCTTCACGTGCTGCTTCACGGAGACATGGCAACTCCCTATTTTCACAGGGCCACATCCTCTCACCTCGCACATTAGTGCCCTCTGACATTTTATTCTGGATCCCCCAAGCAGTGCTGTAACTAGACATTTTAGCGCTGTGTGCAAGAAACGGCCTTAACGTAAAACGGCGGCAATGTGCGCCGTAGGCGCGTGCAAAAAATATAGGGGTATGGCTTCACCGGAAATGGGTGTGGCCACCAAAAAATAGCAATTCATATAATGGTGCACAGTAGTCTCCATTATTCAAATTAGGCCGCACAGTAGCGCCACTTCACCAGATAGAGCCCTTTTTACACATTACGGCAGGATAGGTCCCCCTTTTACACATTATGGCAGGCAGAGTCCCCCTTTCACACAGTACGGCAGGCAGATTCCCCCTTACACCCTCCCCCACCCTTAGAGTGTAGTGAAGTGTACTGTGGTGTAGTGTAGTTTACTGTAGTGAAGTGTAGTGTAATATACTGTAGTGTAGTGAAGTGTAGTGTAATATAGTGTAGCGAAGTGTAGTGTAATATAGTGCAGTGTAGTATAGTGTAGTGTAGTGTTTGTGTAGGCACTTACATGCTGTTACCGGCTCCTGACTGCTCCTGTCCACTTCACAGGCAGAGAACTCAGCCGCAGCGCTGCCGGGACCTCAGCAGCAGAGGCGGCTTAAGCTGGACACAGGCAGGCGGGCAGCGGCGGCGGCATCACCGGGACACGGGCGGGCGGGTGGTGGCTTCAGCAGCAGGACACAGACGTGTGGGCGGCCGTGGCTTCAGCCGAATGCAGGCCGCGGCGCCGTCAGCGGGACGCAGGCGGCGCCAACTAAAACAGTGAATCTGTGGCCGTGAGGGTGTGATGCTCGATGGTGCGCCCTCAGTGCATTTGCACTATTATTATATGACCCAGCAAAGCAGCAATCTTTACAGGAGCGTAGTATGGCCTCAGGACAGAGCCCAGAGGCAGTAAGACAGCACGGACGAGTGGGAGGACAGCAGCTTCCCCTCTGTGATGAGTCAGCACGGCCGGGCAGGCTTGGGTGGCCAGTATGGTATTGCCACAGCCCGTAGGACAGAGGCATCCAGACAGCATGGGTGGATGGGAGGACAGCACAGCAACTTCTCCTCACTCATCTCAGAATGCACAGCCGAGTGGGCTTGGATGGGCATGAGTGCGGCGTGAAGTCATCACACATACAATATTATTTAATTGGCTTTTTTAAACTTGGAGAGGTGGAGTTATAACATGGCTATTGTCCTCCCAGTCAGTAAATGCATTCCTGACTGGGTGAACACTAATTAAATTTATAAATCGGTGTTTCAGGTTAATGGGTGTTCCGGTGCACCCCCGTTTTGCCTATGGTCATGGGTTTGATTCCCACTATGGCCCTAACTGTGTGAAGTTTATATATTCTCCCTGTGCTTGCGTGGGTTTTCCTCTGTGTCCTCCAGTTTCCTCCCACAATCCAAAAATATGTATGTGGGTACATATGGTAGGGAATATATATTATAAGCTCCACAGGGGCAGGGACTGATGTGAATGGCCAAATATTCCCTTTAAAGCGCTGCAAAATATGTTTCTCACTATATAAATAACTGGTAATAAATACTTGTTTGCTTGTTTTTGCACTACACATACTCTATAGCAGAATGCACACATCTATGGGTTATTCAGAGTTGTACGCAACTCAATGACATCTTCATTTGTGGCTGAAGGGACATAGGGGGTCAGCTGCGGGAGCTACAGCTGCGCTGGCCGGGAGCTACTCTTGAAGTGCAAAGGCATCGCTGCTGTGCGATGCCTTTGCACTTCTGCGAGGGAGTGCCGGACTGACATGCGGGCCGGGCTAGCCCTGTGCTGGGCGTCCCCCCGCATGTCAGGGAAGAAGATCGTAGCTGTGCTAAATTTAGCACAGCTACGATCAACTCGGAATGACCCCATAATTGGGTGGTTACAGGTTGTTCATATGTAGGCTAACTTTAGTGAGGTTATGTTGGATTGTACAAATGTAGGAATCCATCAGTTTCCAGCTGGACCTTTTGCACACTGAAAATGAAGACTATGGGGTAAATTTACTAAGGTGGGAGGTTTTTTTTAGAACTGGTGATGTTAATCATAGCAACCAATAAGATTCTACTTAACATTTATCTAGCTGCTCTTGGAAGATAATAGAATCTGATTGGATGCTATGGGTAACATCACCAGTTCTAAAAAAAACCTCCCTCCTTAGTAAATTTACCTCTATGACACTACACGTATGGGTAGGGGCAGCGTGATTGCATAGAATGTGTTCATATTGCAAATTCACATTTTTCTCCATACACACAATGTGAGTGTATGGCAAACTTGAGTGTATATCTGAATCAACACCAAAGTGTCTTTACTACAACAGAACAAAAGAATCATCAAGAAATCAACATTTTCTCTAATGCTTCTTTGCATGCCAGCGTTTCTCTCACACACTTCTCTGCCCACTAGCTTAACTCTCACGAAGGGGGGGATGTACTAAGCCTTGGAGAGTAATAAAGTGGAGACAGACAAACTACCAACCAACCAACCAACCACTACTGTAACTGTCATTTTGAAAGCACAACCTGTAACATGGCAGAGAGAAGCTGATTGGCCAGTACTTTATGTCTTGCCATTTTATCACTCTGCAGGACTTACATTTCCCCTCATAACATTTCTCCCACAAGCTTTTTTTTAAAGTTTATTATTGAGGCATTGCAAACAGTGTATCATTCAGCAATGCAAAGCAAACATTAGTAACAAATAAGAAACAAATGTGTGATACAGTACAATTGTAACGAATATGGCCAAACATAGACCAAGAGGACATGCTGTTCGGTACAAGAATATATCATATGGTCACAGAGAAACCGTGGAAAGAGTTAAGATACAGTATGTCCCAAGAACGTTTCTATTGCACACCATCTTTTCTTTCACATGCCTCCTTCCAAGTTTTTTCTCACTTTCCCAGCACTGCCTGATAGCTACAACATATGCCCCTTTGCGCATCAGCTTTTCTCTCCCATACCCCTTTGCCCCACAGCTTTTTCCTCCCATACCACTCTGACTACCAGCTTTTGTCTTGTGTGCCCCTCTGCCCACCAGCTTTACTTTACATGTCTTTCTACTCACCAGCTTTTCCTTACATGCCCCTCTGTTTAAAAGAATTGCATCATGAGCAACAGGTTTTCTTCTGCCCATTAGATTTTCACTAACATTCCACTCCTGCCCATCATCTCTGTCCTTGCATGCCATCACCTAGGGCCAGATCACCCATTATCCAACCAAGACACCTACCTAGGGATAGGCTGAACATGGAGGCCTATCTGTGCCAAGCAGTGGTGCGAGGCCTGAGCCAACTGGCAGATGATCATATACAGATTTTAAAGTATACAGAATATAAAGTGATTATTCTCATACGACACAGATCATTTAAAGCCTTGGTGTACTCTATGTACAGCCAAAATACATTAGGACTTTTTGGCTGTACACACAGAAATTTACTAGAGATTTAAAATAATTTGGAAGGACACTTCAGTGATTTAATCTGCATTTATGGATCACATATTTTATAGGCTATATGTTGTCCTAAAAATGTAACATTTAGCTTTTAAGGGGCCACATCAAGTATCCCAGAAAGGGCACTAACCCATGATGTACCACAATACTGTACTATTTATTAATAAAGCAATCAGATCTACAATAAAGGCTAATAGACTAGATAATAAAGCAACTGCCCCTTAAAAACTAAATATTGAATTTTTAGGAGCCCACAGGTACCAGATGAGGAGCTATGTCTATATATTTTCTCTAACGTCCTAGTGGATGCTGGGGACTCCGTAAGGACCATGGGGAATAGACGGGCTCCGCAGGAGACAGGGCACTCTAAGAAAGAATTAGGACTACTGGTGTGCACTGGCTCCTCCCTCTATGCCCCTCCTCCAGACCTCAGTTAGAATCTGTGCCCGGACGGAGCTGGGTGCATTTTAGTGAGCTCTCCTGAGTTTGCTAATAAGAAAGTATTTTGTTAGGTTTTTTATTTTCAGAGAGATCTGCTGGCAACAGACTCTCTGCTACGTGGGACTGAGGGGAGAGAAGCAAACCTACTAACTGCGGATAGGTTGCGCTTCTTAGGCTACTGGACACCATTAGCTCCTGAGGGATCGAACGCAGGAACTCACCCTTGGTCGTCCGTTCCCGGAGCCGCGCCGCCGTCCCCCTCGCAGAGCCAGAAGACAGAAGCCGGCGAGTGAAGCAAGAAGACATCAAAATCGGCGGCAGAAGACTCCTGTCTTCATATGAGGTAGCGCACAGCACTGCAGCTGTGCGCCATTGCTCCCACACTAACCCACACACTTCGGTCACTGTAGGGTGCAGGGCGCAGGGGGGGGGGGGGGGGCCCTGGGCAGCAATTGAGTACCTCCTGGCAAAATAGAGCATATATACAGCTGGGCACTGTACATATGCATGAGCCCCCGCCATTATTTTAGACAAAATCGTGGGACAGAAGCCCGCCGCTGAGGGGGCGGGGCTTCTTCCTCAGCACTCACCAGCACCATTTTCTCTCCACAGCTCCGCTGAGAGGAAGCTCCCCAGGCTCTCCCCTGCAGAAGCACGATAGAAGAGGGTGAAAAAGAGAGGGGGGGCACATAAATTTGGCGTAAAAACAATGTATACAGCAGCTACTGGGTTAACACTACGTTACTGTGTGATTCCTGGGTAATTTAGCGCTGGGGTGTGTGCTGGCATACTCTCTCTCTGTCTCTCCAAAGGGCCTTGTGGGGGAACTGTCTTCAAATAGAGCATCCCCTGTGTGTGTGGTGTGTCGGTACGTGTGTGTCGACATGTCGGAGGTAAAAGGCTCCCCTAAGGAGGAGATGGAGCTAATATGTGTGTGAGAGGGTGTCTCCGTCGACAACGCCGACACCTGTTTGGATATGTGTAAGTGCTAAGGTGAATTTATTGCACAAAAGATAGAGAACAGACAGGAAATCTACACATGTCTGTCCCTATGGCGCAGAGACCTTCAGAGTCTCACAATGCTCACTATCCAAAATAATAGACACTGATATCGACACAGAGTTTGACTCCTGTGTCGACTACGATAATGCAAAGTTACAGCCAAAGTGGCAGAAAAGTATTCAATATATATGATTATTGTAATAAAGATGATTTGCATATCACTGATGACTCATCTATCCCTGACACAAGGGTACACATTTTAAGGGGAAGAAAGCTGAGGTAAATTTCCCTCCTCTCATGAGGAAGAAGAGCGGGAATCTCCAGACAAGAGACTGCAGCTTCCCACAAAGAATTCTCAGGCAGTATCCTTTCCCCACTAGGGCCAGGATGTGATGGGAATCTTCCCCTAGGGTGTCACGTTTGCCCAAAGGGTAGCCCTAGCTATTCTCAGGGATCCTGCAGATAGCGTGCACATTTTGATACACTGCTCAGACCGGCGATTGTGTCGGCATGGGTTTATAGCGCTGTGGCGGCGTGGACAGGTACCTTATCAGCAGAAATTGAGACCCTAGTATGTATGTATATATATATATATATATATTGATAAAGCTGATTATTTACCGTAGAACACAAGCTATTTACTAATATCGTGAAGCCGTAATGGCCGCTGTCCCTCGTGCACGTGCTACGCACTTCGTACGCTATTTGCGTACAAAGACCTCGCACGTGGTATGCAAGTTACGTACACACGCTGCGCTGTGAGTACGGAATACACACAGCGAGCGTACACACCGATAATAACCTTTTAAACCTTACACAGAGTATGCTTATACTGTACTTCTTAGTGTTGAGATACTGCAATGATATAATACTGTTTAACCTTGGTCTGTAAGCTAGCTGTTTGAGCGATTGAGATGCTCAGCAACCCTTAATAACAAATGGTGAAACACACTCCTTGCTAAGGTTCCAACACCTTTACTAACAATATTTAGCTAAGTAAAAAGGGAAAACAGTTAACAGTTCATACACTACAGGCTAACATTAATATCTAACAGAATAACTAAACAAAAATATACACAACAGCGAACGATCGCGAACACAAATACATAGACTAAGAATGAATGGCTAACATTAAAACGGGTAACAAAGTGGCCACAGAGAAACATACCATACGGGGAACACTCGCTAGCGCAACCGGATCCAGTCCTCCAATTATCAGAGATAAATGTTGATGAGAGAGAGTACTGGCCGGTCTGGGGACAGTGACCCTTATATACACAACATACAGTGTACTACAAAGGGCCCTACAATCTTATTGATTATTGGACACAGGAATGTCTCTCCGCATTATAACAAAAGGTCATAGGTTAGTTTGAACAGGTGGGCCGTGACTATATCAAACTGCTCAGGTGGGAGGGAATCTCAGAATTCCCGCCGCACGGATAATGAACCGCAAATATAGTAAATGTCCAGAAACTACTAATAGACATAACTATACGCAGGAGCGATTAATCTTTACCTAACCAGCACCGGATTGTTCCTAATAAAATGTTCTTTAGTTAGGTACCAAACACCACTGCTCAAACCCTGTCTGACCCTTCGTATCATGCAAAGAGGAATTCCTCTGTCCAGCGACCAGTTACATTAAACAAACTTACAGTTATTATTAAGGGGAACATTATCTATAAAACATACTATTTGGTTTTATTATTTAACGATTGAGTCGCCCGCTAGACGCACACAAACTCTACCGTAAATGCACATACCACGCGCTCGAGCGCATGGCCGAGGAGGCGCCATCACACAGCTGCGAGTATCCGCACGCACGGGAGAGAATGTGCACGTGCAGTGGGCAAGCGCATGAGGTGAATATATGGCAACGTGTAGCATGATATTTTTCCGACTTTGACAGTCCACCCTTTGGCAGTCATCAATAACTGCCACTTCCTAAAACAGTTAAAAAAAAGAAAAATATATGTCATAATGTAAATACCATTTTATGATTGGGTAAAGGGAGGAGAGGAGCAGGTGGGAAAAAGGTATGACCTAGTGAGATAGTAGAAGCATGTGTGTATGAATCCATGTTTGAGGGGTCATGTATCATCGTGCCGTACGTGTTTTAAATCAAGCTTCGAGGTATTGCGAAGTATACATTTGAATCCTTCTTATCCCGTATTACGGGTCTGTAGATGGGCTGTCAAACTTTACCGAGCTCTTTTCGGCTTTTGGTTGCAACAAATGGGGGAGCACATTTAGTTGATGATACATGAATGGGGGGATATGTGAGTGCTGATATCTGTATATATATTCCCTATCGACTATGTGTGTCATTACCTGAAGGTTGTAGAGGTGAAGATAAGAAGCAATTATTATAAATGCAGTCGTAAACTATGTGAGTTTAATATGCATTTGCTGATTGAGGTCTTGTCTGAAGTCTTGTCTTGATGTACATGTTGTCTGATGTCTCTCTGTGCTTTTGCTATAAATAACGAGCAAAAGTTGTTCCATTGTCCATAAAGTTACAGTCTCTAAAGTATTGGGCTATCGTAAAAGTTAAAGTCACTAGGGAAATTGGGGGCTTGTAGCATAGTTCATCAGTGGTCTGTATAAAAGAGGTTGTCAAATTCTTCTTCCAAGCGGATGTCTTTGTACCTTTGAGGAAAACAAAGGAGAAACGGGTGAAAGAAATGGACCGTGGAATCACATTTTCATCACAACATTGTCTCTAGCGTTGGGTCATAAATCAAATTAGTTGTTGTTATTACAGTGTCCTCGCTCCTTAAACTCATCACCCTGGTATTACTTTTACTCTTCGTTAAAACCCGAACGCATCTAAATATCAGGCCAACCAATATGACGACTCCCAGAATACACAAAAGAAATTTCCCTACATCCATAATAATACCTTGGGCCCATTCTCCTAAACCCGAGAACCAATTTCGTGGGTTCAACCATGACACCCAACTGGTCAGCTCATTACCCACAGCAGCGAGTGTGAGATTGTGTTTCCTTCAAAACTCCCACTTTAATTGTAGAATGTCATCCATCTTTTGGTCTATGACCTCGGCTGGGTCCTCCGTGCTGTTTGTGATGTACGTGCAGCACTTTATTCCATATTGAGTTGCCAGGGTAACACAATACCCGCCTGTCACAGCTGTGAGGTAATTAAGAATCATCCTATGCTGAACCAGTTCTGTTTTGTAGGCTTGTAACTCTTTCCCAGTGTACCTGAATGTGTCGTCATACATTTCGGTGATATTGTCTAATAAATTTGCAAGCGCAGATATATATCTATAATTTATCACTCCTCTGGCGGTACGAGTGATATCTAACGCGAGTAGGAATTGAATCCCGGTGGATTCATGGATCAGATCAGAGGCTGGATGCTCTGTCCTCTCTAACAGGTGCCGTTTAACGACGTGCTCGTAATGAGTGTGAGTATAAGGAGCTTGGGCACCGCGGTGAATATCTTTCATTTTGTTATGGGTTACAGTCATTACTTCAGGCAGTACTTTTCCAATATAACACAATCCCTCTGAGTTTGGGGCAAGCCACTTATACGCCTTCCTCCCGCATATGAAATATGCATCATCGGGGAGAACATATGGGACGGAGTATGACATTATCATGTTACAAATTTTCCATGTGAAATCTCCTAACCCTAACTCTCCCATCTGCCTAGTACACGTATCTGTTTGTACGATATGTGCACAGTATCCTGGTGATACTTCTCCAACTCGCATGGTCCTACTTCCTAGAGTGTACCTATACCGGAAAAATCTTCCATGGTCGGCTATCTGGCGTATAAGTTCTGTGTCTATGGGCATTCTGTCGGCTCTGTATGAAAAGGTCATGGTTTGATTACTCCATGATACTTCCCAATTTCCCGGCTTCCGGGGATAGGAAATGTTAAAGCACACTAAGGACCTATCCACATGATATTGGTGGAGCTTCAAACTAGGAGGACTAGAGATATTAAACCTCTTGTCCACCGGCCTACCACCACTTAGCTCAAGTACCTCTCCTACAGTTAAAGGGAATGGCACTAGTCCTGATTTGCTATGACCTTGAGGTACTTGAGAGCATACCCAACAGTCTGTCTGGTTTAACACTTTACCCACTAAGGAGTGATAGTCACTCAATGGATGCCGGTCCATGTGGACATTAAAACTGGACTGACATTTCTTGATGCACCCATCCTCAACTATATTGTCACAATGCCTACAGATGCAGTTCTCTTCAGCTAACAATCCTTCACAATTTCTTCTATTGTCAATGCTACCAGATCGTTTTCTGATACTCGCCTTTACTCAGAGATTATGTTGTTCTTGGGAAACTACGCCTCCATCCTGGTCATCAGAACCCATTCCAGATCCTTTCTCGACCTCCAAGGTACTCTCACCGAAACAGACTGCTCTGGTCAACATCATGGTCAACAGGAAAATCCGAATCACAGTCTCTTGGGGCAAGTCCATCTTAGAGGAGTAAAAGGAGAAAAAATAAGAAGGGGGAAAGGAAATAGGAGGGAGGTGGGAACTGGAGAAAATAACAAATGGGAAAAAGAAATCTGGCTCGACAAGCTTCCGGTCTTATTATTCTCAGCGCTCAGGTGTCGTCTCAATCCTCCCTGAACAGACACTCTAGTGATACAACCTCTACCGTCTGTTCTTTACCACGGGACCTCTCTTGGTCAGTGACCTTTTTACAATGAGACGAATGGACCCAAGTCTCTCTCTCGGCAACCTTCAATGCTGTTGTGCTGGTCAATAAGACTTGATATGGTCCTTCCCATCTGTCAATAAGGCAACCTGAGCGTAGAAAATTCCGTATCATTACATAATCCCCATGTTCAATGTCATGACAATTACGGTCTGGCAAATCAGGAATCATCAACTTTAGATTATCATTCTGATTCCTCAATTGCTTACTCATCTTAACCAAGTACTTTACGGTTACTTCATTGTTACATTTCAAATCATCCTGGGGGTTAATCATAACATGAGGTTGTCGACCAAACAAAATTTCAAAAGGAGACAGATTAAGAGGGGACCTGGGAGTGGTTCTGATGCTGTATAATACGATTGGCAAAGCTTCAGGCCATAACAGTCCTGTTTCAGTCATTACCTTGCTCAATTTATTTTTAATAGTGCTGTTTACTCTTTCCACCTTCGCACTCGCCTGGGGGCGGTACGTAGTGTGCAGCTTACTATTAATTCCCATCAACTTACTCATTGTTTGAAAGACTTCACCTGTAAAATGGGTACCCCTATCACTCTCAATGATTCTGGGGATTTCTAAAAGGTGGCAATTGTATGAAATCAATTTGTATTACCTGAAAAGGGCCATCTGTCGGAGGCATATGGGATGGCTCTGTTGGTATTGCCTTTCCGATATTCTTCATCAAGCAGGTGAGACATGTCATCGCTCTTTTACCCGCATGGGAAGAAAATCCTGGGGCACACCAATAAGCTCTTACCAACTTACACATTCCTTCTTTGCCTAGATGAGTCAGCCCATGTGCCGCTTCCGCTAGACTTGGAAGGTATGCTCTGGGTGCCACTGGCTTACCCTGTCCATCTGTCCAGAGTCCTGAGGACTCCTTGCCATATCCTTTTGACCTCCAAACTGCCTTTTCCTGTGGGGAACACAAATTTTGCATTTCACACAATTTCTGTGTGTTTACAGTATTAAATACCATCAGTTGTGTACTGTCTGTTTGTATGGGGTTACTAGCTACTGATTTAGCAGCTTCATCTTCTCGGCTGTTACCAAGTGATACCGGGACTTGGCTATATGTGTGAGCTTTACACTTGATAACAGCCACTCTGTCGGGTTCCTGTATCGCTGTTAGAAGTCTTTTGATGTGGGCTGCATGTGCTACGGGTGTGCCAGCTGCCGTCATGAAGTTTCTGAGGTGCCATAGGGCCCCGAAATCATGGACTACTCCGAAGGCGTACCTAGAATCTGTGTAAATATTGGCTGATTTGCCCTTAGCCAATTCACATGCTCTGGTTAGGGCAACCAGTTCAGCAACTTGTGCTGAGTGTGGTGGGCCTAGCGGTTCCGCTTCTATGGTACCTTGGTCATCTACGACTGCGTATCCAGTACACAAGTCTCCCGAGTCCGTCTGTCTGTGACAACTACCATCAGTGTAGAAAGTAAAATCTACATCTTCCAGTGGGTTGTCACTGATGTCAGGCTTTGCTGTGAAATTTTGGGTCAAATATTCCATACAATCATGCGTGTTATCCCCTGTATTAAATCCTCCTTCACCATTACTCTCATCCTCCACCCTTTGTGCCTTTCCAGGCACACCTGGGAGATACGTTGCAGGATTTAATGCACTGCATCTCCTTATGGTGATGTTTACGGGGGCCATCAATGCCAATTCCCATCTTGTAAACCGCGCTGATGAGACGTGTCTGGTTTGGGCCGAATTCAGTAAGGCTGACACTGCATGAGGTGTATGAATTGTGAGGTTGTGTCCTAGCACTACATCTTCGCTCTTTGTGACTAGCAATGCTATTGCTGCAACACTTCGCAAGCATGTGGGGAGGGATCGCGCTACCGTATCTAGCTGGGCGCTGTAGTAGGCTACCGGCCTGCTGGCATCACCATGCTTCTGGGTTAAGACACCTGCCGCGCACCCAGCACTCTCTGTTCCGTACAGCTCAAATGGTTTCCCATAGTCTGGCATACCTAATGCTGGTGCCTGCGTTAGGCACTGTTTAAGTCTCTCAAATGCCATCTTGGATTCGTCTGTGTGCGAAATCCGATCAGGTTTGCTTGATGAGACCATCTCCTGCAAAGGTAGGGCCAGTATGGAAAAACCTGGGATCCAGTTACGGCAATACCCACACATTCCCAAAAACATTCTAATCTGTTGCTGGGTTTGTGGCAGGGTCATGTCACGAATTGCTTGAATTCTATCAGCGGTAAGGTTTCTCAGTCCTTGTGTTAAATAGTGTCCCAAATACTTCACACGGGTCTGGCATAATTGTAACTTGTCCTTGGAAACCTTGGGGTATATTTACTAAGGTCCCGATTTTGACCGAGATGCCGTTTTTTCTTCAAAGTGTCTCACCTCGGTAATTTACTAAGCAGAAATCACGGCAGTGATGAGGCCATTCGTATTTTTTTGCAAGTCCAACAAAAAAAATACGAATGAATACACCATCGGTCAAAACGCAGCTGTTTAATTATGAATCTCGGTCATTTACTAAGAAGTGCAAAGCAAAAAAAAAAAAAAAACACTGCCGTGAAAAAATACAACTCGTAAAAAAGTGCTAAAAAAGACAGACCTGCTTTTTTGAGCCGTGATTGGATAGGCATGCACCGATCCATGAGATCCGTGCATGTATATCAGTGGGAAGGGGTGGGAAAGTGTTAATTTTTTGAAAAAAAAATGCGTGGGGTCCCCCCTCCTAAGCATAACCAGCCTCGGGCTCTTTGAGCCGATCCTGGTTGCAGAAATATGGGAAAGAAAATGACAGGGGTTCCCCCATATTTAAGCAACCAGCATCGGGCTCTGCGCCTGGTCCTGGTTCCAAAAATACGGGGGACAATAAGCGTAGGGGTCCCCCGTATTTTTAAAACCAGCACCGGGCTCCACTAGCTGGACAGATAATGCCACAGCCGGGGGTCACTTTAATACAGTGCCCTGCGGCCGTGGCATCAAATATCCAACTAGTCACCCCTGGCCGGGGTACTCTGGGGGAGTGGGGTCCCCTTCAATCAAGGGGTCCCCCCCCCAGCCACCCAAGGGCCAGGGGTGAAGCCCGAGGCTATCCCCCCCATCCAATGGGCTGCGGATGGGGGGCTGATAGCCTTTTTGTAAAAGTGTAAGATATTGTTTTTAGTAGCAGTACTACAAGGCCCAGCAAGCCTCCCCCACATGCTGGTACTTGGAGAACCACAAGTACCAGCATGCGGCAGAAAAACGGGCCCGCTGGTACCTGTAGTACTACTACTAAAAAAATACCCAAAAAAAGACAATACACACACACCTTGAAAGTAAAGTTTTATTACATCCATCCACACAAATATAAATACATACTTACCTTATGTTCACACGCAGGTCGGTCCTCTTGTCCAGTAGAATCCATGGGGTACCTGTTGAATAAATTATACTCACCAGATCCAGGGTACCAGGCTCCTCGGATAATCCTTTTGTAATCCACGTACTTGATTAAAAAAATAAAACGGAGACCCGAGCCACGCACTGAAATGGGACCCATGTTTTCACATGGGTCCCCTTTCCCCGAATGCCAGAAACCCACTCTGACTTCTGTCTAAGTGGGTTTCTTCAGCCAATCAGGGAGCGCCACGTTGTGGCACCCTCCTGATCGGCTGTGTGCTCCTGTACTGACTGACAGGCAGCACGCGGCAGTGTTACAATGTAGCGCCTATGTGCTCCATTGTAACCAATGGTGGGAACTTTCTGCTCAGCGGTTGACCGAAAGTGACCTCACCGCTGAGCAGAAAGTTCCCACCATTGGTTACAATGGAGCGCATAGGCGCTACATTGTAACACTGCCGCGTGCTGCCTGTCAGTCAGTACAGGAGCACACAGCCGATCAGGAGGGTGCCACAACGTGGCGCTCCCTGATTGGCTGTAGAAACCCACTTAGACAGAAGTCAGAGTGGGTTTCTGGCATTCGGGGAAAGGGGACCCATGTGAAAACATGGGTCCCATTTCAGTGCGTGGCTCGGGTCTCCGTTTTATTTTTTTAATCAAGTACGTGGATTACAAAAGGATTATCCGAGGAGCCTGGTACCCTGGATCTTGTGAGTATAATTTATTCAACAGGTACCCCATGGATTCTACTGGACAAGAGGACCGACCTGCGTGTGAACATAAGGTAAGTATGTATGTATGTTTGTGTGGATGGATGTAATAAAACTTTACTTTCAAGGTGTGTGTGTATTGTCTTTTATTGGGTATTTTTTTAGTAGTAGTACTACAGGTACCAGCGGGCCCGTTTTTCCGCCGCATGCTGGTACTTGTGGTTCTCCAAGTACCAGCATGTGGGGGAGGCTTGCTGGGCCTTGTAGTACTGCTACTAAAAACAATATCTTACACTTTTACAAAAAGGCTATCAGCCCCCCATCCGCAGCCAATTGGATGGGGGGGACAGCCTCGGGCTTCACCCCTGGCCCTTGGGTGGCTTGGGGGAGGGACCCCTTGATTGAAGGGGTCCCCACTCCCCCAGGGTACCCCGGCCAGGGGTGACTAGTTGGATATTTGATGCCACGGCCGCAGGGCACTGTATAAAAGTGACCCCCGGCTGTGGCATTATCTGTCCAGCTAGTGGAGCCCGGTGCTGGTTTTAAAAATATGGGGGACCCCTACGCTTTTTGTCCCCTGTATTTTTGGTACCAGGACCAGGCGCAGAGCCCGATGCTGGTTGCTTAAATATGGGGGAACCCCTGTCATTTTCTTTCCCATATTTCTGCAACCAGGATCGGCTCAAAGAGCCCGAGGCTGGTTATGCTTAGGAGGGGGGACCCCACGCCATTTTTTTTACAGTTTTACAGTGCTTATTTAAAAAAAAAAAAAAATGAACCCCAGCACGGATCACACAGACCCGGCCGAGATTCATTTAGAAAAAGTCGGCAGTGTTTTGCTAATCACTGCCGTAAAAAACTAAAAAAAAAACACGAATGACATCGACATCGGAACAAAAGAAAATGCAGAATACGACAGCTTAGTAAATTAGTCGTAATAAATTCAAAAAGTTGCAGTTTTACACTTTCGATGTCATTCGTGATTATTCTCCCACCAAATCGGGAGAATTACGAATGTTAGTAAATATACCCCCTTGTGTCCTGTGTCTGAAAGATGAAACAGGAGTTGTTTCATATCTCTCAGGGACGCTTCCAGTGAATCTGAACACAGCAGTAAATCATCCACATACTGTATCAATATTGATCCACTCTCTGGTTGGAAAGACTGTAAACAATCATGCAGGGCCTGTGAGAAAATACTTGGACTGTCTATGAAACCTTGTGGTAATCGAGTCCAAGTGTTCTGAACTTCTCTGTATGTGAATGCGAATAAGTATTGACTGTCAGGGTGCAGAGGTACCGAGAAGAAGGCGGAGCAGAGGTCAATCACAGTGAAAAATTTGGCAGTGGGAGGGATTTGCATAAGGATGACAGCTGGATTTGGCACTACGGGGAATTGACTCTCAACTATTTTGTTGATCCCTCTTAGATCCTGCACTAAACTGTAACCCCTCCCCCCACTCTTTTTAACAGGGAAGATGGGACTATTGGCAGTGCTGGACGTCCTTACCAGAATGCCCTGTTGTAGCAAGCGCTCTATTACAGGGTAAACTCCTAACTCCACCTCTGGCTTCAGAGGGTATTGTGGGATTTTTGGAGCTATCCTACCATCTTTTACTTGCACAACTACTGGGGCTACGTTTGCCATCAATCCAGTGTCTTGTCCATCCTTGGTCCAAAGTGATTCCGGTATCTGGGAAATCATTTCCTCTACCTTGGACGGACACCTATTTACAACAACAGTGTGTGACATTAATCTTGTTGGGGAGTCTAGCATATCCTGCGCTACCTGAGCGTAGTTTTCGGGTATGTCCAAGAACACACCTTCAGGAGTACAGTATATGACGCATCCCATTTTGCACAGTAAATCTCTCCCTAGGAGATTAGTCGGAGCCGATGCAGCCAGCAGAAAAGAATGCTTGGTATGTAAAGGCCCTATCGTAATCTCTGTTGGTTTGCTTAAAGGGTATTGTCGCACTACTCCTGTTACTCCCATGGCTGGAATTGTTTTACCAGTGGTTCTCATGCCCACGGTCGAATTTATCACTGACTTGTCCGCCCCCGTATCTACAAGGAAATTTAGAGATTTACCAGCTACATCAATTGTAACCTCGGGTTCATTTCCAAGGCTCGCAATTAATTTCACTGGCTGCAGACTACAGGTGTGGCCCCACCCCTATGGTGCGTAGTGACCTCCCTGCATTGCGCTGGCAGCTATTACCTGTGAAGGGGGTAAACGGGAACTATCAGAGACTTGCCAGTCTCTTCTTGGGGGATACCTTCTTGTTTCCCCTGCGTGTGGCTCATAACTCCGTCTCTGCGGTCCTTGATCCCAATCTCGTATGTCATGTCATTGTCTAGGGTTTTTATATGCATTGTGTGGGTTACTGGTGCAGTTACGTGCAAAATGACCTTCCCTATTACAATTGTAACATTTTACCATATGCGGCTTACCACCAGGGGTCTGAGATTTAGACTGAGGCGGCCTTGTTGTAAGGGCTTGGATACTTATAGCCATCAGTTTATCGCTCTGTGACTCCCTGCGTCTTGTGATGTTCCTGTCGTGCCCAACAGCAGTCTCTCTTAAGGCGGCCACCGACATACCTCTCCAGTTAGGTTGAGTGATTTGTACCCTATTCCTTAATACCTCCTTTAAACCGTCCATCAAGACGGACACCGCTACCTCTCTATGGTGTACATTTGCCTCAATTTCCACGATCCCAGTATATTTAGCCATTTCCTCCAGTGCCCGGTGGAAATAGTCAGAGGCAGTTTCTCCTTCCATTTGTTTGATGGAGAACATTTTGTTCCATTTTACCACAGCTGGGAAGTATATTCCCAGCTGCAGATTGATTCTGGTTACATTATCTTGATTATACTAATCCGTAAGGGGTACCTCTTCATCTAAATTTCACAAGGTCAATACTAGAGGGCAGACATGCCCTCAGTAGTGTCCGCCAATCTTTGTTGTTAGGTTCAGTGGAGTTACCCAGGTCCTTAATGAACCTCTGACATGCGGCTAAATCTTTTCTGGGATCAGGAAATTCAGACAAAATTGTTCTTAATTCTGCTCGGGACCAGGGACAGTGCATTGCAATATTCCTGATGGGTGTGAACCCATTTGTGTCGGTCTTCCCATTGGGGACCGCTATCACTCTAACAGGATTAAGATTAATTACTTCACTCTGGGTTCATTCTGCAGTGTGTGGTGCAACAGTTTCAGCATATTGTACAGTGCCGTACTTACCTCTAGATACAACCTCACCTGTCCCTGAACTATGTGCCTTTGATACCACTCTTACTGGTTGGGCGATGCCCACTGAAGTATCGTTTATGGTGGCCGCTAGAGAGAGAGCTGAAATCGTTGTGGGCTCATCTTCCTGGTCGTATTCCTGGGGGAAGTTTAAAATGGGATACAACTTGCATGGGTTAGCGTTAGTATCAACATTTGCATTAATTTTCATTTTATTCTTATCACTACTACATTGGTTAAGTGCACCCTTATCGTACACCCGCATGTAATTCTCTGCAGCCACTTTTTCCCCTACTATATACGGTGGTGGTGCCGTTGCTATCAGACTTCTACCAGGATTTGAATTTGCTTTCTGAGCTAATTCCTGTTGTATTTCACTTTCCTGTTGCCATACCTGTAAACAATCATAATGTCTAATCCTCTGCTTTGCAGATTTTATTAGACCTATCCTTTTTCTTAGATTCTGCAATACCTCAGGGTTCAAACTGCCTACCCGGGGAAACTGCTCCCCATCATCCTCTGTCATTCGTTCCCATTCTTTGAAAAATACCTGTGTGTGTGATCCGTATTTTTCACACATTATATACCGTGCTGACCCTTTGGGCCAACAAATACCAACGTGAACCCTTGTTGGATGTCCCTTCTTTGAACAACTGGCCCCCATCGTTTGCAGATATTGCTGTCTCAGCGAATTCTTACAAAACAAACCAAGTTGCCCGCGGTAAGGCGACGGTGAAAGTTCAACTAGTTCCTTCACTCACTTTACGCCCCAATTGGCCAATACGAGTTCCAGCAATGTGCCCACCACTGGACGTACCCAATTCGCGGGATCTTTTTGTAACCTCTATTTACTGGTGCGTGTGGGAGTATGCTACCCTCCCCAGTAAGTATTGGTTGTTGGAGATTTCCTGAGTGAACAGCGAAACTCCCTTAAAATAACAAAAACCTACACAAATCACGTTAGAATGTACAAATAGCGTTTATGATCCCACAGTAAATTTTAATGGGTATCAAGGTAACAAACTAATGCACACAATTACGTGCGGTCCAGTCGCACTGCGCATAAGTAACTTAATATTTATACGCTGTACGACCAACGGAATCAGTTGTTTAGGCTGCGAAACCTTCAGCCGGAGCTATATGGGTAATACGCAAAACCCCCCGGGCTGCGCTTAAACCTTCGCAGTCCTTTTGTCTACGGATACTACTTGCTCCTTTTACCTTGTATAATGTTAACGCGGGCAAGCCAGTCCCACGCCACCAAGTGTCCACTCACCTGATGTGGTCTCCGACGGGATCCCGATTTCTGGGTTCACAAAATAATACAAAGATATAGATGTGTGTGAGTTCTGGCGCAAATAAAGCTAGCTGCCCAATCCTAACCTTCCTATGATCTGCCCAAATCCAGATCACAAAAAGATACAAATAAAAAATACTGGGTGGAAGGAAGATCAAAGGCGCTGCTATACAAATGACGAATATGATAAAGAAAGGTGTAATATACTTGCAACCTTCGTGGTCCTTCGTTAATCTTTTTCTATTAATCCAATGATTACCAGACGTTTACATGCAATAAAAACAAAAATAAACAACAAGTGTGTAGTATTGTCTATAATGAGTTCAATTTTTTGTGAGTTCTCCGATGAAACAGAACCCTATGATGTGGAGGTTTTCTTGATAGAAGATAAGGATAGTTTCTCACCACCACTTCACAAACATAGGTACACGTACCAAAACTCACTTAGAGAGAGTCCTTCCACCCAGTATTTTTCACAAAATAATACCTTTATTTCCACACTCCCTCCTACTCACTCATATGCACACTGATATTTCTGTACAGAAATTCCTTTCATACAGGCAATAGTTCAATCCCTGGGTTTTGCAGTAGAAAAAGGTTCTCTTTTAACTAAGCTTTTTTTTGGGAAACTGAACAAACCTATGCTATTATCAGGTGGCTATACTATACCGCCCCCACTAAAACAATGTTATCGTGTGATTTGAGTTTCGGTGGGCGTATCCGTACACTCCGTTGCGTAAACACGCCACGTGCGTATGCCTTTGTGTTGCATACGTAATCTCGCACGTTGCCCGAGACACGTATGCACAAAGTCCAGATATGCCCACAGCAACGCAACTAACACGCTTCTATAAATGTAAACGATGTTCAACTGTAATCGCTTACCGTACACCACATAGTATTTGCTATGCTGTGTGCGTGTCCTTTACAATTATTCCCTTAAAAATTATCCTTTATAATCTCAACTAAATAGCACCAGATTTCCTCAGCACGTCTCTAATAATCGATGGCAACAAGAGAGTGAGATGCAACAATGCAGGTGTGTGCGTGCGTGCGTGTGTGCGTACGCAAAACAGAAATAAACAGTTTTAAAAGATAATAGCGTATTGTTCTTACCTTCCGGTTCCGGATTCCACCAGCACTCCTACAGCATAGCGAAACAGACGCTTATCTAGCCAGCACTACTGTATCCCTCACCACCAATACGGATACGAAGGGATACTACTTTCCCGCCCTTTGCTGATAGATAATGTCTGTGTTCGCTAGTGCGGATATGTGGAGGACGGACGAGGCCCCAATAGATAAAGCTGATTATTTACCGTAGAACACAAGCTATTTACTAATATCGTGAAGCCGTAATGGCCGCTGTCCCTCGTGCACGTGCTACGCACTTCGTACGCTATTTGCGTACAAAGACCTCGCACGTGGTATGCAAGTTACGTACACACGCTGCGCTGTGAGTACGGAATACACACAGCGAGCGTACACACCGATAATAACCTTTTAAACCTTACACAGAGTATGCTTATACTGTACTTCTTAGTGTTGAGATACTGCAATGATATAATACTGTTTAACCTTGGTCTGTAAGCTAGCTGTTTGAGCGATTGAGATGCTCAGCAACCCTTAATAACAAATGGTGAAACACACTCCTTGCTAAGGTTCCAACACCTTTACTAACAATATTTAGCTAAGTAAAAAGGGAAAACAGTTAACAGTTCATACACTACAGGCTAACATTAATATCTAACAGAATAACTAAACAAAAATATACACAACAGCGAACGATCGCAAACACAAATACATAGACTAAGAATGAATGGCTAACATTAAAACGGGTAACAAAGTGGCCACAGAGAAACATACCATATGGGGAAAACTCGCTAGCGCAACCGGATCCAGTCCTCCAATTATCAGAGATAAATGTTGATGAGAGAGAGTACTGGCCGGTCTGGGGACAGTGACCCTTATATACACAACATACAGTGTACTACAAAGGGCCCTACAATCTTATTGTTCATTGGACACAGGAATGTCTCTCCGCATTATAACAAAAGGTCATAGGTTAGTTTGAACAGGTGGGCCGTGACTATATCAAACTGCTCAGGTGGGAGGGAATCTCAGAATTCCCGCCGCACAGATAATGAACCGCAAATATAGTAAATGTCCAGAAACTACTAATAGACATAACTATACGCAGGAGCGATTAATCTTTACCTAACCAGCACCGGATTGTTCCTAATAAAATGTTCTTTAGTTAGGTACCAAACACCACTGCTCAAACCCTGTCTGACCCTTCGTATCATGCAAAGAGGAATTCCTCTGTCCAGCGACCAGTTACATTAAACAAACTTACAGTTATTATTAAGGGGAACATTATCTATAAAACATACTATTTGGTTTTATTATTTAACGATTGAGTCGCCCGCTAGACGCACACAAACTCTACCGTAAATGCACATACCACGCGCTCGAGCGCATGGCCGAGGAGGCGCCATCACGCAGCTGCGAGTATCCGCACGCACGGGAGAGAATGTGCACGTGCAGCGGGCAAGCGCATGAGGTGAATATATGGCAACGTGTAGCATGATATTTTTCCGACTACATATATATCTATATATATATATATAGATAGATTAAAGATGCTGTCTTAAGAGATATATATCATAAAACATGCCCAAAGAGACATGAGTATACTGGGTCCTAGAGGCAAAGCTATGTCGATTTCTGCTTAACGTGTCCTGTAGAATATGCAATGGACAGATGATGCCAACTTAAGTGGCATATGGAAGGCTGAGGATTGTGTGGAGAAGGGTTCTCGGACCTGGTCTCCACAGCTATAGCTGGTAATTCTGATATTTTGCCTTATACTCCTGCACAGCCTAGGAAAGCATGTCATTATAAAATGCAGCTTTTCGAACAAAGAAACAAGAAAGTCCGAGGTGCGTCCTTTCTTTCCAGAGGCGGGGGCAGAGGAAGCAAGCTGCACAACACAGCTAGTTCCCAGGAACAGAAGTCCTCCCCGGCCTCTACGAAAATCCACCGCATGTCGCTGGGGCTCCACAGGTGGAGCTAGGCCCGGTGGGGGCACGCTTTCGTAAGTTCAGCCACAAGGGGGTTCACTCCCTGTTAGATAACCCTGGGCAATCACACCGTATAACTTGTGATAACATACCCAGTCAACAGTATGAACAACAACAGAGCATCAGACAAACCTGATGCAACCATAACATAACCCTTATTTAAGCAATAACTATATACAAGTATTGCAGAAGAAGTCCGCACTTGGTACGGGCGCCCAGCATCCACTACGGACTACGAGAAATAGATTTACCGGTAAGTAAAATCTTATTTTCTCTAACGTCCTAGTGGATGCTGGGGACTCCGTAAGGACCATGGGGATTATACCAAAGCTCCCAAACGGGCGGGAGAGTGCGGATGACTCTGCAGCACCGAATGAGCACACAAGGTCCTCCTCAGCCAGGGTATCAAACTTGTAGAACTTTGCAAAGGTGTTTGAACCTGACCAGGTAGCCGCTCGGCAAAGCTGTAATGCCGAGACCCAACACACCTAAATAGCAGCAGATCCAGGTTAAAGGTAAATGAGCTTAGGGGTGCATGAGAGAGTGATATGGTCACAAATGGGTTACATGCATTGTACAATTCATAAACCAAAACCCCATTGTTTATTCAGATGTATATTAAAGCATTAAGGTGAATGAAGCTGCTTAGGAGAGTGCAGGGTTTACTGTTTGTGCATATTTGAGTTCGGTGGTCACAGCCCACCGCACCCCAACCCCTGGGAATGGCGAGTGCAGTGGTTCCTTGTGTTTGCTTGTATAACAGGGTAATTTTTAATTGGCCCATTTGTGACCATATCACTCTCTCATGCATCCCTAAACTCATTTACCTTTAACCTGGATAAGTGGCACTCCACAGGCCCTGTTGTCCTAGGTAGATGCCTAAAGCTGCCTAATGGTATTATCAGGTCCTGATAGATGTTGAGCTCTGAAAACTCATTTTTTCTGTAATGGAAACTACAGACTCAGATGTATCCTGCTATGAAAAGCTTGCTAGATCTCTTTCAGCTAGAGTTAGTCTACAGCCTATAATCTACGACATTTTATTTTTCACATACTGTAGAGGCATTTTCGGAAATCTCTCTGGTACCATCACTGTGCTATCACTTTACTATTTACTCTTCATGGTGGTTGTCAGTTATTGGAGCCACTGTCCTGGCAAAAGCCATTGATAAACCTGACAATGAATTTCTTATTGCCCTTATATACAGTTTAAGAAATGTTACATTTTGGGACTGTATCAAGATTCCTAATAAATAAGCCCCTATTAAGTATAAATGTTTATGAATGAAGTTCTTAATAACAGTTTTCTTTGTGGATGATGCAGTCAACCTCAAAATGGTTAAAACAGCACAAACCTTGTATGTAAAAGAAAAACTATCCTACGTTATTTTCATGAAGTCCCCACTGACAATCACATCAAACCACTTTACACATTTGTATTGCTTGAAGGAAAGGTGCTCAGATTTTTATTGCATGTATTTGGCTTCCCTGACCTTAGTAAAAATTTGCTGATATCTTGCATTACTAAGCAAATTGCTTTAGACTGGGTTCTGCCAGACAGTAAATTCTTCAATTTCAGTACAAACACACCTTGCATTTACTCAAGGGATCCACTATCCTCTGCTGCTTCTGTGCTAGCCATTTGGTTAAGCTATTTGGCTCGTGGTGTTTTGTTTAAATTCGGAGGATGACCTTGTCAGTACCCTGTCTGATTAGTATGGGATGACCTTGTCAGTACCCTGTCTGTTTAGTACTGGTGTTACACACTACAAGAGGCCTTACTATGCAATATATTTGAAATGTTAAATTAAAAGCTATTTTACCATTTGCAATAGTAGGCCCCTAAGAAATATAAGTACACTTCACTGAGATATCACACATGCAACAAATACGTTTTCCTTGAACAGCGTTATCTCCCCTCGTATATTCTCCCATGCGTGAGTTTAGTGAGGTCATGGGACTCCGTACAGGTCATTGGCATTTCTATAATTGGTTCAATGCGTGTGGTGCACAAGGACCCCTGGGTCCAGGGGGGCCCACACAGCACCCATGTTGTTTGAATACTTACCTTTCCGGTGTCCCACTGCAGCCGCTGCATACGCAGCAAAGATCCAACCAAAAATGGCCACTGCACATGCTCAGTTTGGAATTTGTCTCTGGACCTGATGGGAGCCATCTTTCCGGAGACATGCGCATGCGTCGGAGCCTACAGGGCTGTGAAGAGGAAGGGGCCCACCTGAAGTCTGCACATAGACCTATGAACATATTTATTTTTAAGGGAAACATATCCCTGACAGGGATCAGAGCATCTAACCAGACACATGCAGATTCCAGGTGGAGAAACACAACAGTGATAATATTTGAGGAAATGGAATGTGTTGTGTGATAGAGGAGCTGCAGGCAAGTACTACAAACCAGGGCCAATGCTATCATTATCTTAACTGAGTGACCACACTAGAGCACTTATATTTCCGGGGTTCATAAAACACTATGGGGGTCATTCAGAGTTGTTCGCTCGTTGCCGATTTTTGCTAAATTGCGATTAGTCGCTTACTGCGCATGCGCAAGGTTCGCAGAGCGCATGCGCTTAGTTATTTTACACAAAAGTTAGGTATTTTACTCACGGCATAACGAGGATTTTTCATCGTTCTGGTGACCGTACTGTGATTGACAGGAAGTGGGTGTTTCTGGGCGGAAACTTGCCGTTTTCTGGGCGTGTGCTAAAAAACGCTGGCGTTTCTGGGAAAAACGCGGGAGTGTCTGAAGAAACGGAGTGTCTGGTCGAACGCTGGGTGTGTTTGTGACATCAAACCAGGAACGAAACTGACTGAACTTATCGCAGTGTAGGAGTAAGTCTGGAGCTACTCAGAAACTGCTAAGAAATTTCTATTCGCAATTCTGCTAATCTTTCGTTCGCAATTCTGCTAAGCTAAGATTCACTCCCAGGGGGCAGCGGCTTAGCGTGTGCAATGCTGCTAAAAGCAGCTAGCGAGCAAACAACTCGGAAAGAGGGCCAATATGAGTGACATAATGTAATTTAATTAGTAGAAATCTTGTGTTTTGGTTTTGAATCTGTATCTCCTTCGTGTTTTGAATCTGTATTGGTTTTTCGACAAAACTGCCCTTGCGGGTTCTGGATCTATATTTTTTTTTTCAGCATAAAAACAGCAAAAATAAAAGAATGTTGGCCTGTTTTTGTTCATACAGTATTATTAACCTAAATAACATTCATTTCCAGTCATTTCTAGTCAATTTTGACCTCCTCACAATATTTTTTTCATCCAGCGTTGGATCTTGCAGTTTTTGGAATCCACATAAAGGAGCCGTAGCCGGGACTCGGTGCAATTTCACTCCCTTTCTGCAAGGGTGTCTGCAATGAAGCAGAAATATGTTTGATTAATACAAAAATTAGTTGTGTATATTGGTGAAAATTAGAGATGAGCGTGTTCGGTTCGCCGAGAACCGACCCCCCCCCGAACTCCACGTGTCCGAGCCCGGCTCGGTTATTCTCGCCTGACTCGGAAAACCAGAACGAGGCAAAATGTCATCATCCCGCTGTCGGATTCTCACAAGACTTGGATTCCATATAAAGAGCCTCGCGTTGCCGCCATTTTCAGTCTGACATTGTAGAGGGTAATGAGAGGACGTGGCTACGTTCTCTCAGTGTCAGTTCTCAGTATCAGTGCTTATTGCTGCACAGTAATACTAGTACAGTGTCTCTTTTGTGCTGCATCTTGCTGCTGTAGGGTGCTGTGGAGTAGTGTCCAGGGACTGTGCATCGGTCATCATCATTCCAGTCACAGTGGTATCTGGGGGGTGACAATTCCAGAGTGCTTTTGTGCTGCTCACTAATACTAGTACAGTGTCTTGTGCTGCTCAGTGTCAGTTCCCATTAGTATCATCAGTGCTCAGTATCAGTGCTCAATAGTATCATCAGTGCTCAGTATCACTGTTCATTTTATTGTGCTCAGTAATACTACATTACTAATACTAGTACAGTGTCTTGTGCTAATCGTGCTGCTCAGTGTCAGTTCTCAGTAGTATCATCAGTGCTCAGTATCACTGCTCATTTTCTTGTGCTCAGTAATACTACATTACTAATACTAGTACAGTGTCTTGTGCTAATCGTGCTGCTCAGTGTCAGTTCTCAGTAGTATCATCAGTGCTCAGTATCACTGCTCATTGTCTTGTGCTGCTCAGTAATACTACATTACTAATACTAGTACAGTGTCTGGTGCTGCATCATGCTGCTCAGTGTCAGTTCTCAGTAGTATCATCAGTGCTCAGTATCAGTGCTCAGTAGTATCATCAGTGCTCAGTATAACTGGTCAGTGCTCAGTGTCTTGTGCTGCATCTTGCTTGTGTAGGGTGGAGGATTATATGGGTGACAGCATCACTGTAGGCATGATTTAAAGGTAGGTAATGATTTAAAGATAACTAAAAAAGAGAACATATGGAGCCAACAGAAAAAAGATGGCAAAAGAAACAAGGGGGAGGGGAAATGCAATCATCATATTTATAAAGAGAAGTGAAATATGTAGCTTAATATAATAGCAATTGGGGCCTTACACGCCCCTGCAACAAAATAAAGACAAGCTGCAATTATGAGAGGGCAGCAGTCTGTGTGACATGCATAATATTCAGACCATGAGAACCATTTAACTATGGGGTACTTGGAATCCTAGAAATTCCATTTCGTGACTGGGTTGGACCATAGAGTTAATTTTTTACAGTGGATGAGGGTAAGATCTCTTCCAGTATTGGAACAGATCTGCTCTCATAGCAATGAAGATGTGACCAATCATGTATTTGTTATGTTGTTGGACTGACAGGGGAAAGTGGTGTAACAGTGCAATTTCAGTGAGGTGACGAGGGGAATCTAAGGTGACCCGAATCAAATCGAAATCCTCAACCCTTAGCAGTTAAATCACAGGACAGGCCCAACATTTTTTTTTGTCATATTTATAGTCAAAACTCACCAAATTTGCAGTGCACCACTGGAAATAAAGGGACTGACAGAGAGAGACCAGAAATGAGGCAGCTATGAGCTCAGCCTCCCCTCTATAATTGTAAGAAACTGTCTGGAGCTGGGGTGGGACTGCACTGTGGACAATAGTACTGATAAAAAACATCAGGGAAGGCAGCTACGGTATCAGATCTGCCTCACTGAGGGACCTATTCAGTAATTTCCCCACCACTCAACCAGGAGCATTCAACATGAAGGAGAAGCTGATGGTCAAGATGGCTAAAATGCAGGGGAATGTGCTAGTGAGTGGCAGCTAGGGCTGGGCAACGGAGACAAAACACTGACTCACTCCTTTCCTGTGGGCAGCATACCCACCTGCCACGGAAAGAAGCAGTGGTTCTGCAACATGTTTTAATGTGTTATTTTATGGTGGGCACCTATTCCCTGTGGGAACCACTATGGGAAGCACCAGGAATCAGGAATAGCATCAGCTAGTGATAAGCATCACATGCAATCATGCAGTGCCGTTTCTTGCGGCGGGCGAGCCGTGCAACTGCATGGGGCGCCCGCCGCGGCACTTCCTGAGCACTTTTAAACCCCCTCCCCTCTCCTCCCGAGTGCCCAGCTCGGGGGCGGGGTTTCGCGGAATAACGCAACGCGTCATTCCGCGAAACACCGCCCCCCGAGCTGGGCACTCGGGAGGAGGGAGAAGGGGGAGCCAAGCCGGCCAGCACTGCGCAGACGAGGGAGAGGCGGCTGAAGAGCGGGAAGAACCGCTTCAAATGTAAGTCAGCCCCTCTCCCTCTCTCTCTCTCCCTCCCCCCCACCACCACCTGCCGTACTGTGTAAAATAGGGTCACCTGCCTGCCGGAATGCGTAAAATGGGGACACTTGCCTGCTGGAATGCGTAAAATGGGGACACTTGCCTGCTGGAATGTGTAAAATGGGGACACCTGTCTGCCGCAATGTGTAAAATGGGGACACTTGCCTGCCGTAATGTCTAAAATGGGGACACGTGCCATCCACAATGTGTAAAATGGGGACACTTTCCTGCCGCAATGTGTAAAATGGGGGCACATGCCTGCCGCAATGTGTAAAATGGGGGCACGTGCCTTCCACAATGTGTAAAATGGGGACACTTTCCTGCCGTAATGTCTAAAATGGGGGCACGTGCCATCCACAATGTGTAAAATGGGGACACTTTCCTGCCGCAATGTGTAAAATGGGGGCACGTGCCTTCCACAATGTATAAAATGGGGACACTTTCCTGCCGCAATGTGTAAAATGGGGACACTTTCCTGCCGCAATGTGTCAAATGGGGACACTGGCCTACCGTGCTGTGTAAAATGGGGACACTTGCCTGCTGTGCTGTGTAAAATGGGGACACTTGCCTACCATGCTGTGTAAATTGGGGACACTTGCCTGCCGTGCTGTGTAAAATGAGGCCTTTTTTTTTTTTTATCCTGTGGTGGCCACGATGAGATCAGATGAGGCCACGCCCAACTTAAAGTCACGTCCATTTTAATGAGGCCACGCCCCCTTGCCGGGAGCGCGCGCATGGTTTTCCTGTTTATATTTATGGGGGGGTGCATTTTTTCTTATGTGAATGGGGGGGCGCATTTTTAAATCTCGCACTGGGAACCAAATTGGCTAGAAACGGCCCTGCAATCATGATCAATGGTCCAAAAAAGGGATTATGATATTTTTCTGTGGATAGGGATAGTTTGGTCACCAGTAATTTAAAATAGGATTTTAATTACCTACCGGTAAATCCTTTTCTCGTAGTCTGTAGAGGATGCTGGGGTCCATATTAGTACCATGGGGGTATAGACGGGTCCACCAGGAGCCATTGGCACTTTAAGAGTTTAACAGTGTGGGATGGCTCCTCCCTCTATGCCCCTCCTACCAGACTCAGTCTAGAAACTGTGTCCAAGGAGACGGACATACTTTGAGAGAAGGAAATACACAGATAGTGGCGAGATTCATACCAGCTCGCACAACAAGGCAAATCCGGCCAACATGCCGGAAAACTCAGCTACAGCTGAAACACTACTGAAACAAGAGCAAACTCAGAACCTACCTAGGAACCAGGTAGAACTGAACCAAATAACCACTGCAGGATAAAGAAGCGCTGGGTGGGCGCCCAGCATCCTCTATGGACTACGAGAAAAGGATTTACCAGTAGGTAATTAAAATCATATTTTCTCTTACAACCTAGAGGATGCTGGGGTCCATATTAGTACCATGGGGATGTACCAAAGCTCCCAGAATGGGAGGGAGAGCATGCAGGCTCCTGCAGAACTGCTTGACCAAACGCCAAAGTATCGAACTTGTAAAACTTAGCAAACGTGTTAGACCCAGACCAAGTAGCTGCTCGGCAAAGCTGTAGGGCTGAGACCCCCTGGGCAGCCATACAGGAATAACCCACTTTACGAGTAGAGTGGGCCTTAACCGATTTTGGACACTGCAATCCTTCCGTAGAATAGGCATGCTGGATGGTGAACCTGATCCAGTGAGAAATCGACTGCTAAGAAGCAGGGCACCCAATTTTCTTGGGATCATAGAGGACAAACAGACACTCAGATTTCCTGAGACGAGCAGTCCTATTCACATAAATCTTCAGAGTCCTCACAACATCCAAGCCTTTGAAGCAATTGAGGAGCCAGTAGTCACTGGCACCACAATAGGTTGGTTGATATGAAAAGCCGATTCAACCTTAGGAAGGAACTGTGGACGCCCTATCCTCATGGAAGAACAGATAGGGACTTTTACAGGACAAAGCCCCCAATTCCAACACACGTCGAGCAGAAGTCAAGGATAAACATACCTCCTTCCATGTGAGAAACTTGATTTCAGCCTCCTGTAGAGGCTCAAACCAATCCGATCGCAGGAACTGCAACACCACATCAAGAGCCCATGGTGCTGTTGGCACCACAAAAGGAGGCTAGATGTGAAGAACCCATTTCCAAAAAGTCTGAACCTCAGGGAGGACAGCCAATTGTTTCTGGAAGAAAATCGATAAGGCCGAAATCTGGACCTTGATGGAGCCCAATCTCAGGCCCATATCCACACCTGCTTGCAGGAAAAGGAGAAACCGTCCAAGTTAAAACACCACCGCAGGAAACTTCTTGGATTCATACCAAGATACATACTTTTTCCAAATACGATGGTAATGTTTAGACATATCAGCCTGTATCAGGGTAGGAATAACCTAGCTCGGAATACCCTTCCGAGCTAAGATCTGGCGCTCAACCGCCATGCCGTCAAACGTAGCCGTGGTTAGTCTTGATAAGCGAACGGTCCCTGTAGTAGAAGATCCTCACGAAGAGGCAGAGGCCTTGGATCTTCCAGAAGTAGATCCAGCAGATCCGCGTACCAAGCCCTCCTTGGACAGTCCAAAGCGACGAGGATTGCCAGACCTTTGTTCTTTTTACAAGTTGTAGAACTCTTGGGATAAGAGGAAGCGGACATGATGTGAACACCCACTGTGTTAATAGTGCATCCACCGCCACTGCCTGTGGGTCTCTCGACCTGGAACAGTACCTCCTCAACTTCTTGTTGAGGCGGGAGGACATCATGTCTATGTGAGCAACACCCCACCAACCGGTTACCTCCTTGAACACCTCTGGGTGGAGGCCCCACTCTCCTGGATGGGGATCGTGTCTGCTGAGGAAGTCCGCTTCCCAGTTGTCTTCTCCCGGAATGAAGATTGCTGACATCGCTACCGCATGCCTTTTTGCCCAGAGGAGGATCCTTGTCAGCTCTGACATTGCGGCCCTGCTCTTCTTTCCGCCTTGTTGGTTTATGTAGGCCACTGTGGTCATGTTGTCCGACTGCACCTGAACAGCCCGATCCTGTAGAAGGTGTGCTGCTTGAAAAAGGCCGTTGTATACGGCTCTTAGCTCCATGATGTTTATCGGAAGAAGTGATTCCTGACTTGACCACCTTTCTTGGAATGTTTCTCCTTGAGCGACTGCTCACCAACCTCTTAGACTTGCATCCGTGGTTAGGAGGATCCAGTCCTAAATTTCTGAACCTTCGGCCCTCCAGAAGGTGTGGTAGTTGCAACCACCAGAGGAGCAAAATACTTGCTTTCGGCGACAGACGTATCCTCTGGTGCATATGTAGGTGAGATACCGACCACTGGTCCAAGAGATCCAGTTGAAAGGACCGAGCATGAAACCTTCCGTACTGCAGAGCCTCGTAGGAGGCAACCATCTCCCCCAGAAGGTGGATTCACTGATGAACCGATACCCGGGCAGGCTTCAAGACATCCCGGACAATTGTTTGAATCACCAATGCTTTCTCCACCAGTAGAAACACCCTCTGCACCTCCATGTCGAGGATCATCCCCAGGAAAGACAACCTCCTTGTCGGCTCCAGATAAGACTTTGGAAGGTTCAGGATCCAACCGTGCTCCCTGAGCAGATGTGTCATGAGAGCAATGGATCTTAACAACTTCTCCCTGGACGATGCCTTGATCAGCAGGTCATCCAGATATGGAATTATGTTCACCCCCTGCTTGCGGAGGAGAACCATCATCTCTGCCATCACCTTGGTGAAGACCCTCGGTGCCGTGGAGAGACAGAATGGCAGTGCCTGAAACTGATAGTGATCGTCTAACAGTGCAAACCTGAGATAAGCCTGATGCGGTGACCAAATGGTAATGTGGATGTACGCATCCTTGATGTCCAGGGACACCAGGAACTCCCCCTCCGTCAGTCCTGAGATAATCGCTCTCAGAGACTCCATTTTGAAGTTGAAGTCCCTGAGAAAAGGGTTCAATGATTTCAAGTTCAGAATTGGCCTGACTGAACCATCCGGCTCTGGTACTACAAAAAGGTTTGAATAGTAACCTTTTGTTCAACTGATGAGGTGGAACTGGAACAATGACATCCGACAAAACCAATTTTCGGATAGCGTCCAGTAAAACTGCTCTGTCTGCCGGCAAGCCTGATTTGAAGAATCAGTGAGTTGGGAGAGTTTGAAACTCCAGCCTGTACCCCCGGGACACAATATCCTGTACCCAGGGATCCAGGTCGGACGACAACCAGATGTGGATGAAATGCCGGAGTCTCGCTCCCACCTGACCTACTTCCAGGCTGTGCGGTCCACCGTCATTTGGAGGACTTTGCGGCACCAGATGTAGGCTTTTGGTCCTGGGAACCTGCGGGAGCAGGCTTTTTGGATTTGGCACGACCACCTCTAAAGAAGGTGTGAGAGGGCTTGTTATTTCTAGTCCTAGTGGGCCGAAAGGACTGTGACATGTTGGGAGAAAAAGGCTCTTCGTAGCCGGTGCAGCTGAGGGGAGAAAAGTAGACTTATCCGCTGTAGCTGTGGCAATCCACACATCCAGCGCCTCCCCAAACAGTGCCTGACCTGTATAGGGTAGGCTCTCCACACTTTTCCTTGATTCCGCGTCTGAAGACCATTGGCACAGCAAGAGACCCCTGCGAGCCGAGACGGACATGGAGGAGATCCCCGTAGCCATGGAATCCAGATAATTCATGGATTCCACCAGAAACGCTGCAGAATCCTGTATGTTACGTAAAAACAAATCAACGTCACCTTTATTCATCGTAGTCAAGTGCTCCTGCAGAGTGATAGACCACTTTGCAATTAGTTTTGAAATCCATGCACAGGCAATAGTAGGCCGCAGTATAGCCCCTGAAGCTGTGTATATGGATTTGAGCGTAGCATCCACCTTGCGATCCGCCGGGTATTTCAACGCGGTAGATCCCGGGACAGGCAAAACTACTTGTTTTGACATGCAGTAAAGACTTTGATAATACACTATAGGGGGCGCCAAAATGACAATGAATAACACTTTAAAGAATAGAAATGTCAAAGGTTTGATACGTCCCTTATAAATACTTGATTTCAGGCACAAATCGGTTTCTTTATGTTCCTCTTATGTGGACCAGCTTTTACAGTAGGGCTCCAATCAGCGGCATATGTGAATAGAAGGATTGGAAAGAATCTAGTGTATTACAGTTTTTTTTTTTTTTTTATTCCTTCATAAAAAATATATAGATAAAATTCCTTTTGAAACATCAAACAATCCAAATAAAAATTATCCCATAAAATAGAGCACATGAAACATAGAAAGTATTCTCCAGACTGTTTGTGTAAAAGTGAAGAATTACCGGATGGTTTGAGGATAAAAATATCCCCAAACAGGCGTGATCTTAATACCAGGCAACCTCCCGGGAAGCGGTGTCCTGGACTCTCCGGCAATACTCCTTTCCACAGCCGTCAAAGAGATAACTCTAGATGCGCCGACGCGTTTCAGACCTCTCCGGGTCCTTCCTCAAGGCTAGTGTCACTAGCCTTGAGGAAGGACCCGGAGAGGTCTGAAACGCGTCGGCGCATCTAGAGTTATCTCTTTGACGGCTGTGGAAAGGAGTATTGCCGGAGAGTCCAGGACACCGCTTCCCGGGAGGTTGCCTGGTATTAAGATCACGCCTGTTTGGGGATATTTTTATCCTCAAACCATCCGGTAATTCTTCACTTTTACACAAACAGTCTGGAGAATACTTTCTATGTTTCATGTGCTCTATTTTATGGGATAATTTTTATTTGGATTGTTTGATGTTTCAAAAGGAATTTTATCTATATATTTTTTATGAAGGAATAAAAAAAAAAAAAACTGTAATACACTAGATTCTTTCCAATCCTTCTATTCACATATGCCGCTGATTGGAGCCCTACTGTAAAAGCTGGTCCACATAAGAGGAACATAAAGAAACCGATTTGTGCCTGAAATCAAGTATTTATAAGGGACGTATCAAACCTTTGACATTTCTATTCTTTAAAGTGTTATTCATTGTCATTTTGGCGCCCCCTATAGTGTATTATCAAAGTCTTTACTGCATTACATTTTTGAGGAGTGGGAACGTCCTCGTCCGATATATACTGTTAAGGCAGCCTATTCCGCGCACTAGAGAGGAGCTCCATTTACCTCTTTCCAAATACTTGTTTTGACAGCCTGGAAACAGAGGCGTCAACTATAGGCGGGGACTCCCATTTTTTTTCTATCGGCCTCTGGGAAGGGAAAAGCAACCAGAACCCTTTTAGGGATCTGGAATTTTTTCTCTGGGTTTTCCAAGGCCTTTTCAAAAATGGCATTTAGTTCCTTAGAAGCAGGGAAGGTGAGAGGGGTTTTCTTACTGTCTGTGAAAAAAGCCTCCTCAACCTGCTCAGGAGGTCTGACAGAAATATTTTAACACATCCCGCATGGCCTCAATCATCAACTGCACCCCCTTAGCAAGTGATGCCGTTCCCCTTGACACATCCCCATCACCGTCTGCTGTGTCAAAATCGGTATCCGTGTCATCCTGCGTAATTTGGGCAAGAGCGTGTTTGTGAGAATGTACCGCAGGGGGCCCCGGGGGAGCAGTATCTGACCATACTGCTATAGAGGACTGCAATACCTGAGTTGCATGCTCAGTCCTTGCAACCCTTTCAGAAATCTGAGAAATAGCCCCCCTAAGAGAGGCTAACCACTCCGGTTCCCTAGCTGGGATCTGCGCTACAACAGTGCAATCCTGATTACATGGGATGGGATCTTCCTCAGAAGATATATCCTCTGCAGCATATGAGACAGAGGTGGTCAATCTATTGCAGTTTCACACAAGGTCTAGCAACGCTTTTCAATCGCACTGCAGGCCGCAGAGTGATTGACAGGAAGTGGGTGTTTCTGGGAGGTAACTGGCCGTTTTCGGGGAGTGTGTGTAAAAACGCAGGCGTGTCACATACAAACGCAGGCGTGCCTGGGAAAATGTAGGCGTGGCTGGCCGAACACAGAGCGTGTTTGTGACGTCAAAACATGAACTAAATAGTCTGCAGTGATCGCAAGCTAGGAGTAGGTCTGCAGCTACTCTGAAGCTGCACAAAATTATTTTGTAGCCGCTGTGCGATCCTTTCGTTCACACTTCTGCTAAGCTAAGATACACTCACAGAGGGCAGCGGCTTAGCGTTTGCACGGCTGCTAAAAGTAGCAGGCGAGCAAACAACTCGGAATGAGGGCCAGAGTTTCTAGACATGGTTGCTTGTACACCCCACACACAAACAGGGTACAGGGCAGACAGAGTCCCCCCCCCCCCCCCAAGAATAGCAGAGAGACACAGAGATTGGAGCCAACCCACACACAGCGCTATAGAGTTATCGGGAGACCCTTAACCAGCACTGACTGTGTCCCTTAATAGGTGACACAGTCTATACACAGCCTCCCCTCCCTTCTACAACCCCCTGGTACCGTACAGATAGCTGGAGTTGCTCTGGAGGGACTGCTCTTCACAGGCAGCGTGTCTGCAGGCAGAAAAATGGCGCTGAATGCTGCTGGGTCCGCTCTGAGGAGAAGCTCTGCCCCCTTAAAGGCGCTGTCTTCCCGCTCTTCCAAGATTATACTGGCCTGAGGATTTAGTGCTGGCTGAGATCCGAGGACCCCGACAGGCTTTCTGCTAAGTGTAGGGTTAAGGCGCCGGCTCAGGGCGCCCCTCACAGCGCTGCACCATGTACCGCTGAGCCCCCAGAGCGCAGTCATTCCTGCGCTCCTACCCTGTAGCCACCATCTTCACATTGGCTCCCTGCTTGTTAGGGAGCCAAAGAGTCACTTGCCACATTTCAGCTCTGCAAGGGGGTGGTGGCATGCTGCCGGGGTGAGCGTACCCCTGCGGCGGGGAGCAATCTATCCCCTCTGGAGCTCAGTATCCAGTCAGCAGAGACAGTGGCTCAGACCCCGAAGGGCATACACTGCCCCCCCCCCCCTCAGTCCCTCGATGCAGGGAGGCTGTTGCCAGCAGCCTCCCTGTAAAATAATAAACTCTAAAATAAACTATTATTAACGAAGCTCTGTAGAGCTCCCCTAGCTGTGACCGGCTCCTCCGGGCACATTTTCTAAACTGAGTCTGGTAGGAGGGGCATAGAGGGAGGAGTCAGTCCACATTGTTAAACTCTTAAAGTGCCAATGGCTCCTGGTGGACCCGTCTATACCCGCATGGTACTAGTATGGACCTCAGCATCCTCTTGGACATAAGAGAAAATTGTGTTTAATAGATTGCACAGCTCTCTCCTGTGATGAATAGGTTATGTTTTCTCTTACATCCTAGAGGATTCTGGGGTCCATATTAGTACCATGGGGTATAGACTAGTCCACCAGGAGCCATTGGCACTTTAAGAGTTTAACAGTGTGGGCTGGCTCCTCCCTCTATGCCCCTCCTACCAGACTCAGTTTAGAAAATGTGCCCGGAGGAGCCGGTCACAGCTAGGGGAGCTCTACAGAGCTTCTTAAGTAAAAGTTTATTTTAGAGTTTATTATTTTACAGGGAGGCTGCTGGCAACAGCCTCCCTGCATCGAGGGACTGAGGGGGGGAGCAGTGTCCATCCAGTGGGGTCTGTGCCACTGTCTCCGCTGACTGGACACTAAGCTCCAGAGGGGATAGATTGATCCCCGCCGCAGGGGAACGCTCACCCCGGCAGCATGCCGCCACCCCATTGAAGAGCTGAAGTGTGGTGAGTGAGTCATCAGCTCCCTAACAAGCAGGGAGCCAATGTGAAGATGGCGGTTACAGGGGAGGAGCGCAGGGCTGACTGCGCTCCGGGGGCTCAGCACTACACTGACCCTACACTGACCAGAAAGCCTGTCGGGGTCCTTGAATCTCAGCCAGCACTAAATCCTCAGGCCAGTATAATCTTGGAAGAGAGGAAAGACAGCGCCATTAAGGGGGCGGAGCCTCTCCACAAAACGGACCCAGCAGCATTCAGCACCATTTCCCTGCCTGCAGACATGCTGCCAAGTGAAGAGCAGTCCCTTCAGAGCACTTCCAGCTATCTGTATGGTACCAGGGGGTTGTAGAAGGGAGGGGAGGCTGTGTATAGACTATGTCACCTATTAAGGGACTCAGTTAGCACGGTTTAAGGGTCTCCCTATACCTATATAGCGCTGTGTGTGTGGGTTGGCTCCAATCTCTGTGTCTCTCTGCCATTCTTAGGGGGGAAACTCTGTCTGCCCTGTACACTGTGTGTATGTGGGGTGTGTGTGGTGTACATGCAAACATGTCTAGAGACTCTGTCTCATATGCTGCAGAGGATTTATCTTCTCAGGAAGATCCCATCCCATGTAATCAGGATTGCACTCTTGTAGCGCAGATCCCAGCTAGGAAACCGGAGTGGTTAGCCTCTCTTAGGGGGCCTATTTCTCAGATTTCTGAAAGGGTTGCAAGGACTGAACATGCAACACGTAAAAGTCGCTATCTGGTCTTCCATGAAGATAGGGCGGAACTCAGGACTCGTCCACAGTTCCTTCCTAAGGTTGTGTCGGCCTTTAATATCAACCAACCTATTGTGGTGCCAGTGGCTACTGACTCCTCAATTGCTTCAAAGGCCTTGGATGTTGTGAGGGCTTTGAAGATTTATGTGAGGAGGACTTCTCACAGAAAATTGAACTCTCTGTTTGTCCTCTATGATCCCAAGAAAATTGGGTGTCCTGCTTCTAAGCAGTCGATTTCTCACTGGATCAGGTTCACCATCCAGCATGCCTATTTTACGACAGGATTGCCTTGTCCAAAATCTGTTAAGGCCCACTCTACTCGTAAGGTGGGTTCTTCCTGGGCGGCTGCCGGGGTGTCTCGGCCTTACAGCTTTGCCGAGCGGCTACTTGGTCTGGATCTAACACGTTTGCTAAGTTTTACATGTTCAATACTTTGGCCACTGATGACCTCAAGTTTGGTCAATCAGTTCTGCAGGAGCCTGCACGCTCTCCCTCCCATTCTGGGAGCTTTGGTACATCCCCATGGTACTAATATGGACCCCAGCATCCTATAGGATGTAATAGAATACAGGTTGAGTATCCCATATCCAAATATCCGAAATACGGAATATTCCGAAATACGGACTTTTTTGAGCGAGAGTGAGATAGTGAAACTTTTGTTTTCTGATGGCTCAATGTACACAAACTTTGTTTAATACACAAAGTTATTAAAAATATTGTATTAAATGACCTTCAGACTGTGTATATAAGGTGTATATGAAACATAAATTAATTGTGTGAATGTAGACACACTTTGTTTAATGCACAAAGTTATAAAAAATATTGGCTAAAATGACCTTCAGGCTGTGTGTATAAGGTGTATATGTAACATAAATGCATTCTGTGCTTAGACTTAGATCCCATCGCCATGATATCTCATTATGGTATGCAATTATTCCAAAATACGGAAAAATCCGATATCCAAAATACCTCTGGTCCCAAGCATTTTGGATAAGGGATACTCAACCTGTATAGGATTTTAATTACCTACCGGTAAATCCTTTTCTCGTAGTCTGTAGAGGATGCTGGGCGCCTGCCCAGCGCTTCTTTATCCTGCAGTGGTTATTTGGTTCAGTACTGCCTGGTTCCTAGGTAAGTTCTGCGTTCTTTACTGTTTCAGTAGTGTTTCAGCTGTTGCTGAATTTTCCGGCATGTTAGCCGGATTTCCCTTGTTGTGTGAGCTGGTATGAATCTCGCCACTATCTGTGTATTTCCTTCTCTTGAAGTATGTCATCTCCTCTGGCACAGTTTCTAGACTGAGTCTGGTAGGAGGGGCATAGAGGGAGGAGCCAGCCCACACTGTTAAACTCTTAAAGTGCCAATGGCTCCTGGTGGACCCGTCTATACTCCATGGTACTAATATGGACCCCAGCATCCTCTACGGACTACGAGAAAAGGATTTACCGGTAGGTAATTAAAATCCTATTATTACACACAAGAGAGCGCAAATTACTAGTATAACAATTATTTCTTTAATATTTTAAAACAATTAGACATATAAAAAGTAAATATATGAAAAAAAAATAGACACAACCTCTCACTGATGACCCACTGTGATTGCAACCATAATTAAGTATAAAGCCCATTCCTGTGGTGGGAATTATTCCAATGGCCATATAGATGTAAACAGTTGTGGATTAGATGTAATTTGATTACTCACTGAAAGGACAATTAGAAACCATTTTATGGAGTGTAGTATGGGGGTCATTCAGATCTGTTCGTAGATGTGCTAAATTTAGCACATTTACCATCATTTACTCTGACCTGCGGGGGGGTGGTGGTGGTGGTGGTGGGGGGACCGAGAACACACAAGGGTGCAAAAGCACCACACAGCAGCGATGCTTTTGCATACGCTGTGTAGCTCCCTGTCAGCGCAGCTCCTGTGCGTTGGAAGGCCGCTACTCGCTGCGTCCCGGGTCGCAGCAGCTGAGTGTGACATCACAACGGTCTAGACATGCCTCTGTTGTCCGGCGGGTATGGGTCGTTGGATCAACTTAGGTCGACAGTCATTAGGTCAACCACTATTGGTTGACATGCATTAGATCGAGAGGGTCACTAGGTCGACATGGCCATTAGGTCGACAGGTCAAAAGATCAACATGAGTTTTTACTTTTTTGGTGTCATTATCTTCGTAAAGTGACTGGGAACCCCAATTAGTGCACCGTGTCTCCTCGCTCCACTACCGCTGCGCTCGGCATAGGTTACCAATCCCAATTATAGTCCATATGGATCATAAAGTATGAAAAAGTAAAAAAAATTGGAAAAATAGGATTTTTATACCTACTGTTAAATTCTTTTCTCATAGCCCATAAGGGATATTGGGGAGAACTAGTACAATGGGGTGTAGACGGGGTCCTCCCCTCTATGCCCCCTTCCACAGGCAGTTATAGGTAAAAACGTGCCCGAAGGAGAAAGGACATATATGAGAGAAGGAACAAGATAACAAAAGGTGGTGAGATTTACACACCAGCACACCACAACCATACAACAACAACAACCAGTAACGGCTGGTAACAATAAGAGTAACAGCTGAACAGGTAACTACAGAAAAAGAACCTGCAGAAAAGTCAACGCACTGAGGCGGGCGCCCAATGGAGGTCATTCTGAGTGTATCGCTCGCTAGCTAGTTTTAGCAGCCGTGCAAACGCTATGCCGCCGACCACTGGGGAGTGTATTTTAGCTTAGCAGAAGTGCAAATGCTTGTGCAGCCGAGCTCTGCAAAAACAGTTTGTGCAGTTTCTGAGTAGCTCAGAACCTACTCAGCGCTTGCGATCACTTCAGCCTATTCGTGTCCAGATCTGACGTCCTACACCCACCCAGCGTTCGCCCAGCCACTCCTGCATTTTCACTGGCACGCCTGCGTTTTTCCAAACACTCCCTGAAAATGGTCAGTTTACACCCAGAAACGCCCACTTCATGTCAATCACTCTGCGGCCGTCAGTGCGACTTAAATCTTCGCTAGAGCCTGTGCAAAACCACATTGTTCGTTGTACCCGTACATCGCGCTTGCGCATTGTGGTGCATATGTATGCGCAGAAATGCAATTTTTTGCCCTCATCGCTGCGTTGCGAAATCTGCAGCGAGCGATCAACTCGGAATGACCCCCAATATCCCTTATGGACTACGAGAAAAGGATTTACCGGTAGGTATTAAAATCCTATTTTCTCTAGCATCCATAAGGGATATTGGGGTGAACTAATACAATGGGGATGTCCCAAAGCATCCAGAAGGGGTGGGAACATGCGGAGACTGCTGCAGCACCGACTGCCCAAACTGGGTATCCTCTTTGGCCAGGGTATCAAATTTGTAGAATTTCACACAAGTTTTCTTTCCCGACCAGGTAGCAGCTCAGCATAGTTGCAGGGCCGAGACTCCACAGGCAGCCGCCCGGGAAGAGCCCACTGATCTTGCAGAATGGGCTTTTTGAGACTTAGAAACAGGTAAGGCTGCCGACACATGATAGGCCTGTTGGATAGTAAGCCGAATCCAACGAGCAATAGACTGCTTTGAAGAAGGACAACCCTTTTTCTGCGCATCATAGAGCATGAACAAAAAATCCGTCTTTCTGACCCGAGCTGTGCATCTGACATAGATCTTCAAAGCATGCACAACATCAAAAGTCTCCAGAGGAGCAGAAGCGTCAGAACAGGGCGGGACCACAATAATTTGATTCAGGTGGAACGCGGAGACAACCTTCGGCAGGAACTGCTGTCTAGTCCGGAGCTCCGCTCTGTCCTCATAAAAGACCAAGTAGGGACTTTTACACAATAAAGCCCCCAATTCCGAGACAATGTCGAGCAGAAGCCAGGGCCAGTAACATCACCGTTTTCCATGTGAGGTACTTGTCTTCTACCATCATCAGAGGTTCAAACCAGAAGGACTGTAGAAAGTTCAACACCACGTCCAAATCCCAGGGTGCTGTAGGTGGCACAAAAGGTGGTTTTATGTGGAGTACACCTTGCAAGAAGGTTTAAACTTCTGGCAATACTGCCAATTTCTTCTGGAAGAAAATGGAGAGGGCTGAAATCTGGACCTTAATAGAACCCAGGCGTAAGCCCTTATCCACACCAGCCTGCAGGAAATATAGGAAATGTCCCAAGAGAAATACAGCAGGTGGATACATGCATTCCTCGCACCAAGAGACATATCGCTTCCAGATATGATGATAGTGTTTTGACGTCACAGGTTTCCTGGCCTGAACCATGGTTGCAACAACTTTCTTGGAAAGGCCTTTGAGAGCTAAGCTGTTCAGCTCAACGTCCATGCTGTCAAATGAAGACGCCATAAGGCCAGGTAGACAAATGGTCCTTAGTGGTAGAGGCCAGTGGTCTTGGACGGACATGTCCAGAAGATCCATGTACCATGCCCACCGAGGCCAATCCGGGGCAAGTAGACTTGCCTAGACACCTGGATTCCTGATTCACTTTAGCACTCGTGGGAGCAAAGGGATCAGAGGAAACAGGTAAACCAGCTCGTATGGCCAAGGCGATGACAGCGCATCCACTGCTCTCGTCTGAGGGTCCCTGGTACGCCAGCAATACCAGAGAAGTTTCATGTTGAGACGAGAAGCCATCTTGTCTATATGTGGGCAACCCCACCGCTCAATGATCTGCTGGAACACCAGATGGTGGAGCCCCTACTCCCCCAGGTGGAGACTGTGACGACTCAGGAGGTCTGCCTTCCAGTTGTCCACCCCCGGAATGAAGGTTGCTGACATGACTCTTGCATTTATATCCACCCAGAGAAGTATCTTTGAGACCTCTCGCATGCAGGCTCTGCTTCTTGTCCCTCCTTGCCGATTGATGTACTTCACTGGCATGGCATTGTCCGACTGCACCTGGATTGTGAGATCCTTGAGCAGAGGAGAGGCTTGAAGTAGAGCATTGTAGATCTCCCAAAGTTCCAGAATGTTGTTTGGAAGGAGGCTTTCGTGGGCTGACCACCTGCCATGGATCTGCGCCCCTTGGGTGACAGCTCCCCATCCTCTCAGACTTGCATCTGTCGTGAGGAGGGTCCAATACTGAATTCTGAAACTCCTGCCCTCCAGGAGATTGGAGGATTGTAGCCAATACAGGAGGGAAATCCTGGCCTGAGGTGACAGCCGAATCATCCGGTGCATCTGCAGATGTGATCCGGACCACTTGCTCAGGAGATCCAACTGAAACGTTCTGGCATGGAACCTCCCATATTGGATCGCCTCGTAGGAAGCGACCATCTTTCCCAACAATCTTATGCAAAGATGGATGGACACTCTAGAAGGTCGGAGCACCATACGGACCATTTCCTGAAGTTTTTTTTTATTTTTCCACTGGTAGAAATACCTTCTGGGCCACAGTATCCAACAACATCCCCAGGAACAGGAGCCTCTGAGTGGGCTCCAGGTGGAACTTCTGTAAGTTGAGAATCCACCCGTGGGCCGACAGAAGATGGATGGTGTGGTCGATATGAAGCAACAAAAGTTCTCTGTATCTTGCCTTTATCAGAAGATCATCCAGGTAAGGGACCACATTGACCCCCCGGACCCGGAGCTGTTACATCATCTCTGCCATCACCTTTGTGAATTCCCTCGGGGCTGTAGACAGACCGAAGGGTAGGACCTGGAACTGGAAGTGATTCTCCAGCAGGGCAAATCGTAGGTACGCCTGAGGAGGTGGCCAAATTGGAATATGGAGGTAGGCGTCCTTGATATCCAAGGAGACCATACTGTAAATTCCCGATTACCGAACCCTCCGGTTTCAGTACCACGAATAGGTTTGAGTAAAACCCCTTGCCATGTTGCAGCAGTGGTACTGGAAAAATGACGTGGGACTTGACCAACTTTTGTATAGCCAGTGGCAACATAACTTGCATATCTTCCAAAGCTGGCAAGCTTGATTTGAAATATTGTTGGGGGGAGTTCTGTCAAACTCCAACTTGTAGCCTTGAGAAACGAACTCTCTGACCCAGGCATCCTGGCAGGAATTCTTCCAGACGCGGCTGAAGTGACGGAGTCAAGCTCCCACATTGAGATCCCCTCGGTTTGGGTGGGCACCGTCATGCTGAGGCCTTAGTGGAAGCAGAACCGGGGGACTGTTCCATAGAACAGGTGCTTGCATGTTTTCTAGACTTACCTCTGGTGCCTCTGACCGCATTGGAGGCACCTCTGGCCTACGAGCTAAATCTGTGAGACCAAAGGGACTGGACAGACGGACCCGGATAAGAGCATCTTGCTGGCAGAACCCCAGAGGGGAGAAACGTGGATTTTCCAGCCATAGCCTTGGAAATACAGGTATCCAACTCAATCCTAAAAAGCCATTCCCCAGAAAAGGGGAGAGATTCCACACTATGTTTGGATTCTGCGTCCGCAATCCACTGATGCAACCACAAGGCCCTGCGTGCTGAAACCGCCAGGGCCGATGTCCTAGCATTAATATTCCCCATCTCCTTGAGGGAATCACAGAGGACCCGTGTAGTGTCCTGAATGATCTCCAATAGGGTGACCATAGTAACTAAGGGCATATCCCCCGGGACTCCCCCCTGAATTTGAATGGCCCAAGAATGAATAGCATGGGTCATCCAGCAACCCGGTCTTTGTAAAAGGCCGGCTGCTGTATATATAGACTTTAGGGTAGTTTCTATCTTCTGATCCTCAGGGTCCTTCATGGAAAAGGAGCCCGGGGTAGGTAGCACCGCCTTTTTAGATAGGCAAGAGACTGAGACATCCACCCCAGGGGGTTCCTCCCAAAATATTCTACCTTCAGGAGGAAATGGGAAAGTGCACAAAAACTTTTTGGACACTTGGAATTTTTTGTCTGGATTTTTCCAGGCCTATTTGAATAAGTCATCTGAGAATCAGGGAAAGTGACACTGGGCTTATTTGTGATGCAGTGTCCTCTAGGGAGTGCTTAAACATCTCCCTTATATCCAAAATGAGGGGTTCAATACCCTGAGCAGAATCAGGATCCTCACTAACAGGATACAGGTCATCCCCATCATCTGGTGTATCATTATCTGTATCAGTCAGCAGTGCAGGTAAACCACGCTTCTGGGCACCTGCATGGGAGAGGGGGGCTGTGCATCAGCCCTAGCAGCTAAATCTGCCACAGCTTGTTGCAGTACCTGAGTTTTCTGCACATTTGCAGTGAGTTGAGATGACATATCAGACATCATGGTTTTAAGAGACCCTAACCAGTGGGGCTCTGTACCCTCTCCCCCAACCTCTTTACTAAGTTGGGACGATTGACTACATTGCTCACAGAAGACAGTCATTAGATAATGGAGAGAATCTGGTGTGACAGGTTCTGCACAGTTTGTGCTTACCCATATTTTACAGTAAACACAACAACACACACATACACACAGACAGTAATAATGCAAGCCTGCCCTACTGTATGTGAGAGAAGACACAGAGGAGAGAGGACCTCAGCACAACCTGAGCTGCACAGCCCCAGTGAGGCTGTCATCTCTGTAATTCACAGTAAACACTATACAGTCCTAATTAGATACAGGACAGTGCAGTGTCGTAACTAGGCATTTTAGCGCTGTGTGCAAGAAACGACATTGGTGCCCCCCCATTAAAGATAGGGGCAGTGCGCGCCGTAGGCGCGTGAAAAATATATAGGGGCGTGGCTTCATGGGGAAGAGGCGTGGCCACAAAATAATAGCAATTCATACTGCGGTGCACAGTAGTCTACATTATTCAAATTACGCTGCACAGTAGCGCCACTACACCAGGTAGAGCCCCTTTTATACATTACAGCAGACAGCGTCCCCCTTTTTATACATTACAGCAGACAGTCTCCCTTTTAACACATTGCGGCAGCCAGGCCCCCTTTTTACACATTGTGGCAGCCAGGCCCCCTTTTTACACATTGCGGCAGCCAGGCCCCCTTTTTACACATTGCGGCAGCCAGGCCCCCTTTTTACACATTGCGGCAGCCAGGCCCCCTTTTTACACATTGCGGCAGCCAGGCCCCCTTTTTACACATTGCGGCAGCCAGGCCCCCTTTTTACACATTGCGGCAGCGAGGCCCCCTCTTTACACATTGCGGCAGCCAGGCCCCCTTTTTACACATTATGGCAGACGGTGTCCCCCTGAGAGAGAGAGAGAGAGAGAAAGAGAGAGAGATATATACTTACCATCTCCCCGCTGACAGGCTCCTCGTGCAGCTCCCTCGGTGCAGGCAGGTGAGAAGGAGGAGGAGGGAGGGGGACTGGAGCCGCAGCAGCGCTATTTCATTGGTAGTAAGCGCCGCTGCAGCATCCCCCTCTCCTTACGTATTGGCAGCACGAACCGCATCCCAGCATCCACAGCAGCGCCGGGCAGCCAATACGGAAGAAGAGGGGACAGCTGCAGCGGCGCTTACTACCAATGAAATAGCGCTGCTACGGCTCCAGTCCCCCTCCCTCCTCCTCCTTCTCACCTGCCCGGCGCTGTAGCTCTCCTCCACAGCGTGGCGGCGGCGCACGGCGCAGACTTCATGCCGCTGGCCGTGCGCCCTCAGGGCAACTGCGCTGTGTGCCAAACCCACTTGGCACACACGTAGTTACGGCCCTGGGACAGTGGGGGTCATTCCGAGTTGATCGTAGCTGTGCTAAATTTAGCACAGCTGCGATCAGGCACTCAGACATGCAGGGGGACGCCCTGCACAGGGCTAGTCCGCCCCGTATATCAGTGCCGCCCCCCTCCCCCCCTGCAGAAATGCAAAAGCATCGCACACTGGCGATGCTTTTGCATCTCGGGAGTTACTCCCGGCCAGCGCAGCTCCTGCGGCTGGCCGGAAGAACCTCTTCGTTACCCCAGGTCGCAGCGGCTGCGCGTGATGTGTAGGCAACGACGTTTGGCATGCACCGGTGCAATTCGGCACCGGCGCATGCGCTGTTCCAACCCAATTGCTGCGATAAACTGCAGCGAGTGATCGGGTCGAAATGACCCCCATTGTACACAAGCGTCTCTCCCTCTTTTGCTACACCCTGTACCAGTTTCCAGCGTGTCTGAGAGGCAGGAAGCGCTGAGTGTGTGCTGCTGGTGGCTTCTGTAGGCAAAGGAAGAAGCCAAAAATGCCCTGGTCCCGCTCTGAGGAAGCTCCCCCCCCCCCCTCCCCCCCAATTGCATCAGAGCTATGCATATTGGGGGTAAATCCAAGTTGATCGCAGCAGGATTTTTTTTTAGCAATTGGGCAAAACCATGAGGGTAATTCCAAGTTAATCGCAGCAGGATTTTTGTTAGCAATTGAGCAAAACCATGGCCCTCATTCCGAGTTGTTCGCTCGGTATTTTTCATCGCATCGCAATGAAAATCCGCTTAGTACGCATGCGCAATGTTCGCACTGCGACTGCGCCAAGTAACTTTGCTATGTAGAAAGTAATTTTACTCACGGCTTTTTCATCGCTCCGGCGATCGTAATGTGATTGACAGGAAATGGGTGTTACTGGGCGGAAACACGGCGTTTCAGGGGCGTGTGGCTGAAAACGCTACCGTTTCCGGAAAAAACGCAGGAGTGGCCGGAGAAACGGTGGGAGTGCCTGGGCGAACGCTGGGTGTGTTTGTGACGTCAAACAGGAACGACAAGCACTGAAAGGATCGCACAGGCAGAGTAAGTCTGGAGCTACTCTGAAACTGCTAAGTAGTTAGTAATCGCAATATTGCGAATACATCGGTCGCAATTTTAAGAAGCTAAGATTCACTCCCAGTAGGCGGCGGCTTAGCGTGTGTAACTCTGCTAAATTCGCCTTGCGACCGATCAACTCGGAATGAGGGCCCATGTGCACTGCAGGGGAGGCAGATATAACGTGCAGAAAGAGTTAGATTTGGGTGGGTTATCTTGTTTCTGTGCAGGGTAAATACTTGCTGCTTTATTTTTACACTGCAAATTAGATTGCAGAATGAACACACCCCACCCAAATCTAACTCTCTCTGCACATGTTATATCTGCCTCCCCTGCAGCGCACATGGTTTTGCTCAATTGCTAACAAAAATCCTGCTGCGATCAACTTGGAATTACCCCCATTATTTATACTGGCAAAGTCTCCAAACAGCCTAAAACCTCACCCAAGTGCTCATTTCTGCATTTTTGTGCCAGTTTACACACGTTGGATCTTAACGGGACTCCCCAGAGAGGGTCCAGTACACCGCACCCGTGGTCTGCCGCACTTTGAAACTGGGGACCCCCCTAGTGGAGCCCCCCGGTGTGTACTCACCACCGATGTAACCTTCAGGCAGTGTTAGGGGGGGGTGCAGCGTGCTGCGACTGCGACAGCTAAGGCGCAGTGCCCCGCTGAACAAACAGCACCTCTGGATGGTGGTCCTGCAGCTGGGAAGCGGCTCAGCACCTCGTAAGGCCGGTGACCGCCCCACCCCCCACCTTCCCGCCCCCCAACTCCCATGGCACAGGTACGCTGTTGCCCAGACAGCATACCGAATAAAATAAAAGTTTTAAATGAAATTGAAAAAAACTTTCTGGAGCTGCAGAGATGTGCATCCTCTCCTGAGGACACTTTTTTTCTAAACTGCCTGTGGGAGGGGACATAGAAGGGAGGAGCCAGCAAACCCAGTTGAAGAAATTTTAAAGTGCACTGGCTCCTTTGGACCCCATCATACTAGTTCTCCCCAATATCCCTTATTGATGCTAGAAAAAAATGTGAAAAACTAATGTCGACCTTTTGAACTGTTGACCTAGTACACGTCGACCAAATGACCATGTCGACCTAGTGACCCTGTCGACCCAATGCATGTCAACCAATAGTGGTTGACCTAATGACCGAAAACCTAAGTGGTGTAGACCTAATGACCCTATCCCGTCCGAACCGCGCCCAGCCAACGGCGTTCTAATGCCATTGGCACCCACCCTCCCTCCACGCGACCGTCTTGGCCTGTCAATCAGGCAGAGGTGATCGCAGCCCAGCTATTAGCATCTCACTGTGCTCCCAGGGTGAGCCACTGCAGTGATCCAGTCTGAATTAGGCCCTATGTTCCACGCACGATACTCAGCCAGCGCTATGCTCCAACCTCCCCTTGTTATATCCCAGTGTGCAGTGGCTCATGAAGTTATGGTATAAGGCAATTTTAATACTTGCCAGACTTTGGCGCTTGATGAGTATAGTATGGTAAAGCCCACAGCCGCGGTGTGTGTTGACGTTCACCATGGGGAACCAGATTTTTATCTGTACCACCGGAGCTCACAGCTGCACTGTGAGGGAGAGCACGGCCAATTCAAACGTTATTTGACAGCTTGTGTGGTCTAGGGCATGACGTGGTTGCAGACCACCAGTAACACTGAGAGTGGTATCCACAGTTTTGACCGGTTTCTCAGTTTTTCGGTTTCCTCAGAAGGTATATTTGGGTGTCATTTCAATCAGATATTTAACTGTTCAGTCCACCAATCGGTGGAAGTCATCAATTATAAGTTACAGGCATATGTCTCTATAAAACACTATATAATGGTGGGTACACACTAGGCAATTTTGTAAACAAAAATAAATAAATATATATATATATGTATATGTGTTTGTAACTTACGCCAAAGATCACAGCCAAGTCCTGGTCTAGAGCCACACTCTTGCTCAATACAATACAAGAACCAAGGTGCAGTCAGACTCTGTGTTATACCCAAGTCTCTGTTTATCAGAAAATCTACTTCCAAACAGGATAACTGTTGAAGGTGTGATGATATTCAGATAAACCTTTCCGTCTCTAAGTGGGTTATGTAAAAGAAAAAAAAGTGATGAGAGTTCTTAGATATCACTTGGACAGAACTGTGTGGCTACCTCTATGACACTAACCTTAAGGCAGTACCCTATTTTCATTGAAAAGTTTCTTTATGCTTCTCTGTGTACCACGTAGGGTGAAACAACCTCCACAGGGATACCACATCAGTAACAGACCCTCACCATACTAACCTTCAAGAGATGACCTATGTTTCCATAAACATTTCTTTGGGTTTGTCAAGGTGATCACTCAGATAGCCTGTAGTTTTTATTCCCAGGTGTTTGAAAAAATGGCAGATGCCAATGTAAATTGGATAAAAAGTATGACATTTAAAATGTATTAATCACAACAAACCCTCAAGAGAGAGGTAAAATATACAAATTTTAGCAGCATATGTAAAAGGGGAACATAAATAGAAATTCCCTGACTAGAGACACATAACCCAAATGGTGGTACAGGGAGCTAGACAAAAAACAGAAAGAAGCCTCCCAAATCCGGATATAAAGGACGTATTTCCATCTCCATCTTACGTGTCCCAACCAAGCATTGGGGGATCCCCAATCCAGTCTCCACAGCACTAACGTGTTTCGGATCTAATCCTTTTTCAAAGTGTGGAGAGATCATCACCCGGGGACCATTTATACCCCCCTTCTAGATCACATGACAACTTCCTGTTCCTGTTGACAGCACTCCCAAAATCCTCAAATAATACAAAAAAACATACTACCTCTAATACAAAGACGCTCTAATCTAAACATTACCACAGTCCTAGGTAAAACTGGACATTTCTATCAATATCAAATAATATTATATACACAGTGATGTCATGATTGGGAGGGACTTAGAGCCGATGCTTCCATAAACTATTCGTTTGCCGTCTTCCACATGTCCCCATCCAATAGTATGAAGTCTGTCCGGCTGCACCCAGTGGGATCGCTGATCTGCTGCTATGTCCATAGTTCCTTTAGTGTGGCAAACGGTACAGATTCCCCAAGTTGCAGGTGACTTCCGGTTAGTGAAACGCATACTGGAAGTCCCCGCTGGAATGCAGCTCCTGGCATCAAGGCAGCTTGTATCTGGTAACCCCACCCTACCAGAAGATAGCAGTCACCATAGTCTTGTTTGAATACATAGGCAACATTATAAACACTGAAATGTTTGTTTGGGGAGGGAAAACCCCATTTTTAGTAACATTACATTAAAGTGTCAGTGCCTTCTGCTTTTAATCTGTGTTTCTGTGGAGTCTTCACTTTTATTTGGATTATGCAGGCTCCATTGTTGCAATACTCAAAAGCAATTGATGCCTGTACTACAATTCTCCTCCTCCACAGAGCAATGCAGCGCTTGTCATACAATACAGAGAGCATCAAAGAGATTGCCAAAAAATACAGAGGACATCACAGTGACTATTATACAATGCAGAGTGTTGCGCATCACTGCCACCGGAAGCAAAACTACTGAGGGAGAGGAGGTGGCACCATGGAGGACCACCAGAGACACAGGGGCAGATGTATTAACCTGGAGAAGGCATAAGGAAGTGATAAACCAGTGATATGTGCAAGGTGATAAAGGCACCAGCCAATCAGATCCTAACTGTTAATTTACATATTGGAGCTGATTGGCTGGTGCCTTTATCACCTTACACATATCACTGGTTTATCACTTCCTTATGCCTTCTACGGGTTAATATATTTGCCCCACAGTGAGGTGGTGTGATGAGGAGGCAGGAAGGGCTGCTGCTGCTGCATGTCAGCTCTAAAGTGCGGCAGCCGGCAGCGGTATTTCACCTGTCTGTCTGCTGCTCCTCTGCTACAGTTGATATGCACCTCTCTCATCTTTGCAGGGGGCGAGCTGCCAACTAGTCCCCCAATTCTGACTCCCCTCTCCATACAGAAAAAATATATTCATGTTCCTGTATATATTAGTATCGGAAGGGAAAGAAAGTGTTATATAACCAGGATTTGTTAACTGTTTGATTCTTATATGATGTCTGCTAACATCTACAAGGTGCTCTTATGTTTCAGATTTGTATTAATGAAAATTATATAGCATGGAATACTATTCTAAATATGATTATTAGACACATAAACAATTCTAGCCAGTGAGGGATTGAATCCTAGGTCCTTCTGGTTGATGACTACTGGCAATAGCTCACTAAGTTACAGTACTCATCTAATGAATGCCTAATTTTGTTATTTGAAGCCATCCAAAGCTTTAATACATGTGCAAATTTCTTATTGATATTAAAATAATTCCAGTCTATTTGCTTTCAAGTCACTGATTTTGGTTTTATATAAATAAAATAATAAATACAGGTTGAGTATCCCATATCCAAATATTCCGAAATACGGAATATTCCGAAATACGGACTTTTTTGAGTGAGAGTGAGATAGTGAAACCTTTGTTTTTTGATGGCTCAATGTACACAAACTTTGTTTAATACACAAAGTTATTAAAAATATTGTATTAAAAAACCTTCAGGCTGTGTGTATAAGATGTATATGAAACGTAAATGAATTGTGTGAATGTAGACACTAGAGATGAGCGGGTTCGGTTCCTCGGAATCCGAACCCGCCCGAACTTCAGCTTTTTTTACACGGATCCGAGCGACTCGGATCTTCCCGCCTTGCTCGGTTAACCCGAGCGCGCCCGAACGTCATCATGACGCTGTCGGATTCTCGCGAGACTCGGATTCTATATAAGGAGCCGCGCGTCGCCGCCATTTTACACGTGCATTGAGATTGATAGTGAGAGGACGTGGCTGGCGTCCTCTCCGTTTAGAGAAGAAATAGATAGGAGAGTGAGAGTAAGACAGTGACACTTCATTTACTGGAGCTTAGGAGGAGTACTCAGACAGAGAGTGCAGAATTTTGCTGATAGTATTAGTTAGTTATACTAGTGACAGAGTGAGACAGTGACACTTCATTTACTGGAGCTTAGGAGGAGTACTCAGACAGAGAGTGCAGAATTTTGCTGATAGTATTAGTTAGTTATACTAGTGACTGACCAGTGACCACCAGTGCAGTTTTATATTATTTAATATAATCCGTTCTCTGCCTGAAAAAACGATACACAGTGACTCAGTCACATACCATATCTGTGCTCAGCCCAGTGTGCTGCTGCATCATCTATGTATAATATCTGACTGTGCTCACACAGCTTAATTGTGGGGGAGACTGGGGAGCAGTTAGGTTATAGCAGGAGCCAGGAGTACATATTAAAAAATTAAACAGTGCACACTTTTTTTCTGCAGGAGTGCCACTGCCAGTGTGACTGACCAGTGACCTGACCACCAGTATATAGTATACTATATTGTATTGTGAATGTCTGCCTGTAAAAGTTAAACACACGTCGTGTGACTTGTGTGGTGTTTTTTTATTCTATAAAATAAAAAACTCATTCTGCTGATAGACAGTGTCCAGCAGGTCCGTCATTATATAATATATACCTGTCTGGCTGCAGTAGTGATATATATATTTTTTATATCATTATTTATCATCCAGTCGCAGCAGACACAGTACGGTAGTTCACGGCTGTAGCTACCTCTGTGTCGGCACTCGGCAGTCCATCCATAATTGTATACCACCTACCCGTGGTTTTTTTTTCTTTCTTCTTTATACATACTACATCTCATTATCATCCAGTCTATATTAGCAGCAGACACAGTACAGTACGGTAGTCCACGGCTGTAGCTACCTCTGTGTCGGCACTTGGCAGTCCGTCCATAATTGTATACCACCTACCCGTGGTTTTTTTTTTCTTTCTTCTTTATACATACTACATCTCATTATCAACCAGTCTATATTAGCAGCAGACACAGTACGGTAGTCCACGGCTGTAGCTACCTCTGTGTCGGCACTCGGCAGTCCGTCCATAATTGTATACCACCTACCCGTGGTTTTTTTTTCTTTCTTCTTTATACATACTACATCTCATTATCATCCAGTCTATATTAGCAGCAGACACAGTACAGTACGGTAGTCCATGGCTGTAGCTACCTCTGTGTCGGCACTCGGCAGTCCGTCCATAATTGTATACCACCTACCCGTGGTTTTTTTTTTCTTTCTTCTTTATACATACTACATCTCATTATCAACCAGTCTATATTAGCAGCAGACACAGTACGGTAGTCCACGGCTGTAGCTACCTCTGTGTCGGCACTCGGCAGTCCATCCATAATTGTATACCACCTACCCGTGTTTTTTTTTTCTTTCTTCTTTATACATACTACATCTCATTATCATCCAGTCTATATTAGCAGCAGACACAGTACAGTACGGTAGTCCACGGCTGTAGCTACCTCTGTGTCGGCACTCGGCAGTCCGTCCATAATTGTATACCACCTACCCGTGGTTTTTTCTTTCTTTCTTCTTTATACATACTACATCTCATTATCATCCAGTCTATATTAGCAGCAGACACAGTACAGTACGGTAGTCCACGGCTGTAGCTACCTCTGTGTCGGCACTCGGCAGTTCGTCCATAATTGTATACCACCTACCCGTGGTTTTCTTTTCTTTCTTCTTTATACATACTACATCTCATTATCATCCAGTCTATATTAGCAGCAGACACAGTACAGTACGGTAGTCCACGGCTGTAGCTACCTCTGTGTCGGCACTCGGCAGTCCATCCATAATTGTATACCACCTACCCGTGGTTTTTTTTTCTTTCTTCTTTATACATACTACATCTCATTATCATCCAGTCTATATTAGCAGCAGACACAGTACAGTACGGTAGTCCACGGCTGTAGCTACCTCTGTGTCGGCACTCGGCAGTCCGTCCATAATTGTATACCACCTACCCGTGTTTTTTTTTTTCTTTCTTCTTTATACATACTACATCTCATTATCAACCAGTCTATATTAGTAGCAGACACAGTACGGTAGTCCACGGCTGTAGCTACCTCTGTGTCGGCACTCGGAAGTCCATCCATAATTGTATACCACCTACCCGTGTTTTTTTTTTCTTTCTTCTTTATACATACTACATCTCATTATCATCCAGTCTATATTAGCAGCAGACACAGTACAGTACGGTAGTCCACGGCTGTAGCTACCTCTGTGTCGGCACTCGGCAGTCCATCCATAATTGTATACCACCTACCCGTGGTTTTTTTTCTTTCTTCTTTATACATACTACATCTCATTATCATCCAGTCTATATTAGCAGCAGACACAGTACAGTACGGTAGTCCACGGCTGTAGCTACCTCTGTGTCGGCACTCGGCAGTCCGTCCATAATTGTATACCACCTACCCGTGGTTTTTTTTTTCTTTCTTCTTTATACATACTACATCTCATTATCAACCAGTCTATATTAGCAGCAGACACAGTACGGTAGTCCACGGCTGTAGCTACCTCTGTGTCGGCACTCGGCAGTCCATCCATAATTGTATACCACCTACCCGTGGTTTTTTTTTTCTTTCTTCTTTATACATACATACTACATCTCATTATCATCCAGTCTATATTAGCAGCAGACACAGTACAGTACAATAGTCCACGGCTGTAGCTACCTCTGTGTCGGCACTCGGCAGTCAATCCATAATTGTATACTAGTATCCATCCATCTCCATTGTTTACCTGAGGTGCCTTTTAGTTGTGCCTATTAAAATGTGGAGAACAAAAATGTTGAGGTTCCAAAATTAGGGAAAGATCAAGATCCACTTCCACCTCGTGCTGAAGCTGCTGCCACTAGTCATGGCCGAGACGATGAAATGCCAGCAACGTCGTCTGCCAAGGCCGATGCCCAATGTCATAGTACAGAGCATGTCAAATCCAAAACACCAAATATCAGTAAAAAAAGGACTCCAAAACCTAAAATAAAATTGTCGGAGGAGAAGCGTAAACTTGCCAATATGCCATTTACCACACGGAGTGGCAAGGAACGGCTGAGGCCCTGGCCTATGTTCATGGCTAGTGGTTCAGCTTCACATGAGGATGGAAGCACTCAGCCTCTCGCTAGAAAACTGAAAAGACTCAAGCTGGCAAAAGCACCGCAAAGAACTGTGCGTTCTTCGAAATCCCAAATCCACAAGGAGAGTCCAATTGTGTCGGTTGCGATGCCTGACCTTCCCAACACTGGACGTGAAGAGCATGCGCCTTCCACCATTTGCACGCCCCCTGCAAGTGCTGGAAGGAGCACCCGCAGTCCAGTTCCTGATAGTCAGATTGAAGATGAAGATGTTTAAGTACACCAGGATGAGGAGGATATGGGTGTTGCTGGCGCTGGGGAGGAAATTGACCAGGAGGATTCTGATGGTGAGGTGGTTTGTTTAAGTCAGGCACCCGGGGAGACACCTGTTGTCCGTGGGAGGAATATGGCCGTTGACATGCCTGGTGAAAATACCAAAAAAATCAGCTCTTCAGTGTGGAGGTATTTCAACAGAAAAGCGGACAACAGGTGTCAAGCCGTGTGTTGCCTTTGTCAAGCTGTAATAAGTAGGGGTAAGGACGTTAACCACCTCGGAACATCCTCCCTTATACGTCACCTGCAGCGCATTCATAATAAGTCAGTGACAAGTTCAAAAACTTTGGGCGACAGCGGAAGCAGTCCACTGACCAGTAAATCCCTTCCTCTTGTAACCAAGCTCACGCAAACCACCCCACCAACTCCCTCAGTGTCAATTTCCTCCTTCCCCATGAATGCCAATAGTCCTGCAGGCCATGTCACTGGCAATTCTGACGAGTCCTCTCCTGCCTGGGATTCCTCCGATGCATCCTTGCGTGTAACGCCTACTGCTGCTGGCGCTGCTGTTGTTGCTGCTGGGAGTCGATGGTCATCCCAGAGGGGAAGTCGTAAGCCCACTTGTACTACTTCCAGTAAGCAATTGACTGTTCAACAGTCCTTTGCGAGGAAGATGAAATATCACAGCAGTCATCCTGCTGCAAAGCGGATAACTGAGGCCTTGACAACTATGTTGGTGTTAGACGTGCGTCCGGTATCCTCCGTTAGTTCACAAGGAACTAGACAATTTATTGAGGCAGTGTGCCCCCGTTACCAAATACCATCTAGGTTCCACTTCTCTAGGCAGGCGATACCGAGAATGTACACGGACGTCAGAAAAAGACTCACCAGTGTCCTAAAAAATGCAGTTGTACCCAATATCCACTTAACCACGGACATGTGGACAAGTGGAGCAGGGCAGGGTCAGGACTATATGACTGTGACAGCCCACTGGGTAGATGTATGGACTCCCGCCGCAAGAACAGCAGCGGCGGCACCAGTAGCAGCATCTCGCAAACGCCAACTCTTTCCTAGGCAGGCTACGCTTTGTATCACCGCTTTCCAGAATACGCACACAGCTGAAAACCTCTTACGGCAACTGAGGAAGATCATCACGGAATGGCTTACCCCAATTGGACTCTCCTGTGGATTTGTGGCATCGGACAACGCCAGCAATATTGTGTGTGCATTAAATATGGGCAAATTCCAGCACGTCCCATGTTTTGCACATACCTTGAATTTGGTGGTGCAGAATTTTTTTAAAAACGACAGGGGCGTGCAAGAGATGCTGTCGGTGGCCAGAAGAATTGCGGGACACTTTCGGCGTGCAGGCACCACGTACAGAAGACTGGAGCACCACCAAAAACTACTGAACCTGCCCTGCCATCATCTGAAGCAAGAAGTGGTAACGAGGTGGAATTCAACCCTCTATATGCTTCAGAGGTTGGAGGAGCAGCAAAAGGCCATTCAAGCCTATACAATTGAGCACGATATAGGAGGTGGAATGCACCTGTCTCAAGCGCAGTGGAGAATGATTTCAACGTTGTGCAAGGTTCTGATGCCCTTTGAACTTGCCACACGTGAAGTCAGTTCAGACACTGCCAGCCTGAGTCAGGTCATTCCCCTCATCAGGCTTTTGCAGAAGAAGCTGGAGACATTGAAGTAGGAGCTAACACGGAGCGATTCCGCTAGGCATGTGGGACTTGTGGATGGAGCCCTTAATTCGCTTAACAAGGATTCACGGGTGGTCAATCTGCAGAAATCAGAGCACTACATTTTGGCCACCGTGCTCGATCCTAGATTTAAAGCCTACCTTGGATCTCTCTTTCCGGCAGACACAAGTCTGCTGGGGTTGAAAGACCTGCTGGTGAGAAAATTGTCAAGTCAAGCGGAACGCGACCTGTCAACATCTCCTCCTTCACATTCTCCCGCAACTGGGGGTGCGAGGAAAAGGCTCAGAATTCCGAGCCCACCCGCTGGCGGTGATGCAGGGCAGTCTGGAGCGACTGCTGATGCTGACATCTGGTCCGGACTGAAGGACCTGACAACGATTACGGACATGTCGTCTACTGTCACTGCATATGATTCTCTCACCATTGAAAGAATGGTGGAGGATTATATGAGTGACCGCATCCAAGTAGGCACGTCACACAGTCCGTACTTATACTGGCAGGAAAAAGAGGCAATTTGGAGGCCCTTGCACAAACTGGCTTTATTCTACCTAAGTTGCCCTCCCACAAGTGTGTACTCCGAAAGAGTGTTTAGTGCCGCCGCTCACCTTGTCAGCAATCGGCGTACGAGGTTACATCCAGAAAATGTGGAGAAGATGATGTTCATTAAAATGAATTATAATCAATTCCTCCGTGGAGACATTGACCAGCAGCAATTGCCTCCACAAAGTACACAGGGAGCTGAGATGGTGGATTCCAGTGGGGACGAATTGATAATCTGTGAGGAGGGGGATGTACACGGTGATATATCGGAGGATGATGATGAGGTGGACATCTTGCCTCTGTAGAGCCAGTTTGTGCAAGGAGAGATTAATTGCTTCTTTTTTGGTGGGGGTCCAAACCAACCCGTCATTTCAGTCACAGTCGTGTGGCAGACCCTGTCACTGAAATGATGGGTTGGTTAAAGTGTGCATGTCCTGTTTATACAACATAAGGGTGGGTGGGAGGGCCCAAGGACAATTCCATCTTGCACCTCTTTTTTCTTTAATTTTTCTTTGCGTCATGTGCTGTTTGGGGAGGGTTTTTTGGAAGGGACATCCTGCGTGACACTGCAGTGCCACTCCTAGATGGGCCCGGTGTTTGTGTCGGCCACTAGGGTCGCTTATCTTACTCACACAGCTACCTCATTGCGCCTCTTTTTTTCTTTGCGTCATGTGCTGTTTGGGGAGGGTTTTTTGGAAGGGACATCCTGCGTGACACTGCAGTGCCACTCCTAGATAGGCCCGGTGTTTGTGTCGGCCACTAGGGTCGCTTATCTTACTCACACAGTCAGCTACCTCATTGCTCCTCTTTTTTTCTTTTCGTCATGTGCTGTTTGGGGAGGGTTTTTTGGAAGGGCCATCCTGCGTGACACTGCAGTGCCACTCCTAGATGGGCCCGGTGTTTGTGTCGGCCACTAGGGTCGCTTATCTTACTCACACAGTCAGCTACCTCATTGCGCCTCTTTTTTTCTTTGCGTCATGTGCTGTTTGGGGAGGGTTTTTTGGAAGGGACATCCTGCGTGACACTGCAGTGCCACTCCTAGATGGGCCCGGTGTTTGTGTCGGCCACTAGGGTCGCTTATCTTACTCACACAGTCAGCTACCTCATTGCGCCTCTTTTTTTCTTTGCGTCATGTGCTGTTTGGGGAGGGTTTTTTGGAAGGGCCATCCTGCGTGACACTGCAGTGCCACTCCTAGATGGGCCCGGTGTTTGTGTCGGCCACTAGGGTCGCTTATCTTACTCACACAGTCAGCTACCTCATTGCGCCTCTTTTTTTCTTTGCGTCATGTACTGTTTGGGGAGGGTTTTTTGGAAGGGACATCCTGCGTGACACTGCAGTGCCACTCCTAGATGGGCCCGGTGTTTGTGTCGGCCACTAGGGTCGCTTATCTTACTCACACAGTCAGCTACCTCATTGCGCCTCTTTTTTTCTTTGCGTCATGTGCTGTTTGGGGAGGGTTTTTTGGAAGGGCCATCCTGCGTGACACTGCAGTGCCACTCCTAGATGGGCCCGGTGTTTGTGTCGGCCACTAGGGTCACTTATCTTACTCACACAGTCAGCTACCTCATTGCGCCTCTTTTTTTCTTTGCGTCATGTGCTGTTTGGGGAGGGTTTTTTGGAAGGGCCATCCTGCGTGACACTGCAGTGCCACTCCTAGATGGGCCCGGTGTTTGTGTCGGCCACTAGGGTCACTTATCTTACTCACACAGTCAGCTACCTCATTGCGCCTCTTTTTTTCTTTGCGTCATGTGCTGTTTGGGGAGGGTTTTTTGGAAGGGCCATCCTGCATGACACTGCAGTGCCACTCCTAGATGGGCCCGGTGTTTGTGTCGGCCACTAGGGTCGCTTATCTTACTCACACAGTCAGCTACCTCATTGCGCCTCTTTTTTTCTTTGCGTCATGTGCTGTTTGGGGAGGGTTTTTTGGAAGGGCCATTCTGCGTGACACTGCAGTGCCACTCCTAGATGGGCCCGGTGTTTGTGTCGGCCACTAGGGTCGCTTATCTTACTCACACAGTCAGCTACCTCATTGCGCCTCTTTTTTTCTTTGCGTCATGTGCTGTTTGGGGAGGGTTTTTTGGAAGGGCCATCCTGCGTGACACTGCAGTGCCACTCCTAGATGGGCCCGGTGTTTGTGTCGGCCACTAGGGTCGCTTATCTTACTTACACAGTCAGCTACCTCATTGCGCCTCTTTTTTTCTTTGCGTCATGTGCTTTTTGGGTAGGGTTTTTTGGAAGGGCCATCCTGCGTGACACTGCAGTGCCACTCCTAGATGGGCCCGGTGTTTGTGTCGGCCACTAGGGTCGCTTATCTTACTCACACAGTCAGCTACCTCATTGCGCCTCTTTTTTTCTTTGCGTCATGTGCTGTTTGGGGAGGGTTTTTTGGAAGGGCCATCCTGCGTGACACTGCAGTGCCACTCCTAGATGGGCCCGGTGTTTGTGTCGGCCACTAGGGTCGCTTATCTTACTCACACAGTCAGCTACCTCATTGCGCCTCTGTTTTTCTTTGCGTCATGTGCTGTTTGGGGAGGGTTTTTTGGAAGGGCCATCCTGCGTGACACTGCAGTGCCACTCCTAGATGGGCCCGGTGTTTGTGTCGGCCACTAGGGTCGCTTATCTTACTCACACAGTCAGCTACCTCATTGCGCCTCTTTTTTTCTTTGCGTCATGTGCTGTTTGGGGAGGGTTTTTTGGAAGGGCCATCCTGCGTGACACTGCAGTGCCACTCCTAGATGGGCCCGGTGTTTGTGTCGGCCACTAGGGTCGCTTATCTTACTCACACAGTCAGCTACCTCATTGCGCCTCTTTTTTTCTTTGCGTCATGTGCTGTTTGGGGAGGGTTTTTTGGAAGGGCCATCCTGCGTGACACTGCAGTGCCACTCCTAGATGGGCCCGGTGTTTGTGTCGGCCACTAGGGTCGCTTATCTTACTCACACAGCGACCTCGGTGCAAATTTTAGGACTAAAAATAATATTGTGAGGTGTGAGGTATTCAGAATAGACTGAGAATGAGTGTAAATTATGGTTTTTGAGGTTAATAATACTTTGGGATCAAAATGACCCCCAAATTCTATGATTTAAGCTGTTTTTTAGGGTTTTTTGAAAAAAACACCCGAATCCAAAACACACCCGAATCCGACAAAAAAATTTCGGTGAGGTTTTGCCAAAACGCGGTCGAACCCAAAACACGGCCGCGGAACCGAACCCAAAACCAAAACACAAAACCCGAAAAATTTCCGGCGCTCATCTCTAGTAGACACACTTTGTTTAATGCACAAAGTTATAAAAAATATTCGCTAAAATGACCTTCAGGCTGTGTGTATAAGGTGTATATGTAACATAAATGCATTCTGTGCTTAGATTTAGGTCCCATCACCATGATATCTCATTATGGTATGCAATTATTCCAAAATACGGAAAAATACCATATCCAAAATACCTCTGGTCCCAAGCATTTTGGATAAGGGAGACTCAACCTGTAATACAAAATATTGCTATTATATAAGAAAATCCATTTGATTTGGTTAACACTAATGAACAAATAAGAACATATACTGAATAACGGGGCCTATATGGGCATGAAACGCCTGCATTTCCTGGTGCACTCCCCTCTCCCCCCCCCCCAAATCGTGCATCGCAACCCTCAGATGCCCAGCACTTGTCAATTATGATGCGACTGCATCCTTCCAAGATGCAATCACATAATAATTCACTGCGCACACACACTGCCGTGGCACATGCGTAGATGGCCAAAAATATAGCAATTTTCAGCCGCCTGCGACACGGTCTAAATAAGGTCCTTAGACCATGATTCAGTGTCACACACAAGTCCATGTTGTGGACGGATCTTGCAATTTTGTCCAAGTTCGACATAATGCAGCTATAAACAATACAGATTATTCAGTGGTGATTGAATGCAGAGATCCATCTGATTTCAAACAGGTCTCTAGCATAATATACAGGGCTTGTGCAAATCGGATTTATCCGGATTTTTCTTATTGGCTATCCAAAACATGTGATAAAGCTAAATATTTATCTTATATAAAACCCTTTATGAGGTCTAAGAACACTGTACGCTATTTACGTATGGAGTACCAAAAGGGTACGCTCGTTGCGTAACGATCGCTTAGCCGTGGTCGAGACGCTCAAGCGTCACATTCGCTCACGGCCAAGAGATCACAGGCAGGCACGCTATTGGCTGCCGACTAACGTAATGATTCGCTATAGCGTAGCGGACGCTCGGGACCACGAGGAGATCACCAGCGGCGCTGACGCTCACAATGTTAAACCTTTATATCTAAACCATAAACAATGTAATATGCTGTAAAACCTTAGTGTAGAGATAGGGTGTAGATGCAACACAGTGTAACCTTATTAACTTAAAAGCTGTTTGAGCGTCACCGACGCTCTGAGAATACTTAACGCTATAAGAAATACACAGATACCGTGCTTAGGGTCCAACGCCTAATATATATATTATGAATGTTATACTTGCAAAAGAATTAATACAATACAAGTCATACACTACAATATAACATAGACTACCTAACCAGATAACTACACAGGAAATACAATACAATACTATTACGTTTAAGAGAATACGAGAGATAGAGGAGAAGAGAGAGAGATATGGCCCATAACAACAAGAAAGACAATATGATTGCGGAGAAAACTTACGCACAAAGGAAACGATCGCATGCGCCTCTGGACATCCAGCTCCCGATTTTCAGCAATGATAACCGTTGAAGAGTGAGCTGGATGTGATCGGCTTGTCTATTTATGCCCCACACACAATACAATTCAATAGTCCCTACAATCTCATGGTTCATTGGACACAGGAATTCCTCCTCGCATTATAACAAAAGGTCATAGGTTGATTCATACAGGTGGGCTGTGACGATTTCCAACTGCTCAGGTGGGTGGGAAACTGGGTTTCCCGCCGCATGAATAAGTAAGTGCAAATAATAGTAAATGGACATAAACTTCTTATGTCCATAACTATTCGCACGAGCGATTAATCTGCTTCAAACCAACACCGGAATATTGCTAATTAAATACTCTTCCGATGGATACTAAACACCACTGTATTACTCCTGTCTGACCCTTTGTATCAAACAAAGGGGGATTTCTCTGTTCATGAACATTCTACATTAACCAAACTTTCAGAATCTATCAAAGGGACCATGATCTACAAAATACATTATATAGTGGAAATATGTAACGAAAGAGTCGCCCGCTAGACGCATACAATCTCTACCGTAAATGCGCATACCGTGCGCCTGCGGGTGCCCGCAACAGCGAGTATGCGCACGCACAGGAGAGCGCACGCATGCGCAGCAGGGACACATATGAGGTACAAATATGGCAGTGTGCATCGTGATATTTTTCTGACTTTGACAGTCCACCCTTTGGCAGTCAACAATAACTGCCACTTCCTAAAACATTTCAAAAAGAGAAAAATATATGTCAGGGGTTAATACATTTACATGGTTGGGTAGGGGAGGAGAGGAGAAGGTAGGAAAAGGGTATGACCTAGTGAGATAGCAGAGGCATGTGTGTATGAATCCGTGTTTGGGGGTCATGTATCATCGTGCCGTACGTGTTTTAAATCAAGCTTCGAGGCATTGCGAAGTATACATTTGAATTCCTTCTTATCCCGTGGTACGGGTCTGTGGATGGGCTGTCAAACTTTACCGAGCTCTTTTCGGCTGTGGTTGTAACAAATGGGGAGCACATTTTAGTTGATGATACATGAATGGGGGAATATGTGATTGCTGATATCTGTGCCTGTATTCCCTATCGACTATGTGTGTAATTACCTGAAGGTTGTAGAGATGAAGAAAAGACATAATTACGGTAAATGCAGTGGTATTCTATGTCAGGTAAATGAACATTTGTCGGTTGAAGTCTTGTTCGGTGTCTGTTGAATGCAGTCTTCTTTGTGCTTTTGCCAAAAGGCGTGTGGGCAAAAAGCTTTGTCAATGTCCATAGATTTACAAAAGTGTTGGGCTAGCGTAATTTAAAAATTTTTAGGGAAACTGGGGATCTATGGCAGAGTTCATCAAATATCTGTGTATAAGGTTGTCAAAACTTCTTTTTTAATCCATCAGTTGTCTATATACAGGATCATCAAATTCCTCGTCCAAGTGGGTCTTTTTACCTTGGAGAAAACGGAAAAACAGGTGAAAGAAACGGACCGTAGAAATCGCATTTTCATCATATCATTGTTTCTACATTTGGGTCATAAATCAAATCCATTGGAATTACAATTTCCTCACTCCTTAAACTCATCACCCTGGTACTTCGTTTACACTTCGTTAAAGCCTGACCGCATCTAAATATCAAGCCAATCGTTATGATAACACCTAAGATACATAGGAGAAACTTCCCAACATCCATTATGACTCCTTGAGCCCATTCTCCTAAACCAGTGAACCTATTTTGCGGGTTCAACCATGACACCCAACCAGTCAGCTCATTACCTACAGCAGCAAGAGTGAGATTGTGTCTCCTGCGAAATTCCCACTTCAGTTGGAGAATATCGTCCATCTTTTGGTCTATGACCTCGACCGGGTCCTCGGTACTATTTGTAATATATGTGCAACATTTCACGCCGTACTGCGTTGCCAGTGTGACACAATATCCACCTGTCACTGCCGTGAGATAATTGAGAATCATTCTATGCTGAACCAGTTCTGTTTTATAAGCTTGAAGTTCTCTTCCAGTATACCTAAACGTGTCATCATACATTTCTGTGATATTGTCTAACAAATTTGCGAGCGCAGATATGTATTTATAATTCAACACTCCTCTGGCGGTGCGAGTGATGTCTAACGCGATTAGAAACTGAATCCCGGTGGATTCATGGATCATGTCAGAGGCCGGATGCTCTGTTCTTTCTATCAGGTGCCGTTTAACTACGTGCTCGTAATGGGTGTGAGTATAAGGAGCTTGGGCAACACGGTGTATATCTTTCATTTTGGCATGTGATACAGTCATTACTTCAGGCAGTACTTTTCCAATATAACACAATCCTTCAGAGTTTGGGGCAAGCCACTTATACGCCTTCCTCCCGCATATGAAATATGCATCATCGGGGAGAACATATGGGACGGAGTAGGACATAACCATATTACACATCTTCCATGTGAAATCTCCTAACCCTAATTCTCCCATCTGTCTAGTACACGTATCAGCTTGTATCCTGGTGATACCTCTCCAACTCTCGTAATCCTATTTCCTAGGGTATACCTATATCGGAAAGATTTTCCTCTACTGGCTATGTGGCGTATAAGTTCTGTATCTGTCGGCATTCTATCTGCTCTATATGAAAAGGTCATGGTTTGGTTACTCCATGACACTTCCCAATTTCCCGGCTTTCGGGGATTGGAAGTGTTAAAACATATGAGGGATCTATCCACATGATATTGGTGGAGCTTCAAACTAGGAGGACTGGAGATATTAAACCTCCTGTCCACCGGCCTCCCACCACTTAGCTCAAGTACCTCCCCTATCGTTAAAGGAAATGGTACTAGTCCTGATTTGCTATGACCTTGAGGTACTTGAGAGCATACCCAACAATCTGTTTGATTTAGCACACTATCCACTAAGGAGTGATAGTCACTCAAGGGATGCCGGTCCATGTGGATATTAAAACTGGATTGGCATTTCTTGATGCACCCATCCTCAACTACATTGTCACAAAGCCTACAGATACAGTTTTCTTCAGCTAACAATCCTTCACAATTCCTTCTATGGTCAATGCTATCGGATCGTTTTCTGATACTCGCCTTTGCTTGTTGGTTATGTTGTTCTTGGAAAACTACGCCTTCATCTCTGTCATCAGAACCCATTCCAGAACCTCTCTCGACCTCCATGGTACTCTCGCCGGAACAGACTGCTCTGGTCAACATCATGGTCAACAGGAAAATCCGGATCACAGTCTCTTGGGGCAAGTCCATCTTATAGGAGGAAACGAAGAAGAATGAGAAGGGGGAAAAATAATTTGAGGGAGGGGGGATGGGAAGTGGAAAAAAAACAATAAAAGGGAACAGGGAATCGACAACTGCTTTTGATCTTGTGATTCTCAATGCTCAGGTGCCGCCTCAGTCCTCCTGGAACAGATACTCCAGTGATACAACTTCCTCTACCGTCTGTTCCTTATCACGGGACCTCTCTGGATCAGCAACCTTCTTACAATGGGACGAATGAACCCAAGTCTCTCTCTCGGCAACTTTCAATGCTGTAGTGCTAGTCAATAAGACTTGGTATGGTCCTTCCCATCTGTCAATAAGGCAACCTGAGCGTAGAAAATTCCGTATCATTACATAATCCCCATGTTCAATGTCATGACAATTACTATCTGGTAAATCAGGAATCACCAACTTCAAATTATCATTTTGATTCCTTAGCTGTTTACTCATGTTAATCAAGTACTTTACAGTCACTTCATTGTTACACTTCAAATCATCCTGAGGGTTAATCATAACATGCGGTTGTCGACCAAACAAGATTTCAAAGGGAGACAGATTAAGAGGGGACCTGGGAGTGGTTCTGATGCTGTACAGTACAATGGGTAAAGCTTCTGGCCATGTCAATCCTGTCTCTGCCATAACTTTGCTCAGTTTATTTTTAATAGTGCTGTTCACTCTTTCCACCTTCGCGCTCGCCTGTGGACGGTATGGAGTGTGCAGCTTGCTATCAGTTCCCATCAACTTACACATTCCTTGAAAGACATCACCTGTAAAATGGGTACCCCTATCACTTTCAATTATTCTAGGGATACCATATCTACATACAAATTCCTGCACAATTTTCTTAGCAGTAAACATGGCGGTATTTGTGGCCGCAGGAAATGCTTCGACCCAATTTGAGAATACATCTATACAAACAAGTACATATTTCAAATTTCGACAAGGGGGTAATTGAATAAAGTCAATCTGTATTACCTGAAAAGGACCGCCTGTAGGTGGGATATGAGATGGTTCTGTTGGTATTGCCTTTCCGATATTCTTTCTCAAGCATGTAAGGCATGACATTGCTCTCTTACTTGCATGAGATGAAAATCCTGGGGCGCACCAATATGCTCTTACCAACTTGCACATCCCTTCCTTGCCCAGATGAGTCAGCCCGTGAGCTGCCTCAGCTAAACATGGGAGATATGCTCTGGGGGCCACCGGTTTACCTTGTCCATCCGTCCAGAGTCCTGAGGACTCCTGGCCATATCCCTTTGCCTTCCAGACTGCCTTTTCCTGTGTGGAACACAAATTTTGCATCTCACACAACTTCTGTGTGTTGATGGTATTAAATACCATCAGTTGTGTGGTGTCTGTCTGTCTGGGGGTCCCAGCTGCTAACTTAGCTGCTTCGTCTGCTCGGCTGTTACCAAGTGATACTGGGTCTTGGCTATATGTGTGTGCTTTACACTTGATAACAGCCACTCTGTCGGGTTCCTGTATCGCTGTTAGAAGCCTTTTGATGTGAGCTGCATGCGCTATCGGTGTACCAGCTGCCGTCATGAAATTTCTGAGGCGCCATAGGGCTCCGAAATCATGGACTAAGCCCGAATGCGTATCTAGAGTCGGTATAGATATTGGCTGATTTGCCCTTAGCCAATTCACATGCTCTGGTTAGGGCGACCAGTTCAGCAACCTGGGCTGAGTGAGGTGGGCCTAGCGGTTCCGCTTCTATGGTGCCTTGGTCATCTACGACTGCGTATCCAGTACACAAGTCTCCCGAGTCTGACTGTCTATGACAACTACCGTCCGTGTAGAAAGTTAGATCTACATCTTCCAGTGGGTTGTCACTGATGTCAGGCCTTGCGGTAAAATTTTGGGTCAAATATTACATACAATCATGTGTTTCTTCCTTTGTGTTAAATTCTCCTACCCCACCACTCTCATCCTCCACCCTTTGTGCCTGTCCAGGCACACCTGGGAGATATGTTGCAGGATTTAATGCACTGCATCTCCTTATGGTGATGTTTACGGGGGCCATTAGTGCCAATTCCCATCTTGTAAACCGCGCTGATGAGACGTGCCTGGTTTGGGCAGAATTTAGCAAGGCTGACACTGCATGTGGTGTATGAATTGTGAGGTTGTGACCTAGCACTACATCTTCGCTTTTCGTTACTAGCAATGCTATCGCAGCAACGCTTCGCAAACATGTGGGGAGGGATCGCGCTACCGTGTCTAGCTGAGCGCTGTAGTATGCTACTGGCCTGCTGGCATCACCGTGCTTTTGGGTTAAGACGCCTGCCGCGCAACCAGCACTTTCTGTTCCGTACAGCTCAAAGGGTTTCCCATAGTCTGGCATACCTAATGCAGGTGCCTGCGTTAGGCACTGTTTAAGTCTCTCAAATGCCAACTCGGACTCGTCTGTATGCGAAATCCGATCAGGTTTGTTTGAGGAGACCATCTCCTGCAAAGGTAACGCTAGAATGGAAAACCCTGGGATCCAGTTACGGCAATACCCACACATTCCTAAAAATGTTCTGATCTGTTGCTGGGTTTGTGGCAGAGTCATGTCTCTAATTGCTTGAATTCTATCAGCGGTCAGGTGTCTCAGTCCTTGTGTCAGGCAGTGTCCCAAATATTTTACCTTAGTTTGGCATAATTGCAACTTGTCTTTGGAAACCTTGTGTCCTGTGTCTGAAAGATGAAACAGGAGCTGTTTCGTATCCTTCAGGGATGCTTCCAATGAATCAGAACACAGTAGTAAATCATCCACGTACTGTATTAATACTGATCCACTCTCTGGTTGGAAAGACTGTAAACAATCGTGCAAAGCCTGGGAAAATATACTTGGACTGTCTATGAAACCTTGTGGTAATCGAGTCCATGTGTATTGGACTCCTCTGTATGTGAATGCAAACAAATATTGGCTGTCAGGGTGCAGAGGTACCGAAAAGAAAGCGGAGCAGAGGTCAATAACAGTGAAAAATTTTGCAGTGGGAGGGATTTGCATAAGGATGACAGCTGGATTTGGCACTACGGGGAACTGACTCTCAACTATTTTGTTAATCCCCCTTAGATCCTGCACTAGCCGGTAACCCCTCCCCCCACTCTTTTTAACAGGGAAGATGGGACTATTGGCAGTGCTGGACGTTCTTACCAGAATGCCCTGTTGTAGCAAGCGCTCTATTACTGGGTAAACTCCTAACTCCACCTCTGGCTTCAGAGGGTACTGTGGGATTTTTGGAGCTATCCTACCATCTTTTACTTGTACAACTACTGGAGCTACGTTTGCCATCAATCCAGTGTCTTGTCCGTCTTTAGTCCAAAGTGACTCTGGTATCTGGGATGTCATTTCTTCTACTTGGGATGGAGTCCTATTTGTCATGATGGTATGTGACATTAATTTTGATGGGGAGTCTAACATGTCTTGCACTTCCTGAGCGTGATTCTCAGGTATGTCCAAGAATACACCTTCAGGAGTACAATAGATGACGCACCCCATTTTACACAATAGGTCTCTTCCCAGGAGATTAGTCGGTGCCGATGCAGCCAGCAAAAAGGAATGCTTGGTCTGTAAAGGCCCTATTGTAATCTCGGCTGGTTTGCTAACAGGGTAGTGCTGGACTACTCCCGTTACCCCTATGGCTGGAATTGTCTTACCAGTGGTTCTCATGCCCACTGTCGAATTTATCACTGATTTGGCCGCCCCTGTGTCTACAAGAAAGTTTAATGATTTACCAGCTACATTGATTGCAATTTCTGGTTCACTCCCAAGACTTGCAATCAATTTTACTGGCTGCAGATTACAGGTATGGCCACACCCCTATTGGGTATGGTGACCTCCCTGAATCCTGCTGGCAGCAACTACTCGTGAAGGGGTTAAATGGGAACTACCAGTGGCTTGCCAGTCTCTGTTCGGGGGGTATCTTTTTGTTTCCCCTGCATGTGGCTCATAACTCCGTTTCTGCGGACCCTGCTCCCAATGTCGTGTGTCGTGTCGTTGTCTAGGGGGTTGATATGAGTTTTGTGAATTTTTCACTCTACAGTCTCGTGCCATGTGTCCCTGTCTATGACATGAAAAACAAGTTACCACATTTGACTTACCCACAGGGTTTGGTGATTTATACAAAGGCTGCCTTTTGGTCAGGGCCTGTATACTTACGGCCATTAACTTATCACCTTGTGACTCCCTGTGTCGGGTGATATTCCGGTCGTGATCAATAGCAGCCTCTCTCAAAGTAGCCACCGACAGACCTCGCCAACATGGTTGCGTGGTCTGTACTCTTGTCTTTAATGTCTCTTTTAAACCATCCATTAGTACAGATACTGCTACTTCTCGATGGTTTATGTTTGTTTTAATGTCCTCTATACCTGTGTATTTTGCCATTTCTAGTAATGCCCTGTGAAAATATTCTGCAGCAGTTTCTGACTCTTTCTGTCTAATGGAGAAAATCTTGTTCCACTTAACTACCGCTGGGAAATACTCCTTTAACTGTAAACTTATTCTTTTTACGTTATCTTTGTTGTACACATCTGTAAGAGGTACATCCTGATCTAATCCACAGTCAGCTAAAAATTGAGCTGCGTCGACATTGGAGGGTAAACATGCCCTCAGCAATACCTGCCAGTCTTTGTTATTGGGCTCTAAAGTGTTCCCTAGGTCTCTGATGTATTTCTGGCTAGCAACTAAGTCTTTTCTAGGATCAGGGAATTCGGACACTATGGTTCTTAATTCCATTCGGGAAAATGGGCTGTACATGGCAATGTTCCTAACAGGTGTGATTCCTGTCGTGTCAGTTTTCCCATTTGGCACTGCTATTACCCTAACAGGATTAAGTCTACTAACATCACTCTGTGTAGGTTCTACAGCCTGTGGTGAAATGGTTTCAGCGTAGTGTATGGTGCCGTACTTACCTGTAGATACGACCTCACCTATCCCTCCGCTAGGGGCTTTTGTTACTAATCTCGTGGGTGGAGCCGTGCCTACTGTTGTCTCTGCTATGGTGGCTGCTAGAGAGAGCGCCGATATTGTTGCCGATTCGTCCTCTTGATCACACTCATGGGGAAAGTTCAAAACAGGGTACAACTTGCACGGGTTAATACTTGCATTGGTTAACTTATTAACATTTACACAGTTGCTAAGTGTTTGTTTGTTACACCCTAATGCGTCATTCTCCGCAACCAATTTCTCTCCTGATATGTATGGTGGCGGCGGGGCCGTCGCTATCAATTTCTTGATAGGATTAGATCCCGCCGCCAGAGCCAATCCTCTCTGTATTTCACCCTCCTGTTGCCATAACTGCAAATAATCATAATGTTGGATTCGTCTCTTTGTTGATTTAATGAGACATATCCTCCTCCTTAAATTTTGCAACACTTCTGGGCTAAAGCTACCTACTCTTGGGAATTTCTCCCCGTCATGCACTGTCATTCTCTCCCATTCATCACATAAAACCTCTGTATGTGAACCATATTTTTCACACATTACGTACCTTGCCGACCCGACTGGTCGGTTCACTGAATCAACCCGAACCGAGGTTGATCGCCCCCTTCCTGAACAATTGGCCCCCATAACTTGCAGGCGTTGCTTTCACCACCTCTGACCTTATTTCAGGGTCTTCAGCGAACCCTTACAAAAACCAAAATGTTCACGATAGGCTGACGGTGGCGGTTTACCGAGTACCCCACTCACTCGCCCACGCCGACCAATACGACCCACACACTGCCTTAGCGCTGGCGTACTCGACCCAGGGCCCCTATGAACCTCTATTTACTGGAACATGCGAGGGATATCCGCAGAACACTTACTCTTTCCAGTAACTATTGGTTGTTGGACAATTCCTGAGTGACCAGCGAACTTCCCTTCAGAAAATAAAAAATTACACAAATCACATCAGAGTGTACAAATAGTTTTATGACCGGGTTCGTACACAAATGGTACTGGTCAGATTAACTAATGTACACAATTACGTGCGGTACAATCGTTCAGCACATAAGCAACTAATCTTATGTGCTGAGCGACCAGTGGAATCGAAAATTTCGGCTGCGAATTCCTTCAGCCAGAGCTTTATTGGCCTATATGGGTTTTGCACCAACCCCCTGGGTTGTGCCCTTTTCTCTTTTATGGCAGACTTCTTAGTCTGCTGTACCTGGACCTCCCGGTCTGTAGTATGACCTCCTGGTCTACTATTCTCTACTGCTCAAATTTTATGTTTAACCAGAGATGCCTCCCTAGCCACCATGCACGTTACTTACATGTATGTACCTCTGCGAGAACTCGACTTCTTGTGGTTCAACCTGTAAAATTGTATAAACTTATATATACAAAACACTCACTCACCACACGTACACTTTTGCTTCTATTTCTATTTCTGCGCAGAAATTTTCTTTAGACCAGATGTGTTGTGAATTTGGAGAAGGATCTGTTAATCTAAATTTCGGACACTAAAATAGACTTGCGCTACTTACCACGTTGCCACCTTTCCGCCTGTTGCAATAACACTATCGTGTGATTTGAGTTACGTGGGCGTACCCGGACGCTCCGTTGCGTAATTTACGCTGCGTGCGTCGGCTTTTGCGTACGCGAGGCTCAGCCCTTTGTTGGAGACACGTGTACGCAAAGCAATGTCCACCGTAACACAACTAACACGTTTTATCAATGTAGATGATCCTCGATCGTCTACCGTGCAACACACCAATCTCTCCTTATACCTTAGGTAGAGTTGCGTGTGGGTTTTACACTTTATCCCGTTATATATTACATTTACACTTTAACTATGAAATAGCGACAAATCTCTCTTAGCACGTTTTATCAATTATAAAATGGCAAACAGGAGAGTGATGTATGAAAATACACGAATGAAAAAGAAATGCAGATATGTGCGTGTGTACGCAAGACAGAAATAAACAGTTTTAAAAGACACTAGCGTGTTGTTCTTACCTCCGGTTCCGGATTCCTTCAGCACCCTTTACTAAGCGAAGCAGACGCTTATCCAAACAGCACTACGAGGAATATGACCTCCCGCCCTTTGCTGCTGGATAATGTCTGCTGAAATTACCTAGCAGAGATATGTGAAGGACAGGACGAGCCGCCAATTGATAAAGCTAAATATTTATCTTATATAAAACCCTTTATGAGGTCTAAGAACACTGTACGCTATTTACGTATGGAGTACCGTAAGGGTACGCTCGTTGCGTAACGATCGCTTAGCCGTGGTCGAGACGCTCAAGCGTCACATTCGCTCACGGCCAAGAGATCACAGGCAGGCACGCTATTGGCTGCCGACTAACGTAATGATTCGCTATAGCGTAGCGGACGCTCGGGACCACGAGGAGATCACCAGCGGCGCTGACGCTCACAATGTTAAACCTTTATATCTAAACCATAAACAATGTAATATGCTGTAAAACCTTAGTGTAGAGATAGGGTGTAGATGCAACACAGTGTAACCTTATTAACTTAAAAGCTGTTTGAGCGTCACCGACGCTCTGAGAATACTTAACACTATAAGAAATACACAGATACCGTGCTTAGGGTCCAACGCCTAATATATATATTATGAATGTTATACTTGCAAAAGAATTAATACAATACAAATCATACACTACAATATAACATAGACTACCTAACCAGATAACTACACAGGAAATACAATACAATACTATTACGTTTAAGAGAATACGAGAGAAAGAGGAGAAGAGAGAGAGAGAGAGATATGGCCCATAACAACAAGAAAGACAATATGATTGCGGAGAAAACTTACGCACAAAGGAAACGATCGCATGCGCCTCTGGACATCCAGCTCCCGATTTTCAGCAATGATAACCGTTGAAGAGTGAGCTGGATGTGATCGACTTGTCTATTTATGCCCCACACACAATACAATTCAATAGTCCCTACAATCTCATGGTTCATTGGACACAGGAATTCCTCCTCGCATTATAACAAAAGGTCATAGGTTGATTCATACAGGTGGGCTGTGACGATTTCCAACTGCTCAGGTGGGTGGGAAACTGGGTTTCCCGCCGCATGAATAAGTAAGTGCAAATAATAGTAAATGGACATAAACTTCTTATGTCCATAACTATTCGCACGAGCGATTAATCCGCTTCAAACCAACACCGGAATATTGCTAATTAAATACTCTTCCGATGGATACTAAACACCACTGTATTACTCCTGTCTGACCCTTCGTATCAAACAAAGGGGGATTTCTCTGTTCATGAACATTCTACATTAACCAAACTTTCAGAATCTATCAAAGGGACCATGATCTACAAAATACATTATATAGTGGAAATATGTAACGAAAGAGTCGCCCGCTAGACGCATACAATCTCTACCGTAAATGCGCATACCGTGCGCCTGCGGGTGCCCGCAACAGCGAGTATGCGCACGCACGGGAGAGCGCACGCATGCGCAGCAGGGACACATATGAGGTGCAAATATGGCAGTGTGCATCGTGATATTTTTCTGACTTTGACACATGTGACACCCAAGAGCCAATAAGAGCCATTTTGAGATCCGGGTAAACCCGGATAAATCCAGGTAAATACGAACCCGTACATCTCTACTTTACTGTAGCAGTGCATTTGGAAAGCTCCATGGTATAATATGTCTCTAGTCTGACTTCTATCAGACTCCCTCCAGTCTATGACACTCCTATTACAGAAGATCAAGAAGTACTTATTGTGAACACAACTTGAATAGTAGCAGACTATTCCACGGGGGTCATTGCTAGTGAGAGAGCTACACGGCTACAGAACACAGGCTTTTTATGATACACTCTTATCACACGGCTGTTGTCTCCCTATTGACTGCATATTGTCTTTTCCCACAGAGCTGTCTGCAAAGTCATTTTCAGCATGTAAGTCTGCAATCTCTGAAACCAAAAGAAAGAGAAAAAAAAATCAATTCTTCAGAAAGGCAACTTTGAATGTCTCTGGTAATCTGTATATTAAGTTGGAAATGTCAGTGGTGCTATTATTCTGCTCGACTGCTAAAAGGTAAAGTGCAGTGTAATAGGTCCCATTCTTACAGCAGCATTTTGGCAATATAATGGCATAATGTAAAACTAACATGAGTTAACCCTCTCTCTACTGGACAGCTATTTAATTGGCATATACTATTTCATGTCACAGCAGAAGAGTTGGGATAATGGGGCAGATGTATTAACCTGGAGAAGACATAAGGAAGTGATAAACCAGTGATATGTGCAAGGTGATAAAGGTACCAGCCAATCCGCTCCAATATGTAAATTAACAGTTAGGATCTGATTGGCCGGTGCCTTTATCACCTTGCACATATCACTGGTTTATCACTTCCTTATGCCTTCTCCAGGTTAATACATCGTAATGGGGCAAGCATATCTAATAAAATAATGTTTTTTTATTTCTTAGCCTAGGGTGCAGCTGGGGGTAAGGGGTAATGTGAGGCATATTCCACAGATGACCGGAGGAAAGGGGGGCTGCAGCGGTGAGACTGGTTGTCCGCACTGGAGAGATCAATGAAGGGTGATGATCAATCAACAGTGTGTCAGATGCACATTCTCAGTGGGTCTGTCCCTGCACAGTATGCAGGGAGGAGGGAGGCTTAAACGGATCCAGTCCAGGCACCCCACTAACAACTTTGCAGCATGTGTACCTGGCAGTGGTGAACCTGCTGTATCAGCAGCAGACAGGAGACCCGAGCCTGGAGCAGCAGCGGAAACTCTGTTGCTGAAAACAGCGCTTTCAGTTGTCCGCGTTCTAGAGGCTCGGACATCGCAGCTGCGCATGTGCATAGGAGGACAGGGCCAGCCATCTTCGCTGTTACAGCTAGGTCCCGAAGCCGCGCAAGATAATTAAGTGGAGTGGGCAAGGTGACAGCTGTGTGTTATGGGGGCTGATCACCCCCCTTTGAATCTGCCGATAGAGGGAAGTGGGGATGGGTATGGAAGATTGAGGCGGAGTCAGGCAGTGTCATGAAGCTGTGGAGCCACTGGCTGTAAATAACAATAAATATTAGTTTCTACTCCTGACTCATATAAAAATAGTGAATATAGATTATATAAAAGTGAGAATATAGATTTGGAATTCATTTAGTCTGGTGTCATTTTTTTTTAGTGCTTCATGACATCAGCCAGTTGATTTCGCTTAACAGTCAAGTTTATATGGGTTAATTGGTCTTTGCTTCTTTTCTCCTTTTGCTACTCACTTTAGAATTGATCCCCCATTTTTATTTCCCCTTTTTTCAATTTCTGCAACTTCCTACCATTTCTCTCAGTCAAACAATTGTTCCATCCTGAGCTGCCTGTAATCAGTATTAAAGAAAGAGGGGAGTGTTTCGGAAGACATCATTCCCCTGTTTGAAGGATACATGGTTACACTCTGTGGGGTAAATTTACTAAGATTCGTATTTTCCCGTTTCAGGTCAAAGTTCAATCACGAATGACATCGAAAGTGTAAAACTGCAACTTTTTGAATTGATTACGACTAATTTACTAAGCTGTCGTATTCGGGTTTTTCTTTTGTTCCGATGTCGATGTCATTCGTGGGTTTTTTTCTATTTTTACGGCAGTGATTAGCAAAACACTGCCGACTTTTTTTACAATCAATCTCGGCCGGATCTGTGTGATCCGTGCTGGGGTTTTTTTTTTTTTTTTAATTAAACACTGTAAAATAATAAAAAAAAATGCGTGGGGTCCCCCCTCCTAAGCATAACCAGCCTCGGGCTCTTTGAGCCGATCCTGGTTGCAAAAATATGGGGGAAAAAATGACAGGGGTTCCCCCATATTTAAGCAACCAGCATCGGGCTCTGCGCCTGGTCCTGGTCCCAAAAATACGGGGGACAAAAAGAGTAGGGGTCCCCCGTATTTTTAAAACCAGCACCGGGCTCCACTAGCTGGACAGATAATGCCACAGCCGGGGGTCACTTTTATATAGTGCCCTGCGGCCGTGGCATCAAAAATCCAACTAGTCACCCCTGGCCGGGGTACCCTGGGGGAGTGGGGACCCCTTCAATCAAGGGGTCCCCCCCCCCAGCCACCCAAGGGCCAGGGGTGAAGCCCGAGGCTGTCCCCCCCATCCAATGGGCTGCGGATGGGGAGGCTGATAGCCTTTGTTGTAAAAGAAAAGATATTGTTTTTAGTAGCAGTACTACAAGTCCCAGCAAGCCTCCCCCGCATGCTGGTACTTGGAGAACCACAAGTACCAGCATGCGGCGGAAAAACTGGCCCGCTGGTACCTGTAGTACTACTACTAAAAAAATACCCAAAAAAAGACAAGACACACACACCGTGAAAGTATAATTTTATTACATACATACACACATACATACATACTTACCTTAAGTTCCCACGCAGGTCGGTCCTCTTCTCCAGTAGAATCCAAGGGGTACCTGTTGAAGAAATTATACTCACGAGATCCAGGGGTCCAGGCTCCTCGGGAAATCCAGGGGTAATCCACGTACTTGAAAAAAAAAAAAACGGTGTCCCGACCACGAACTGAAAGGGGACCCATGTTTGCACATGGGTCACCTTTCCACGAATGCCAGAAACCCACTCTGACTTCTGTCTAAGTGGGTTTCTTCAGCCAATCAGGGAGCGCCATGTTGTAGCACTCTCCTGATCAGCTGTGTGGTCCTGTCCTCACTGACAGGCAGCACACGGCAGTGTTACAATGTAGCGCCTATGCGCTACATTGTAACCAATGATGGGAACTTTCTGCTCAGCGGTGACGTCACTTTAGGTCAACCGCAGGGCAGAAAGTTCCCATCATTGGTTACAATGTAGCGCATAGGCGCTACATTGTAACACTGCCGTGTGCTGCCTGTCAGTGAGGACAGGAGCACACAGCTGATCAGGAGAGTGCTACAACGTGGCGCTCCCTGATTGGCTGAAGAAACCCACTTAGACAGAAGTCAGAGTGGGTTTCTGGCATTCGTGGAAAGGTGACCCATGTGCAAACATGGGTCCCCTTTCAGTTCGTTGTCGGGACACCGTTTTTTTTTTTTTTTTTCAAGTACGTGGATTACCCCTGCATTTCCCGAGGAGCCTGGACCCCTGGATCTCGTGAGTATAATTTCTTCAACAGGTACCCCTTGGATTCTACTGGAGAAGAGGACCGACCTGCGTGGGAACTTAAGGTAAGTATGTATGTATGTGTGTATGTATGTAATAAAATTATACTTTCACGGTGTGTGTGTCTTGTCTTTTTTTGGGTATTTTTTTAGTAGTAGTACTACAGGTACCAGCGGGCCAGTTTTTCCGCCGCATGCTGGTACTTGTGGTTCTCCAAGTACCAGCATGCGGGGGAGGCTTGCTGGGCCTTGTAGTACTGCTACTAAAAACAATATCTTTTCTTTTACAACAAAGGCTATCAGCCTCCCCATCCGCAGCCCATTGGATGGGGGGGGACAGCCTCGGGCTTCACCCCTGGCCCTTGGGTGGCTGGGGGGGGGGACCCCTTGATTGAAGGGGTCCCCACTCCCCCAGGGTACCCCGGCCAGGAGTGACTAGTTGGATTTTTGATGCCACGGCCGCAGGGCACTATATAAAAGTGACCCCCGGCTGTGGCATTATCTGTCCAGCTAGTGGAGCCCGGTGCTGGTTTTAAAAATACGGGGGACCCCTACTCTTTTTGTCCCCCGTATTTTTGGGACCAGGACCAGGCGCAGAGCCCGATGCTGGTTGCTTAAATATGGGGGAACCCCTGTCATTTTTTTCCCCATATTTCTGCAACCAGGATCGGATCAAAGAGCCCGAGGCTGGTTATGCTTAGGAGGGGGGACCCCACGCAATTTTTTTAAAAAAAATAAGCACTTTCCCACCCCTTCCCACTGATATACATGCACGGATCTCATGGATCCGTGCATGCCTATCCAATCACGAATAAAAAAAAAAGGTCTGGTTTTTTTAGCACTTTTTTACGAGTTGTAATTTTTCACGGCAGTGTTTGTTTTTTTTTTGCTTTGCACTTCTTAGTAAATGACCGAGATTCATACTTAAACAGCCGCGTTTTGACCGATGGTGTATTCATTCGTAATTTTTTACTTGGACTTGCAAAAAATTACGAATGCCCTCATCTCTGCCGTGATTAGTGTTTAGTAAATTACCGAGATGACACTTTGATGAAAAAACGGCATCTCGGTCAAAATCGGGAGCTTAGTAAATTTCCCCCTGTATCTCCAGTGCATTTAGATCAGCCAGCCTGTTATTGTTATATACAAGCCAATTTATTTTTATTTATTTCTTTTTTGACACTAGCAGTTATAATATGTGAGTACACACATCTCTATGGTCAAGTAATAACAACAGAAAAAATAGAAAATACAGTATATACAATATAAGATACAAAAGAAATAGGTTGCTATTGACAACCGCATTTTGGGTATTGTATTGTTTGAATTAAGAAAATTGTCACATGCAACAAATGAAAAAATGTGTGGAATTAAAGTATAAATATAGATATAACATCTGGTGATGGCAAACATTGGCTTATATAATGTTTTCCATAAGATTTTTTTCTTTCTCATTGAATGAAATAATGTTTTTATGATACCTTTAAATATTAATCTCTGTGGCAAGTCAAATTTAGAGTAAGTTTGGTATAACACATGACTAATATCAAATAAGTAGAATTATCTTTGTATATACAAGAAAAACTTTTATTAGATGTTTTAATGTGGTTACAAATAGAACACAGCAACTAATTACTAAATGTGTATCAGCTGAGAATCCACTACTTAAGGACTACAGGATTCCACTAAAGGGTCCTACACATTAAGTGATCCGCCGCCGAGCTGCCCGACGGCGGATACAGCCGACTGGTGACCCGGAGGGGCAGTGACGAGGGGAGTGAAGTTTCTTCACTCCCCCCGTCACCCGGATCCATAGAATTGCAGGCAAATATGGATGAGATCTTCCATATTTGCCTGCATGCACAGGCGACGGGGCACCAGCGATGAACGAGCGCGGGGCCGCACATCGTTCATCGCTGGTGCTTCCACACTCAAAGATAAGAACGGTATCTCGAGATCGTTCATATCTTTGAGTATTCTCACCCAGTGTGTAAGGCCTATAAGGCATTCTTTCTTGAAAAAGCCACCCATAGAGTGGTGAAACATGCTGAACTGATTGCATGTTCTCCTGGGAGGAATTGGAAGCCACACTGCACATTTTGGCTTACTATCAGCACACCAGCTAACATCACCTTTTGGCACTGAGCATCTGACAGTTAAGATCCAGCACACTGACTCTGCTCTTAATTAAGCAGTGATAGAGTGGTGCTGGCTGCATCTGACACAGCAGCATTAACTGGCACACAGGATCTTTCATCAGTCAGCTGTTTCCTCCGGTGACCAGCTGGAGTCAAGGGGTGCCCACCGTACCTGGATGCGCTGCAGCGACCAGATCCAAGGCTACACATTATCTGCTTCCCGGTGGTCGGCTGGTATTGTGACAACTGGGACAACGTTCACAGACTTCACAGCAAGGTACCTCTGAATTCCCCAGTACGCTACAACTAGCATCAGCAACCATCCTCTCACATCTGAAGGGACATTGTGATCTGGAGTCATACCTGCTGGGACCTTGCTAAGTCTCAAGTTATTAGACCCCCACCGTACAGTGTTATGGAGTCTCTATTTACACACAGGACATCACTGTGGATTTACCATAAGTAAGGAACTGAGTATCCTAATGATCCGTACATGTGAGTCTATTAAGAATTATTAGAAGGACTATATAATCTGCCATTGTCCTGTATTGTACACTTATAATTATTGAGACTGCGTGATTCTACAGTAACATTAGATATTCTGTACATTGCAATTAATTTTACAAGAAATGCTCTATGCTATTACTGTGTACACCAATTGGTACTAAATAGCTCCTGGGAGTACTAATTGTATTTATATGTTTGTCCTGTGGATTGTGTCTTCCTGAAGCACCAGGTGTAGCATTTTTCTAAAGATGACCTCAGTTTGGGAGGTTAGACACACCTCCAGCTACATTAGCTGCATCAGGAATCAGGATTTCTAAAGTTTTCTTCTCTGTGCAGGTATTAGCGCCGCAGGGTTAAATTTTCTTTTATATGAAAAGTTAAAGAAAAAAAAAAAACAAGGTAAATGTTAAAATTGGTTAATTTTTCTGACTGTAATAAATAAATTCATATAAAGACATGGGCTATATTATGATGGCCACTGATGCTCTTTGTATTGCATTCTATTAACTTATGCTCACTGCATTATACAGCAGTCACTGGGGGAATGCAGCTTAGAAAATGTTTTTTTTTCTGCTGCCACAATAGTTACATTTGAGGGCAGCCGGTTGGGTAATTGAAAAATTACTATTAGGCACGGTAGCCCAGTTTCTGAGCAACGTAATTGCCTGGGCCCATATGACCCTTGGGTCTCTTAGGGGTATCCTTTTTGTCCCCCTTGTCGATGGGCCTGCTGTGATATTATCTGCATTATATGGCTGTCAATGTTATATTTTCTGAATTATATGGGCAACACTGTGATGCTCTCTGTATAGAATAATAGTAACTGCGATGCCCACTGTATTGTTTGGCAATCTCTGTGATGCTCTCTGTATTGTATGACAATCACTACATTGCTCTGCAGTGGAGGAGAATTGTAGTACAGGCATCAATACTTAGTTTTGAGTATTGAGACAATGGAGCCTGCAAGATACAAATAAAAGAAGACTCCACAGAAACACAGAATAAAAGGAGCAGGCGCTGACACTTTAATGTAATGTTACTAAAAAAATGGGTTTTCCAGTGTTTAGAATTTTGCCTATGTATTCAAGCAAGACAATGGTGACTGCTATCTTCTGGTAGGGTGAAGAGTGAGTCTGGGAACAAAACTTAAATAGCTTTACCTGTTTTTATCATTGCAAAATACAATGGAATAGGTGGAACGCACCGGAAGCCAGAAACTCCGACCAACACGGAAGCCGCGGCACTCGGCCGAGCGCTCCCTGCTTCACCACACGCCTTGAGCATGTCACCGCTCAGCTGCCTACAGCGGTACGCCTCTAGTGTGATCTAGCCCAGCCGGAGACACCAGAACCGCCGCAGAGTGGGAGGGTAAGCACTGCCCATATGAGTGTCCCGACGGGGGATTAATCGATCACCCAATTTATCAGCATTGCATCTTTGACCAGTGTGAGCTGGTATCACAATACATTTTCTGAGCAAAGCAGTTATATACCAATGAACTGTTATCAACTTCCATTAAGGGACTGTGTTTCTCTTCAAAGAGTGTGAATTATACAGTACAAATAACTTTATTAATCAATATTAATACTACTAATACAAAATTCCCTGGAGGTAGAAAACAGTTTCTAATCAATAAGACTGCATTTAAGGACTGTGCTTCATTACAACCAGCTACTAACCAATTTGGCATGCATGCAAACTACTAATTGTTTACAAAGTATAACTGGCCAGAGCGGGGTATATATTATTTTTACATTGTGATTTTCATGTGATGTTCCGTTTTATTCAGTAATGTCTATCTAGTCTGTTGTTTTTAAATAAAGGAATTTTTTATTAAACCAGCAGCCTTCTAAATAACCAAAACTTATAATTATATGTGCGCTCACACTTCTAACTATATTTCCTAGGTGCAGTGTCTCCTTATCTGGGAGGATATCCAGATCCGCCTTAATTTTTTAGCGCCCACTTATATTATTTTTGTTTTGAGACACCCATAAATGCCCTTTTTCTGTCAATCACCTTGCAATCGGCTGTGCGAATAGATTCTTTGTTAAATCCATCGCCCAGCACCGATCCTCTTTGTACCCGTACGATGCTAGCGAGCGATCCACTCGGAATGACCCCCAATGTGTTATTCATACCAGATTTGAGGACCAAACTCATTGCTATCAGTGTCCTAGTAGACAAATGATTCTAGGTCAAGTTCACAGAGGGCAAGTTTGTTTGCAGAATTAAAGATGGTCTGTGAATGCAACAGCAACTCAGTGCCAGCAACTATTAATCCTAGACAGAAGTGTTATGCGATGACGTCCTGTGATTCATGTCAATCTATGGAACTGTCGCACAGGTGACTAGGCTACCTGGGGTATGATAATGCCCAGAAACCCCTTGATTGGATGATGACATGAATAGCCATGGACAATACAAAGAGACCGGTATGATCTGTATAATGGGTAAGCAAACTCTCTGTCCTTACCCAAACTCAGCAACCAGAGCTGAAGCACCACTAGCATTGGTGCATACAGGTGTGTGTGTGGTTCAGTGGAGGTTAAAACAATAAGTGGACACTGATTTTTCTTGGCATTCATCAATGACTTAACAAGAATAGCACACGTTTACTTCATCAATGTCAAAAGTGAAGCAGTAAACAAAATGACAGACCACAAGAGTTTGGTGGAAAATCAGACATGTCAGAAATTGATGATCCCCAGATCTGGCAATGGCACAGAGTGTGGAAATAAAAGTGTAGTGATCTTCCCCAAAAACTATAGCAATGAGCACCGACTAACCAGTGCATACATGCCAGAGTAGAATTGTGTCAGTAAGCATACCAATTCCATAAATGTGGAGAGATTGTGGATTATGCTGAGCGTCTGAGGCCTAGAAAAGTGATTTTGGGCAGAAGCAGGTTCTAGCGCAGTACATTAGAAGAATCTTGTGCCGGCCCCACAGTAAATTTTGTAGACTAAGGGGGAAAAAAATGAGTAGTGAAGCTAACGGATCATAATGTAAATAATTACAGGTCTGATCATGAAGGGCAAAATATCTATTTACGTACCCTATGTATATAATTCTCTATGGGTACACACATACTTATATCAGTACAATATTGATACAGGTTGAGTATCCCTTATCCAAAATGCTTGGGACCAGAAGAATTTTGGATATCGGATTTTTCCGTATTTTGGAATAATTGCATACCATAATGAGATATGATGGTGATGGGACCCAAGTCTAAGCACAGAATACATTTATGTTTCATATACACCTTATACACACAGCCTGAAGGTCATTTCAGCCAATATTTGTAATAACTTTGTGCATTAAACAAAGTATGTGTACATTAACACAAGTCATATTTGTATATGGGATGCTCAACCTGTATTGCTTTAAGTATTTTCACTTTTAGCGACTCTGTGGTTGGACATATACACTGTGTATTATTAATATTTTTCTATATTGTTTTATTCTGCCTATGTATGTAACTCAGTGTCACACCACCATTACACACCTCTTACTATACTAATATTATCTCAGTGTGGAATTGCTGTATATGGAGCATGTAAGTGTCATTGACAGCAACCTATTTTGTATATGTTCCATTTTCATGCCTCTTTACTAGCAACGAGGTGACTGTAACATGACAGAGAGATATTTTAGAATAATTTACCATGTCGGCATCATATTTTGTAAAAATGAACCTGCTGATGTTCCAGACATAAAGGTGGAAACTGTGGGGGGTTTAAACTAAAAACATCGCCACAACAATCCCATGCAGACATTGCTTTTATTAGATATATCATGTACATGCCGTATATATATCAGTCAATGAATCAGAAATCCCACCTGAAGGACACACTGAGCTGCAGAGCTCTATAAATCCATCTCTGATTCTTTACACTCTGATATTTAAGCATTTTCTTCAGGTTGGAGTTTAGTTCTTTCATTAATACTTTCAGCTTTTCCTTGTTCTCATCTTGCTCCTTGTTTTAAAGGCTTTCGTCCTTCATATAGAGGTGTTATTGCTCTTGGTCACCTGTGGTGAGGTGGCGTATTGCAATCTGCTGTCACTCAAAGTGTAAATGACAGTACACTGAGCCTCAGGCAGAATAAATTATTCTCTATAAAGGTTCATTATGAAGCTACTGCCAAAGTACATTTCATTTATATCCAAGTATTACAGAAATTGTGTATGGTTTGCTTTCATCTTCAGTAAATCAATGTATTTTTACATTTACTTGTACATCCTGAACAATATTTAGGCAATCATGATGTTTAGAGCTATAAAATAAAATGGACAGTTCAAACGGATGATTCTTATTATTTAATATATCCTCTCAGTCCATGGTACTGGAATAATTATTTCTCTAAGCTTTGTGATTACTATATACAGGTGTCTAAAAAACCCAGTAACACTTGACACATATAAAAATTAGTGATGAGCGGGTTCGGTTTCTCGGAAACCGAACCCCCCCGAACTTCACCCTTTTTACATGGGTCCAAGCCATACTCGGATTCTCCCGTATGGCTCGGTTAACCCGAGCGCGCCCGAACGTCATCATCCCGCTGTCGGATTCTCGCGAGTTTCGGATTCTATATAAGCAGCCGCACGTCGCCGCCATTTTCACTCGTGCATTGGAAATGTTAGGGAGAGGACGTGGCTGGCGTCCTCTCCGTTATTGTTGAACTTGATTGTGCACTATTGCTTAATTGTGGGGAGGGCTGGGGAGCAGCTGTATAATATAGGAGGAGTACAGTGCAGAGTTTTGCTGATCAGTGACCACCAGTTATCCGTTCTCTGCCTGAAAAAAACGCTCCATATCTGTGCTCAGTGTGCTGCATATGTCTGTGCTCACACTGCTTAATTGTGGGGACTGGGGAGCAGCTGTATTATATAGCAGGAGTACAGTGCAGAGTTTTGCTGACAGTGACCACCAGTATAAGTTGTCTGCCTGAAAAACACTCCATATCTGTGCTCAGTGTGCTGCTTTATTGTGGGGACTGGGGACTACCAGTTTAATATTATATAGGAGGAGTACAGTGCAGAGTTTTGCTGACTAGTGACCACCAGTATATAATATATAGCATTACGGTACAGTAGGCCACTGCTGTACCTACCTCTGTGTCGTCATTAAGTATACTATCCATCTAGATTCTATACCTGTGGTGCATTTCAGTTGTGCAGTTTGCTGACACAGTGACCACCAGTATATATAGCAGTACGGTGCGGAAGGCCACTGCTGTACCTACCTCTGTGTCGTCATTAAGTATACTATCCATCTACATTCTATACCTGTGGTGCATTTTAGTTTTGCAGTTTGCTGACACAGTGACCACCAGTATACTATATATAGCAGTACGGTACGGAAGGCCACTGCTGTACCTACCTCTATGTCGTCATTAAGTATACTATCCATCTACATTCTATACCTGTGGTGCATTTTAGTTTTGCAGTTTGCTAACACAGTGACCACCAGTATACTATATATAGCAGTACGGTACGGAAGGCCACTGCTGTACCTACCTCTGTGTCAGAGGGAAAAGGGCCCTAATTTGCACACCTTAATTAGGTAGTGAGGTGCTACTCTGCTTGAGACTTAGTAATGTATACAGAGGGAAAAGGTAGCAGGTGCACTATCTCACACTAGCTCAACCTGTAGTAACCAGAGGCACTTAGCATATTCCTGGCCAGGGCTATGAGCTTACCCACCGCATCAAGGTAGCCTCTCATTGGGTAAGTCCCTAACACTAACTATAGGGGTTCAGGTCCGGGGAACAGGACACCCCAGAGCCACCCAGCCAGACAACCCCAGGGCATCGCAGGAGTAATAAAATTATAGGGTTAAAGAGGTAGGAGCAGCTGCTGCTGCTGCTGCATGTGTGAATAATGTGAGGAGTAAAAGAAAATTATGTGAAAGTGTTACATATATATATAAAACAAACTATAAGTGACATGGAGTGATGAAATAGTGTTAAAATGCGATGCCCCAGGGACACCCAGCCACGGCAGGCACAGGGAGCCCCGCACCCCAGAGAATTCCCCCCATTATGGACTGCCATATTAAACAGAAGGTAGGGGTCTTACCTACCTACCTCTGTGTCGTCATTAAGTATACTATCCATCTACATTCTATACCTGTGGTGCATTTTAGTTTTGCAGTTTGCTGACACAGTGACCACCAGTATACTATATATAGCAGTACGGTACGGAAGGCCACTGCTGTTCCTACCTCTGTGTCGTCAAGTATACTATTCATCCATACCTGTGGTGCATTTCAGTTGTGCGCAGTATATATAGTAGTAGGCCATTGCTATTGATAGTTACTGGCATATAATTCCACACATTAAAAAATGGAGAACAAAAATGTGGAGGTTTAAAATAAGGAAAGATCAAGATCCACTTCCACCTCGTGCTGAAGCTGCTGCCACTAGTCATGGCCGAGACGATGAAATGCCATCAACGTCGTCTGCCAAGGCCGATGCCCAATGTCATAGTAGAGAGCATGTAAAATCCAAAAAACAAAAGTTCAGTAAAATTACCCAAAAATCAAAATTAAAAGCGTCTGAAGAGAAGCGTAAACTTGCCAATATGCCATTTATGACACGGAGTGGCAAGGAACGGCTGAGGCCCTGGCCTATGTTCATGGCTAGTGGTTCAGCTTCACATGAGGATGGAAGCACTCACCCTCTCGCTAGAAAAATGAAAAGACTTAAGCTGGCAAAAGCACAGCAAAGAACTGTGCGTTCTTCTAAATCACAAATACCCAAGGAGAGTCCAATTGTGTCGGTTGAGATGCCTGACCTTCCCAACACTGGACGGGAAGAGCTTGCGCCTTCCACCATTTGCACGCCCCCTGCAACTGCTGGAAGGAGCACCCGCAGTCCAGTTCCTGATAGTCAAATTGAAGATGTCACTGTTGAAGTACACCAGGATGAGGATATGGGTGTTGCTGGCGCTGGGGAGGAAATTGACAAGGAGGATTCTGATGGTGAGGTGGTTTGTTTAAGTCAGGCACCAGGGGAGACACCTGTTGTCCGTGGGACGAATATGGCCATTAACATGCCTGGTCAAAATACAAAAAAAATCAGCTCTTCTGTGTGGAATTATTTCAACACAAATGCGGACAACAGGTGTCAAGCCGTGTGTTGCCTTTGTTAAGCTGTAATAAGTAGGGGTAAGGACGTTAACCACCTCGGAACATCCTCCCTTTTATGTCACCTGCAGCGCATTCATCATAAAACAGTGACAAGTTCAAAAACTTTGGGTGACAGCGGAAGCAGTCCACTGACCACTAAATCCCTTCCTCTTGTAACCAAGCTCCTACACACCAACCAACTCCCTCAGTGTCAATTTTCTCCTTACCCAGGAAAGCCAATAGTCCTGCAGGCCATGTCACTGGCAAGTCTGACGAGTCCTCTCCTGCCTGGGATTCCTCCGATGCATCCTTGAGTGCAACGCCTACTGCTGCTGGCGCTGCTGTTGTTGCTGCTGGGAGTCGATCGTCATCCAAGAGGGGAAGTCGGAAGACCACTTGTACTACTTCCAGTAAGCAATTGACTGTCCAACAGTCCTTTGCGAGGAAGATGAAATATCACAGCAGTCATCCTGCTGCAAAGCAGATAACTCAGGCCTTGGCAGCCTGGGCGGTGAGAAACGTGGTTCCGGTATCCACCGTTAATTCAGAGGCAACTAGAGACTTGATTGAGGTACTGTGTCCCCGGTACCAAATACCATCTAGGTTCCATTTCTCTAGGCAGGCGATACCAAAAATGTACACAGACCTCAGAAAAAGACTCACCAGTGTCCTAAAAAATGCAGTTGTACCCAATGTCCACTTAACCACAGACATGTGGACAAGTGGAGCAGGGCAGACTCAGGACTATATGACTGTGAAAGCCCACTGGGTAGATGTATTGCCTCCCGCAGCAAGAACAGCAGCGGCGGCACCAGTAGCAGCATCTCGCAAACGCCAACTCGTTCCTAGGCAGGCTACGCTTTGTATCACCGCTTTCCAGAAGAGGCACACAGCTGACAACCTCTTACGGAAACTGAGGAAGATCATCGCAGAATGGCTTACCCCAATTGGACTCTCCTGGGGATTTGTGACATCGGACAACGCCAGCAATATTGTGCGTGCATTACATCTGGGCAAATTCCAGCACGTCCCATGTTTTGCACATACATTGAATTTGGTGGTGCAGAATTATTTAAAAAACGACAGGGGCGTGCAAGAGATGCTGTCGGTGGCCCGAAGAATTGCGGGCCACTTTCGACATTCATGCACCGTGTACAGAAGACTGGAGCACCACCAAACATTCATGAACCTGCCCTGCCATCATCTGAAGCAAGAGGTGGTAACGAGGTGGAATTCAACCCTCTATATGCTTCAGAGGATGGAGGAGCATCAAAAGGCCATTCAAGCCTATACATCTGCCCACGATATAGGCAAAGGAGGGGGAATGCACCTGACTCAAGCGCAGTGGAGAATGATTTCAACGTTGTGCAAGGTTCTGCAACCCTTTGAACTTGCCACACGTGAAGTCAGTTCAGACACTGCCAGCCTGAGTCAGGTCATTCCCCTCATCAGGCTTTTGCAGAAGAAGCTGGAGACATTGAAGGAGGAGCTAAAACAGAGCGATTCCGCTAGGCATGTAAGACTTGTGGCTGGAGCCCTTAATTCGCTTAACCAGGATTCACGGGTGGTCAATCTGTTGAAATCAGAGCACTACATTTTGGCCACCGTGCTCGATCCTAGATTTAAAACCTACGTTGTATCTCTCTCTTTCCGGCAGACACAAGTCTGCAGAGGTTCAAAGACCTGCTGGTGAGAAAATTGTCAAGTCAAGCGGAACTTGACCCGACAACATCTCCTCCTTCACATTCTCCCGCAACTGGGGGTGCGAGGAAAAGGCTAAGAATTCTGAGCCCACCCGCTGGCGGTGATGCAGGGCAGTCTGGAGCGAGTGCTGACATCTGGTCTGGACTGAAGGACCTGCCAACGATTACTGACATGTCGTCTACTGTCACTTCATATGATTCTCTCACCATTGAAAGAATGGTGGAGGATTATATGAGTGACCGCATCGAAGTAGGCACGTCAGACTGTCCATACGTATACTGGCAGGAAAAAGAGGCAATTTGGAGGCCCTTGCACAAACTGGCTTTATTCTACCTAAGTTGCCCTCCCTCCAGTGTGTACTCCGAAAGAGTGTTTAGTGCAGCCGCTCACCTTGTCAACAATCGGCGTACGAGGTTACTTCCAGAAAATGTGGAGAAGATGATGTTCATCAAAATGAATTATAATCAATTCCTCCGTGGAGACATTCACCAGCAGCAATTGCCTCCACAAAGTACACAGGGACCTGAGATGGTGGATTCCAGTGGGGACGAATTACTACTCTGTGAGGAGGGGGATGTACACAGTGAAAGGGGTGAGGAATCAGAGGATGATGATGATGAGGTGGACATCTTGCCTCTGTAGAGCCAGTTTGTGCAAGGAGAGATTGATTGCTTCTTTTTTTGGTGGGGGCCCAAACCAACCAGTCATTTCAGTCACAGTCGTGTGGCAGACCCTGTCGCTGAAATGATGGGTTCATTAAAGTGTGCATGTCCTGTTTATACAACATAAGGGTGGGTGGGAGGGCCCAAGGACAATTCCATCTTGCACCTCTTTTTCTTTAATATTTCTTTGCATCATGTGGTGTTTGGGGACAATTTCTTTGAAGTGCCATCCTGCCTGACACTGCAGTGCCACTCCTAGATGGGCCAGGTGTTTGTGTCGGCCACTTGTGTCGCTTAGCTTAGCCATCCAGCGACCTCGGTGCAAATTTTAGGACTAAAAATAATATTGTGAGGTGTTCAGAGTAGACTGGAAATGAGTGGAAATTATGGTTATTGAGGTTAATAAAACTATGGGATCAAAATGACCCCCAAATTCTATGATTTAAGCTGTTTTATAGGTTTTTTTGTAAAAAACACCCGAATCCAAAACACACCCGAATCTGACAAAAAAATTTCGGTGAGGTTTTGCCAAAACGCGTCCGAATCCAAAAGACGGCCACGGAACCGAATCCAAAACCAAAACACAAAACCCGAAAAATGTCCGGTGCACATCACTAATAAAAATGGGTTTGCTGAAGAGTGAGGATAAATTCCAGAATGATGTATATGATGAATGTGTACTTTTTAGATCCATAATGTTGCAAATGGCACCATCCTTCACCAAAGAACTGCCTGCTTACTTTTTTGTGAAACACACCCCCTTGCTCCACCACCCACTCTATTTGCATTACCCTCCCCGTTTTACCCCCTCCTTCTGGGCTGGATGCCCAATTTCCCAGAAATCACTTGGGGTTCCCAGTTCCATTAACCCTCTCTTAATGCTGCCATCCCTTAACCCCTCTTCTTGCTTTTCATTTGGCTCCACACCCACTATTATTTGGGGACCCTGCTTCTCCTTTTCTCCCACTCAACATTTATCTTTTTTCGACCAACACAATCTTTCTTTTCCCCTCTCTGTCCATTTTCTGTTATAGTAGCCCCAATTTCTGCTACATCCAGTAGCTGGATTTCACAACAGTTCACTTTCTTTGTACACTGGGGGTAATTGAGACCTGATCGCTACTTTGCGTTTTTGCACAGCGGGAGATTAGCAGTTAACTGTGCAACAGGCTGGTGCAAAAATTCTAACTGACAGCCATTTGCATGCTGATTGACAGGAGGAGGTCGTTTGAAGGGTGGTAACTGACCATTTTCTGGGAGTGTCAGGGAAAATGCAGGGGTTGCCAAGCGTTTTCAGGGAGGGTGTGTGACGTCCGTTTCGGCCCTGATCAGCCTTTTCTCATCTCACTGTAGGAGTAAGTCCTGGGCTGCTCACACACTGCACAGACTGCTAAAAACCATTCACTGGTGAGTGAGGTGCCTACGGATTTGCAGCTGTCCGCTGACTGAGGGATTTTAAATAGCTCATCGTACACATGCAATCACATACTTGCACAGCAAATATACACTGCCCTTGGGTGGCGACTAATCGCCTATACAACAGTTTTTTTAGCAGCCAAGCGATCAGGTCTGAATTAGGCCCAATATTTCTTCATCATTATTGGTTACAGCGCATATCACCTGCAAGGGAGCATTGTTGACTGGCATGTCATCAGTAAAATGTTTGAGATTGCTGTGGAGAGGATGCAGGCATTCATTCGTGAGAGACAAAACTGAGCATTGCCTGGTTACTGCAGCTGACTGACAAATGGATCCCAAGGATGAGATTAGTCCTGTTTTTGGTGAGCTTCATTGTTAGGCTGACAGAGCAGCATCTTGCAGGTAAAGGTAGAAGGCCTGTCAATAAGGACATGGTTGATCTAAGTGTTTGACAACTAATTAGGGTTGAGATGGTGCTGTTAGGAGCTACTAAACTGGCCAGAATAGCTCTGGTAGCTAATGCAGGTGGCATTAGCTCATCGTAGCCTATGCAGTGGCGTAACTAGAAATTTTCCTCCCCCAAGCCAAAAATCCTTCGGCGCCCCCCCCCCCCCCCCATACTTGGCATTAGCAAAGGAACAAATATGCGCGCGCCGCAGGCGCGCGCCGCCAAAAGGGGTGTGGCTTCATTAAAATGGGCGTGGTATTGCAGGAAAAGACTACCTTATACCCCAGTTTTGCAACCTGCACGCCCAGACGTTAGCCACCACAGGAAAGAAAAATAATCCTGATTCATGCCCCTTACATTATTTGTCATTTTTCCTCCTTATAGTAATGCCCAGTATACATTATTCCACATACTGCAATGGCCCTTAGCCATTATGCCACACACAACAATGCACATGACACAATATGCACACACTGTAAGGCCCCCGACACATTATGCCACACACCGTAATGCCTGTGACACATTATGACAGGAATCGCAATGTCCGTTATACATTATGCTACACACTGCAATGCCCCTGATACATTATAGCACATACAATGTCTGTGACACAGTATAACACACACCACAATGATCCTGAGACATTATAGCACATACCACAATGCCCGTGATATAGTATACAACACACCGTAATGCCCGACACATTATGACACACACCGCAATGTCCGTGATACATTATGCCACACACCGTAATGCCCATTACACATTAAGTTCTACAGTAAGGCTTCTAATTACTTTTAAATTACCTGCTCGTTGCCAGGGGTTTCATGCTCTTGGTTCCATGCATGGTGCCAGGGGTTTTCATGCTCAGGGTGTCATGCTCGTTGCCAGGGATTTCATGCACTGGGTGTCATGCTCGTTGCCAGGGGTTTCATGCACTGGGTGTCATGCTCGTTGCTAGGGGGTAGTGCTATTTGCTAGTGCCGTGCTCCCAGTGCCACATATGTCCCCAGTGCCAGATATTCCCCCACAGTGCCAGGTATATGCCCCCAGTGCCAGGTACATGCCCCCAGTGCCACATATGCCCCCTCAGTGCCTGCTACCCCCAGTGCCAAATATTCCTCCACAGTGCCACATATGCCCCCTCAGTGCCTGCTCCCCCACAGTGCCAGGTATATGCCCCCTGTGCCAGATATCCCCCCACAGTGCCAGGTATATGCCCCCAGTGCCAGATCTTCCCCCACAGTGCCAGGTATATGCCCCCAGTGCCAGGTATATGCCCCCAGTGCCAGATCTTCCCCCACAGTGCCAGGTATATGCCCCCAGTGCCAGGTATATGCCCCCTGTGCCAGATATTCCCCCACAGTGCCAGGTATATGCCCCCAGTGCCAGATCTTCCCCCACAGTGCCAGGTATATGCCCCCAGTGCCAGGTATATGCCCCCAGTGCCAGATCTTCCCCCACAGTGCCAGGTATATGCCCCCAGTGCCAGGTATATGCCCCCAGTGCCAGATCTACCCCCACAGTGCCAGGTATATGCCCCCAGTGCCAGGTATATGCCCCCAGTGCCAGATCTTCCCCCACAGTGCCAGGTATATGCGCCCAGTGCCTGCTCCCCCCCCCCTTCCCCGCACCTTTGTGTTGGAGGGACACGGAGCGCATAGCGCGTCTTTCCTGTGTCCCTCCTGGCTCTCCCCCGGCCAGTCTAATAAAGGAAGTGCCGGTTCGTGAGCCAATCAGAGCTCACGAACGGCACTTCCTTTATTAGACCGGCCGGGGGAGAGCCAGGAGGGACACAGGAGAGACGCGCTATGCGCTCCGTGTCCCTCCAAGTCCTTACAGCAGGGAGGGAGACCGCAGATTGACATGCGGACGCTCGTCCGCATGTCAATCTGTGCAAAGTCAGTGGCGCCCCCGCAGCCCCTCGCCCCCAAGCCACCGCGAGGACTGCGGGGGCAGTAGTTACGCCACTGAGCCTATGAGTTACCACATTACATATTATACAATCGAAGGTTTCTCTTGATCACTCCCCATTGGTCCACCTTATCAGGACTTGTGGTCGCTATCACTCTACTTCAAGTACTTTGATGGGACAGAGATTTCTTGGAAGCTCTGTCCTGGCACCTTCACTTTATTAAATGCAAGTGGTAATTTTTAATACCACATTGTGAGTTGGGGCAATATTTTCACAGTCTAACTGCATTTTAAATATGTCCCTCTATGCTGACCATACATTGTGCAGTTTAGGAGGAGACAGGACAGTTTTGTGTGTACCAATTATGGTTGTGCAGTAAAGATGTTGACATTTAATTAGTGGCCTAGCATGTAAAGCTAAACAACGGGGGAATGCTCTGCTTTCAATAATGAGCAATTTAACATACAGTATGGGCACATTGAGAACTTGTCACACTTGTCACAGGCTTTGAATAATTATGTACATGTGATTTCTTAGTTTGTTATTTTTAATAAATTAGCAAAAATCTAAAAAAAACTTTTTTCCCTTCAAAATTCAACACACAATTCCCGATAATGACAACGTGAAAAATGTATTTATTCCAGTTTGGAATAAGGTTGTAACATAACAAAATGTGGAAAAATGAAGCGCTGTTAATACTTTCCGGATGCAGTGTACGTCGATGTCGGCACAAAACTGGGATGGTTTGTTTCTTGATATATTCTGTCAGAATAATGTTAGGTAGGCATTAAGGGCCTTGGTGTAAACACAGTACAAAAATGTACAATGTTAAAGTAACGTGTTGCTTACAATAGTAAGAAGTTATACACAACCAGGCCCGGCACTAACCGCTCAGCAAAGGGATGCAATGCAGGGAGGTGCCAAGAAGGAGAGGCGCTGTCCCTGCTCAGTATCCCTGTGCTGAGCTGATGTCCCTGCTGCTGCTGGCTGCTGCGCCTATCACAGTCTACCACGGGCAGCGGCGCTGGCAACATGAAGGCTCCTCTTCCCTCCCCTGTTACAGTCTCACAGAGTGCCGTGTGCGTACCTAAAGGGGGCGGAGCTACACAGGGCCAGGCTGCAGACTGCAAAACAGGATGATGAGCTGCCAGACTTCCTTAAGTAAGTGGCTGGAAAGAGAGTGAGTTAGGGAAAGTTTGTGTGTGTGTGTGTATGTATACAGTATCTATGTGTATGTGTATAATGTATGTACAGTGTACGTGTGACTGTGCGGCATAATGTGTGTAAGTGTCACTGCTACAGGGGCGCCTTGTATAATCATCACTGCTACAGGAGGCATTGCGCGTGTAAGCATCACTGCTACCAGGGGCGTTACGTGTAAGCGTCACTGATACAGGGGACGTTGCATGTGCAAGTGTCACTGGTACAGGGGGCGTTGCACGTGTTAGCATCACTACTACAGGGGGTGTTACATGTGTAAGCATCACTGATACAGGGGGCCATACGTGTGTAAGCATCACTGGTACAGGGGGTGTTGTGTGTGTAAGCGTCACTGCTACAGGAGGTGTTACGTGTGTAAGCATTACTGGTACAGGGGGCGTTGCGTGTGTAAGTGTAACTACTACAGCGGGCATAACGTGTGCAAGCGTCACTACTACAGGGGACATTACATGTGTAAGCATCACTACTACAGGGGGCGTTACGTGTGCAAGCATCACTACTACTGGGGTCTTTACATGTGCAAGCGTCACTGCTACAGGGGGCGTTACGTGTGTAAGCGTGACTATTACAGCGGGCATTACGTGTGTAAGAGTCACTGGTACAGGGGGTGTTGCGTGCATCAGCGTCACTGAAACAGGGGGCCATACTCTGTAAGTGTTACTGGTACAGGGGGTGTTGTGTGTGTAAGTATTACTGTTACAGGGGGCGTTACGCGTGTAAGTGTCACTGCTACAGGGGGCATTACATGTGCAAGCGTCATTGGTACAGGGAGCGTTATGTGTGTAAGCAGCACTACTACAGGGGGCGTTACGTGTGTAAGCATCATTGGTACAGGGGGCGTTACGTGTGTAAGCAGCACTACTACAGGGAGTATTATGTGTAGCGTCACTGCTACAGGGGGAATTATGGGGGTCATTCCGAGTTGTTCGCTCATTGATGATTTTCGCTATGCTGCGATTTGTTGCTAATTGCGCATGCGCCAGGCACGCAGGGCGCATGCGCTTAGTTATTTAACTAAAAACTTAGCAGATCTGCTGTGGATTCTGCTGCGCTTTTTAGTCGCTCTGCTGATAGGTAAATGATTGACAGGAAAGGGGCGTTTCTGGGTGGTAACTGAGCGTTTTCCGGGAGTGTGCTAAAAAACGCAGGCGTGCCAGGGAAAAATGCGGGAGTGTCTGGAGAAACGTGGGGGGGGGGGGGTGGCTGGCCGAACGCAGGGCGTGTTTGTGACGTCAAACCAGGAACTAAACGGACTGAGCTGATCGCAATCTGTGAGTAGGTCTGGAGCTACTCAGAAACTGCAAAGAATTATTTAGTAGCAATTCTGCTAAGCTAAGATACACTCCCAGAGGGCGGCGGCCTAGCGTGTGCAATGCTGCTAAAAGCAGCTAGCGAGCAAACAACTCGGAATGACCCCTTATATGTGATGTTCCTTTGATCAGTATGGGAGGGCGCACATTTATAGTTTGCAGGGGGGCGCCAAACACCCTAGCACAGGCCCTGTGCACACCACTACTAAAATGAGCATACACGTGACAACAAACATACTTAAAGAAATTGTTAGTTTGTGGATTTACTTAATTTATGTAATTTGGCATGCAGCACCCCTGTAAACACCATCAGCTGCCTGTGATTTTGCAAATATTAGCCTGACCATTGGAACTTTTGCTGCTTCCACCAGTACTTCCACAGTCTGCATAGCTCTCTAGTTACTCAGACTGTGCGATTTAAAGCGTTCTCAAATTATGCAGTCTGTTTCACATATTTCTGCGAATGCAACACCCACATCACAATCAATGCCCGCCCCGCATCTCAGAAATTGCAGATCCATCCCACTGATATGCCTCCACCACTCCTTTTTTTTTATTGCTGTAATGTGATCGATACTGTGTTCCCAGATACCTAGAGAAAAGGAACACGGAAACCAGATTTGGTGCATGCGCACTCTCTTGTGTTTGGTTGTGTACACATACGCAGTGTGCTGATAATTCGCTCACTGCATGATTACTTGCATTTGCAACTAATTCTGAATGAGAGCTATTGTCTGTAAAGCCCCGTACACATGGGAGAGATGTGTGCTTAGCGATCTAGCACAGACCGCTCGGTACCATCTCTCCCCCCCCGCTCAGCACTAAGCGCGATGTGTGCTGAGTGAGTGAGTGGGAGGGGGGTTACGAGGGGGCGCTCATTTCACCCAGCGGTGAAATGAGCGAATCTAGTAGGCTAATCTAGTACTGGTGGTGCCAGATTAAAGTCCACTTGGGCATGGAGCTGAAATTTATGAAGGGCCTATTGTGTGCTGCCGCAGGGATTGAGACTAGCATGGCAGGAGTGTAGTCTGTACAGGGAGTGTGGTGTGGTCTGTGCCGTGGCTAATGCTATGAAGGGCATGGCTATCACTTACCATCAATCACCTCAGTGTCTTATAATATTGACAATTAAATAAAAAAAATTATTTATTAAAGAACATACACATCTATCTATCTATCTATCTATCTATCTATCTACATATCTGTAGATATATATCTATTGTATCTCTCTCTCTTTCTCTCTCTCCACACACATAAAACAAATTGGGGTTACTGCTCCCATTCTAGTGACCGATACTTAATGCAGTGACTATTATAAGTCATAAAAAAACTATGCACAATGCATGTACTTAGTAAAGTCTTACTCTATATGTAAAGTCTCTGTAACTAATGGGCCATACACATTAGGCGACTGGCCCCCGAGAAGCCCGACAGCCGATATGGCTGATGGATGAGCTGCGGCGGAGGGGGTGCTGGGGGAGTGAGGTTTCTTCACTCCCCCGTCACCCGGCCCCATAGCCCTGTATGCTAATATGGACAAGATTGTTCATATTGGCTTGCATGTATAAACGAGCCGCCATGAACGAACACTGAGACGCTCAACATTCATTGTTGGTGCCTACACACTGAGCAATATGAACAAGTTCTCGTTCATATCGTTCAGTAAAATCTTTAAGTGTGTAGGGCCCATAAGAAATTCACACCCCAGATCTGATAGAGTATCCCCACTCATTTAAAATGAGAGCCTAAATCTTCCTCCCTTACTCAATCATCAAACCCCCTATCTAAAATTCCCTTGGTTTCAAATTAGACCCCAGATCGGAGACCCACATCCAGGACCGGATTAAGACTAGTGGGGTACCAGGAGAACAAATGTTTGGGAGGCCCCACTAATATAATTTACTCTACACCCCACCACTGTCACTACTACTTTACCCCTTAGGGGAACAGGAGAGTGTGTGGGTGGAGTGAGAGAGACCATGAGGGTGTCATGGAGACAGAGAAAGGGGGGGGAGCAAGGGAGAGAGAGGGGGAGGACAGGAAGAATGAGAGAAAGATGTATCAGGGAGAAAGAGAGAAGAGCGAGAAAGAGAGAGGGTGTCAGAGGGAGAGTGAGGGTATCAGGGAAAGTGGAAAGAGAGAGGGTGTCAGGGAGAGAGAGAGAGTAGTGAATGAGAGGGTGTCAGGGAAAAGGAGAGAGGGACAGAGATAGATGAGCAACAGAGAGAGAGGGTAATGGAGAAAGGGATGAGATGGTAGAGAGGGAGAGTGAGGGTGTTGGAGAGAGAGGAAGAGGAGCAAGAGAGGGAGAAAGACAGTGTGTCAGGGAGAGAGGGAGTGAGTGCGAGAGAGACGGTGTCAGGGAGGGAGAGGGGGGTGCAAGAGAGAGTATGTCAGGGAGAGAGTGATGAGACAGTGAGAGGGAGGGGAAGTGAGGGAGAGGGAGGGTGTCAAGGAGAGACAAGGAGAGAGAAAGAAGAGAGGGAAAGAGTGTCAGGGAAAGGAAAAGGGAGATAGAGAGGGACAGATAGAGGGGAGCAAGAGGGCAAGAGAGGTAGGGGGAGTGAGTGGGTGAGTGAGCATCGGGGGGAGAGAGAGAGAGTGAGACTGTTTGATAGGGAGAGAAAAAGTGTATCAGGGAGTGAAGAGAGAGGGCTGTGAGAGAAAGAGAGGTAGGAAAGGATGGGGAGAGACGCTACCTGTTACAGACTAGCTATGGCATTAGACACCGTACCCTTTCCACCCGCGAATCACGGCACTGCAGGGAGCTGGCTAGGTAAGGGTAGAGTTTGCCAGCAATATTTGCTAAAGTGTACCCCATCCTCCTAGCCTATAATCTGGCCCTACCCACATCACTAGTTAAAAATTAGACCCCAAATCCGTGACCAATGTCACTCATTAAAAAATAGACCCCAGATTTGAGACCCAAATTACTCTGCAGATCTGTAGCAAAAATCTGTCTGCCAAAAATATTTAAATATTTAAATATAAGCAGTGACCTACCAGAGGTCCTGCTCCTGGACTTGTACTGAATTGAAGGCCTAATTCAGACCTGATCGTAGATGTGCTAACTTTAGCACATCTACGATCAGCTTCCCTGACATGCGGGGGGACGCCTAGCACAGCGGCGATGCTTTTGTACTTGAAGAGTAGCTCCCTACCAGTGCAGGTTCGTGCGCTGGCAGGGAGCTACTTGTCGCTGTCCAGGTCGCAGCGGCTGCATGTGACGTTACACAGCCGCCGCTGGCCCACCCCCTGCACTTTAGGGGCATGCCTGCGTTGCCTGGACTGTGCCCCTAAAATGGCGGCCAAACGCAGCCAGCCCACCCCCTCCCGCCCAGCAACCACCTCTGTCAATCAGGCAGAGGCGATCACAGGGCTGAGACGGCCATCGGCTGTCTGGCATATGCCGTCGCACTGTGGTGCCGGCACCGGCGCATGTGGAGTTCAGACCTGATCAGCTGCTTCTTCTGAAGTCTCTGGGAGACTGCATCCGTACAAGGATAGTAGTGTTCAACCCACTACTATGGGACAGACTCTTTAGCAGTGCGGACACAAGCTGACAGAGGCAGCTGCATACATATGCCTAACAGTGAGATGGCCAGCAGATAATGCTTCCCGGCGCTGGCCACTCTGAATGTTATGACACAGTCTGAAAGACCTGTCTATGACCCAGATATAGGCATATATATTCAAAGGTGCACCTATGGCCCCTGGCAGGGACTTTGTACTGGCCTGGACAACACCTGCATGACATCGAGCGGTGCAGAGGAGCGCTTGGACCAAGATATTATTGAATGCATGGAAGGCTAGTGAAGCCTCCTGCTGCACAGCGCGGCCTTGTCTGTGCGTGAGTGAGACATGTTTGAATGCGAAAGGGGAACTGGGTTTCAGTGTGCGGATCCAGGGTCGGGCAGTTGCTGTCAGGCTGTAACAGGAAAAAATTCCTTTCTACAGCAGCACTGCTGCATCAGAACTCTGTGGGCCTATTTTGATGGGGGGCCAGGAGTTTCAGCTCCATCAGCCTCATTGTTAATCCGGCTCTGAGTACCGGCTATAGCGATGTGCGGGGCCGTGCATCGCTATCACTGTGAGGCATACACACTGAGAGATCCGTGCTTAATTTCTAAGCAATTTAGTCAGATTGTTTAGAATTCAAGCACAGATCTCTCCGTATATACCCCACTTGAGGGTATGCAAGTTACAAGTTGGGAATTGACAACAAGTCTCTGTTATAAAAATCTGAATCCGTGATTTCTAACTGATTATTTTATCGGATATTGGTGATTGAGTTTTGTTAATTGCTGAAATAAACATGTTTATGCCAATTTCATAAGGAATTGAGTAATCAGAGGGGGCACCATTTCTTATGCTGCACTGTATGCTAACACCTGAGATGTAAACTTCGTTATAATCTACAAACTGTTTCCTTGGCAGCTGACTGACCTTGTCTTGTGCATTGCAGAAATGTTAGGAGACAGGAATATATTGTCTCGCATCCAATGCTGAATTTATATCCCCCTTCAAGACACTTCATGTCATCAAGCAGCCTCTTATAGAATAAGAATGTATCACAAATGAAATTACATTGCTCTTCTTTTAGTAAATTTTAGTACATTGAAGTGATTTTCTGCCTTTAGACTACTTTAGCTCATTGATTTGTATATATACTCCTGGCAATTTTTTTTTTACTAATTATAGCTATGTATCTGTCTTCCTACTGTGTTTATCACAAAAGCCTTTAGATCATCAGACAATTTTTTATTTTATTGTTTTAATCTCCTGCTCTGTGGATACACTTGTATCCAGTAATGTATTTATCAAAGGATATCTTTAGCAAAAACTAGCATTTGCCCACAGCTTTGGCAACAGAACTAATTTTACAAAGATAGTAGTGCCATGTAATGTTGTGATGTATATTTTATATTGTACACATTGTTCACAAAATTTGCAGTTTTTCCTTAGGGATTAACACAAATATATGCTTGGGGCTACTAACTAACAAGCAATGTAAAACTGGCCATGGGAGAAGCAGCTGGTCCTGAGATCTCTCTGTGTAGCCTTGAGCATTTGCCCCGAGGGTTAACTGTCTGATTTCTCCTTTTTTGCTCCTCTCCCTGATGTCAAATTGAGATCATACATACCTTAGTTTCTTTCTACTGTAGGTCGCTAAGCTATACAATAATGAACTTGCTACCCATATTCATCCAGTAGTTTTAGAGTGATGCCACAATGAACAGACAAACAAAACAAACAAAAATCAAGGATGCCTACCTGCATGTCCCAATTTACCTTCCTCACCAGGAGTACCTCAGATTTGTGGTACAGGATTGCCATTACCAATTCCAGACACTACCGTTTGGACTGTCCACGGCACCGAGGGTGTTTACCAAGGTAATGGCAGAAATGATGATACTCCTTCGAAAAAAGGGAGTTTTAATTATCCCGTACTTGGACGATCTCCTAATAAAGGCGAGGTCCAGGGAGCAGTTACTGGTCGGAGTAGCACTATCTCGGGAAGTGCTACAACAGCATGGCTGGATTCTAAACATTCCAAAGTCACAACTGGTTCCTTCCACACGCTTACTGTTCCTGGGGATGATTCTGGACGCAGAACAGAAGAAAGTGTTTCTCCCGCAGGAGAAAGCCAAGGACCTGTCATCTCTAGTCAGAGACCTCCTAAAACCAAAACGGGTATCGGTGCATCACTGCACACGAGTCCTGGGAAAAATGGTGGCTTCATACGAAGCAATTCCGTTCGGCAGGTTCCATGCAAGGACCTTCCAGTGGGACCTCTTGGACAAGTGGTCGGGATCGCATCTTCAGATGCATCAACTGATAACCCTGTCTCCAAGGACCAGGGTGTCTCTACTGTGGTGGCTGCAGAGTGCTCATCTTCTAGAGGGCCGCAGATTCGGCATACAGGACTGGGTCCTGGTGACCACGGATGCCAGCCTTCGGGGCTGGGGCGCAGTCACACAGGGAAGAAATTTCCAGGGACTTTGGTCAAGTCAGGAGTCGTCCCTACACATAAACATTCTGGAACTGAGGGCCATTTACAATGCCCTAAGTCAGGCAAGGCCCCTGCTTCAAAACCAACCGGTTCTGATCCAATCAGACAACATCACGGCTGTCGCCCATGTAAACAGACAGGGCGGCACAAGAAGCAGGGTGGCGATGGCAGAAGCCACAAGGATTCTCCGATGGGCGGAAAATCACGTACTAGCACTGTCAGCAGTGTTCATTCTGGGAGTGGACAACTGGGAAGCAGACTTCCTCAGCAGACACGACCTACACCCGGGAGAGTGGGGATTTCATCCAGAAGTCTTCCTACTGTTGGTAAACCGTTGGGAAAGGCCACAGGTGGACATGATTGTGTCCCGCCTCATCAAAAAGCTAAAGAGAAATTGCGCCAGGTCAAGGGACCCTCAGGCGATAGCTGTGGACGCTCTAGTGACACCGTGGGTGTACCAGTCGGTTTATGTGTTCCCTCCTCTGCCTCTCATACCAAGGGTTCTGAGAATAATAAGAAGGCGAGGAGTAAGAACGATACTCGTGGTTCCGGATTGGCCAAGAAGAGCTTGGTACCCGGAACTTCAAGAAATGTTATCAGAGGACCCATGGCCTCTGCCGCTCAGACAGGATCTGCTACAGCAGGGGCCCTGTCTGTTCCAAGACTTACCGCGGCTGCGTTTGACGGCATGGCGGTTGAATTCCGGATCCTAAAGGAAAAGGGCATTCCGGAGGAAGTCATTCCTACGCTGATAAAAGCCAGGAAAGAAGTAACCGCAAATCATTATCACCGCATTTGGCGAAAATATGTTGCGTGGTGTGAGGCCAGGAAGGCCCCTACAGAGGAATTTCAGCTGGGTCGTTTTCTGCACTTCCTACAGTCAGGAGTGACTATGGGCCTAAAATTGGGTTCCATTAAGGTCCAGATTTCGGCTCTGTCGATTTTCTTCCAGAAAGAACTGGCTTCACTGCCTGAAGTTCAGACTTTTGTAAAGGGAGTGCTTCATATTGAGCCCCCTTTTGTGCCTCCTGTGGCACCTTGGGATCTCAATGTGGTGTTGAGTTTCCTAAAATCACATTGGTTTGAACCACTTAAAACCGTGGATCTGAAATATCTCACGTGGAAAGTGGTCATGTTATTGGCCTTGGCTTCGGCCAGGCGTGTGTCAGAATTGGCGGCTTTGTCATGTAATAGCCCTTATCTGATTTTCCATATGGATAGGGCAGAATTGAGGACTCGTCCCCAGTTTCTCCCTAAGGTGGTATCAGCTTTTCACTTGAACCAACCTATTGTGGTGCCTGCGGCTACTAGGGACTTGGAGGATTCCAAGTTACTGGACGTAGTCAGGGCCTTGAAAATTTATGTTTCCAGGATGGCTGGAGTCAGGAAAACTGACTCGCTTTTTATCCTGTATGCACCCAACAAAATAGGTGCTCCTGCTTCTAAGCAGACTATTGCTCGCTGGATTTGTAGCACAATTCAGCTGGCGCATTCTGCGGCTGGATTGCCGCATCCTAAATCAGTGAAAGCCCATTCCACGAGGAAGGTGGGCTCATCTTTGGCGGCTGCCCGAGGGGTCTCGGCTTTACAACTTTGCCGAGCTGCAACTTGGTCAGGGGCAAACACGTTTGCTAAATTCTACAAATTTGATACCCTGGCTGAGGAGGACCTTGAGTTCTCTCATTCGGTGCTGCAGAGTCATCCGCACTCTCCCGCCCGTTTGGGAGCTTTGGTATAATCCCCATGGTCCTTACGGAGTCCCCAGCATCCACTAGGACGTCAGAGAAAATAAGAATTTACTCACCGGTAATTCTATTTCTCGTAGTCCGTAGTGGATGCTGGGGGCCCATCCCAAGTGCGGATTGTCTGCAATACTTGTATATAGTTATTGCCTAACTAAAGGGTTATTGTTGAGCCATCTGTTGAGAGGCTCAGTTATATTTCATGCTGTTAACTGGGTTTAATATCACGAGTTATACGGTGTGATTGGTGTGGCTGGTATGAGTCTTACCCGGGATTCAAAATCCTTCCTTATTGTGTCAGCTCTTCCGGGCACAGTATCCTAACTGAGGTCTGGAGGAGGGGCATAGAGGGAGGAGCCAGTGCACACCAGGTAGTACCAAATCTTTCTTATAGTGTGCCCAGTCTCCTGCGGAGCCCGTCTATTCCCCATGGTCCTTACGGAGTCCCCAGCATCCACTACGGACTACGAGAAATAGAATTACCGGTGAGTAAATTCTTATTTTTTTAAACATAGATGCATTCTGTCATGGTTTGGGTGGCTATATGTGGCTCTTTATACTTATGCTCAGCAGGAGTTTGTTGATTTGACACAACAGCCATAGTCTTAATAACCTCTTTTGGTGGTAGGGGAACAAATTAGAACAATATAGTATAAATTACTGTTAGCTGCTTTATTAGCACATATTGGTATCTTACACAACAACCATCACTCTGGCATTTGTCACACAAAAATGTTTGCAGACAGGGATGAATTTCTGAGGATGTAGGCATTATGGGTTGAATTAGGATAGCCAGTTACAACAGTCTTGATTTTAAATGTCTATATATTTTCTAGCCAAATTGCCAAATATTGTGCTCTGGTACTATCTATTGCACATTAATGGAATAAGTATAATGTCTATAAGTATAAATATGTGCACTATTCAACTCATAAAGCTGCTGATGGCGCTCTGATTAATCCTCCAGGATAATCTCAGTCAGGTGGTGATTTGCATTGTGCAGGTAGGTGCACAACATACCTTAACCTTGGACATCCATTATTACTACTTCCACACTGCCATACATGCTTTTGGGTACTTTTAAAGTCATCACTATTAATTTCCTACCATTAGAATGGGTTTAGAAGTGAAAATCGAATGTCTAACATCATTCTTTACATTTGGGGATTTCAGGTTTGATTTGCAGTTTGATTTAGAGATCAATTTCAAATTGAACTTTAGTAAATGAGGGGATTCTATGTTGGGCTATGGGAAAACATCAATGTTTTCCAGAAATTCGATTTCTATTGGGATGTGAGTTGAATTTGGCTTTAGAATCGAGTTGACATTCGATTTGGTATTTAGTCAATCTTTTCAACCCAAAACAAATGGAAACAGAATGCTAAATTCCTTGAATCACCACAATCGAACATTAGAAAATTTGACCTTGGTTCCAATAGATAGGTCAACAGTTTCTAGGCAAAAAATAGACAGTGATAAAGGTTGACAGGTAGAAAAGGTCAACTGGTGAAAAGGTTGACATGACACTGGTCGACAAACATATGGTCAACAGAAGTATTTTGGGGTTTTTTTTATACGTCTTTCAACTTTTAATGAAATTATATACACCCCAAAAAAACACCATGCGTCAACCATTTATTATGCCGACTATTGTCATGTCGACCTACTGTATTTGACTCTGTCGACCTTTGTATCTGTCAACCTTACCCACTGTCTACATTTACCTGTTGACCTTGCCAAACTTATGCATGTTGACCATATGACGGTCTGTCAGAATCCGTTTGGATTTCCCATTGTGAGAACATATTAGCAGGGACTGATGTTCACGGTACAATAGCAAGTTTATTAAAGCAGTGTACAACTGTAAACAATAAATATAAACCAGGAATAACTAGAGAACACAAAATGAAAGGGAGAACTGAGGGGACATGGGATGCCAGGAGACTGTGAATACACGGGATGCCAGGAGACTGTGAGTACATGAAAACGGTGTAGACTGTGGAAATACTAGAGACACTGTGGACTGTGAAGGCACTTTGCAATAGGATTGTTCAGTAGTGGATATTGCACCATAGCAGGATGCACTTCAACAGGGAATGCAGGGTTGCAGGATTGCACTGTGCTAGAGTATGTAACATACTAGGATAACACGATTGCACTGTAGCAGGATTACAGGATAGCACTGTGGTAGAGTATGCACTGTAGCAGGATAACAGGATTGTACTGTAGCAGGATCACAGGATAGCACCGTGGTAGAGTATGCACTGTAGCAGGATAACAGGATTGCACTGTAGCTGGATCACAGGATAGCGCTGTGGCAGAGTATGCACTGTAGCAGGATAACAGGATTGCACTGTAGCTGGATCACAGGACAGCGCTGTGGTAGAGTATGCACTGTAGCAGGATAACAGGATTGCACTGTAGCTGGATCACAGGATAGCACTGTGGTAGAGTATGCACTGTAGCAGGATAACAGGATTGCACTGTAGCTGGATCACAGGATAGCACTGTGGTAGAGTATGCACTGTAGCAGGATAACAGGATTGCACTGTAGCTGGATCACAGGATAGCACTGTGGTAGAGTATGCACTGTAGCAGGATAACAGGATTGCACTGTAGCTGGATCACAGGATAGCACTGTGGTTGAGTATGCACTGTAGCAGGATAACAGGATTGCACTGTAGCTGGATCACAGGATAGCACTGTGGTAGAACCTGGCAGTTCTATGGATAATTTAGCAGTAGAGACCAGTATAACCAGGACCAGGAACTGAGACAACCTTGACACGATGAACTGGCAACAGAGAGCCTGTGTGGCTGGCCTAAGTAGTGAGTTCAGGTGCTACTCACAGCTGTGGTAACAGCTAATAATCAAGCTGCAGATACAGAGCAGAGTGTTGAGCACCAGAGAAGAGAGCGCCACCCCAGGCATGGAGGAGAAACTGCATGGATCGTGACACGGTCGACCTAATGAATGTCCATCTAGTTGCTATAGAATATAGGTCTTCTTTACCACACGCTGTGACTCCAACATGCATTTTACACAAGATGTCAGAGCAGTGGTACTGTACCTGCAAAACAACAATTTATATTTGGTGTCAACTATAACAGATCTAGGTGAGCTGGCATGGGTCAATTGAAATATCTTACATTTTTTCCTTTCCCCCAAGAGATGGTAAAAGTGTGTGAGTCCATGCACAGAAAATGTGCTGGAGCTTAAACATAGAGGCAAAGGAGTAAGATCCCACAAGAGGGCACCAAAGCTGTTCGATCCGGAACCACACACACACACACACACGCACACACGCACACATGCACACACGCACACACGCACACACACGCACACACGCACACACATACACAAACCATTGTTTAACACTTGGAGATCTAAACCTGTAGGGATTTGTTCATTACATAGAAGAAAAAGTAGTCTACTCCAACAAGATTGGGTAGAAGCTACAGATGTGTCTATAGTGGCCAATCCCGGGATCGGGATCGGCGGGATCCCGGGATTTAGGCCCAAAAATGGCCGGGATTCAATCCCGGGATTGGAAGCTCCAATCCCGGGGATTGAGGGATCAGCGTTGAGCGTCCACAGGACGCTCAGACGCTGCCCGGCTTCCTCCTTCCGGGTCCCCAGCGCAGCGTGAGAGGTCACGCCGCGCTGTCAGGAGCCGTCAGCAGCGATCAAAGGATGATCCCCTCCCGCCCGCCCTCGGTACATGGTAAGTTGTATGTGCGGGGCGGGGCGAGGGGGCGGCCACCTATCTAAAATCCAATCCCGGGATTGCCCATTTTTCAATCCCGATACCCGGGATTGAAACAATGGCCCGGGATTGGCTTCCCTAGATGTGTCTTCATAAACTGAGGCTCTAGTTGCAGAAAATAGTCCCTTCCCTCTTGCTGCATCAGGTCCTGACAGACTCTGTAACCCAAGTGTCTGTTTTTCTCAATACGAACATCTTATTCACATAAATAAAGCAACTGTGATTGACAAAACTAGATTGCTAGCTTGCACTGATTATTTTGAAATGTGACATTTGTATATCTGTGTGCGACTGCATCTGAATCTGTAAACAAGGTGCTACAATGCAAGTGGCCAAAGCTTTTTCTCACGCCGAGTTCCTTTGTGCTTCACCTGACATTGTACATGTTCAATATTTATTTCTGTGAGGTTAAAGTAGCAGCACCGCATCTCTAGTATGCTACAGTATGATTGGTATTTAGCAGCATCTATTATGCAAATAAGATGCAACATTGAAATATAAAGAAAAAGACGGTATGCATCTGTGCCGTGTGGGACATCTCTACCCTAGGGTGGTAAACAGAAAGGGTAGTGAGGAGCCAAGAGACAATATATGCAACTTCTGCTCATTGATTTCCATCTATTGGTTCAATACAGACCCTAGTCCACTCCAGGACCATACCAAGAAGGGTGGCATAGTAATAGCGCTACAATAGGAAATTGAAAGCCACTTTGACATTTCTGCTTATAAAGGCTATCCAGCTTCAGATTGGTCTCCAGCCTCTCCATACAAATTTCCTCATCATACACTGCAAATCCACAAACCAACGGAGAGGGATCACAATGGGTACAGTATGTTAGAGGTACATAGTCTTGCTAAGACAATTAATTTTAAGAATGTTGTTCAAGTGAAGGACCTAGGCTGCCAGCAAACATTTCCTACTCAAGGAGCAGGAACTACATGGTGAGGAGCTTTAGTTATTTATATATATATATATATATATATATATATTTCATTATAAAGGGATGCCACATAAACAATAAGCTGAGATCTGAAAGGGTAACAGGAGAAAGAAAAGCAAGGTCAGAAGTTTCCAAGATCTGAATTTTCTGTAACAGTGAATCCATCTGACTGAGCCACTGCTGTTAAAGAAAGAAGCCCCACTGACATCTAATAACACAATGGGGTATATTTACTAAGGTCCCGATTTTGACCGAGATGCCGTTTTTTCTTCAAAGTGCCATCTCGGTAATTTACTAAGCAAAAATCACGGCAGTGATGAGGGCATTCGTAATATTTTGGAAGTCCTAGGAAAAAAATCACGAATCAATACACCATCGGTCAAATACGCCTGCAATTTGGTAGAAATCGGGAATTTACTAAAAAGTGCAAAACACAAACACTGCTGACAATAGCCAAACACTGCCGTGATGAAATACAAATTGTGAAAAAGTGCTAAAAAAAAACAGACCTGCTTTTTTATCCCGTGTTTGTATAGGCATGCACGGATCCATGAGATCCGTGCATGTTTTTCAGTGGGAAGGGGGGGGAAATGTTATAAATTAAAAAAAAAAAATGCGTGGGGTCCCCCCTCCTAAACCAAACCAGCCTCGGGCTCTTTGAGCCGGCCCTGGTTGCAAAAATCTGGGAAAAAAATTGACAGGGGTTCCCCCATATTTAAGCAACCAGCACCGGGCTCTGCGCCTGGTCCTGGTTTCAAAAATACGGGGAACAAAAAGAGTAGGGGTCCCCCGTATTTTTGAAACCAGCACCGGGCTCCACTAGCTGGACAGATAATGCCACAGCCGGGGGTCACTTTTATACAGTGCCTTACGGCCGTGGCATCAAATATCCAACTAGTCACCCCTGGCCGGGGTACCCTGGGGGAGTGGGGACCCCTTCAATCAAGGGGTCCCCCCCAGCCACCCAAGGGCCAGGGGTGAAGCCTGAGGCTGTCCCCCCATCCAATGGGCTGCGGATGGGGGGCTGATAGCCTTTGCTCAAAGTAATGAATATTGTTTTTAGTAGCAGTACTACAAGTCCCAGCAAGCCTCCCCCGCAAGCTGGTACTTGGAGAACCACAAGTACCAGCATGCGGCGGAAAACCGGGCCCGCTGGTACCTGTACTACTACTAAAAAAATACCCCAATAAAGACATCACACACACACCTTGAAAGTATAACTTTAATACATACATGCACACCAACATACATACATACTTACCTATGTTCCCACGCAGGTCGGTCCTCTTCTCCAGTAGAATCCATGGTGTACCTGTTGAAAAAATTATACTCACATAATCCATGGTTGAAGGCTCCTCTGCTTGTAATCCTTTTGTAATCCACGTACTTGAAAAAATAAAAAAACGGACACCCGACCACGAACTGAAAGGGGACCCATGTTTTCACATGGGACCCCTTTCCCCGAATGCCAGAAACCCACTCTGACTGATGTCTAAGTGGGTTTCTTCAGCCAATCAGGGAGCGCCACGTTGTGGCACCCTCCGTCGCACAAACCCATCGATGAGCGTCGATCTGATTTGTACCCATGCGAAGCACCTGCGCATTGCGGTGCATACGCATGCGCAGTTCAGATCTGATAGCAGGCTGTGAGAAAACACAGCCTAGCGATCAGGTTTGAATTACCCCATAATCAGACAAGGTAGTGACACAGTAGAGGTTGTCTGCACCAAGCGTAAGCATCTGTAGTCTAGATGCAGATAATCGATGCAAGTGTAAGTCCATGTGGACAGGGACTGACTGGCCTAACCTGTGGGGTACACACTTGTCCAATGCTTGGGAAATCCAACTCCCAGCTAACTGAATTGCCAGACATTGGACAAATGTGTAACCTCTGCAGACCAACCTGCACACACAATCCTGGTCACCTGTCAGTTCTCCTAGATTTTAAACATGCTTAAAAACTAGGAGAACCGACCGTTGATCTGCCGACGTCTATTGGAGTGTGTAGGCTGTGAAGACCGGAGCTGGTGACCAATCTCCGATCCTGCAGCCCAGCACACTATCTTTGCATAGTACAGTATATCCTGTTAAAGCTTATAACCATTTTTAAGAAAGTAATAATAATTAAATAGTACATCATGGACTTCCTTTTTCTGTTAATCTTTCTTTTGTTTTCTTTTTTCCAATTTTACTGGTCTCTATTTTATTGTATTTCTCTTCCTGGATTAAGTTTTCTGGCCCTGCTTATACTGTATAAGAACTTTCCACTCATGGAGGCTTCCATTTTAGGAGAGACATTTGTAGTACAGTCACTATTATGGGAATCTCCTGTTTCAATGGGTCTACCATTTATTCCATTTAATAACTTTAAATTGGCTGAGGTGTTAGGGCACTTACTTGATACTGGAAGGGTACTTGGGGCACACTGACAGTAACTGGAGAATCAGTCTGCAAATACTCAACCACATTGTGCATCTTCAAATATTGGACCAACAGAGCTCCACAAAGTCCTGTAGGACCACACTGACTCAATGCAGGAATCAGTCACACATGCTGCACTAAGGTAACAAGTATCTGTGTCAAGCTGAACCAACAAGGAGGTAGGAGGTGGTCGAAAACACCTTGCGGAAGTCCATCCTAGAATTTTTTTTCCTCATGTCCCCAAACCCAGTCCGCCCCTGTATGTGAGTTAGATACTCAAGAAAGTTTCTTTATGTTATTTGAATGGCCAGTTAAAGCCACCCTCCTGCTGTAATACAATCTGGTCCAATTTTTTTTTAAGAAAGCCTGGTGGGCCCTGATTGGTAACATATCTGTTCATGGTTATAAAAGCATGGTCAAAAATTGAGTATTTGATCAGTAGGCATCTTCCCTCCAACCTTAGGAATGAAACATTGGACGGGGTAATATGGTAGCAAACAAAATAGCCTCTCCTTTGGAATTGCTCTTGTGTTATTGCAATAAAACAGTAGGATAATAAGCATTAGAAAGGTGAGGAATGGTGGCAGACTGTCTGCAATGATTCACCAGGACCAGGACAATGTAAGCTCTATAGGTGTGGAAGGACTTGCAGGTCTTGGCACTCTTCTCAGAAACATTCAGTTCTCTTGTATTTATTGAAAACTTGGTAAGGTATTCTATATATCAGAACAAGGGAGTTGACAAAGCTTATAAAGTGAGGTAGATTCTATGCCCACTGAGAGTCATAGGGTATCACAGATGTAGACAAAGTATCTACAGGACAAGAGGGAATGGGTAGTAGAACAACATATGGTGGAAAGTCCAAAGGGAAAAGTACACAATACACAGAACAAAAAAGCAGAACAGTGAAGAACATACATAACTGCTCCAAGATGGTAGAGAGACCAAGAAGGAGCCAATATCATGGGAAACAAAATGTTGTGGCGGAAAGATTAAATTTTGTGACTCTGGCAGTCCAAAGAGGAGTTAAACAGTACATGAATAGAACACATTGTGTAAACCATATCACAGCATAAATATGAGAGAATAAATACGTAATCAGAGTTAAAAAAAAGAAAACAACATATAATAGAAGAAGCACATTCCAGTATAAGAAGTAATGAGAGAACCAAATATCAGCTTTCTCAGGGCAGATTGGACAGCAGGAGAGAGGCAGTCCAGTAACAAAGGATAATTAAGTTTAATTAGGGAGAGAAAAGAAGGACTGTATAGAATAGCAGGGCTAGGGCATGGTAGAATGGGAAGCAATGTTTTTGCATGTGATCCCAGTGTTATTCAGCAATGGAGGGCCACACACAACAGCTGCTTAGGACCACAGATCTTGCCGGGGATGGAATGAACCACGGCCTGCATAACCAATTAAGCCTGGATCTCTGGTGATTCAACCTTGCCACACTTAGTCCTGCTTACAGATGAATTACGTTATAAAGTTCTGAAGCATGTATCCATCTCCTGACTAAAATGTAGAGATGAGCGCCTGAAATTTTTCGGGTTTTGTGTTTTGGTTTTGGGTTCGGTTCCGCGGCCGTGTTTTGGGTTCGAACGCGTTTTGGCAAAACCTCACCGAATTATTTTTGTCGGATTCGGGTGTGTTTTGGATTCGGGTGTTTTTTTCCAAAAACACTAAAAAACAGCTTAAATCATAGAATTTGGGGGTCATTTTGATCCCAAAGTATTATTAACCTCAAAAACCATAATTTACACTCATTTTCAGTCTATTCTGAATACCTCACACCTCACAATATTATTTTTAGTCCTAAAATTTGCACCGAGGTCGCTGTGTGAGTAAGATAAGCGACCCTAGTGGCCGACACAAACACCGGGCCCATCTAGGAGTGGCACTGCAGTGTCACGCAGGATGTCCCTTCCAAAAAACCCTCCCCAAACAGCACATGACGCAAAGAAAAAAAGAGGCGCAATGAGGTAGCTGTGTGAGTAAGATTAGCGACCCTAGTGGCCGACACAAACACCGGGCCCATCTAGGAGTGGCACTGCAGTGTCACGCAGGATGGCCCTTCCAAAAAACCCTCCCCAAACAGCACATGACGCAAAGAAAAAAAGAGGCGCAATGAGGTAGCTGTGTGAGTAAGATTAGCGACCCTAGTGGCCGACACAAACACCGGGCCCATCTAGGAGTGGCACTGCAGTGTCACGCAGGATGGCCCTTCCAAAAAACCCTCCCCAAACAGCACATGACGCAAAGAAAAAAAGAGGCGCAATGAGGTAGCTGACTGTGTGAGTAAGATTAGCGACCCTAGTGGCCGACACAAACACCGGGCACATCTAGGAGTGGCACTGCAGTGTCACGCAGGATGTCCCTTCCAAAAAACCCTCCCCAAACAGCACATGACGCAAAGAAAAAAAGAGGCGCAATGAGGTAGCTGTGTGAGTAAGATTAGCGACCCTAGTGGCCGACACAAACACCGGGCACATCTAGGAGTGGCACTGCAGTGTCACGCAGGATGTCCCTTCCAAAAAACCCTCCCCAAACAGCACATGACGCAAAGAAAAAAAGAGGCGCAATGAGGTAGCTGTGTGAGTAAGATTAGCGACCCTAGTGGCCGACACAAACACCGGGCCCATCTAGGAGTGGCACTGCAGTGTCACGCAGGATGTCCCTTCCAAAAAACCCTCCCCAATCAGCACATGATGCAAAGAAAAAGAAAAGAAAAAAGAGGTGCAAGATGGAATTATCCTTGGGCCCTCCCACCCACCCTTATGTTGTATAAACAAAACAGGACATGCACACTTTAAACAACCCATCATTTCAGTGACAGGGTCTGCCACACGACTGTGACTGATATGACGGGTTGGTTTGGACCCCCCCCAAAAAAGAAGCAATTAATCTCTCCTTGCACAAACTGGCTCTACAGAGGCAAGATGTCCACCTCATCTTCACCCTCCGATATATCACCGTGTACATCCCCCTCCTCACAGATTATCAATTCGTCCCCACTGGAATCCACCATCTCAGCTCCCTGTGTACTTTGTGGAGGCAATTGCTGCTGGTCAATGTCTCCGCGGAGGAATTGATTATAATTCATTTTAATGAACATCATCTTCTCCACATTTTCTGGATGTAACCTCGTACGCCGATTGCTGACAAGGTGAGCGGCGGCACTAAACACTCTTTCGGAGTACACACTTGTGGGAGGGCAACTTAGGTAGAATAAAGCCAGTTTGTGCAAGGGCCTCCAAATTGCCTCTTTTTCCTGCCAGTATAAGTACGGACTGTGTGACGTGCCTACTTGGATGCGGTCACTCATATAATCCTCCACCATTCTATCAATGTTGAGAGAATCATATGCAGTGACAGTAGACGACATGTCCGTAATCGTTGTCAGGTCCTTCAGTCCGGACCAGATGTCAGCATCAGCAGTCGCTCCAGACTGCCCTGCATCACCGCCAGCGGGTGGGCTCGGAATTCTGAGCCTTTTCCTCGCACCCCCAGTTGCGGGAGAATGTGAAGGAGGAGATGTTGACAGGTCGCGTTCCGCTTGACTTGACAATTTTGTCACCAGCAGGTCTTTCAACCCCAGCAGACCTGTGTCTGCCGGAAAGAGAGATCCAAGGTAGGCTTTAAATCTAGGATCGAGCACGGTGGCCAAAATGTAGTGCTCTGATTTCAACAGATTGACCACCCGTGAATCCTTGTTAAGCGAATTAAGGGCTGCATCCACAAGTCCCACATGCCTAGCGGAATCGCTCCCTTTTAGCTCCTTCTTCAATGCCTCCAGCTTCTTCTGCAAAAGCCTGATGAGGGGAATGACCTGACTCAGGCTGGCAGTGTCTGAACTGACTTCACGTGTGGCAAGTTCAAAGGGCATCAGAACCTTGCACAACGTTGAAATCATTCTCCACTGCACTTGAGACAGGTGCATTCCATCTCCTATATCGTGCTCAATTGTATAGGCTTGAATGGCCTTTTGCTGCTCCTCCAACCTCTGAAGCATATAGAGGGTTGAATTCCACCTCGTTACCACTTCTTGCTTCAGATGATGGCAGGGCAGGTTCAGTAGTTTTTGGTGGTGCTCCAGTCTTCTGTACGTGGTGCCTGTACGCCGAAAGTGTCCCGCAATTTTTCTGGCCACCGACAGCATCTCTTGCACGCCCCTGTCGTTTTTAAAAAAATTCTGCACCACCAAATTCAAGGTATGTGCAAAACATGGGACGTGCTGGAATTTGCCCATATTTAATGCACACACAATATTGCTGGCGTTGTCCGATGCCACAAATCCACAGGAGAGTCCAATTGGGGTAAGCCATTCCGCGATGATCTTCCTCAGTTGCCGTAAGAGGTTTTCAGCTGTGTGCGTATTCTGGAAAGCGGTGATACAAAGCGTAGCCTGCCTAGGAAAGAGTTGGCGTTTGCGAGATGCTGCTACTGGTGCCGCCGCTGCTGTTCTTGCGGCGGGAGTCCATACATCTACCCAGTGGGCTGTCACAGTCATATAGTCCTGACCCTGCCCTGCTCCACTTGTCCACATGTCCGTGGTTAAGTGGACATTGGGTACAACTGCATTTTTTAGGAGACTGGTGAGTCTTTTTCTGACGTCCGTGTACATTCTCGGTATCGCCTGCCTAGAGAAGTGGAACCTAGATGGTATTTGGTAACGGGGGCACACTGCCTCAATAAATTGTCTAGTTCCCTGTGAACTAACGGCGGATACCGGACGCACGTCTAACACCAACATAGTTGTAAAGGACTCAGTTATCCGCTTTGCAGTAGGATGACTGCTGTGATATTTCATCTTCCTCGCAAAGGACTGTTGAACAGTCAATTGCTTACTGGAAGTAGTACAAGTGGGCTTACGACTTCCCCTCTGGGATGACCACCGACTCCCAGCGGCAACAACAGCAGCGCCAGCAGCAGTAGGCGTTACACGCAAGGATGCATCGGAGGAATCCCAGGCAGGAGAGGACTCGTCAGACTTGCCAGTGACATGGCCTGCAGGACTATTGGCATTCCTGGGGAAGGAGGAAATTGACACTGAGGGAGTTGGTGGGGTGGTTTGCGTGAGCTTGGTTACAAGAGGAAGGGATTTACTGGTCAGTGGACTGCTTCCGCTGTCACCCAAAGTTTTTGAACTTGTCACTGACTTATTATGAATGCGCTGCAGGTGACGTATAAGGGAGGATGTTCCGAGGTGGTTAACGTCCTTACCCCTACTTATTACAGCTTGACAAAGGGAACACACGGCTTGACACCTGTTGTCCGCATTTCTGGTGAAATACCTCCACACCGAAGAGCTGATTTTTTTGGTATTTTCACCTGGCATGTCAACAGCCATATTCCTCCCACGGACAACAGGTGTCTCCCCGGGTGCCTGACTTAAACAAACCACCTCACCATCAGAATCCTCCTGGTCAATTTCCTCCCCAGCGCTAGCAACACCCATATCCTCCTCATCCTGGTGTACTTCAACACTGACATCTTCAATCTGACTATCAGGAACTGGACTGCGGGTGCTCCTTCCAGCACTTGCAGGGGGCGTGCAAATGGTGGAAGGCGCATGCTCTTCACGTCCAGTGTTGGGAAGGTCAGGCATCGCAACCGACACAATTGGACTCTCCTTGTGGATTTGGGATTTCAAAGAACGCACAGTTCTTTGCGGTGCTTTTGCCAGCTTGAGTCTTTTCAGTTTTCTAGCGAGAGGCTGAGTGCTTCCATCCTCATGTGAAGCTGAACCACTAGCCATGAACATAGGCCAGGGCCTCAGCCGTTCCTTGCCACTCCGTGTGGTAAATGGCATATTGGCAAGTTTACGCTTCTCCTCCGACAATTTTATTTTAGGTTTTGGAGTCCTTTTTTTTCTGATATTTGGTGTTTTGGATTTGACATGCTCTGTACTATGACATTGGGCATCGGCCTTGGCAGACGACGTTGCTGGCATTTCATCGTCTCGGCCATGACTAGTGGCAGCAGCTTCAGCACGAGGTGGAAGTGGATCTTGATCTTTCCCTAATTTTGGAACCTCAACTTTTTTGTTCTCCATATTTTATAGGCAGAACTAAAAGGCACCTCAGGTAAACAATGGAGATGGATGGATTGGATACTAGTATACAATTATGGACGGACTGCCACGGTTAGGTGGTATAAAAAAACCACGGTTAGGTGGTATATAATACAATTATGGATGGACGGACTGCCTGCCGAGTGCCGACACAGAGGTAGCCACAGCCGTGAACTACCGCACTGTACACTGGTTGATAAAGAGATAGTAGTATACTCGTAACAACTAGTATGACGACGGTATAAAGAATGAAAAAAAAACCACGGTTAGGTGGTATATATTATAATACAATTATGGTTGGACGGACTGCCTGCCGAGTGCCGACACAGAGGTAGCCACAGCCGTGAACTACCGCACTGTACACTGGTTGATAAAGAGATAGTAGTATACTCGTAACAACTAGTATGACGACGGTATAAAGAATGAAAAAAAAACCACGGTTAGGTGGTATATATTATAATACAATTATGGATGGACGGACTGCCTGCCGAGTGCCGACACAGAGGTAGCCACAGCCGTGAACTACCGCACTGTACACTGGTTGATAAAGAGATAGTAGTATACTCGTAACAACTAGTATGACGACGGTATAAAGAATGAAAAAAAAACCACGGTTAGGTGGTATATAATACAATTATGGTTGGACGGACTGCCTGCCGAGTGCCGACACAGAGGTAGCCACAGCCGTGAACTACCGCACTGTACACTGGTTGATAAAGAGATAGTAGTATACTCGTAACAACTAGTATGACGACGGTATAAAGAATGAAAAAAAAACCACGGTTAGGTGGTATATAATACAATTATGGTTGGACGGACTGCCTGCCGAGTGCCGACACAGAGGTAGCCACAGCCGTGAACTACCGCACTGTACACTGGTTGATAAAGAGATAGTAGTATACTCGTAACAACTAGTATGACGACGGTATAAAGAATGAAAAAAAAACCACGGTTAGGTGGTATATATTATAATACAATTATAGTTGGACGGACTGCCTGCCGAGTGCCGACACAGAGGTAGCCACAGCCGTGAACTACCGCACTGTACACTGGTTGATAAAGAGATAGTAGTATACTCGTAACAACTAGTATGACGACGGTATAAAGAATGAAAAAAAAACCACGGTTAGGTGGTATATATTATAATACAATTATGGATGGACGGACTGCCTGCCGAGTGCCGACACAGAGGTAGCCACAGCCGTGAACTACCGCACTGTACACTGGTTGATAAAGAGATAGTAGTATACTCGTAACAACTAGTATGACGACGGTATAAAGAATGAAAAAAAAACCACGGTTAGGTGGTATATAATACAATTATGGTTGGACGGACTGCCTGCCGAGTGCCGACACAGAGGTAGCCACAGCCGTGAACTACCGCACTGTACACTGGTTGATAAAGAGATAGTAGTATACTCGTAACAACTAGTATGACGACGGTATAAAGAATGAAAAAAAAACCACGGTTAGGTGGTATATATTATAATACAATTATGGATGGACGGACTGCCTGCCGAGTGCCGACACAGAGGTAGCCACAGCCGTGAACTACCGCACTGTACTGTGTCTGCTGCTAATATAGACTGGTTGATAAAGAGATAGTATACAATACTACTAATATACTGGTGGTCAGGCACTGGTCACCACTAGTCACACTGGCAGTGGCACTCCTGCAGCAAAAGTGTGCACTGTTTAATTTTAATATAATATTATTTATCATGTACTCCTGGCTCCTGCTATAACAACCTGCAGTGCTCCCCAGTCTCCCCCACAATTATAAGCTTTATATACAATACATTGATGTGCAGCACACTGGGCTGAGCAGTGCACACAGACTGAGTCACTGTGTGACTGTGTATCGTTTTTTTCAGGCAGAGAACGGATATATTAAATAAAACAAACAACTGCACTGTCTCTGGTGGTCACTGGTCACTGTGGTCGTCAGTCACTAAACTCTGTCTGCACTCTCTTCTAATCTACAGTATCACAGCAATCTCTCTCTCTCTCTTCTAAATCTAATCTAAATGGAGAGGACGCCAGCCACGTCCTCTCCCTATCAATCTCAATGCACGTGTGAAAATGGCGGCGACGCGCGGCTCCTTATATAGAATCCGAGTCTCGCGAGAATCCGACAGCGTCATGATGACGTTCGGGCGCGCTCGGGTTAACCGAGCAAGGCGGGAAGATCCGAGTCGCTCGGACCCGTGAAAAAAAAAGTGAAGTTCGTGCGGGTTCGGATTCAAAGAAACCGAACCCGCTCATCTCTACTAAAATGGTCAATCTAACTTAAGGAAACTAGCGTACTGTATACTGTATAACAGAAGGACAGCATAGTCTCTAACATTTTCACTACCCAGTATACAGTATGTGGGAATAGTGGTTGCTTTCCATAATGTTTTTGGCTTATAATATTGAACTAGTTCTGACAGCCAAAGAGAAAAATATTGCCTGCACCTGATTTAGAAAATGAAAAAAATATTCTGGCTGGAGCTCACATTAAACACATCCAGGGCAGAGACTGCCAAGCTATGGTCCAATGTGGGTGCTTATCTGCTGCCCCAATTTCCATTCCAGAATCTGGTCTGTATGGCAATGTACTGTAACATTGCATGTCACATATAACTCACACTGTGTTATTATACAATTAATGTGTATTTCGGTATGCTTACAAATGCATTCCGTCTTTGTATTATAAACATGTCTACATGAAAAATCTGAAAATTATCTTATTTAAGCCAAATTCATGGGTAAAACATATGTGTAAAGGGTTCTTAACTGCATCTCATTGTGTTTACATTGCATTCCTGCAGAGATTATTTTGAATAATTATACAGCACAAGAAGCATTACAGCTTGTTCCGGCCATTTATCTACCTTCCCCACTAACTTAACCATTAACTTGCCTGTAAACCACTATTTCCCCCAGCCAATAAAACACATAACTGCGTGTCCGCACTGTGATCATATCGACATTAATATGTAATTTGTGTGGCTACTGTCTATTGGATACACATTAAAAAATGTTGCTCATTTTTGCAGACTTACGACCCAGTAAATGACAGGTCCAAAATTCTAGTAAATAATAATAATTCTGAAACAAAAAAATGCATAAAATTTGATGGACACATAAAGATCTAATTTAATCTATAGCCAAGTGGAAATAACACAGTTCCTGAATAATATCACACAAACCATTTTTCACTTGGTGAAAACGGGCGAAAATGGACCCACAACCGTGCGATAACACTTGGGATCGGGTATAAGTCCCTGATGCCATGTGTTATCACGGCTCCAGTAGTCGCTTATCATGGATTGTGCTCAGGCACCCAATATTGTTTTGTTAAGAATCCATAGTATCAGGTTCACTTTTTTAATGCATTTTTCCTTGTAGAGATTTCATCAGAGGCTCCAAAGTGTAAACATTTTAATTTTTATTGCCATCGGTACAGTATACATAGTTTACAGTGAACACATTTTAATAAATTATGTTGTAATTTATTGTTTTGTCTATTTTTTTTTATTTAGCTATTTCAATTCCTAAAGGTTTTTCTTTTTATGAGCACTGTTATATTCCCTTTTCTTTGTAGTGCTAATATGTGAGATCCCAGTAATCCCATTAGCAGCAGCTGTAATCACTCCATTTTTTAAGCGCCTTAAAGGTTTATTTTGTATTTGTTGGGATTGATGTTTTATAAACACTGTTTTTTTTATGCCATATGCTCAGTGACATGTGCAGTTTTCACATCTTAAAATAAATATTATTTAACATACCTTCCAACATGACCCTCTCCAGGAGGGAAAAAATGCTCTGCTTCTGGACTTTTCTCTTAATTTTTTATTGCTGGCACCTGTTTTGAACAGGTTAATGGATAAGAATGGTGTTTCAGCACAGGTGATGGCAATCAAATTAATAGTGAAGTCCAGGAGCAGAGCATTCTGTCCCTCCTGGAGAGGGTCAGTTTGGGAGGTATGTTATTTGGTTTTGAGGGAAAGGGCATAAGGATTAAAGATCTTGTAATGCTTTGAGTGACAAGATAGAATGATGCTCATTCAATTGTATCCTCATGCAGTCAATCAAAGGTGCCAGTAAGAAGTAGAGATGAGCGGGTTTGGTTCTCTGAGAACCGAACCCTACCGAACATCACGTCCCGAGCCTGGATCCGAGTCTGGCTTGGGTTTTCCCGCCAGACTCGGAAACCAGAACGAGGCAAAACGTCATCATCCTTCTGTTGGATTCTCGCGGGTTTTGGATACCATATAAGGAGCAGCGCATCGGTGCCATTTTCACTCCAGTCCTAGAGAGTGTAGCGAGAGGACATGTCTCCTCAATCTCTGTGCGGGACAGTGGTGTGGCACATGGGGTGGCGACCTGCTCTTATGTGTCATTCCAGTGCTGTCTTTTCCTGCATCATTCCAGTGGTGGTGTCTTGTGCTGCATCAGTCCAGTCACAGTGGTGTGTCCTGTGCTGCATAAGTCCAGTTCTGCTGTGTAAGTCCAGTTGTGATGCATCAGTCCAGTGGTGGTGTCCTGTGCTGCCATAAGTCCAGTGGTAGTGTCCTGTGCTGCCATAAGTCCAGTGCTGCTGCTGTATTAGTCCACTACAGTGGTGGTGTCCAGTGCTGCATCAGTCCAGTGGTGGTGTTCTGTGCTGCCATAAGTCCAGTGCTGCTGCTTTATGAGTCCAGTGCAGTGGTGCTGTGTTGTGCTGCATCAGTACAGTGGTGGTACTGCCGCATAAGTCTAGTAATTCTGCTGTATAAGTCCAGTCCAGTGGTACTGCCGTATAGGTCCAATGGTATTGCCGTATAAGTCCAGTTGTACAGCCGTATAAGTCCAGTCCAGTGGTACTGCCGAATAAGTCCAGTGGTACTGCCGTATAAGTAAAGTCCAGTGGTACTGACGAATAAGTCCAGTGGTACTGCTGTATAAGTCCAGTCCAATGGTACTGCCATACAAGTCCAGTCCAGTGGTATTGCCGTATAAGTCCCGTGGTACTACTGTATTAGTCCAGACCAGTGGTATATAAGTCCAGTGGTGCTGTCCTGTGCTGTATATTATTTACTCTAAAAAAGGGGGTTATTAATATTTAATCCTAATAATTTTTACACGGTTTACTCTGTGTGGTGTAGGGGTACGGTCTCCTGTGCCACATATTGTTATATAACTCCAGAAAAATAATGGAGAATAAAAATTTCGAGGATACAATAGGGAAAGATCAAGAACCACTTCCTCTGAGTGCTGAAGCTGCTGCCACTACTCATGACATAGGTGGTCATTCCGAGTTGATCGCAGCCAGCAACTTTTAGCTGCTGCTGCGATCAACAGTCCACGCTTATGGGGGAGTGTATTTTATCTTAGCAAGGCTGCGATCGCTTGTGCAGCCCTGCTAGGCTAAAACAAATTCAAACAGAAGAGTAGCCCTGGACATACTTACCCTGTGCGATGGATCCAGCGATGATGGGCCAGGCTTTGACGTTACTCCTCCACCCTCTGTTGTCCTGGATACGCCTGTGTTATACTCGCCACTCCCCGAAAACGCTCTCCAACGGCCTGGATCCGCCCCTCCACGCCTCCTTGCTGTCACTCTTCTTAGCGGTCACCGCTGCGACCGCTCCCGTCGGAAGCCGCGACGTAACCCGGCGACCACTGTTGCCGGGCAATGTCGCACATGCGCCCTGTGCCTGCCATGCCCGCTGCGCATGCACATTCCATACCGGTTCGCACAGCAGCGAAAAACTGCTGCGTGCGAACGGTTTGGAATGACCCCCATAGACAATGAAATGCCATCAACCTTGTCTGCCAAGGCCAATGCCCAATGTCATAGTAGAGGGCATGTAAAATCCAAACTGCCAAAGTTCAGTAAAATTACCCAAAAAGTAGATTTAAATGGTCTGAGGAGAAACGTAAACTTGCCAATAGGCCATTTACGACACGGAGTGGCAAGGAACGGCTAAGGCCCTGGCCTATGTTCATGACTAGTGGTTCACCTTTACATGACGATGGAAGCCCTCCTCCTCCCGCTAGAAAAATGATAAGAGTTAAGCTGGCAAAAGCACAGCAAAGAACTGTGCGTTCTAAGATGGTATCACAAATCCCCAAGGAGAGTCCAAGTGTGTCGGCGGTTGTGATGCCTGACCTTCCCAACACTAGACGGGAAGAGGTGACTCCTTACACCATTTACACCCACTCTGCAAGTGCTGGAAGGAGCACCTACAGTCCAGTTTCTGATATTCAAATTGAAGATATCACTGTTGAAGTACACAAGGATGCTGGTGCTGAGGAGGAAGATGACGAGGAAGATTCAGATGGTGATGTGGTTTGTTTAAACCAGACACCGGGCGAGATAGCTGTTGTCCATGGGGTGAATAAGCCTATTGTGATGCCTGGGCAAAATACCAAAAAAGCCACCTCTTCAGTGTGGAAATATTTCTCCACAAATCCGGACAACAGGGGGTATATTTAATAATATTCGTGTTTGAGTCGATTTGTGCTGTGTTTAAACTCATTTTTTATCGGGTGCATTTTACTGCAACTTTTTGAATCCTGGGGGGTCATTCCGAGTTGATCGCTCGGTAAATTTCTTCGCATCGCAGCGATTTTCCGCTTACTGCGCATGCGCAATGTTCGCACTGCGACTGCGCCAAGTAAATTTGCTATGCAGTTAGGAAATTTACTCACGGCATTACAAGGTTTTTTCTTCGTTCTGGTGATCGTAATGTGATTGACAGGAAGTGGGTGTTTCTGGGCGGAAACTGGCCGTTTTATGGGAGTGTGTGAAAAAACGCTACCGTTTCTGGGAAAAACGCGGGAGTGGCTGGAGAAACGGAGGAGTATCTGGGCGAACGCTGGGTGTGTTTGTGACGTCAAACCAGGAATGACAAGCACTGAACTGATCGCACTGGCAGAGTAAGTCTCGAGCTACTCAGAAACTGCACAGAGAAGTCTTTTCGCAATATTGCGAATCTTTCGTTCGCAATTTTGATAAGCTAAGATTCACTCCCAGTAGGCGGCAGCTTAGCGTGTGCAAAGCTGCTAAAAGCAGCTTGCGAGCGAACAACTCAGAATGACCCCCCTGATACGGTAATTTACTAAGCTTCCGAGTTTGCCACATTTGTGTTTTCCGATGTCGATGTGATTCGTAATGTCACACAGTGTTTTACGGGAGTGATAAAACACTGCCTGACAAAATAGTGAGATCCGTGCAGGGCTTCATTGTGTAGCTTAAGTAAAGTGTTTAAAGTGTTCAAATTTCTGAAAAAAATTGCGTGGGGTACCCCCTCCTAAGCCTCGGGCTCATTGAGCCGGTCCTGGTTGTAAAAATACGGGGAATAAAGTGACAGGGGTTCCCCCATATTTTAACAACCAGCACCTGGTCCTGGTGCAAAAAATATCGGGGACAAAAGACGTAGGGGTTCCCTGTATTTTTAACACCACCACTGGGCTCCACTAGTCAGAGAGATAATGCCACAGCCGGGGGACACTTTTATTTTGGTCCCTGCGGCCGTGGCATTACCCCCCCCAACTAATCACCCCTGGCCGGGGTACCCTGGAGGAGTGGGAACCCCTTAAATCAAGGGGTCCCACCCCTCCAGCCACCCAAGGGCCAGGGCTGAAGCCCGAGGCTGTCCCCCCCCCATCCAAGGGCGGCGGATGGGAGGCTGATAGCCTTTTGTTTGAAAAAAAGAATATTATATTTTGTAGCAAACCTACAAGTCCCAGTAAGCCTCCCCAGCAAGCTGGTACTTGGAGAACCACAAGTACCAGCATGCGGGGGGGAAACGGGCCCGCTGGTACCTGTAGTTATATTACAAAAAATACCCAAATAAAAACAAAACACACACACACCGTGATAGTAAAATTTTATTAAACATACATGCACACTAACATTCATACATACTTACCTATGTTGACACGAAGCAGTCGGTCCTCTTCTCCAGTAGAGTCCCGGGGTACCTGTAAATAAAATTATACTTACAAAAAATCCGGGGTAGATCAGTCCTCTTCTTATAAATTATAATCCAGGGACTTGGTAAAATAAAAAAACGGATTACCCGAACCACGCACTGAAAGGGGATCCATGTTTACACATGGATTCCCTTTCCCCAACTGGCGGGACCCCCCGTGACTGCTGTGAAAAAGGGTCCCTTCAGCCAATCAGGGAGCGCCACGTCATGGCACTCTCCAAATTGGCTGTGCGCCAATCAGTGGGGTCACCACAAGAGTGACCACACTTTACCTTGCGGTCTACCGCAGACCGCAAAGTTCCCACCATTGGATACAATGGAGCGCCTATACGCTACATTGTATCTACAGTGCGCAGCCTGACTGACAGCTCAGGCGTGGACAGCCAATCAGGAGAGTTTTAAAAATTTTACACTAAACAGACCCTTTCCCATAGATAACCATGCACAGATCTCACTGATCCGTGCATGATTATCCAAACTCGCCTGGAATAAGCAGGTCTATTTTTTTTTACTGCTTTTTTTAACGATTCACAAAAAAAAACTACCGCAATAGATCATTCAGAAACTAACACCCAAATACGAATGAATAATAAATTCCCGTGTTGTATTATGGTCTATTCATTCGTATTTCTGAACTTAGCCGTGAAAACCATTACAAATTGCTCAAACACTGCCGAGATTTGTGCTTAGTAAATTCCCGTGTTGCCACTTAAAAAAAAAACCACAAATCAGACAAACTCGGAATTTTAGTAAATATACCGCCAGGTGTTAAACCATGTGTTGCCTTTGTCAATCCATAATAAGTAGAGGTAAAGATTTTATCCACCTAGGAACATCCTCCCTTATACATCACATGCAGCGCATTCATCAGAAGTCATTGTCAAGTTCATAAACTTTGGGTAAGAGCATAAGCAGTCCACTGACACCTGAATCCCTTCTTCCTCTTGTACCCAAGCTCCTGCAAGCCACACCACCAACTCCCTCAACGTCAATGTCCTCTTCAGTCAGGAACTTCAGTTGTCCTGCAAGCCATGTCACTGGCAAGACTGATAAGTTCTCACCTAACTGGGATTCCTCCGTAGGATCCTTGAGTGGTACGCCTATTGCTGCCGCCGCTGCTGTTGTTGCTGCTGGGAGTCGATCTTCACCCCAGAGGGGAAGTTAGAAGACCACTTGTACTACGTCAACTAAGCAACATGACCCGCCAACAGCTCCTCCTACATTTTCTCCCACAACTGGGGCTGTGTGGAAAATGAAAAAAATTCCGAGCCCACCCGCTGGCGGTGATGCAGGGCAGTCAGGAGCAACTGCTGACATCTGGTCCAAACGGAAGGAGCTGCCAACGATTACTGACATTTCTACTGTCACTGCATATGATGCTGTCACCATTGAAAGAATGGTGGATGATAATATTGGTGACTGCATCCAAGTAGGCATGTCAGACAGTCCGTATGTATACTGGTAGGAAAAAGAGGCAATTTGGAGGCCCTTCCACAAACTGGCTTTATTTTACCTAAGTTGCCCCCTCTCCAGTGTGTACTCCAAAAGAGTGTTTAGTGCAGCTGGTAACCTTGTCAGCAATCGGTGTAGGAGGTTACTTCCACAAAATTTGGAGAAGATGATGTTCATCAAAATGAATGATAAATTCCTCCAAGAAATCCTTTACCAGCAACTGCCTCCAGAAAGTACACAGGGACCTGTGAGGGTGGATTCCAGTGGGGACAAATTAATACTCTGTGAGTAGGAGGCTGTACACACTGAAAGGGGTGAGGAATAGGAGGATGAGGACGACATCTTGCCTCTGTAGAGCCAGTTTGTGCAAGGAGAGATGAATTGCTTATTTTTTGGTGGGGGAATTAATTGCTCTTTTTTGTAGGGGCCCAAACAAACCAATAATTTCAGCCACAGTCGTGTGGCAGACACTGTCACTGAAATGATTGGTTAGTTAATGTGTGCATGTCCTGTTTATACAACATAAGGGTGGGTGGGAAGGTATAGGGCCCAAGGACAATTCCATCTTGCACCTCTTTTTTTTCTTTGCATTATGTGCTGTTTGGGGCCTAATTTTTTAAACTGACATCCTGTCTGCCACTGCAGTGCCACTCCTAGATGGGCCAGGTGTTTGTGCCGCCCACTTGGGTCACTTGGCTTAGTCATCCAGCGACCTCATTGCACCTCTTTTTCTTCTTTGCATTTTTTCTTCTTTCCATCTGGTCTGCCATTCCTAGATGAGCCAGGTGTTTGTGCCGCCCACTTGGGTCGCTTGGATTAGTCATCCAGCGACCTCATTGCACCTCTTTTTCTTCTTTGCTCTTTTTCTTCTTTCCATCCTGTCTGCCACTGCAGTGCCACTCCTAGATGGGCCAGGTGTTTGTGCCGCCCACTTGGGTCACTTAGCCTAGTCATCCAGCGACCTCGGTGCAATCTTTTGGCCTAAAAACAATATTGCGAGGTATGAGTTGTTCAGAATAGACTGGAAATTAGAGGAAATAAATGTTATTGAGGTTAATAATACCGTGCATGCGCATTCCATACCCGTTCGCACAGCAGCGAAAAACCGCTGCGTGCGAACGGGTCGGAATGACCCCCATAGACAATGAAATGCCATCAACCTTGTCTGCCAAGGCCAATGCCCAATTTCATAGTAGAGGGCATGTAAAATCCAAACTTTCAAAGTTCAGTCAAATTACCCAAAAAGTAGATTTAAATGGTCTGAGGAGAAACGTAAACTTGCCAATATGCCATTTACGACACTGAGTGGCAAGGAACGGCTAAGGCCCTGGCCTATGTTCATGACTAGTGGTTCACCTTCACATGACGATGGAAGCCCTCCTCCTCCCGCTAGAAAAATGATAAGAGTTAAGCTGGCAAAAGCACAGCAAAGAACTGTGCGTTCTAAGATGGTATCACAAATCCCCAAGGAGAGTCCAAGTGTGTCGGCGGTTGTGATGCCTGACCTTCCCAACACTAGACGGGAAGAGGTGACTCCTTCCACCATTTACACGCCCTCTGCAAGTGCTGGAAGGAGCACCTGCAGTCCAATTTCTGATATTCAAATTGAAGATATTACTGTTGAAGTACACAAGGATGAGGATATGGGTGTTGCTGGTGCTGAGGAGGAAGATGACAAGGAGGATTCAGATGGTGATGTGGTTTGTTTAAACCAGACACCGGGCGAGATAGCTGTTGTCCATGGGGTGAATAAGCCCATTGTGATGCCTGGGCAAAATACCAATAAAGCCACCTCTTCAGTGTGGAAATATTTCTCCACAAATCCAGAAAACAGGGGGTATATTTAATAATATTCGTGTTTGAGTCGATTTGTGTTGTGTTTAAACTCATTTTTTATCGGGTGCATTTTACTGCAACTTTTTGAATCCTGATACGGTAATTTACTAAGCTTCCGAGTTTGCCACATTCGTGTTTTCCGATGTCGATGTGATTCGTAATGTCACACAGTGTTTTACGGGAGTGATTAGTAAAACACTATTTGACAAAACACAACTAATCCCGGCCGGATCTATGAGATCCATGCAGGGCTTCATTGTGTAGCTTAAATAAAGTGTTTAAAGTGTTCAAATTTCTGAAAAAAATTGTGTGGGGTCCCCCATCCTAAGCATAACCAGCCTTGGTCTCTTAGAGCCGGTCCTGGTTGTAAAAATACGGGGAAAAAATTGACAGTGGTTCCCCCATATTTTAACAACCAGCACCGGGCTCTACGCCTGGTCCTGGTGCAAAAAATATGGGGGACAAAAGATGTAGGGGTCCCCCATATTTTTAACACCACCACTGGGCTCCACTAGTCAGAGAGATAATGCCACAGCCGGGGGACACTTTAATATTGGTCCCTTGCGGCTGTGGCATTACCCCCCCCAACTAATCACCCCTGGCAGGGGTACCCTGGAGGAGTGGGAACCCCTTAAATCAAGGGGTCCCACCCCCCCAGCCACCCAAGGGCCAGGGGGGTGAAGCCCGAGGCTGTCCCCCCATCCAAGGGCGGTGGATGGGAGGCTGATAGCCTTTTTGTTTAAAAAAAAGAATATTATTTTTTGTAGCATGACTACAAGTCCCAGTAAGCCTCCCCAGCAAGCTGGTACTTGGAGAACCACAAGTACCAGCATGAGGGGGGGAAACGGGCCCACTGGTACCTGTAGTTCTACTACAAAAAAATACCCAAATAAAAACAAAACACACACACACACCGTGATAGTAAAATTTTATTAAACATACATGCACACTAACATTCATACATACTTACCTATGTTGACACAAAGCAGTCGGTCCTCTTCTCCAGTAGAATCCCGGGGTACCTGTAAATAAAATGATACTTACAAAATATCCAGGGTAGATCGGTCCTCTTCTTATAAATTATAATCCAGGGACTTGGTAAAATAAAAAAACGGATTACCTGAACCACGCACTGAAAGGGGATCCATGTTTAGACATGGATCCCCTTTCCCCGACTGGCGGGAACCCCTGTGACTGCTGTCAAAGAGGTTCCCTTCAGCCAATAAGTGAGCACCACGTCATGGCACTCTCCTGATTGGCTGTGCGCCAATCAGTGGGGTCACCACAAGAGTGACCCCACTTAATTTTGCGGTCTACCGCAGACCGCAAAGTTTCCACCATTGGATACAATGGAGCGCCTATACGCTACATTGTATCTACAGTGCGCAGCCTGACTGACAGCTCAGGCGTGTGGCAGACACTGCCACTGAAAAGATTGGTTAGTTAATGTGCGCATGTCCTGTTTATACAACATAAGGGTGGGTGGGAAGGTATAGGGCCCAAGGACAATTCCATCTTGCACCTCTTTTTTTTCTTTGCATTATGTGCTGTTTGGGGCCTAGTTTTTAAACTGCCATCCTGTCTGCCACTGCAGTGCCACTCCTAGATGGGCCAGGTGTTTGTGCCGCCCACTTGGGTCGCTTGGCTTAGTCATTCAGCGACTTCATTGCACCTCTTTTTCTTCTTTGCATTTTTTCTTCTTTCCATCCGGTCTGCCAATCCTAGATGGGCCAGGTGTTTGTGCCACCCACTTGGGTCGCTTGGCTTAGTCATCCAGCGACCTCATTGCACCTCTTTTTCTTCTTTGCTCTTTTTCTTCTTTCCATCCTGTCTGCCACTGCAGTGCCACTCCTAGATGGGCCAGGTGTTTGTGCTGCCCACTTGGGTCACTTAGCCTAGTCATCCAGCGACCTCGGTGCAATCTTTTGGCCTAAAAACAATATTGTGAGGTATGAGGTGCTCAGATTAGACTGGAAATGAGTGGAAATGAATGTTATTGAGGTTAATAGTACCATAGGATCAAAATTACCCCCAAATTCTGTGATTTTAGCTGTTTTTGTGTTTTTTTCAAAAATCATCCAGATCCAAAACCAAAACCCGAAAGGGTGGTTTTGGCAAAACCAATCCAGATCCAAAGCACGAGCGGGGATCCATATTGAAAACCAAAACCCAAAACACGAAAAGTTCCCGCCGCACTTTATTAAGAAATGATCATTTTCTGATCTGATCATTGGCCCTCATTCCGAGTTGTTCGCTCGGTATTTTTCATCGCATCGCAGTGAAAATCCGCTTAGTACGCATGCGCAATGTTCGCACTGCGACTGCGCCAAGTAACTTTACTATGAAGAAAGTATTTTTACTCACGGCTTTTTCTTCGCTCCGGCGATCGTAATGTGATTGACAGGAAATGGGTGTTACTGGGCGGATACACGGCGTTTCAGGGGCGTGTGGCTGAAAACGCTACCGTTTCCGGAAAAAACGCAGGAGTGGCTGGGGAAACGGTGGGAGTGCCTGGGCGAACGCTGGGTGTGTTTGTGACGTCAACCAGGAACGACAAGCACTGAAATGATCGCACAGGCAGAGTAAGTCTGGAGCTACTCTGAAACTGCTAACTCGTTTGTAATCGCAATATTGCGCGTACGTCGGTCGCAATTTTAAGAAGCTAAGATTCACTCCCAGTAGGCGGCGGCTTAGCGTGTGTAACTCTGCTACATTCGCCTTGCGAGCGAACAACTCGGAATGAGGGCCATTGTGTTGAATGCAGAATTAGAGTGTGGCACATACAGTATGATGCTTTATTGGTGCACATGTGTTCTTTGTCCTTTCCTCTTATCAGAATGGGAATGTATCAAAGCGCTGTTTTTACAAATCACAATTTAAGAGGAATTTTCTTGTGCTGTTTTCATGGTCTTAATTCAGAGATGTACGTAAACCCAACGTTTAGATACATACAGTGGTCGATTCTTCCACTGACCCGGAAATGAAAGTGCAGCAGGAGGAGAGGGAAGTGGCCATCCTGCTGCACATGGTGCTCCTGTCCCTGCTCGGTGGCCGGCGGCTGTGTAGAGTGCTGTACAAGCTCACAGCCACCTACCGCTCACCGCGGCCAGCCACCCACCGCTCACTGTCGCCAGCCGCTCACCGCTCACCGCTCAGCTGCTCACCCACAAAAAATGGCGGTCAGAGGGACCTCACCGTACCAAAGGCCTCCTTATCACCGCCGCTGCCCATGGGTGCCTCCGCCGACCACATTCAGGTAATGTTCCCCTGCTGTCATCCTCTCTCCCTGTCGTTACAGTCCCTGTCCCTACTGTCACTCTCTCTCTCCCTGCTGTCACTGTCGTCACTCTCTCTCTCCCTGTCGTCACTCTCTCTCTCTCCCTGTCGTCACTCTCTCTCTCTCCCGGTCGTCACTCTCTCTCTCTCCCTGTCGTCACTCTCTCTCCCTGTCCCTGCTGTCACTTTGGCTGTCCCTGCTGTCACAATTTCAGCTCATTCAGTGTGCTATAATGTGAATTTTGGCTTTAATGTGAATTTCGGCTTATTCAGTGTGCTATAATGTGAATTTTGGCTCATTAAGTGTGCTATAATGTGAATTTAGGCTCTTTCAATGTGCTATAATGTGAATTTCAGCTTATTCGGTGTGCTATAATGTGAATTTCGGCTCGTACCGTGTGCTATAATGTGAATTTCGGCTCATACCGTGTGCTATAATGTGAATTTCAGTTTGTACCATGTGCTATAAGGTGAAAGGGGCACCAGTACTAGATAGTATAAGGGGTTCCACTACACTGGACACACACCCTTTTGGGTGATCACGCCCCCTTGCATTGCATCGTTGACTTTTCCATACCACCACTTCAAAATTTCCACTTCAACCACTGGATACATATCCAGTGTTTTTAGATCTGACCATGAATGAGCGCAGTTTTAATGGCTCCAACAGCGTGAATTTTCCATCCATCGTGAGTAACTTGAGGGTTACTCAGATGGCGAAGTTTATGCAGATGATCTGATGCTGCATTCTCAGATGAAGCAGCAGAGCTGAGAAGCTGGCAAGAGGTGTCTATGGGGGTCATTCAGACCAGATCGCTGCTGTGCGTTTTAACACAGCAGTGATCGTGTCTGAACTGCGCATGCGCTGGCGCTGCAGTGTGCTAGCGCATGCCAAACAGCCGATGGCTATCTTTAGCTAGCGATCACCTCTGCCTGATTGATAGACAGAGGTGGTCGCTGGGCGGGAGGGGGCGAAACGGTAGTGTTATTCCGCCGTTTAGGGGGTGTAGTCCAGCCAACGCAGGCGTGGCCAGACCATGCTAGGGGCAGGCCATGGTGGCTGCTTGATGTCACACGCAGCCCCTGCGACCCGGGCAGCAACGAGTAGCTCCCGGCCAGCGTGCAGGAGCTGCACTGGCTGGGAGCTACTCCTGAAGTACAAAAGCATCACCGCTGTGCGATGCTTTCGTACTTTTGTTACGGGGCAGGGACTGACATGCGGGACGGACTAGCCCTGTGCTGGGTGTGCATGTTAATGTGCCTGATCGTAGCTGTGCTAAATTTAGCACAGCTACGATCAACTCTGAATCATCCCCTGTGTACACAAGACTCTTCTTGCAGCAATAACATATTATCGCACAGTGTGGTATGCATACATTTCTAAATCAGGACCCACGTTGTTTAAGAAATGTGATATCACAAACCACAATGTCACTTTATGACCTAGTATCAATACAAATGGTGCAAAGTATCTAGTGGGGGTTGGAAAAATTGCACAAGAGCTCTGATGAGGAGGAAAGCTGATAAGCTGCAAATGAAGTAGTACAGGCTGTTATACAGTCTGATACAGTAGTATGAGAGAGCAAGTTCCAGAGGAGGGGAGCTGAGTTGGAGAAATCTTGGATATGGGAGTAATCAATCTAGAGGAATAAAAAGATGATGATGACCATAACATCAATATTCAGGGTTCCTGAAAGGAATCACAGGCCCCAATACAGTCAGTGGTACTGAGAGAGGGGTGTACACCTTACCCAGGCCCGGCCTGATAGAGGGGCCTGGCTCAACTACTAATCCGACAGCCCTCCTCCCCCTTACCTGTCAACAGTTTCTGTCTGGTTCCCCAGTTCAGCACAAGCTACTGTGTGCAGGGCTGCAGTGGGAGCAGGTGTTAAACTCTGTCACTTTTTGTTACATTTACTTACGGGGGTTTCCTTCAGTGTACTTGATGTGAATTTAATAAAGTCGATTCTCTTCCTTCTTCTAACCTATCAGAGAGGCAAATGGTGTTTCAGACCTTAACCAGTAAATAACTCAATATCTGAAAACATATACATTATCTGTTGTTTTTTTTTTTTTTTTTTGAAAACTACACACCATTGCAGGGTTTGGTTTTCACTAGAGATGTGCGGATGGCACTTTTTGTGTTTTGTGTTTTGGTTTTGGTTCTAATTCCACTTTCATGTTTGGGTTTTGGCATGGTTTTGCCAAAACCACCCTTTCGTGTTTTAGTGTAGGTTTTGGTTTTAAATCTGGATGATTTTTTGAAAAAAAACATAAAAACGGCTAAAATCACAGATTTTGGGGGTAATTTTGATCCTACAGTATTATTAACCTCATTAGCATTCATTTCCACTCATTTCCAGTCTATTCTGAATACTTCACATCTCACAATATTGTTTTTAGGCCAAAAGGTTGCACCAAGGTTGCTGGATGACTAAGCTAAGCGACACAAGTGGACAACACAAACACCTGGCCCATCTAGGAGTGGCACTGCAGTGGCAGACAGGAGGGCAGATATAAAAAAGGCCCCAAACAGCACCTCATGCAAAGATGTAGAAGAGGTGCAATGAGGTAGCTGTATGACTAAGCCAAGCGACACAAACTATTGGCCCATCAAGGAGTTGCACTACAGTGGCAGACAGGAGGGCAGATATAAAAAAAGGCCCCAAAGAGCACCTCATGCAAAGATTTAGAAGAGGTGCAATGACCTTGGGCCCTATACCCTTCCAACCAACCTAAACCAAACATTTCAGCGACAGCGTCTGCCACATGACTGTGGCTGAAATGACTGGTTTGTTTGGGCCCCCACCAAAAAAGAAGCTACTTGTGCCGCTGCTGCTGTTGTTGCTGCGGGAGGCAATACATCTATCTAGTGGGCTGTCAAAGTGATATAGTCCTTAGTCTGCCCTGTTCCACTTGTCCACATGTCCGTGGTTAAGTGGACACTGGATACAATTGCATTTTTTTGGACACTGGCAACACTTTTTCTGAAGTCTCTGTACATTCTCGGTATCGCCTGTCTAGTGAAGTGGAATCTAGATGGGATTTGGTACCGTGACACAATATCTCCATCAATTGTCTAAATCCCACTGCACAAATGGCAGATACCGGATGTACGTCTAACTCCAACATAAGTGTCAAGGCCTTAGTTATCCGCTTTGCAACTGGATGACTGCTGTCATATTTCATCTTCCTCACAAAGGACTGTTGGACAGTCATTTGCTTAGTTGAAGGGGTACAAGTGGTCTTCCGACTTCCCCTCTGGGATGACGATCGACTCCCAGCAGCAGCAACAGCAGCAACAGCAGCAGTAGGCATACCACTCAAGGATCCTCCCGAAGAATCCGGGTTAGGAGAGGACTCCTCAGTCTTGACAGTAACATGGCCTGCAGGACTACTGATGTTCATGGCTGAGGAGGAAGTTGACGTTGAGGGAGTTGGTGGTGTGGCTTGCAGGAGCTTGGGTACAAGAGGAAGAAGGGATTTAGGTGTCAGTGGACTGCTTATGCTCTTATCCAAAGTTTCACAACTTTACACTGACTTTTGATGAATGCGCTGCAGGTGATGTATAAGGGAGGATGTTCCTAGGTGGTTAACGTCCTTACCCCTACTTATTACAGATTGTCAGAGGCAACACACAGCTTGACTCCTGTTGTCCGAATTTGTGGAGAAATAATTCCACACCGAAGTGGTGGCTTTTTTGGTATTTTGCCCATTTATCACAATGGGCTTCTTCATCCCACGGACAACAGGTGTTTTCCCTGGTGCCTCATTTAAACAAACCACATCACCATCAGAATCCTCATAGTCAATTTCCTCCTCAGCACCAGCAACACCCATATCCTCATCCTGGTGTACTGCAACAGTGATATCTTCAATTCAAATATCAGAAACTGGACTGTAGGTGCTCATTCCAGCACTTGCAGGGGGCGTGCAAATGGTGGAAGGAGCCACCTCTTCCCGTCCAGTCTAGGGAAAGTCAGGCATCGCAACTGCCGACACACTTGGACTCTCCTTGGGGATTTGTGATACCATCTTAGAACGCACAGTTCTTTTCTGTGCTTTTGCCAGCTTAACTCTTCATTTTTCTAGCGGGAGGATGAGGGCTTCCATCTTCTTGTGAAGGTGAACCACTAGTCATGAACATAGGCCAGGGCCTTAGCCGTTCCATGCCACTCTGTCTCATAAATGGCATATTGGCAAGTTTACATTTCTCCTCAGACAATTTAAATCTCTTTTTTTGGGACTCATTACTGAACTTTGGCTTTTTGGATTTGACATGCCCTCTACTATCACATTGGGCATCGGCCTTGGCAGACGACGTTGATGGCATTTCATCGTCTATGTCATGACTAGTGGCAGCAGCTTCAGCACTAGGAGGAAGTGGTACTTGATCTTTCCCTATTTTATCCTCCAAATTTTTGTTCTCCATTATTTTTCTGGAGTTATATAACACAATATGTGGCACAGGAGCACTGGACATATGGCATCAGAGGACACCACTGTGACTGGTCACTGGACGGACTGATGCACAGGACACTACCACTGGTCTGATGCAGGACAACACAGCAACACTGCAAGGTATTTGTTATTATTATTATTATTATTATTATTATTATTATTATACAGCAGCACTGGACATATGGCAGCAGAGGATACTACTGAGACTGGTCACTGGACTGACTGATGCACAGGACACTACCACTGGTCTGATGCAGGACAACACAGCAACACTGTAAGGGACTTGTTATTATTATTATTATTATTATTATTATTATTATTATTATACAGCAGCACTGGACATATGGCAGCAGAGGATACCACTGTGAATGGTCACTGGACTGACTGATGCACAGGACACTACCACTGGTCTGATGCAGGACAACACAGCAACACTGCAAGGTATTTGTTATTATTATTATTATTATTATTATTATTATTATTATTATACAGCAGCACTGGACATATGGCAGCAGAGGATACTACTGAGACTGGTCACTGGACTGACTGATACACAGGACACTACCACCGGTCTGATGCAGGACAACAAAGCAACATTGTAAGGGACTTGTTATTATTATACAGCAATACTGGAAATATGGCAGCAGAGGACACCACCACTGTGACTGGACTGATGCAGCACAATACACCACCCTATACAGCAGCATTGGACATATGGCAGCAGAGGACACAACCACTGTAACTGGACAGATGCAGCACAAGACACGGACACTGAGGACACTGAGAGAACGGAGACACGTCCTCTCTGTACACTCTCCAATGCCGGAGTGTAAATGGCGGCGACGCACGGCTCCTTATATGGAATTCAAACCCCGCGAGAATCCGACAGCGGGATGATGACGTTTTGCCTCGTTCTGGCTTCCGAGGCAGGCGGGAAAACCCGCGCCTGACTCGGATCCGGACTCGGAGCGTGAAGTCCGGTAAGGTTCGGTTCTCTGAGAACCGAACCCGCTCATCTCTAGTTTTCACAGACGTCTCCACAGTGAACAGAAAGTTTTACTTACATAAGTAATCAGAGTTCACAGCTCCAGCATCACACTTACTGTAACTAATAATAGAAACTCAACTGAGTAATATTAAGCAAACCTACAATAAAAGTTATTTTACATTTTAAAACATAAATTACCTCAATGGGTAATTTTGGTTGTTTAAGCAATGTTAGTACTGTATGTACATTATATTGGTAAAAACATTATTATTATTGTATTATCCTTTATTTATATGGTGCAACACTTTAAATGAAATCATACTTTAAGATAAACACAATTTAGTCAATAAACATAGTAACTAGCATGCAAAATTTCCCAACCATGGAGAGAGTACAACTCTAATCCAAGTTGGAGGATAACCCGCACCAAGATATGAATATTAATCCAAATATTATGAGATTGGGATACCTTTTCAATAATATGTACCACTCTAACTAATGAGTGGATATCCTAGAAAGAAATTATCAAGGTCATTAAAGGTGCTACCTACTGATTTGGATTGAAGTATAGGGTCAAATCCCCAAAGAGAGGGGAAAGAAAGGAGAAATCAGTTACTAATGCGGTGCACACTACCCAATATACATAGAATTTTAAAATTAAATTCTTTATTGTAAATTCATTAAAACCCCTGTAATATTCTCAAATATAGGCCAATTGCCACAATGGAAGTTTATTTATTTTGTGTATAATTAGATTGATTTACTGGACTAATATTATCCTTTATTCAGAATCAAGCGAAGTATTTTAAAAAAATAGTAAGGAAAGTGAACAGAATAGAAAATAAAGTGAATAAAGATTAAAAACAAGGCTAGTGTGTCATGTTCATTGTGTACTATTGATATTGAATAGTCCTAATATGTATGGACCGTTTTGCTCTCTCTATGATATGCCAAAGCTAAATATTCACAGAGAGAGGTCTATGGGTGAACAATTTATAATAGACTTTCAAGAGGATGTAATACCAGAATACAGCATGACAAAATGTTACATGTCGTAATAAATATCGACATTTAATATTATATATCGTCTTCCAAATAGCTTGACATATGAGGGTTGCTGTATTACAAGAAGTTATCAAGTATCTCTAGTAATCCTCCCCATAGGATGTAGAATACTATGCCTGCATCGTACTAATGCTTAAAGTGAGCACGTGTGTTTTGCTGTTATAAGTAAATCACATATAATGTGAACAACAGAAATACTAGACATATGTCTGTTGGAATTCTTATATCCAGGTCATTCGTAACTATTATGAACGCAGACTGTCAATTCTTACTTGTGGTATTAATCATACGGTCTCGTATTACTAATGACTGTACACTGTTACTACGAGCAACTCACACCGTCAGACCGTTAATAGGCTGGGATAGTTCTAGTGTAATAGCACGTATGGTATAGCCAGAAATACCCTATTATATAACCATGTATTGGAATGTAATTTTAATAGTCAAGGCCACCGTCCCTCAGACAGCCTGCCGTGGTAGATCCTAATGACAGGGTGTCGAAGTATGCTCCGCAAATCTGCGAGATACAAACACTATCAGTTTGCTAGATACTTCTGTCACTGTATCACAGTAAAGTGCAATTACACAGGATACGTATTGGTACTTAATTTTTATGGTCACTGTGATATAATCAAAGATGCCGTGATAGGTATGTATTGTCGGATACCCGTGTATAATCTACGGCTGTACACGGCACCTCCGTAATCGAGTTATTAAGCTATTGCAGCCAATGCCGCAAGATTCACAGTGCCATCATAAAGATCTAACTTAACATATCACTGTGTACTGTGCAGCTGAACGGGCTGTTAAGCCGCTCGAGTGGTACGATGCTAAATACTGGCTATACCTATCTGCATAGTATAACCTATATCAAACGGAACATTGCATATCTTAGTCGGACATTGAGATTTGTTTTAGACACATAAACACACTAGCTAATAGCCAATGCACATTTCGCTCATAGGCTTCCACAGGGCACTATAGTAAACGGCGCCTGCCGGACATGACATATTTATAGGGGGCCATAGACGTGAGTGAACCTATTGTTGTCCAGACAGTTGTTTTTTAAAAAGAAAAAAACGTTACTTCAAATTAGCCACCTAGGCTCCTGCTTGTAACGATCGTAAGTTGATACACCTGCTATCTATCAATCAAGGTAATAGGACCACGGTCTGAATCCAATACTTATCCTACATTGAATAGAATTGTCCTCCCTGTCAAAACGAGAGGACACGGCGATCAAATTGTTTGTCGATCCTTTAATTATGATGTTATATATTTCCGTTACTGTAAATACTGATAAGATATTTTTATAATTTACATACTTAAATAAAATAATTTACTCCTGTGTCAGGATGTGATAATTTTAATTGTCGATGTTTACCTCTATGTATATAATCACCAGTTCATTTCTTTCAGGAACATGTTTGCTACTATAAATATATATTATGAGGTTGTTGTTTATACAAAAACTAAATAGATTATTTACCTCTAAGTCAGCTGCCCTAAATTCTTTACTCATAAGTTAGTAGATAGTTGATCAGATTAAATATGTGGACCCTTTAATGGTGCAGTCCATATCCTATATGTAGCTCCTACATTCTAGCCTCCGATTAATAATCTTTATTCCTACTATGTAGAATCTCTCTGAACCTGTATATAAGTGATTATTTAACCTCTTTACAGTAAATGATATATCTGGTATACGGGGTTAAAGGTAAGAGAGACTGATGATACATTCACGTGTATTACCATACAAAAGGAAAACGACTGTGTATAAAGGTTGACTGTATCACAGTCAGTTATGTGAATTATTAATAAACATTCTTATTAATTAGTTGAATTATAGTGTAGCGCTCAGTCCTAGCTTTTTGTTTTGTTGTCTAAGTGAAAGTGATACTTTCTGTTAGTGTGCTTAGGTTAATTATATTCAATAGGTTTTTGGATTCCTCCAATGGTGTATAATAGCATAGAATGGTTATATTTTCACAAATAAATGTCCACATAAAGGTCATTAATGATAGTGCTGGTTTATTATTTGTCAATATTTTTCAAAAGGAGAGTTACGGGTAAACTCTTTGTCTTAAAGTATATTGAGTGTGTGTTGTAGCCTGCGGCGTCCCGCACAGCTGCTGACACTCGTTTTGGTCCTTGGAAAGTTCAAGTCCGTGTTGAAAAATATATATATATATATAAAAAGATAAAGTGTGTAAATATAAAATAGCAAAAAACTAAAACAAAAAACAAAAACACAAAAACAAAAACCCAGTCGTGGGTTTCTTCACGGTTTGGAGTGTTTGGGGTTAATCAGGGAAAAGTCGGTTGCTCCGGACTGGTCTTTCTCTCTAAACTCCGCTTCTCACGGCGTGTCCTGGTTCAGACACGCCTGGAAGTCGGAGGGTTCGAGAGGCTGACCTGTCTAGGGTGAAGGGGAAACTCTGTCAGTGCTCTGCGGAGCAACTTCAAGAGCGACCCCTGCCGCATACGGAGACTCACCTTCTGTTTCCTTCTGTTCCCCCGTCGCACCTCGTCACCGACTTCCCAGAGGAAGGCCCTAGAGGCTGAAACGCGTTGGAGCTAACACTGCAATCCAAAAACTGAAACAGACAAAGACCACAACAAGCGCACACTACGGAGCAGAGTCCCGGTCACGTGATCGGGGAAACCCGGAAACCAACTACGCTGCCTAGCAACAGAAGAAAGACCAAGAGAAGAAGTCGGTGACGAGGTGCGACGGGGGAACAGAAGGAAACAGAAGGTGAGTCTCCGTATGCGGCAGGGGTCGCTCTTGAAGTCGCTCTGCAGAGCACTGACAGAGTTTCCCCTTCACCCTAGACAGGTCAGCCTCTCGAACCCTCCGACTTCCAGGCGTGTCTGAACCAGGACACGCCGTGAGAAGCGGAGTTTAGAGAGAAAGACCAGTCCGGAGCAACCGACTTTTCCCTGATTAACCCCAAACACTCCAAACCGTGAAGAAACCCACGACTGGGTTTTTGTTTTTGTGTTTTTGTTTTTTGTTTTAGTTTTTTGCTATTTTATATTTACACACTTTATCTTTTTATATATATATATATTTTTTCAACACGGACTTGAACTTTCCAAGGACCAAAACGAGTGTCAGCAGCTGTGCGGGACGCCGCAGGCTACAACACACACTCAATATACTTTAAGACAAAGAGTTTACCCGTAACTCTCCTTTTGAAAAATATTGACAAATAATAAACCAGCACTATCATTAATGACCTTTATGTGGACATTTATTTGTGAAAATATAACCATTCTATGCTATTATACACCATTGGAGGAATCCAAAAACCTATTGAATATAATTAACCTAAGCACACTAACAGAAAGTATCACTTTCACTTAGACAACAAAACAAAAAGCTAGGACTGAGCGCTACACTATAATTCAACTATTTCTACAATCTGTAGTCCGGTCACCTACAAGTGTTAGCAGCTCGTCCACACATTGAGAATCTCAGTGCGCAGACAAACCCTATAATAGCATTCTTATTAATTAGTGCATAAAAAATAAATATAAACAACAGTGTTAAACGTGACCAAATTATAACTCATACTGTGACTAATAAAACTGCTGAAAAACATTTCACATGATCGTGACAGTATCAATAAAATATAATTGTAACACCATGTTTGTGTCGTGACAACATGTTATATACAAGAAGTGCCTTTAAGTATGTGTGAGTTGACACAAATTAATACGTGATAGAAGTGTAAGTTGAAATGTGCTAAATATATCTTCAATCCTCATTTACCAAGATATAATTTTATACTATCAGGTATAAGTGTATAAGTATGTGAAAGTGGATATCAGCCTTCACACCCTGATATCATATACCCTATGGAAAACGATTCTTATAATATGTATCACTCGTCTTATTCTAAATACTGACTAAAAACTCACTTATTACCAAAGATACATCTTATTCATATCCGTGTTGCAAGATAAGTATCATCACTCTCATTCTTAGATACTTATCATAAATCTATTGTTCTTGTTCGATGAAAGTGATATACATAAGTCTAAGATTTATGCAGTATATCAGGAGTATCTAATAAGGTAACGGTAAGTATGGTACTATCCATAGCATTGAGATTTCACATTACATCAGGTAAGTAAAGTAGGGTAATAATGAATAGAGTGCTATACTGATCACGGTCAACTACCGATGTATACAATAGTGATATACTCGTGATCCACTGAATAATCTAGGACTGAACCCACAGTCATGAGGGTATTATACGGTGAGTATACATGGTTATTTATAATTGTATGTAGTAACCTTATTTTTAAATCCACATAATCCCACTCCATTATAGTAATATCATCCAAATAAAGTATCAAATAATTCAATCGGTTGATATCCATTCTCCGATCGTTAACTAAAGTACTTATAAAGATATATGATGATATGCCATAACTTGCTACTCCCATATGAGTGAGTATTCCCGGTGTAAAATTATATATGTTATATATGAAAGACCTAATTCTGCCCCTTGAGATATATAATTCAAGAGAGTTTTTTCATATCATTTTAGATAAGCATTGAATCCACCATTTTAAGTACATATTACACTCAGCTTAAAAGTGGCTATATCATTCTATGTATGATCTTATATTAACATGACAGATTTACGACTCCTAAGCTAACAAAGAGGTAAGTATTGGAATTATACGTGTGTATGATATATTGAATAGATCTAATTTACTGTATTCAATAAGAGTCCACTCTCCTGATTAGTGGATAAATTATTCTATATGAGTACTCATGCTCAAAATCATTCAAATATTTGGATAATTTTACTGTTTCACATACATGATACCATATAGATCACATCAGAATTCAAATGTATTCTTCCAACATTGAATATAGGGAAATATCCGAATGGAACATGGGAGGACCCTTTTTATTTCCCCCGTTCTTTAAGAGGGGGCCATACCCAGTATGAATTCCTGACATGGTACATACATATTGTACAGGTTATTACGATCCGATGTCATAATGCCCAATGATCTTGTAGTTAAATTACAACCATATAATCTCATAACCTGCTATAATATTTATACCATATGAGAGAGATATCATATAAATGCTGAGTAGTGTATCTCCTCATTGAGTCCAGAGGGAGTCATAGTATCCAGCAAGAAAATATATCTGGACTCTTTTTTTAGAAGTTCTTTCACGATATTGCCTCCTCTGATTCCTAGTTCAATGTGCTCCAGTCCATATATTTTCATCTTTTTATGGTCACTCTCGTGAAACCGCAAGAAATGTCTTGCTACGCTGGTAAGTTTTTTTTTAATTATTCAGGTCTCTTTGAGCATTCTTAATGTTGTATACGTGCTCCAGAATACGTTTTTTAAAGAGTCTTTTTGTCATTCCAACGTACTTGTAGCCACATGGACATGTAAGACAGTAGATTACTCCTTGTGTGGTGCAGTTAATAAAACTGTTTATCTTGATCTTATTTTGATACTTATCATTAAACTCCTTGGTAATGTCAATATGTTGACATGCTTGACATTTTCCACAGGGATAACATCCAAATGTGGAGATAGGTCGCTTCTGATGTCTAATAAAATGACTTTTGACCAGTTTATCTCGTAAATTAGGAGATTTCCTCCAGCTGATCTTGATGTTATCATCAAAATCTTTTTGCAAGTCTTCATCTGTATTTAGGATGTGCCGATGTTTCTGAAGTATCATATTGATTTGTCTCCACTCTTTACAATATGTACCGACAAATCTTATTTGGCCCATGTCTGATTTTTTTGTCTTCGGAATTAATAGTGTACTTCTGGGCACTTGGTTGGTGGCATTGTAGGCTTTTTGTAGGGTTTGCTTCCTATAACCTCTCTTTTCAAGTCTTTCCTTCACTTCCTTTGCTCTCTTTCTGTAGATTTCATCATCCGAGCAGTTCCTTCTTGTACGGATATATTCACCCTTGGGAATAGCTCTTAGGGTGGAGGGATTGTGAGAGCTACCGTAGTGGAGAATGCTGTTAGTAGCAGTGACCTTGCGAAAGACATCTGTTTCAATTTCCCCATTGATGGTCTTGGAGATTTTTAGGTCCAGAAAATTAACACTGATTTGACTGATATCTGAAGTCAATCTCAAGTTCAAGATGTTATCATTGAGATGATAAATAAACTCCTCCAAAAGCTCACGGTCACCCTCCCATAGAATCAAAATATCGTCTATGTACCTGTGCCATCCCAAAATATGGTCCGTGTATTTCTCATTACAGGTACTAAAGAAGTATTCCCTCTCCCACCACCCCAGGTACAGGTTAGCATACGTGGGCGCACAAGTGCTGCCCATCGCAGTACCCTGTACCTGGAGAAAGTATTTGTCATCAAAAGTGAAGAAATTTTTAGATAGTACAAATTCCAAGAGTTGCAAAAGGAAGGAATTGAACTCTTGATAAGTATTCATACTGAGAAAGTATTGTACAGCCTTTAATCCATTGTTATGACCTATACTGGTGTACAAAGACTCCACATCACAAGTACATAACCATGTATTAGCAGAGAGAATAATACCATCCAATTTGTTCAAAATATCCATAGTGTCACGTACATATGATGGAAGTTCCACCACAAATTTCCGTAGATTTTTTTCTACAAATATACTGGCTTTTTCAGTTATGCTCCCTATACCTGAGACAATAGGTCTTCCAGGTGGACAGGTACGGTTCTTATGTACCTTTGGTAGTAAATACAGGGTTGAAATTTTTGGATCAGTTACTTTCAGAAAATCAAAATCTGTTTTGTTTATCACGCCATCTCTCAGGGCTCCCTCAATCAGATTTTCATAGAATTTCAGGTAATTTGCAGTTGGATTGAACCACAATCTTTTATATGTGGTAGTGTCCGCTAACTGCCGATATGCTTCCTTCAAATACATTTCCTTGTCTCACAGGACAATGTTACCCCCTTTATCGGAGGGCTTAACTACAGTGACATCCCACATATTAATTTCTTTCAGGGTTTTACGCTCAAGGTCACTAAGATTATTTCTCCTGTGTTTTTTTGTGTCCTATACCGTGTCCAATTCCTTGGACACTAGATTCACAAATATTTGAACTTGTGTACATATTTGTGGGTTAGGAAAGAAGGTCGATTTTTTTCGTAGAATGGGTCTCTGAAGATCAGCAGTATCCACATTTGATTCATCACATTCTTCTGCTAATTCCTGTAATATTTTGATGGCATCATTTTCTTCATCATTCCAGATCACATCCCTTCCTGAATGATCCCTTTGAGGGTACCCTTTACTGCGATTACTATGGAACTTTTTTAGAAGAATTTTTCTGGCAAATAATTGTAAATCTTTCTGAATTTCAAACCTATCCATATTTTTGTCAGGGGAAAAACTTAAACCTTTGGAAAGAACCGAAATGTGAATGGGATCAAGTGTACGTTTAGTAAGATTAATAATCTGCAAATCTTCCTTAATCAGTTCCTCTTGTATGGCCGCCTGGTTCTCTGCGGTCTTTATTGAACTGATGCAGCACAACACAGCACCCTATACAGCAGCACTGGACATATGGCAGCAGAGGACACAACCACTGTAACTGGACAGATGCAGCACAAGACACGGACACTGAGGACACTGAGAGAACGGAGACACGTCCTCTCTGTACACTCTCCAATGCCGGAGTGTAAATGGCGGCGACGCACGGCTCCTTATATGGAATTCAAACCCCGCGAGAATCCGACAGCGGGATGATGACGTTTTGCCTCGTTCTGGCTTCCGAGGCAGGCGGGAAAACCCGCGCCTGACTCGGATCCGGACTCGGAGCGTGAAGTCCGGTAAGGTTCGGTTCTCTGAGAACCGAACCCGCTCATCTCTAGTTTTCACAGACGTCTCCACAGTGAACAGAAAGTTTTACTTACATAAGTAATCAGAGTTCACAGCTCCAGCATCACACTTACTGTAACTAATAATAGAAACTCAACTGAGTAATATTAAGCAAACCTACAATAAAAGTTATTTTACATTTTAAAACATAAATTACCTCAATGGGTAATTTTGGTTGTTTAAGCAATGTTAGTACTGTATGTACATTATATTGGTAAAAACATTATTATTATTGTATTATCCTTTATTTATATGGTGCAACACTTTAAATGAAATCATACTTTAAGATAAACACAATTTAGTCAATAAACATAGTAACTAGCATATTAAACCTATTACTCATTAGATCTCTACTTCTGTTCTGTATTTCCTATATTTCCCTAGAGGGACCCTTATGAGGCTTGCTAATAAAGTAATGATCAGTATCTCATAATGCATATAGTTCATGTACACACACCTATTAATAGTTTATTCTCACCCAGTATTAACTCTGTGGCCACTATTACCATCAGTGCACATACTGTACAACTTATTTCCTTGAGTGTTTGTTCCCTGTTATACTTCTGCAGCAAAATATTATGTTAGTATGTAGTTTCGGTAGTTAATTAAGTCAGTTTCCCTGGTACTTTAATGGGTTAGAAAGACTGACAGGTCTTTCAGCCGGATTCCGTTAATTTGCCGGCTGATGGGATCCCGGCAGTCAGGATACCGATTCTGGAATCAAACAACTGATAACGCTGACAGCCGGAATCACAGCACAAGGGCTATTCCCAATCGTGGGTGTCCACAACACCAATAGAGTGGGAATAGAATATTTGGCGAGCACAGCAAGCCAATAAGGTGAATTTTTGCGATCGCCCTCCTGCCGGCATTATGGAGGGCGAGATGACGTTATTGGGATATTGACAGCCGGCATCCTCTCCACCGGGAATAAGTATGTAATCCTTTTCAGCTTGGTGCTATTATGTAAGGAACACTTTCTTCCCCTGGGTATGTTGATCCATTGAAAGTCAGTAACTAGGGTCTCACTAGGCTGGTCAATAGGGCCCAATAAATGTTCCTGCTTATTAGTTGTTACACTTATGTCAGGGGCTTATTCACAGAGGAGAAGCCCCCTGTGCAAACTCCTCCATCCGGGCCCCCTCCTCTGTAGCCTCCGTCTGGCACTAAATGGGCACAGACTCTATTGTGCATGCGCGAATCTCCTGGTAAATGGTTTGGTGGCCATTTTCTCAGAGATTTCCTTACTGCATATGCGCAGATCTCCTGGGAAATTGTGTGGTGGCCAGATTTAATTACTGCGCATGCACAAAACTCTGGCAAAATGTCCTTTGCACCATTTACCTAGAGATGCTGCCGCCGGCAGGGGATTCCGGGGAGGTGAGTAATGGAAAAATGGGTGCAGCATGTGCAGTGTGGGCCCCCTAGACCTTGGGGGCCCGTGTGCACTGAATACAGTACACCCATTATAGATACTGGTTGGGTATGGGTAACCGGCGTTTGGGATCCTGGGGGTCAGCATGCCGATGGTTCAGAATGCCGATAAGGGGCGAGCGCTGTGAAGCCCCTTGCGGGCTCACTGCGCTTACCACAGTTTCTATTTCCACTCTATGGGTGTCATGGACACCCACGAGTGGGAATAGTCTTGGGCCCCCTGCCGGCATTCTGGGGGCTGGGATCCTGGTTTCTGTATGCTGACCGCTGGGATACCGACCGCCACATTGCCAGAATCATATCTACAGCCCATAGACACGCCACTGACTCATGTGCCTGCCTGCTGGTATTTTGGCTGCAGGGGACAGTTGTCTCAGGAGGGCAGCTTTCTTGGCAGCTGTTCACTGTGCTCACAGAGGAACAATTATATTATGTCCACTAAAACTCTAGTGCAGAGTCAATCATACTTTGGATATACAGTATGTGCAAGGCAGTGTTAAAATTTCTTTAAGAACAGGAGTCTAGGTTGAATCTATTATGTAATGTCCTAACTTGGTGTGCAGTGAAAGAGCGGAACATGTTTTTTTGTGATCAGCTACCTCCTTGCAATTCCAGCTATACTTGCTGCTCCCCATGACTATGGGGGGTATTCAATTAGGGATGTTATATTCGCCTAGGTGAAAAAACTTAACTTTTTGTTATTTTTTAGGGCGAATGGTAAATCAACCTATTTAATAGCAGGGCCGATTTTTGCCTAGGTGAAAAATTCAGCAGGAGCTAAAAACGTGGATCAGCGAATCCACGTGCTTTCGTACCTGCACCAGTGAAGTCGCAGGCCATTTTTGCTGGTTTTGAGGCATTTTTCTCCAGTGCCTTTTTCGCAAAAAAAAAAAAAAAAAGTGAAAAGGTATTGGCGAAAGTGTCTTAAAAATGGGCAAAAATAGCCTGCAATTGAATACGCAGGGGGGTGAATTCGATAGCCCCGAAATTGTCGGAGCTAATTGAAGACCCCCAGTGTCATTTTCTTCCCACTCAAAGAATCTTTTCTGGTCGCTGCTGTTACTCTCAGGTTACCACTGCTCTCGCTGATACAGCTTTCCACCTGAGCACACCTGTCACTGTAAGTCCTCTCACAACTACCTCAATTGTCACAGAGTCATAGCTTTTTATACCCTGTAGTCCCAGACTCTCCAACATGACCTCTTCCGTTAGGTACAAAATGCTCTGGTCTCAATGGCAGTTAGTGTGGCTCCCCTATTTGAATTTTGGACTGTGGTGCAGCCCCACCTCTGTAACTGCCACTGGCAAAGAAGTCCAGGAACAAAGCATTGTGGGGCAGATGTATTAACCTGGAGAAGGCATAAGGAAGTGATAAACCAGTGATATGTGCAAGGTGATAAAGGCACCAGCCAATCAGCTCCAATATGTAAATTAACAGTTAGGAACTGATTGGCTGCTGTCTTTATCACCTTGCACATATCATTGGTTTATCACTTCCTTATGCCTTCTCCAGGTTAATACATCTGCCCCTTTGTACCTAGTAGAATGGGTCATGTTGAAGGGTATGTAGTCCCACAAGTCTATGATTATGTTCAAGTACTCGGGTTTGTGGATACCCACACCAGCCGAACTAAAATGACAGGAGTACCACTGTTGCCCGGGTACAGTGTGACTAACACCAGGGTTCTGTTCATTCTTTTCCTTTGCTCTAAAGAGGATAAATATACAGATGCTGATTCCCCTCTAACATTTAACATATAATACAATTAGTGATGTGCACCTGAAATTTTTCGGGTTTTGTGTTTTGGTTTTGGGTTCGGTTCCGTGGCCGTGTTTTGGGTTCGAACGCGTTTGGCAAAACCTCACCGAATTTTTTTTGTCGGATTCGGGTGTGTGTTGGATTCGGGTGTTTTTTTAAAAAAACCCTAAAAAACAGCTTAAATCATAGAATTTGGGGGTCATTTTGATCCCATAGTATTATTAACCTCAATAACCATAATTTCCACTCATTTTCAGTCTATTCTGAACACCTCACACCTCACAATATTATTTTTAGTCCTAAAATTTGCACCAAAGTCGTTGTGTGACTAAGCTAAGCGACCCAAGTGGCCGACACAAACACCTGGCCCATCTAGGAGTGGCACTGCAGTGTCACGCAGGATGGCCCTTCCAAAAAATACTCCCCAAACAGCACATGACGCAAAGAAAAAAAGAGGCGCAATGAGGTAGCTGTGTGACGACTAAGCTAAGCGACCCAAGTGGCCGACACAAACACCTGGCCCATCTAGGAGTGGCACTGCAGTGTCAGACAGGATGGCCCTTCCAAAAAATACTCCCCAAACAGCACATGATGCAAAGAAAAAAAGAGGCGCAATGAGGTAGCTGTGTGACGACTAAGCTAAGCGACCCTAGTGGCCGACACAAACACCTGGCCCATCTAGGAGTGGCACTGCAGTGTCAGGCAGGATGGCACTTCAAAAAAATAGTCCCCAAACAGCACATGATGCAAAGAAAAAAAGAGGCGCACCAAGGTCGCTGTGTGACTAAGCTAAGCGACACAAGTGGCCGACACAAACACCTGGCCCATCTAGGAGTGGCACTGCAGTGTCAGACAGGATGGCACTTAAAAAAATAGTCCCCAAACAGCACATGATGCAAAGAAAAAAAGAGCTGCACCAAAGTCGTAGTGTGACTAAGTTAAGCGACCCAAGTGGCCGACACAAACACCTGGCCCATCTAGGAGTGGCACTGCAGTGTCAGGCAGGATGGCACTTCAAAAAAATAGTCCCCAAACAGCACATGATGCAAGAAAAAAAGAGCTGCACCAAAGTCGTTGTGTGACTAAGCAAAGCGACCCAAGTGGCCGACACAAACACCTGGCCCATCTAGGAGTGGTACTGCAGTGTCAGGCAGGATGGCACTTCAGAAAAATAGTCCCCAAACAGCACATGATGCAAAGAAAAAAAGAGCTGCACCAAAGTCGTAGTGTGACTAAGCTAAGCGACACAAGTGGCCGACACAAACACCTGGCCCATCTAGGAGTGGCACTGCAATGTCACGCAGGATGGCCCTTCCAAAAAATACTCCCCAAACAGCACATGACGCAAAGAAAAAAAGAGGCGCAATGAGGTAGCTGTGTGACGACTAAGCTAAGCGACCCTAGTGGCCGACACAAACACCTGGCCCATCTAGGATTGGCACTGCAGTGTCACGCAGGATGGCCCTTCCAAAAATACTCCCCAAACAGCACATGACGCAAAGAAAAAAAGAGGCGCAATGAGGTAGCTGTGTGACGACTAAGCTAAGCGACCCTAGTGGCCGACACAAACACCTGGCCCATCTAGGAGTGGCACTGCAGTGTCAGACAGGATGGCACTTAAAAAAATACTCCCCAAACAGCACATGACGCAAAGAAAAATGAAAGAAAAAAGAGGTGCAAGATGGAATTGTCCTTGGGACCTCCCACCCACCCTTCTGTTGTAAAAACAGGACATGCACACTTTAACGAACCCATTATTTCAGCGACAGGGTCTGCCACACGACTGTGACTGAAATGACTGGTTGGTTTGGGCCCCCACCAAAAAAGAAGCAATCAATCTCTCCTTGCACAAACTGGCTCTACAGGGGCAAGATGTCCACCTCATCATCATCCTCCGATTCCTCACCCCTTTCACTGTGTACATCCCCCATCTCACAGATTATTAATTCGTCCCCACTGGAATCCACCATCTCAGGTCCCCGTGTACTTTCTGGAAGCAATTGCTGCTGGTGAATGTCTCCATGGAGGAATTGATTATAATTCATTTTAATGAACATCATCTTCTCCACATTTTCTGGAAGTAACCTCGTACGCCGATTGCTGACAAGGTGAGCGGCGGCACTTAACACTCTTTTCGGAGTACACACTGGAGGGAGGGCAACTTAGGTAGAATAAAGCCAGTTTGTGCAAGGGCCTCCAAATTGCCTCTTTTTCCTGCCAGGATACGTACGGACTGTCTGACGTGCCTACTTGGATGCGGTCACTCATATAATCCTCCACCATTCTTTCAATGGTGAGAGAATCATATGCAGTGACAGTAGACGACATGTCAGTAATCGTTGGCAGGTCCTTCAGTCCGGACCAGATGTCAGCATCAGCAGTCGCTTCAGACTGCCCTGCATCACCGCCAGCGGGTGGGCTCGGAATTCGTAGCCTTTTTCTCGCACCCCCAGTTGCGGGAGAATGTGAAGGAGGAGATGTTGACGGGTCGCGTTCCGCTTGACTTGACAATTTTCTCACCAGCAGTTCTTTGAACCTCTGCAGACTTGTGTCTGCCAGAAAGAGAGATACAACGTAGGTCTTAAATCTAGGATCGAGCACGGTGGCCAAAATGTAGTGCTCTGATTTCAACAGATTGACCACCCGTGAATCCTGGTTAAGCGAATGAAGGGCTCCATCCACAAGTCCCACATGCCTAGCGGAATCGCTCTGTTTTAGCTCCTCCTTCAATGCCTCCAGCTTCTTCTGCAAAAGCCTGATGAGGGGAATGACCTGACTCAGGCTGGCAGTATCTGAACTGACTTCACGTGTGGCAAGTTCAAAAGGTTGCAGAACCTTGCACAACGTTGAAATCATTCTCCACTGCGCTTGAGACAGGTGCATTCCACCTCCTTTGCCTATATCGTGGGCAGATGTATAGGCTTGAATGGCCTTTTGCTGCTCCTCCATCCTCTGAAGCATATAGAGGGTAGAATTCCACCTCGTTACCACTTCTTGCTTCAGATGATGGCAGGGCAGGTTCAGGTGTTTTTGGTGGTGCTCCAGTCTTCTGTACGTGGTGCCTGTACGCCGAAAGTGGCCTGCAATTCTTCTGGCCACCGACAGCATCTCTTGCATGCTCCTGTCGTTTTTTAAATAATTCTGCACCACCAAAGTCAAGGTATGTGCAAAACATGGGACGTGCTGGAATTTGCCCAGATGTAATGCACGCACAATATTGCTGGCGTTGTCCGATGCCACAAATCCCCAGGAGAGTCCAATTGGGGTAAGTCATTCTGCGATGATCTTCCTCAGTTGCCGTAAGAGGTTTTCAGCTGTGTGCGTATTCTGAAAAGCGGTGATACAAAGCGAAGCCTGCCTAGGAACGAGTTGGCATTTGCGAGATGCTGCTACTGGTGCCGCCGCTGCTGTTCTTGCAGCGGGAGGCAATACATCTACCCAGTGGGCTGTCACAGTCATGTAGTCTTGAGTCTGCCCTGCTCCACTTGTCCACATGTCCGTGGTTAAGTGGACATTGGGTACAACTGCATTTTTTAGGACACTGGTGAGTCTTTTTCTGACGTCCGTGTACATTCTCGGTATCGCCTGCCTAGAGAAGTGGAACCTAGATGGTATTTGGTAACGGGGGCACACTACCTCAAGCAATTGTCTAGTTCCCCGTGAACTAACGGCGGATACTGGACGCACGTCTAACACCAACATAGTTGTCAGGGCCTCAGTTATCCGCTTTGCAACAGGATGACTGCTGTGATATTTCATCTTCCTCGCAAAGGACTGTTGGACAGTCAATTGCTTACTGGAAGTAGTACAAGTGGTCTTCCGACTTCCCCTCTGGGATGACGATCTACTCCCGGCAGCAACAACAGCAGCGCCAGCAGCAGTAGGCGTTACACTCAAGGATGCATCGGAGGAATCCCAGGCAGGAGAGGACTCGTCAGACTTGCCAGTGACATGGCCTGCAGGACTATTGGCTTTCCTTGGTAAGGAGGAAATTGACACTGAGGGAGTTGGTGGTGTGGTTTGCGCGAGCTTGTTTACAAGAGGAAGGGATTTACTGGTCAGTGGACTGCTTCCGCTGTCGCCCAAAGTTTTTGAACTTGTCACTGACTTATTATGAATGCTCTGCAGGTGACGTATAAGGGAGGATGTTCCGAGGTGGTTAACGTCCTTACCCCTACTTATTACAGCTTGACAAAGGCAACACACGGCTTGACACCAGTTGTCCGCATTTCTGTTGAAATAATTAAACACTGAAGAGCTGATTTTTTTTTGTATTTTGACCAGGCATGTCAATGGCCATATTCCTCCCACGGACAACAGGTGTCTCCCTGGGTGCCTGACTTAAACAAACCACCTCACCATCAGAATCCTCCTTGTCAATTTCCTCCCCAGCGCCAGCAACACCCATATCCTCATCCGGGTGTACTTCAACAGTGACATCTTCAATTTGACTATCAGGAACTGGACTGCGGGTGCTCCTTCCAGCACTTGCAGGGGGCGTGCAAATGGTGGAAGGCGCAAGCTCTTCCAGTCCAGTGTTGGGAAGGTCAGGCATCGCAACCAACACAATTGGACTCTCCTTTGGGATTTGTGATTTCGAAGAACGCAGTTCTTTGCTGTGCTTTTGCCGCAAGTCTTTTCTTTTTTCTAGCGAGAGGATGAGTGCTTCCATCCTCATGTGAAGCTGAACCACTAGCCATGAACATAGGCCAGGGCCTCAGCCGTTCCTTGCCACTCCGTGTCGTAGATGGCATAATGGCAAGTTTACACTTCTCCTCAGACGCTTTTAATTTTGATTTTTGGGTCATTTTTTTACTGATCTTTTGTGTTTCGGATTTTACATGCTCTGTACTATGACATTGGGCATCGGCCTTGGCAGACAACGTTGATGGCATTTCATCGTCTCGGCCATGACTAGTGGCAGCAGCTTCAGCACGAGGTGGAAGTGGATCTTGTTCTTTCCCTATTTTTTTAACCTCCACATTTTTGTTCTCCATATTTTAATGCGCACAACTAAAAGCCACCACAGGTATACAATGTAGATGGATGGATAGTATAGTATTATATTACTTATGGACGACGAGTGCACTGACGACACAGAGGTAGGTACAGCCGTGGCCTACCGTACTGCTTATATATATAATATACTGTTTATAACGGACCTGGTGGACACTGTCAGCAGACTGCTAAACTAGTATGAAGAAAAAAAAAACCACCACAGGTAGGTATACAATGTAGATGGATGGATAGTAAGTATAATATTATATTACTTATGGACGACGAGTGCACTGATGACACAGAGGTAGGTACAGCCGTGGCCTACCGTACTACTTATATATATAATATACTGTATATAACGGACCTGGTGGACACTGTCAGCAGACTGCTAAACTAGTATGAAAAAAAAAAACCCACCACAGGTAGGTATACAATGTAGATGGATGGATAGTAAGTATAGTATTATATTACTTATGGACGACGAGTGCACTGACGACACAGAGGTAGGTACAGCCGTGGCCTACCGTACTGCTTATATATATAATATACTGTATATAACGGACCTGGTGGACACTGTCAGCAGACTGCTAAACTAGTATGAAGAAGAAAAAAAAACACCACAGGAGTGTTTTTCAGGCAGACAAATGTATACTGGACTGGTGGTCACTGTCAGCAAAACTGTGCACTGTACTCCTGCTATAACTGCTCCCCAGTCCCCACAATTAGGCAGTGTGAGCAGTGCACTCAGCACAGATATATCATGCAGCAGTGCAGCACACTGAGCACAGATATGGTGGAGCGTTTTTTTTTTAAGGCAGAGAAACAAAGGATTAAACTAACTCACTGGTGGTAAACCCTGCACTGTACTCCCTAACTTTGCGGTCAGCGGTTGACCGAAAGTAACCTCACCGCTGACCACAAAGTTCCCACCATTGGCTACAATGGAGCGCATAGGCGCTACATTGTATCACTGCCGTGTGCTGCCTGACAGACACTACAGGAGCACACAGCCAATCAGGAGGGTACCACGACGTGGCGCTCCCTGATTGGCTAAAGGGACCCTCTTTGACCGGAGTCAGGGGGGGTCCTGGCAGTCGGGGAAAGGGGTCCCATGTGTAAACATGGGACCCCTTTCAGTGCGTGGTCGGGTTTGCGCTTTATTTTTTTGCCAAGTACTTGGATTATTCAAAGGCAGGATTCTTCACTGGATTATGTGAGTATAATTTTTTTCACAGGTACCCCTAGGATTCTACATGGAGAAGAGGACCGAGCCTCGTGGGAACATAGGTAAGTATGTGTGTATGTTGGTGTGTATGTATGTAATAAAGTTGTACTGTCACGGTGTGTGTGTCCTGTTTTTATTGGGGTATTTTTTTAGTAGTAGTACTACAGGTACCAGCGGGCCCGGTTTTCCACCGCATGCTGGTACTTGTGGTTCTCCAAGTACCAGCTTGCGGGGGTGGCTTGCTGGGACTTGTAGTACTGCTACTAAAAACAATATTCACAATTTCACACTTGGCTATCAGCCCCCCATCCGCCGCCCTTGGATGGGGGGGACAGCCTCGGGCTTCACCCCTGGCCCTTGGGTGGCTGGAGGGGGGACCCCTTGATTGAAGGGGTCCCCACTCCTCCAGGGTACCCCGGCCAGGGGTGACTAGTTGGGGTTTTAATGGCACGGCCGCAGGGACCGATATCAATGTGTCCCCCGGCTGTGGCATTATCTCCCCAGCTAGTGGAGCCCGGTGCTGGTTTCAGAAATACGGGGGACCCCTACGCTTTTTGTCCCCCGTATTTTTGGAACCAGGCGCAGAGCCCGGTGCTGGTTGATTAAATATGGGGGAACCCCTGTCATTTCCCCCCCCCCATATTTGTTCAACCAGGACTGGCTCAAAGAGCCTGAGGCTGGTTATGCTTAGGAGGGGGGACCCCACGCAATTTTTTTTTATGATTTTACACTAAACAGACCCTTTCCCATAGATAACCATGCACAGATCTCACTGATCCGTGCATGGTTATCCAAACTCGACTGGAAAAAGCAGGTCTATTTTTTTGCTGCTTTTATTAACGAATCGAAAAAAAACAGACCCGCACTTGAGCACTCAGAAACTAACACCCAAATACGAATGAATAGTGAATGCCCGTATTCTATGAAATAAGAGCCGCGTTTGACCGATGGTCTATTCATTCGTATTTCGGAAGGCTGTCATTCAAACCATTACGAATAGACCAGACACTGCCGAGATTGGTGCTTAGTGAATTCCCAGATTGGGACTTAGAAAAAAAAACACAAATCGGCCAAACTCTGATTTTTTGGTAAATACTGGCCCATGTCTAAATCTGATGGTGATTTTAATATATCATAATAAATAAGACTTTGTGCACCACATACCTTTACTCTTGTCCCATTCTCTGCATTCAGTATGGAGTCTTAGCCAATTAAAGAGGAATAAAAACATGGCTATTGCACCAGAAATGTTATTTAATAATTTTGTGCTGGCAGAGGTATCAAATGTTCACAGACTTAAAATGATCACCTACTGTATCAAAAAGTAATCAGAATCAAATTATCAAATATAATTCAAAAGATATGACTCCTTATACATGTGTTACAGGGCAGATTATGGCTTTAAATGTTCATAATGCTGACTGAACCCCGCCACACAGCAGAATGAACTGACATCGATGTCCTAAATTGTCCTAAATCTGTTTATAGATTATAGATTCTGCAACATGCAATTTATCTATACCATTGGATGCAACAATTTCTTTGAATGGCAAATCAAACGCGGAACTCAAACACAATACTGCTAGATCTTTGCACCTCTGTAGAACAGCCTGTAATGCTGTAGAAAACTCTGTTTATCTAACCACATGCACCTTTACTCTTTTCATCTTTGTAACAGGTTGAGATTAGAGCAGAGGTTCCCAAACTGTGTGCTGTGGCTCCCTGGGGTGCCTTGGGACACTTGCAGTGGTGCCCTGGGTTGGTGGTCCAGGACCAATTCAAATTATTCATGGTCAATATAATAGGCAAAACTAGTGCTGGTGGCTGCCAGTCATAAAATATGTGGCCAAACAGAAGCAAATCTTGTCCCTCACCACACAACTGACCTAAGGATTACATATAAACGCGATCTACTTAATGTAATATTTCTTTCTAAATTTCTCAATAAGAAATTTTTGGCCTAGGTGTGCCGTGAAAAAAATTCTGATATTCTAGGGCGCCGTGATTCAAAAAAGTTTGGAAACCACTAGATTAGAGACATTCAAATAGTAATACTACTGTCCTTTATCTATCTATCTATCTATCTATCTATCTATCTATCTATCTATCTATCTATCTGTCTAGCTATCTATATATATATATATATATATATATATATATACATATAAATGTGAAAGACCTCACTCACTCACTCATCTCTATTTCTCTTACTTCCCGATATGTTAGTAAGATGAAATTTAACTTAGGTATTCTGCAGGTGAGAAATAGGAAAACTACATAATTAGAATTTTAAAAAACCTCCCCTAAGGGGATGAAAAGAGTATTGACATAATGACGTCATTACCGATGCATGGCTTGCTTTGCCCAAATGGACAGTCGGATCAAAATTTAGATTACACCTCCAGTGTTTAGAATTTTATAGATTATAAATTCTGCAACATGCAATTTATCTATACCATTGTATGCAGCAATTCTTTGGAATGTCAAATCAAATGCGGAACTCAAACACAATATTGCTAGATCTTTGCACCTCTGTAGAACAGCTTGTTATGCCGTAGAACACTCTATGTTTACCTAACCGCATGCCCCTTTACTCTCCTCATCTTTGTAACAGGTTGAGATTAGAGACATTCAAACATTAATACTGCTGTCATGTATACATATATATATATATATATATATATATATATTAGAGATGAGCAGGTTCGGTTCGTCGAGAACTGAACCCCCCCCCCCCCCCCCGAACTTCACCTATTTTACACGGTTCGGAGGCAGCCTCGGATCTTCCCGCGTTGCTCGGTTAACCCGAACGCGGCCGAACGTCATTATCCCGCTGTTGGATTCTCGCGGGATTCTTATTCTATATAAAGAGCAGCGCGTCACCGCCATTTTCACTCGTGCACTGGAGATTGAACGGGGAGGACGTGGCTGCATTCTCTCCCTGAAAAGCTCTGTATCTGTGCTCAGTGTGCTGCAAATATCTGTGCTCAGTGTACTGAAAATATCTGTGCTCAGTGTGCTGAAAATATCTACGTTCTCTGCCTGAAAACGCTCCATATCTGTGCTCAGTGTGCTGCAGATATCTGTGCTCAGTGTGCTGCATTGTGGGGACCACCAGTATATAATTATAGTAGTACAGTACAGTAGGCCATTGCTGTATCTTGCAGCTCTGTGTCAAGTGTACTATCCATATCTGTGCTGCATTATCGTGAGCAGTATATAGTAGGACAGTGCAGCATTTTGGTGACCAGCAGTATACATATAGTACAGTACAGTAGGCCATTGCTGTATCTTACAGCTCTGTGTCAAGTATACTATCCATATGTGTGCTGCATTATTGTGAGCAGTATATAGTAGGACAGTGCAGCATTTTGGTGACCAGCAGTATACATATAGTACAGTACAGTAGGCCATTGCTGTATCTTGCAGCTCTGTGTCAAGTATACTATCCATATCTGTGCTGCATTGTTGTGAGCAGTATATAGTAGGACAGTGCAGCATTTTGGTGACCAGCAGTAGTAGTACAGACAGTACAGTAGGCCATTGCTATTGATATATTACTGGCATATAATTCCACACATTAAAAAATGGAGAACAAAAATGAGGAGGGTAAAATAGGGAAAGATCAAGATCCACTTCCACCTCGTGCTGAAGCTGCTGCCACTAGTCATGGCCGAGACGATGAAATGCCATCAATGTCATAGTAGAGAGCTTGTAAAATCCAAAAAACAAAAAGTTCAGTAAAATGACACAAAAATCTAAATAAAAGCGTCTGAGGAGAAGCGTAAACTTGCCAATATGTCATTTACGACACGGAGTGGCAAGGAAAGGCTAAGGACCTCTCCTATGTTCCTCTTGACTAGTGGGTCAGCTTCACATGACGATGGAAGCACTCATCCTCCTGCTAGAAAAATTAAAAGACTTAAGCTGGCAAAAGCACAGCACAGAACTGTGCGTTCTTCTAAATCACAAATCCCCAAGGAGAGTCCAATTGTGTCGGTTGCGATGCCTGACCTTCCCAACACTGGATGGGAAGAGATGGCGCCTTCCACCATTTGCACGCCACCTGCAAGTGCTGGAAGGAGCACCCACAGTCCAGTTCCTGATAGTCAAATTGAAGATGTCACTGTTGAAGTACACCAGGATGAGGATATGGGTGTTGCTGGCACTGAGGAGGAAATTGACAAGGAGGATTCTGATGGTGAGGTGGTTTGTTTAAGTCAGGCACCCAGGGAGACACCTGTTGTCCGTGGGATGAATATGGTCATTGACATGCCTGGTCAAATTACAACAAAAATCACCTCTTCGGTGTGGAATTATTTTAACAGAAATGCAGACAACAGGTGTCAAGCCGTGTGTTGGAAAAAACAATGGTTCCCTAATGCACACCGAGTGAAAAATATTACTACATAATAGTCAGATTATACGGAGATCTTGGTTGCGTATATCTGCAGATATAGGGTTAAGCCCCCAGGCCGATCGACAAGGCCTCTCCGTCACTGGGGGTCCCTAATACTAGGTATGGGTCTGAGGTGTAGGACCCCATCATGTCGGCACAGGTCGGCCACCCCAGGTCAGCACACAGGTGAAAATTAATAAGGGTTAATAGGAAGCACAGAAGTGCTATGTAAGTGGTGTGATTAAAATAATACAAAAATATATACAAAGTGATAGGGAAAATCATAAGTGTTAATAAAGTGTTAGGGTGTGCCGACCTGAAGCAGCCCAGCCACACCGACACAGGGGCCACCACACCCCACACCCACCCCATAAATAATTACAAATATGTCTGGGTTGAATTCCCAGTGTAAGGCCACATGGTAATGGCTCCTACAGCATCTGAGAGCCAGCTTACCTGGAGATACCCCTAGCTTCTCCTATGGCAGTCTAGAGTCAGCAATCCCTCCTAATGCTGACCCTTCCATGCCTCTCAATACAATACAAAAAATGGTGAGCTGCTCAATCAGATAGTGATGTCACTCAGGTGCTAAAAGGGAGGGGTAATTCTGTGTAGGAAAAAACAATGGTTCCCTAATGCACACCGAGTGAAAAATATTACTACATAATAGTCAGATTATACGGAGATCTTGGTTGTGTATATCTGCAGATATAGGGTTAAGCCCCCAGGCCGATCGACAAGGCCTCTCCATCACTGGGGGTCCCTAATACTAGGTATGGGTCCGGGGTGCAGGACCCCATCATGTCGGCACAGGTCGGCCACCCCAGGTCAGCACACAGGTGAAAATTAATTGGTGTGCATTAGGGAACCATTGTTTTTTCCTACACAGAATTACCCCTCCCTTTTAGCACCGGAGTGACATCACTATCTGATTGAGCAGCTCACCATTTTTTGTATTGTATTGAGAGGCATGGAAGGGTCAGCATTAGGAGGGATTGCTGACTCTAGACTGCCATAGGAGAAGCTAGGGGTATCTCCAGGTAAGCTGGCTCTCAGATGCTGTAGGAGCCATTACCATGTGGCCTTACACTGGGAATTCAACCCAGACATATTTGTAATTATTTATGGGGTGGGTGTGAGGTGTGGTGGCCCCTGTGTCGGTGTGGCTGGGCTGCTTCAGGTCGGCACACCCTAACACTTTATTAACACTTATGATTTTCCCTATCACTTTGTATATATTTTTGTATTATTTTAATCACACCACTTACATAGCACTTCTGTGCTTCCTATTAACCCTTACTAATTTTCACCTGTGTGCTGACCTGGGGTGGCCGACCTGTGCCGACATGATGGGGTCCTGCACCCCGGACCCATACCTAGTATTAGGGACCCCCAGTGACGGAGAGGCCTTGTCGATCGGCCTGGGGGCTTAACCCTATATCTGCAGATATACGCAACCAAGATCTCCGTATAATCTGACTATTATGTAGTAATATTTTTCACTCGGTGTGCATTAGGGAACCATTGTTTTTTCCTACACAGAATTACCCCTCCCTTTTAGCACCTGAGTGACATCACTATCTGATTGAGCAGCTCACCATTTTTTGTATTTGTCAAGCCGTGTGTTGCCTTTGTCAAGCTGTAATAAGTAGGGGTAAGGACGTTAACCACCTAGGAACATCCTCCCTTATACGTCACCTGGAGCGCATTCATCAGAAGTCATTGACAAGTTCAAAAACTTTGGGTGACAGCGGAAGCAGTCCACTGACAACTAAATCCCTTCCTCTTGTACCCAAGCTCCTGCAAACCACACCACCAACTCGATCAGTGTCAATTTTCTCCTTAGACAGGAAAGCCAATAGTCCTGCAGGCCATGTCACTGGCAAGTCTGACGAGTCCTCTCCTGCCTGGGATTCCTCCGATGGATCCTTGAGTGTAACGCCTACTGCTCCTGGCTCTGCTGATGTTGCTGCTGGGAGTCGATCATCATCCCAGAGGGGCAGTCAGAAGACCACTTGTACTACTTCCAGTAAGCAATTGACTGTCCTACAGTCCTTTGCGAGGAAGATGAAATATCACAGCAGTCATCCTTTTGCAAAGCGGATAACTCAGGCCTTGGCAGCTGTGTTGGTGTTAGACGTGCGTACGGTATCCGCCATTAGTTCACAGGCAATTAGAGAATTTTTTGAGGTAGTGTGTCTCCAGTACCAAATACCATCTAGGTTCCACTTCTCTATGCAGGTGATACCGAGAATGTACACAGACGTCAGAAAAAGACTCACCAGTGTCCTAAAAAATGCAGTTGTACCCAATGTCCACTTAACCACGGACATGTGGACAAGTGGAGCAGGGCAGACTCAGGACTAGATAACTGTGACAGCCCACTGGATAGATGTATTGCCTCCCGCAGCAAGAACAGCAGTGGCGGCACCAGTAGCAGCATCTCGCAAATGCCAACTCGTTCCTAGGCAGGCTACGCTTTGTATCACCGCTTTCCATAAGAGGCACACAGCTGACAACCTCTTACGGAAACTGAGGAACATCATCGCAGAATGACTTACCCCAATTGGACTCTCCTGGGGATTAGTGACATCGGACAACGCCACCAATATTGTGCGTGCAATACATGTGGGCAAATTACAGCACGTCCCATGTTTTGCACATACATTGATTTTGGTGGTGCAGAGTTATTTAAAAAATGACAGGGGCATGCAAGAGATGCTGTCGGTGGCCCGAAGAATTGCGGGCCACTTTTGGAATTCAGCCACCGCGTGCTGAAGACTGGACCACCAGCAAACACTCCTGATCCTGTCCCGCCATCATCTGAAGCAATAGGTGGTAACGAGGTTGAATTCAATCCTCTATATGCTTCAGAGGATGGAGGAGCAGCAAAAGGCCATTCAAGCCTATACGTTATAGGCAAAGGTGGGGGGGGAATGCACCTGACTCAAGCACCGTGGAGAATGATTTCAACGTTGTGCAAGGTTCTGCAACACTTTAAACTTGCCATATGTGAGGTCAGTTCAGACACTGCCAGCCTGAGTCAGGTCATTCCCCTCATTAGGCTTTTGCAGAAGCAGCTGGAGAGATTGAAAGAGGAGCTAATTCGGAGCGATTCCGCTAGGCATGTGGCACTTGTGTATGGAGCCCTTCATTCGCTTAACCAGGATTCATGGGTGGTCAATCTGTTGAAATCAGAGCACTACATTTTGGCCACCGTGCTCGTTCCTAGGTTTAAAACCTACATTGTATCTCTCTTTCCGGCAGACACAAGTCTGCAGAGGTTCAAAGACCTGCTGGTGAGAAAATTGTCAAGTTAAGAGGAATGTGACCCGTCAACAGCTCCTCCTTCACATTCTCCCGCAACTGGGGCTGCAAGAAAAAGGCTAAGAATTCCGAGCCCACCCGCTGTCAGTGATGAAGGGCAGTCTGGAGCGAGTGCTGACATCTGGTCCGGACTGAAGGACCTGCCAACGATTACTGACATGTCGTCTACGTCACTGCATATGATTCTGTCACCATTGAAAGAATGGTGGAGGATTATATGAGTGACAGCTTCCAAGTAGGCACGTCAGACAGTCCGTACATATACTGGCAGGAAAAAGAGGCAATTTCAAGGCCATTGCACAAACTGGCTTTATTTTACCTAAGTTGCCCCCCCTCCAGTGTGTACTCCGAAAGAGTGTTTAGTGCAGCCGATCACCTTGTCAGCGATCGGCGTACAAGGTTACTTCCACAAACTGTGGAGAATATGATGTTCATCAAAATGAATTATATTCAATTCCTCCATGGAGACATTCACCAGAAATTGCCTCCAGAAAGTACACAGGGACCTGAGATGGTGGATTCCAGCGGGGACGAATTAATACTCTGTGATGAGGGGGATGTACACAGTGAAAGGGGTGATAAATCGGACGATGAGGAGGAGGTGAACATCTTGCCTCTGTAGAGCCAGTTTGTGCAGGGAGAGATTGATTGCTTCTTTTTTGGTGGGGGCCCAAACCAACCAGTCATTTCAGCCACAATCGTGTGGCAGAAACTGTTGCTGAAATGATGGGTTTGTAAAAGTGTGCATGTCCTATTTATACAACATAAGGGTGGGTTGGAGGGTCCAAGGACAATTCCATCTTGCACCTCTTTTTTTATTTATCTTTGCATCATGTGATGTTTGGGGCTAATTTTTTAAGTGCCATCCTGTCTGACACTGCAGTGCCACTCCTAGATGGGCCAGGTGTTTGTGCCGCCCACTTGGGTCACTTAGCTTAGTCATCCAGTGACCTTGGTGCAAATTTTAGGACTTAAAATAGTATTGTGAGGTGTGAGGTGTTCCGAATAGACTGGAAATGAGTGGAAATTATGGTTATTGAGGTTAATAATACTATGGGATTAAAATTACCCCCAATTCTATGATTTAAGCTGTTTTTGAGGGTTTTTTTTAAAAAAACACCTGAATCCAAAACACACCCGAATCCGACAAAAAAATTTCTGGGAGGTTTTGCCAAAACGTGTCCAAATCCAAAACACGGCTGTGGAACTGAATCCAAAACCAAAACACAAAACCCGAAAAATTTCCGGTGCACATCTCTAAAAAAAAATATATATATATATATATATATATATATATACAATACGAGACAGAGTGCGCTAAACATATACACAGATCAAATAATATTCGATTCAATTCACGAATCGTGATTGAAGATTCTCTTGAATACCGTTCCTCTTAGTGACTTCCCATTCGGGGCCTACAGAGAAACCCACTCACCAAAGAGAAATATTGACCTGACAAAAATTACAGTCAATTAATGACAGAACTTGAATAAAAATGTCTTTAATACATGATTTTACATAACGTCTTTTTAAAACATATACAGTCAATTAGACCCATATCAAAATGCTTGGATGGTACAATAGAATAGCCTCTTCACCTTAATGGTGTGAGCTCAAGGGAGGATATTCAAAGCAAGATGATAGTGTACAATAATCGATAAACCCTACGCGTTTCGTCCTAACGTACTTCTTCAGGAGATAAAATAATGTCTAGGTGAAGCAATAAAAAATACAAATTATAATAAAAAATTGTTATATAAAAAGGGAAATGGAGGATATGTCTAGGGAATAAGTACCCACCTAAAGCCTTATAGATGGAGATCCAAAAAGGAAATCACCAAATTTTTGATTCAAAGATGACCAATATGGTGCATATAGACAGATCTAATAAATATGAATTTAGTTAATATGTATAAATACGTATGTTGTTGTAGCAACAATAGCAGTAATTAATACTTACCTAAAATATTCCAGTAAGAGTCCGGTCTGAATTAATTGGACTCAAATAGGATTAGATGTGTCGTTCAGACCTAGTTTGTTATTGAGGCTAATGACCACCTCTGTAATAAAGAAAGTAAATTTGTGATATCTCTATCTCTAATTGTACTGATAATAATTCAGAAAAATTATTATATAATTTCATACTGACCTAAAGATTTGGGACAAGGATTATTCAAATTTTATAACCCACTAGAAATCCCAACCTGTAGTGATTTTGGAGCTAATCCCTACCTCTAAAAGAGAGGAAAAGATACAGTATATAAATAAGTGTATTACATAAGTGTATACTAAAGTTAGTTTATATAGTGTATCCGTACCTAAAGGAGATCCAAAGCGAGCATTTCTAATAGTGGGTCTAAGGTTAGACCAGTATAAAAAAGTGAAAAATCTCACTAGACAAAACAAAAAAAGGTAATAAATAAATTGTGTATGATTCAAAAGACACTTTTTTTTTAAATATATAAATGTGTGTGAAAAAAAAATTAATATCTGTACCAATAGATATTCCAAGGTCTGTATCCACAATGGAAGATCAAAACCAGACCCAATCAAAAATCTTGGGTACTATATGGCAAAAACCTCTCTTCTGTATAACAGAAACATATATACGTAATGTTTATCGATTTATTATAAACCAACTGAAAAACTCAAGTCATAACATACATACCACAGCATGAAAGTTTTGTATACAGAAGAGTGTACAAGAACAACAGTCCAATGGTTAGCACCTTAAAAAACACAAACAATATTTTCTTAATTCAATAGAAGAAATCTTAACACAGACACTTTAAAGACATCCAATTCCATGTTATTATATATTAATCAGTGTTATACATAAACAAAATATTTAGGCAAAATTTTCTTGAATACATGGCTATAGGACAATATTACTAAGAATTACTGCACTTATTTAAAAAAATCTTCAAATAGAATAATATTTTTCAGTGCATTAGGTTCATATGTTTGTGCATTAGGTTCTATAATAATGCATGAGCTGCATCATATACAGAAGTATCGTTATGACATTTCATATCTAAACCCAATAGGGATAATAACAAATAGACAGAAGACTTTGTCTACATATAATTAAGTCTACCAACAAGAGTAGACCTAGAAATCACATATATATCACAAATAGCCATGAGTGAGGTCAGAATAGAAAATGTAAAATAGAACAGCATTGGAAGAGACTTACTTTACTGCAGCATATCACTGGATCAACCATTCACATCAGCCAGGAAGAGAGGAATGATCTAGGAGCTCAAAAAAGCTCCTTATATTGAGATTGATGGATTACATCATTTCGTGTTTAGTAAAATTGATGGAGTCAAATTAGCCCTTCTAATGTTCTAGATTGCGTCTCACTAAAATGTGGGGCTCTACCATACTATTACACTTAGTGAAAAGTTGGAATATCAATTCGAAATGTATGTGAAAGACCTCACTCACTCACTCACTCACTCACTCCCTCACTCACTGACTCATCACTAGTTCTCTTACTTCCCGATATGATAGGAAAGTGAAATTTAACATAGGTATTCTTCAGGTGGGAAATAAGAAAACTACGTAATTAGAATTTTAATAAACCTCCCCTAAGGGGATGAAAAGGGGGTTGACATAATTACGTCATTACCGATGCATGGCTGCTTGCGTTGCCTGAACGATAAAGCCCAAATGGACAATTGGATCAAAATTTGGATTGCACCTTCAGTGTGTAGAATTTAATAAACTACAAAACTGCAAAAGCCCTCAATCACTCACTGACTCATCTCTATTTCTCTTACTTCCAGATATGTTAGGAAGATTACATTTAACTTAGATATTCTGCAGGTGGGAATTAGGAAAACAATGTAATTAGAATTTAAAAAACTTTCCCTAAGGGGATGAAAACGGTATTGACATAATGACAACATTACCGATGCTTGGCTTGCATTTTAGGAATGATAACACCCTAAACGGACAATCAAATCAAAATTTGGATTGTACCTCCAGTGTGTAGAATTTTATAGATTATAAACTCTGCAAAATTCAATTTATCTATACCATTGGATGCAGCAATTCCTTGGAATGGCAAATCAAATGCGGAACTCAAACACAATACTGCTAGATCTTTGAACCTCTGTAGAACAGCCTGTTATGCCGTAGAACACACTTTGTTTATCTAACCCATGCTCCTTTACTTTCTTTATCTTTGTATCAGGTTGAGATTAGAGACATTCAAATGTTAATACTACTGTCCTATCTATCTATCTATCTATCTATCTATCTATCTATCTATCTATCTATACATATAAATGTGAAAATCCTCCCTCCCTCCCTCCCCCCCTCACTCACTCATCACTAATTCTCTTACTTCACGATATGATAGGAATATGAAATTTAACATAGGTGTTCTTCAGGTGGGAAATAGGAAAACTACGTAATTAGAATTTTAATAAACCTCCCCTAAGGGGATGAAAAGGGGGTTGACATAATTACGTCATTACCGATGCATGGCTTGGGTTGCCTGAACGTTAATGCCCAAACGGACAATCGGATCAAAATTGGATTGCACCTTCAGTGTGTAGAATTTAATAAACTACAAAACTGAAAAAGCCCTCACTCACTCAGTGACTCATCTCTATTTCTCTTACTTCCAGATATGTTAGGAAGATGACATTTAACTTAGATATTCTGCAGGTGGGAATTAGAAAAACAACGTAATTAGAATAGAAAAAAACTTTCCCTAAGGGGACAAAAAGGGTATTGACATAGTGATGTAATTACCGATGCTTGGCTTGTATTTTCGGAATGATAACACCCTAAATGGACAATCGGATCAAAATTTGGATTGCACCTCCAGCGTGTAGAATTTTATAGCTTATAGATTCTGCAAAATGCAATTTATTTAAACAGTTGGATGCAGCAATTCCTTGGAATGGCAAATTAAACGCGGAAATCAAACACAATATTGCTAGATCTTTGCACCTCTGTAGAACAGCCTGTTATGCCGTAGAACACTCTATGTTTATCTAACCGCATGCTCCTTTACTCTCTTTATCTTTGTATCAGGTTGAGATTAGAGACATTCAAATATAAATACTACTGTCCAATCTATCTATCTATCTATCTATCTATCTATCTATCTATCTATACATATAAATGTGAAAATACTCACTCACTCACTGGTTCATCACTATATCTCTTACTTCACGATATGTTAGGAAGATGAAATTTAACATAGGTATTCTTCAGGTGGGAAATAGGAAAACTAAGTAATTAGAATTTTAATAAACCTCCCTAAGGGGATGAAAAGGGGGTTGACATAATGACGTCATTACCAATGCATGGCTTGAGTTGCCTGAATAATGCCCATACGGACAATCGGATCATAATTTGGATTGCACCTCCAGTGTGTAGAATTTAGTAAACTACAAAAATGCAAAAGCCCTCATCCACTCACTCACTGACTCATCTCTATTTCTCTTACTTCCCGATATGTTAGGAAGATGAAATTTAACTTAGGTATTCTGCAGGTTGGAAATAGGAAGACGACATAATTAGAATTTTAATAAACCTGGCCTAACTGGATGAAAAGGGGGTTGACCTAATGACATCATTACCTATGCGTGACTTGCGTTGCATGATCTATCATGCCCAAATGGACATAGTAACATAGGGGGAGATGTATGAAAGTGCGCTGTAGTTTCTACTGACCACAGCGCACTTAAAGCCTGCATTTAGTGCAACCCATTAATGTATCAATGCCATGTTAACATGTTAACGCCACTTACCTTTTCCCCGCAGTCAAGAATGGGAGACGAAGGGCAGAGGCAATGTATGACTGCCTCTGCTGTCACTTTTTGTCTCTTAAATCCGCCGGGCCGGAATGCCTCCCCCAGGCAGGCTTTGTGTGCAAAATGTGCACTAGCTTAGTCTTTTTTTTTTAAAACAAACTTTATTGAACGTGGACATTATTCAGCTGATCAACACAGCCTAACTGCGCATGCACTGGGGGCTTCCAGCGGTGCATGCAGGAAGCAGGAGAGAAGGCCGCATGCTCACATCTACGGCGCCGATCCCAGCCAAGCCGATGTGGAAGGAGCGCTATCGTGGGGCAGGTGAGATAACGCCCTCCCACATCGGCAGCCATAAATATAATACATTGTGGTGGCAGGTGGGGACGTATCACCACGATAATGTGGTGATACGACCCAGGCACATAACGTTCGTTAGGACGTTTTTCATACATCTCCCTCAATGTCACTGAGGTTAAAAAAAGACTAGTAGCCCATCCTGAATTATATTGTATTCCCTATTCTATTCAGGTTAAAGGCTATATCCTCATATATCTTTTACTTTCCGAAATTTTTCTAACCAATTTTTAAACGCATTGACTGAGTCCACCATTACAACCTTCTCTGGCAGTGTATTCCATATTCATATTGCCCTTACAGTGAAGAATCCCTTCCAGCGCTGAGTACAAAATTTCCTCTCCTCAAGCCTTAGTGGGTGTCCACGCATTTTGTGTAGAGGTCTCTTAGTAAACAAATCACCTGATAGCTCCGCATAATGCCCCTTTATATATTTGTAAATATTAATCATATCTCCTCTTAAAGCCCATACACACTTGGCGATAATATGAGCGACGTCGCTCATTTTCCCCATCCCTGAGCGACGACGCTCATTTTATAGGCAAGTGTGTATGCCGCCAGCGACGACCGATGCGCGGCCCCGTGGGTCGGTAACGATCGTCACTGTCGCCAGTGCATGCACGCAGGATCTTGACTGTTGTCCACGACCTGCATGCAGGGCTTGCGGAGGCGTGACTGCACTGAGCGATATGAGCGGTCATATCAATCAGTGTGTACAGTCGGCCTCCGACCGGCCAGCTCAGGGGGAGGGAAACATTAGACGACGTCGCTGACAGAGTGACATCATCTAATGTGTACGGACATTTTGTCATCTTATTTCTAGTGTAAACATACAGTATCTAACCTAGAAAGCCTCTCCTCATAGTCCAGTGCCTCAAACTCCTTAATCAATTTGGTAGCTCGTCTCTGAACCTTTTCAAGAGTTCTAATAGTTCTCTTTTATAGTGTGGTGCTTACAACTGTACACAATACTCAAGATGAGGCCGTACCATCGATTTGTACAGTGGCAGGATTATGCTCTCATCCCTTGTCTCAATTCCTGTTTTACTGCATGCTAACACCTTATTTGCTTTTGTTGCTGTACTTTGACATTGTGCGTTGCTGTTAAATCTACTATTAATGAACACACCCAAATCCTTTTCTAATACAGTTTCCCCTATATTTTACCCATTTAATTGGTAGATTGCATGTTTATTCATAGTCCCAAAGCGCATAACTTTACATTTCTGTCAGATTTGACCGCGATTCCGACAAAACATGTGGATCCGCGGCTATAACACCAATCCACGTGTTTTACGACAAGCTGGAATTGCCGACTTGTCGGAAAAACGGCAGGAGGATTAAATAGGTTAAATCATGAGTCGACCATAAAAAGTTTCCTACAAGATGGCAGTTCAGACTAGAATTGAATACTGCACTAAATTTCATACACAATTTCGTTGCACAAACTTCCAGTTTAAATAAATCGCTCCGAAGAGACTCCCCATCTACATCTGACTTGATTATCCTACATATTTTAGTATCGTCTGTAAAAATTTACGCTATGCTTTCTAGTCCTTCTTCTAAATCATAAATAAATATATTAAACAATAGTGGCCCCAGCAGAGAACCTATGGTATTTTACTGATTACTTTAGCCCAGTGGAAAACATCCCATTAATCACTACTCGCTGTTCTCTGTTATCAAGCCAATTCCTCACCCATGTACAAATAGTGTCAAAGGAGTGGCTTCAAGACAACTCTGTGAATGTCCTTGAGTGGCCCAGCCAGAACCCAGACTTGAATCCGATTTAACATCTCTGGAGAGATCTGAAAATGGCTGTGGATTGATGCTTTACATCCAACTTAATGGAGCTTGAGAGGTGCTGCAAAGAGAGCTGTGCCAAGCTTGTTGCATCATATTCAAAAAGACTTGAGGCTGTAATTGATGGCAAAGGTGCATCAACGAAGTATTGAGCAAAGGCTGTAAATTCTTATGTACATGTGATTTCTTAGTTGTTTATTTTTAATAAATTTGCAAAAATTTAATTTTTTTCATGTTGTCATTATGGGGTATTGTGTGTAGAATTTTGAGGGAAAAATTAATTTATTCCATTTTGAGGCAGTAACAACAAAACGTGGAAAAAGTGAAGTGCTGTGAATACTTTCCAGATGCACTGTATATGTGCAAACAATAAAATATAAATACTGTAATATCTGTTGGTTTTTGACAGGATTAGCCGGGCGGGCTGAATGAAGGTCTTTTTCATAAGTCTTCTATGAAGGTTCCGCTGGCGTGGTAGTTTGTGTGACTGCTGGAATGGGTAGATTGGTAGAACGCAACTCGCCATGAGCGAACACATGGCAGTGAACCGGAAGCAGGAAGACTGAGAGGCTAGGATGATACTGAGGTTCACTGGGAGAGAAGGTATCACAGGAAAATCAGAACGGCGAGATAAGGTGACCAGGCGAGAATCCGGTGACTCGGGTAGATCTCAGAAAACTCGATGCAATAATAGCAATACTGTGGAGCACAGAGAACTAGCACACACAAGGCTGTGAGAGAGATGTTGCACTGGCAATCTCTTACCCAGAAAGCCCCAGGTTTATACCTGCAGGCTGAATCTCATTGGTTTTCGAAACCTTGCTGGTCATTGGGTTATGCTGGTCAGCTGATCCTTGCAAGAAGGCGAGGCCCATACCGCACCTCTGTAACTGGAAGCTGCACAAACACTTACTGCTGCCCCTGTCTCTATCTCTCCCAGACAAGCCTGCAAGCTGCGGCCACCGCCAGCAGCCCGCGCCCCCCCCTTCCCTGGAGGGACCACTCCAAAATGTCCACATGGGTAAGTACCAGTGCTCCCAGAGCACAACCCGCCGGACCGTGACATTACCCCCCTTTTAGGGATGGCCACACTGTACAGCCATTAGGATTACTCGGATTTTCTTCATGAAACTTGCGAAGCAAAGCAGGAGCATGAACATCTGAAGAGTACTCCCAGAAATGCTCCTCAGGACCATAACCCTTCCAATCTAGAAGATATTGTAAACGTCCATGTCTTACTCGGGAATCCATGACCATCTTGATCTCAAATTCAATTCCACAATCCGTGACAACTTTTGGAGAGCGAGGAAGGACGTTACAAAATTTGTTTAATACTAATGGCTTCAAAAAAGAAACCTGAAAGGTTGGGAAAACTTTTAGATAAGGAGGTAACTTGAACCTGTAAGTTTCCACGGGAAAGGGGCCAATGTAACGGAGAGCGAATTTCATTTATGGGATTTGTAACCTCAAGTTTAGAGTTGAGAGCCAGATCCGATCCCCAACTACTAATTTAGGCACTGTTCTTCTTTTTTTATCTGCCCAAAATTTTTAATAAGCAGAAGCCTTTTGGTAAACTACCCTCCAAATTCCAGAAAATCTCTTGAGTGAATTCTGAACCGCAGGAAGGTCTAGAGTGGGTAGGTTTAAAAATTGAGTAACCCACGAATTAAAGCCGAATACAGTGTAGAAGGGAGTATGGCCCGTAGAAGGGAGTAGAAGAGTCGTTGAACGAAATCAGTTGTTTTGTGGACTCCGGCATGTCCGGAGAACTGAAAGGTATGAGTTCAGGTTAACAACTTTTTCCGAAGGTGAAGAGGGATGAATCATTTCCCCACTGGCGGTTTAACTTTTGATGTAGCAAAGTTCTGAGTCTCTAATACTGGCTGAAGAGGAAGGGAGTCCTTAGAATCTTCTGAAGAATAAGATTGTGAAAGCGTATCTGCTTTTTGGATTTGTGAACCAGGCCATAAGGTTAGAGTGAAGTTAAATCTTGAGAAGAACATAGCCCACCAGGCCAAACGAGCATTTAAATGCTGAATGTCCTTGAGGAAGATCAAATTCTTGTGATCAGTGAAGATAGAGATTGGGAACTTAGCCCCCTCCAGCAGGTACCGCCACTCCTCCGATGCTAATTTGACGGCCAGAAGCTCTTGCTCCTCAATCATATAGTTCCTCTCTGCTGGAAGAAATTTCTTGGAAAAGAACCCACATGGATGAAGCTCGTTATCCTCCAGACGTTGAGAGAGGACTGCTCCCACGGCGTCGGTAGAAGCATCAACCTCCAAGAAAAAAGCTTTAATGGAATTGGGTTGTCTTAAAACTGGAGCTGTAGTAAATGCTTGCTTTAGACATTTGAATGCTGTGTCTGCAGACGGTGTCCATTTCGGGTGAGAGTGGTGATAGGAGCCACTATAGTGGAGAAACCTTTGATGGACCTCCGGTAAAAATTTGCGAAACCCATAAAATGTTGTATTGCTTTGTGGGTTGTGGGTTTGGGCCAATTGAGAACTGCTTTTACTTTGGCTGGATCCAAATCTAAACCTGAGCCAGATATTATGTAACCCAGAAATGGCATAGAGGGTTGTTCAAAGAAACATTTTTCCAACTTGCAGTAAAAATTATGTTGGCGAAGTCTCTACAGCACCTCTTGAACTTGGGAACGATGGTCTTCTGGTTGGCTGAGAAAATAAAAATGTCATCTAAGAAGACTACGACTGATCTATAAAGTAATTCTCTGTAAATTTTGTTTACAAAATTTTGAAAAACGGCTGGCGGATTGCTAAGTCCAAAGGGCATGACTAGATACTCAAAGTGCCCATCTCAAGTGCTGAATGCTGTTTTCCATTTGTCGCCCGCTATGATTCAAATTAGGTTATACACTCCCCTGAGGTCTAACTTGGTGAAGACAGAAGCTCCCTTAACCCGATCAAATAATTCTGTGATCAGGGGCGGCGGATAACGGTTTTTTATCATTATCTCATTCAGGCCCTGGTAGTCCATGCAGGGGCAAAGACCTACATCTTTTTTCTGGACAAAAAAAGAATCCCGCACCGGCCGGAGATGTGGACGGCCGAAAGAAACCCCTGGATAGATTCTCTTTGATGACTAGATTTAAGGGAGGGAAAAGGTAGGGGGGAGGGGAAAGGAAACCAGAGCACAGGTCCAATAAGCAAAGTTTGTGGTTAGAAATAACCAACAAATAAAAGTACCATGATAATGTAACGTGAATATCCCTATGAGGGATAGGCAATTGTCTCATGTGGAGGTGCACCCCTGAGAGTTGATAACATTTGCGAGCAGAAGAGGAAAAGAACTCTCGTTTTTTGGGGGGCACTCATTGAACAGTATAATTAAAATATAACCTTTAATTAATCTTTAAAATATAATGCCACTAAACAAACTAAACACAAACATGAACATATATTTTATCAAAACCAATTCATATCCGTATTCCGTGTGAAAAGTATTCTGATCACGTATGAAAAGGTGAGTACAATAGATAGCAACAGGTTGATCCAGACTCAGAGATATCAGAAATTTGTATGTAGCAACAAAAATGTGTCCAGAACCAAAACCTGTGTTGTACATGGATTAGAGGGCAGTATAGCGTATAATAAACGTATGACTAGGTGTGAATAAGTTTTGAACGGGCTGACTAACAGTCTGCACTACAGGGAAATGTAATGGACACCCTAGATAGCAGCCGCCATCCCCCAGTTCTATGTAGGCTATTGGGTAGTAGGATAATTACCAAAAAGTGTAAATAGGGGTTTGTTAGGTCCTAATTGCTGATGTAGTTGTAACAATAACACCAATTATGGAACTCCCTATACCACATGTAATCTTATACTATCATTTATATATCGTAAATGTTGAGTACACACGGAATATATGTCAGAATAATTTCAGTGTAAATACTGCTACTCTATCTGTAGCAAATCTCTGCTACTTCTCTTACCAATGTGCATATGTAACAATTTTGTTGATACAATTTGGTTTTGAGATCTCTCCCTGTCAAACTATACGTGTATGTAACAAATTAATAGAGATAATTTGGTTTATGATTACAAGATAAATACCAATCATCCTATTTTGTATACACACGTTAAGAATTGTAATTGATGTGGAATAGTGAGCTTCTTATGACTGATAGACTCACTAGAAAGCTACTATACTATTACTGAATATCTGTATTGCACTGGATACACAGTATTTGCACTGAGATTATTCTGACAGTATTTACACTGAAATTATTCTGACATATATTCCGTGTGTACTCAACATTTACGACATTTACAGGTAGCTACCAGATTTCCCGAAGCCCACAGTACAGACACAAGTTCTCCCTGCATCTCCTTTGATGTTCCACTGGAGTAAGGCGAGCCCTATTAATTTGTATAGGCTCATCTTGGGTTGCTTCAGCTGAAGAACTTAAGGATGAAGGTGGAGGAGGATGGAATCTCTGGTGCTCCCCACGATTCTTTTCTGACTGGCGTTCCCTGAAACGAAGATCAATCTTGGTACATAGGGAAATCATATTGTCTAATTTGGGCAGTAGATCCCAAGTAGCCAACTCGTCCTTGATTTTATCAGACAAACCATTCCAGAATGCAGACACTAACGCCTCCTCGTTCCACCGAAGCTTGGAAGCATAAGTCTGGAACTGTACTACGTATTGTCCGACCATCCGGTTCACTTACCGGAGGCGCATTATCTCAATCGGTGCCGACATGGTTCTTTCGGGCTCATCGAAAATTTTCTGGAAAGTGACGATAAATTCCGAGTAGTTATCAAGTAGAGAATCACAAGGGTGACACCCAATCCAAGGCTTGGCCGACAAGGAGGGAAACAATATATGCTACCTTTGCCTTCTGTGATGGAAAATTAAAGGGCTGTAATTAGAAGTGAATGTCACATTGGTTCAAGAAACCATCAAATTTGTGTGGGCATCGGTAGATGCAAGGACAAGGGAGAAGTTACCATAGGAACAGACATAGGTGGCACTTGCTGAGTCTCTGATCGCTGACCGGTGGAAATCTTAGTGATGTCAACCTGCATGGAATCTTGACGGAAAGACACCCTTTGCATAAATTGAGCAAGCTGATGCTGAGACTCCTCCAAACCCTCGAGACAAGAAGGAATGCCCTTCAAAAGATCCGTATTGGAACCATGAGCACACTCAGGATCCATATGGCAAGTGCAAACTGTCAGTGTTCCCAGAACTTGTGAATCCAGAACTGCAGCTTGTGGTTCGGTGACGGGCTGAATGAAGGTCTTTTTCATAAGTCTTCTATGGAGGTTCCGCTGGCATGGTAGTTCGTGTGACCACTGGAGTGGGTAGATCGGTAGAATGCGACTCCCTGTAAGAGAACATCTGGCAGTGCTCTGGAAGCAGGAGGACTGAGGGGCTAGGATGATACTGAACTTCACTGGGAGAGAAGGTTTCATAAGATAACCCGCAGGGCAAGATGAGGTGACCAGGCGAGAATCCGGTGACTAGGGTAGATTGCACTGGCAATCTCTTACCCAGAAAATCCCAGGTTTATACCTGCAGGCTAAATCTCATTGGTTTTACAAACCTTGCTGGTCATTGTGTGATGCTGGTCAGCTGACCCTTACAAGATGGCGGCGCCCATACCGAACCTCTGTAGCTGGAAGCTGCACAAACGCTTACTGCTGCCCCTGTTCCTAGCTCTCCCAGATGAGCCTGCAAGATGCACCCACTGCCAGCAGCCTGCACCCCCTTCCCCCGGAGGGACCGAGCCAAAGCGTCCAGACAAGTAAGTACCAGCTCTCTTGGAGCCCGACTAGCTGGACCGTGACATTGTGTGTCATTGCTTGTTATAATTGATGAGTACAAATGTTAACATTGTAGCATTCATTAGGAAAACTTAGTGATTATATAGGATAATGCACTTTTACTGTAAACTAATACAGATATTTGAAGAACCTCCGATTTCTATGACGTGTATAAAACCCTCCGTTTTCTACCTTTTATATGACCCCAGAACTTGATATAACCTTTTAAATACCCATTCAGTTTACAGGAGGACATGCAATTACTAGAAAGCAGTGCGCTCCCTATTGTGCATATATGCCATGCACTAGGACTCAGAGAGGCCTGTCCTCCAATCTGATGTACTGCTGCACCATGTAACTGCAGCCATCTTGCAGATCCTTCTTTAGTACAGTGAAGCTGTAGAAGTGAAATAATGTAGACACAAGTCTCTCATTTAGCCCCAGAGAGACCTGAATTATAAACCTGTTTCAGCACCTCTGCACTGCTACCTGTGAGCAGCATACACTAACTTGCTGGTGAACTGTATAGACCTGTGGTTCCCCAACTTTTTTTAATCACGGCGCCCTAGGGTATCAGAATTTTTTCACGGTGCCCCTAGGCCAAATGTTTCTTATTGAGAAATTTAGAAAGAAATATTAAATTAAGTAATTTGTGTTTATATGTCAACCTTAGGTTCAGTTGTGTGGTGAGGGACAGGATTTGCCTCTGTTTGTCCACATATCTTATGATTGGTTTTGCCTATTACATTGACCATGCATCATTTGAATTGGTCCTGGACCACCAATCCAAGGCACCCCTGTAAGTGTCCCTAGGCACCCAGGGAGCCACAGCACACAGTTTGAGAACCACTGGTATAGACTCAAAACATTGCTGAAGCTTCGAGCCATGAGAAAAAGTGTATTTACAAAAGTGAGTATGGCTATGAACCAAGCTAAAACAGTATTTTCAGTGCGAATGTTAGTAATAGGCAGTCTTATCCCAGCATCAGCTGTTTAGGTATATGGAAGACAGAAGGCATGCAGAGATTAGAAGTATTAAAAGGAGTGTCTTAAAAGTTTGTTTAAGCATGCAATCAGTAAGCGTTCTTTAGATAATGTTTCCAATATCCTTTTAGCACTTTATATAGAAGTTTATGCATATTATAAGAATCATATGTGAAACATGGCTATGTTAGATTTCTTTGGGCAGATTTTCCCGCAGACTCCCGGCTCTGGCTGCTAATTCCTTTTCATTGGAGCCTTATCTAGAGACAGCAATGCGGTCCTAAGTCCGGCACAAGAGATTTTTAAAAGTCAGTATTCAGCTGGCATTAATGTAGAGTTTTAATACGCGTTTCTCCACCTACCTCCACAATATCAGTGGCTTCCTCAGTCAGTGTAATCATCTTATTAAGTCTCACTCCTTTTATTTCAAACATTGCAGTCCGTGCATGTGCAGACTGCCTGCGATTCAAGCCTCCTTGTCATCCTTCTGTTATTGTGCATCACGGCCATCTTTAATTTCACCCGGACGGTTTTTGCATGCCATAGACTTCCTTGTTTGTTGGTGCATGCACACTAGGAGGTTTTTTATTAATTTCACATTCCACATTTCCCTAACGTATTCCCTTGTATTTTCTAATGGTAAGTATGGTGACAAATTAGTTTATATTTAGCCATTATTTGTTACTTCATCTTTTTCTCCATAATACAAATTTTTATAAGGAATTCCCTGGCTTTACACCAGTTATAAGGATTACATTGTATGGAACCTTTAGTTCAAATTAGATAAATATGTCTCACACACCTGAGACCATCACTTAATCAATAAGCATAATTCTATTTATTCTTATTCTAATCTTTTAACATCCTTTATGGACACTGATTAAGTTATTGAATCTTATTGTATAATAATTTAAAACTGTTAATATTTTTCAGATTAACAAAGACAGACATTTATTTTAAACTATACACATATTTTTATTCACAATGTATATAGATTCTAGTCTCTTATGACCCATTCTTGTTTTTCATAATAACATGCACAGACTATTTCTTTCAAAACAAAATATATTTATGTATGATATCCAGGACCCTATAGTATTATATAACGGGTTAGTCCACCTAATTGGGCTGTTCATACGAGTCATCCGCTAGTGTGTGCCAATATAACAACTGGATACACATAATTCCTTACAGCAATACCCTCTATATACTTTTGCAGGTAATAATATAAAATTGTGTGGCAGTTTGAAAGACTGTAAGTCATTCTGTTAACATAGCATGAATTGAAACTGCAAATAAAAAAAATACATTTTAATTTTACTCTTTCTTTTTACAAGTATCAGTGTGTTAGCAGACTTGGATAGTTTTTTGTTGAGAAAGTGGAGGCCAGAACCTATTCATATTTTAGTTACTCATTAAGGCATTGAATGAAGACAAAAGTCCACCTGTCAAGTTAGCCCTTGCTAAATGGATTGTTAAGCATAGGATTTTTTTGCACCTTTAGCATGTGCAGAATTTTTAAATAAAGCACAATAAATTATCAATAGTGAAAGATGACATATGCTGCATTTATGATCCATCATCCATTCTCAAAAACAATCCAACTAAATGTTAGGAGCTATTCACTGTTGCCAAGTACTCTGTCTCAAATTCACAGAACAGCTTCTTGCCTCATGATGATTTGGAAGAAAGTGTATCCTTGCCCTCAATAAGGCTTCTTTTCATGCACATTTTTTTACAGTCCGATATTGTAGATGTTGTCATTTTAAAGTGGCCATAAAGTGTGGGTATCCACTTATTTTTATTATTACCAGTTATTTATAACATATTCCATAGTGCTTTACAGAGAATATTTGGCCATTCTGATCAGCCCTTGCCCCAGTGGAGCTTACAATCAATATTCCCTATAACATGTACAGGTGCACACATTTACACTAAGGTTAATTTTGCTGGAAGACAATTACCAGTATACCAGTATATACCAGTATATTATAGGATTGTGGGAGGTAACTGTAGTACCCAGAGGAAACCCACGCAAGCAGGGGGAGAATATACAAACTTTGTTTGTCAAAAAAATGCATTATCACAGGGAGTATAAGGTCTGAGGGAAATAGAACCTATAATGGCAGGAAATGTTTTATGGCAGGAGATGTTTAATAACCTACGTACTGCACAAAAATTAGTGCATTACTGCACAGCTACCTGTTGCTGGTGCTGACATGTTGTTCCATAATGTGGTCAGAAATTCACTATTACTTTTGCAGAGCTGTCACTTCTCTCTCAGGCTCCCACTACACTAAGATGAGACATATAACCTTACAACCTGACATGGAGCAAAGATTGATGGAAAAGCAATCAAAATGTGGGACTTAGGGTTATTCAGTGAAGGAGATAACCAAGAAATGTAATGAACTTGCCCAGAGAGTGGTACTCAGCTGCGATAATACAGGATTATTTTATTTAACCTATTGTAGGAAATATGTACAATATGCATTATATAAGTGAGGCGCAATTCTCATATAATACTAAAAATACAAATAAGAGTGATGCCTGAATATATATATATATATATATATATATATATATACAGTATATATAGACAAAAGTACAAAAGTATTTGTCCACACCTGTTAATTATTGAATACAGGTGTTTCAATCAGACCCGATGCCCAGGTGTATAAAATCAAGCACCTACCTTTGCAGTCTCCATAATTAAACATTTGTGAGACAAAATGGGTCATTCTGAAGAGCTCAGTGACTTTAAGCATGGTATTGAGATAGGATGCCACCTTTGCAGTAAGAACGGCTTGTGAAATTGGATAATCCATGGGCAACTGTAAGTAATAGTATTAGAATGTGGAAGCATTTAGGATTGTCGAAGTCAAAAAAAATATTACATAAAAAGAACATACAAACTACACACATTATGAGTCGCTATACTTGCAAATAAGCGCAGCGAGCACAGCAATATATGGTAACACACGCATTTACACGGACATGCCACAGAGATGGATTCGACACTTATTTCATACAGTACATAATTATAATAATATCAAGCGCCAGACATCATGATGATTTAAAATTATATAATTAAGTAATGTCATGTATGTGTATTATTTGAATGAAACCAGATACACCTGTCATATTTGGTATTAAAGCAAGCAGATTAATGTGTATATTCATTTGATACTTGTTATTAAGTTGTAGGACATTGCAACAAATAGTTATGATTTCTCTGAGAGAAAGTGCCCTTTATGTGACCCAGTGGACATTGCTTATAGGTCCACATTGATGTGCAGTGTTGCCCAAGATTGACAAGTGAGAGACGGGAGGACGCTATATGCGGCGGCTTGAAGACGGGAGCAGAATCAGCTGTTCAGCGCCTGCGGTGCGCAGAGCTCCGGGAGCCGGACTAACTTCTCTCTCTCAAAGGGATCAAAGGTGTGTGCACGGGAGCCAGACACAGTGGGAGACGGAGGACGCCACTTGTGGATATTGGAAGACGGGAGCTTTCTTCTATAGGTGCTTGTGGTGCACCAAGCCCCGGGTGATTTATCAAATTCCTTCATGTTTTCTGGATATCTTGTACACATGTAAAGAAACCATTCATTTATGTGAGCAATTGGTCAAGTCCATTCATTGGTGTATACATAAACAAAGGCTCCACATATATATTTATCACACCACATGATATTTAATCATGAAATATTTATGAGCACATCTAATGGGACTGTCCTATTTGGGAACAAAAACAAGGACATTGTCAACTATATGAGTATTGAATTAGCTCTCTGTGGTCACTATTAGCTATATGATCCACCTCTTATGCTCAATTAGTAGTTTTAGTATTTAGCTTTTGATTTAGTTTTATTTGTATGCGCATACTAATCAATTCAATTTTTGATGAATTTTCTGTGTATTTTATACATGATTGATTTTATAGATATTAAAATTATCTTACAATTATTCTATTGAGTGTATTCATGTCCTGTTGCCTCTAACTAAGTTTAATAGCGCAAGGGATTATATAGTTTGTTTTGGTACACCTGGTTTCAATCAGGTGAGATTGTGTTGGCCATATCCACAGGCCATTATACCTTGCTTGCTGCTACATAGAATTTATGAGTTGTAAGAGATAATTTAGAATCCTGTGTGGAGTGGGTGTGATTACAGATACAGACACCCATCCGCAAATATACAAATTAATTAAATATTAGCGCCAGACATTAGTAGTTGTTATTGAGTGTCAGGGTGCAGACTTCTTTGCAAAATTGGAAAGGGGTCACAGTAGCTAATCTTAGATAGTGTGCTATTGAACATCACAAGAATAGTGCTAGGCGCAGAGAACAACAGGTGGAGATGTTGAGGATGGTAAGTATACTGGCACATACAGGAAAGACCCATCAGTCCAAACCCCAGATCCCTAATGGTCAATAATATGTTACACTTGTAGGAAGGAAGGGCATTTTGCCAGAGATTGTAGGAGTAGTAGGACACATAGTCAATATAGACCCCCTAGACAGAAAACACAAGCCACATTATTAAACACATAGACGGGACCAAGGAACATATAGTAAGGAATCATAAGCCATATAGAAAACACAGATTCGGCTAATGGGAAGAACAAAATAAATGCAGCATTACCATTTGACAAAACTTGCTGGGGTTAAGATGGGGCCTCTAAACTTTTGCTTCTTTTTCCTAGCAGAAATGGCCCCTGATTAACTTAATTTTGTTAGATATGATATACATATCCTGTGCTCTCGCTCAGGAAGTACAAAGTATGTTAGACACCCACGAAGACTAATGTCGCATTCTATTGTTCTAGATGCATGTCCATCACAGGTAGAGGAAATTATATCACAGATACCGGGTTCCCTATGAACTTAGTGTTATGATTCCAGCACTCTGGTCTGGGGAGATCTTATAGCAGGGACCTGAGTACTGGAACGTAATGCTGGGAAAGGGAGTGGGAACAGAAATAGCCCCTGGCGCCCTAACTCCGTTGTCTCGCCCGTGCTGTCAGAAATCTCTTGCGAGACTATGGTTGCTTGAGCTCATGGCAGCCGCGTTTGAAGGGCGGATTACGTCTGCCCAACTCCGTTGCCCCCTCAGGTCTTAATGGGAGACAAAGAGAAATCCGAGACAGGGTGATAACAAGGGGCCCTCTAACTAAGCAACAAAGCCAGGGGCTACAAGCTAACCTAAAACTAGAATATGTGCGGAAAAACCGCCAGGGAAAAGGACAACCAAAATACCCACTTGTCCACTCTCCTACCCGGCACCGCCGAGTTCCGGAGAGGACTTGTGGAAGCGGAAACCTCCGCAAATGCTCCGAAACAGAATACAAAATTAAGCGGGCTGAGCCGCAGCACACGGCAGAGCCGCAACTCACGAACACCACACGAGATTCTCTGGCGACGGCTGCGGACAATTGGGGACCAGAGACTTCTTGGGATGAGATGACAACTCCAAGATTCAGGAACTCTGAGGACAGGAATGACCGAACACAGCAGGACTGGAACAGACGTTCAGCAAACCTAAGCAGCATGCAGGAAGCTATTACCGGCGTCAGTGTGAAGCACTGAGAAGGTATTTATCAAGGAGTCCTCCAATCAGATGTTCAGAGCCTGATTACCTTAAATGCCGTGCAGCTGCCCTGCTGCACGCCCAGAAGACCAGTGTGTGTGTGTTACTGGATTGACCCTGCAACGGGGAACTCGGTCCGCCCGTGGCGTCCCCGTTGCTAGGGTCCAGGTGGCTCAGCGCGCCCGGCGTCCCTGCATTGCTAGGGAGCCGGCGGCTAAGCGCGCACGGCGTCCCAGCGTTGCTAGGGACCCGGTGGCTAGCACGCTCAGCGTCCCTAGTTGCTAGGCGCCGTGCCGCGAGGACATCGCGGACCACGGCGCCTAACACTTAGGATGGACAGGACACTGGATTGATGGCTGGGATAGTCCCAATAGCGATACGACAAACACAGAATTTTTTTTAAGGGGAGTAGACCAAGTAGAGAATCACTTCCCCGTAGTGCCCAATCTAGTTGTCAAATTTTTATAAAATCTTCTTCACCTCTACAAACTCATCTGTCACCAACCTCTATTCTGTTTTTCTACAGTTTCCGCTTCATCTTTTGCATTCACACAGGGTGGTACAATACATGGACCCGATTACAGTTCAAACTCCACATGCCTAGGTCCTTCAGAGTTCTGCCCGAACCCAGTATATCTCAACAGCATGATAACACCAGTATTACTGCAGTGTGCCTTGTCATGCACAAAGGTTGGAGAATGGGAATACTGGTGAAGGGAAGTTTTGTATAGACACTGATATGCCTGTTGGTAAATGGCAAACCTGACATTTTCTTTTTCATTTTCTTCTTCCTTCTCTCCTCTAGAGATGTTTCTTTTTTCTTTTTCTTTTTTGAGTTATGCTCATGGTACACTACATTGCAAACAAACGATAGTAAATTAAAATGAAAAATTTGTGTTCCCTACAGGAAAAGGCAGTCTGGAGGACAAAGGGGTATGGCCAGAAGTCCTCAGGACTGTGGACAGGTGGACACGGTAAGCAAGTAGCCCCCAGAGCATACCTTCCAAGTTTAGCTGAGGTGGCACACGGTCTGACTCATCTAGGCAAAGAGGGCATGTGCAGGCTGATGAGAGCCTACTGGTGTGCGCCAGGATTCTATTCTCATGCAGGTAAGAGAGCAATGACCTTTCTTGCTTGCTTGAGGAAGAATATTGGTAAAGCAATACCAACAGAGCCATCCCATATCCCTCCTGCAGATGGATCTTTTCAGGAAATACAAATCGACTTCGTACAGTTAACACCCTTTAGGAATTATTGTTATGTATTGGTGTGCACCGATATTTTCTCAAACTGGGTAGAGGCATTTCCTGCCGCCACGGATGCTGCTGTGTTTACCGCAAAGAAAAATTGCGCAGAAATTTGTGTGTAGATAATGGTACCCCTAGAAGTAGGAGCAAAGCTTGAAATTGTACCATTGTGATCATAGATACTGCCACTAGTATTATGTAGCTTCGGAACCACTCCCAGATCTTCACTTAACGAATCACCCTCTTCGAAATTTTTTGTTTTTTGTTTTGGTATTTGTGTCTTTTTGGTTGTTTTTGGAAGACAACCTCATGTCATGATTGATCCGCACAATGATCAGAAATACACCAATGAGGTGACAGTACAGTACCTTATTGAGATGAGCCAGCTTTTGAGAACTTGACAAAAGAACTTGAAACTGTTGATTGCTGGTATGCCAAATACTAACTGTCTTGATTGTGAACCAAGAGACTGTGTGATTGTTCTTACGCTCAGGTTGCCTAATAGACAGGTGGGAAGGACCATACCAAGTTTTGTTGACAGCACTATCCCTGTGAAAGTAGCTGAGAGAGAGTCTTGGGTCCACGATTCCCATTGCAGGAAAGTCAGTAGTCTGGAAGGAACTCGTAAATGGAGTGAGATCGCAAAAGTATCACCAGAGACTTTGTTCCGTGAAGACTGAGAGGCGGCACTGTTGAACACTACCTGAGTGTACTAAAGGATTGCAGAAAGACTAGTCATTGTAATTGATTTGTTATGAACAAGAGTTGTTTTGTTCTATTTCTCTTTTCTCTCTTTCCCGCTGACAAACATTTTTTTTCAGGATATTCTATTTTTGCGAGGTTTTTTTATGAGGAGTCGAGTGTGGGACTGGAACTGGTTCTGGATGAAGGAGTGATTTCCTTATAGGATCCAAGGATTAGCCGATCAGTTTGTTAAAGTCAGAGAAAAATCAAAGGTCTAGTAGTTATGGAGTTCAGAGGTAATCAGGAACAATCAGACAATGGCTATTCACACATTGCAGATAAAGATCTCATTAATATATGTGGAAGAAATGTTTATGAGTGGCTCTCCCCGAACTCTGAAGGTTTATGTTATTTAGGAAGGACACTACTTATAACCCTTGTTCAATTATTAAACAGACCTAGCATACGTTCCATAAATGGAAACAATGTTCAGAAAATGATAGGAATATGTAGATCATGAAAATTTTATATGTCACTGTCACGATTTGTATGTGTCTTCTTCATCTACCCAGTAGAACCTCAATTGAATCCAAACATCAGTGTACAAAGACGTAGGTACATGTGTGTGGGAAAGGTTCGTCGCAAATCAGACATTATAGGCCAAAGCACTGTCCCAGCATACTCTATAGGTTGAATGTTGTCCCACACCCAACCAGTGGTCCCGTGACCGCCGAGTGCATATAGAGGATGTCTCGTCCTCCTCCCTGTCTTCCCCAAATATAGTCAAGTGTCTGATTTGCGAAATGAATACATACTTGTGTCTAGGTCACCGATTATTGTATGAAATATTTTTTTTCTTATGTTAATAATTGATGGCAGTTATTGTTTGCTGCCAAAGGGTGGGCTGTCGAAGTCAAAAAAATATTACATAAAAAGAACATACAAACTACACACATTATGAGTCACTATACTTGCAAATATGCGCAGCGAGCACAGCAATATATGGTAACACACGCATTTACACGGACATGCCACAGAGATGGATTCGACACTTATTTCATACAGTACATAATTATAATAATATCAAGCGCCAGACATCATGAGGATTTAAAATTATATAATTAAGTAATGTCATGTATGTGTATTATTTGAACGAAACCAGATACACCTGTCATATTTGGTATTAAAGCAAGCAGATTAATGTGTAGATTCATTTGATACTTGTTATTAAGTTGTAGGACATTGCAACAAATAGTTATGATTAAATGTATGAAAGGTAAAATCACTTTTATTAGAACAATAGATATTCCAAACAGATAGTGGACAGGAAGCTCCGGCCAGCCCATTTGGATGTCCCCAAGGCTGAACCTGTTCAGCACACGAATAGACTAGTGACTCATCATGAATGGGAAAGTCCCCTCCCCAAAAAATCTAGATAACACATTGCTGATCACACAGGAGTCAGTTGCTGTTTTGTCTCAGAGGATGATGGAGTTGCTTCTACACCAGTTCCTGCATGATTTTACAGAGAGAGAGAGAGAGAGAGAGAGTGATATGGAGAGAAAAATTTATATAACTTAAGGATAATGGTATTGTATGCTGGCCTGTAACTGTAACTGTATGTTTTAACTGCTTACTGTGTGAGTTGTAACCATGTAACTATAGGTATACTGTACAATGTAATATATTGAATCCATATCCTTTTAATAACAAATATATACATCAATGAGCTTTGGAACTCAGATAATGTGTGGGTGTATTGTTTTCTCTTATGGGATGCAGTGTTTTGCGATGTACAGCGCACATTCATGGCAAATGGTAATAAGATGTGCAGACGTCTACAATATATATTAGAGCGGGCATTTTAAATATTTGTAAGGAAACAATTTGGCATTCACAGGATCAACAACAACTCATCCACAGCTACATAAGGGGAAATTCTGCACCCAAATACGAAATGAAGAAAATATTCTATCAAGCAGTTATACATGATCTTCTTCTATAATTTGAATACAACTCCTACTGTATCTTTTTCTTCAGTGCTTTTTACATAAATATTCAAAAGTGTTACTAGCACTTTCTTCTGATTTAAAAATATTGGCATTTCCAAAGTTAATAAAAACATATTTCTAAGAACATTGTTTCCTAAAGTGAGTTAAAGTACTGTACTGTTCCATCCAAATGTACTACCAGTAATCCTTGTAGTTATTCTTGACAAAATTCTATTAAGTTCATAACAGCCGCTGTTATCTCTGTGTGTCATCAGAACACACAACTCAGGTTCTGAAATGACAATAAGATCTCCAGTTTTCCTTTTCCATAAGAGGTTTATAGATTAATCATTTAACTCCACGAGAAAAATTAGCACAAACATATTTACCTTATTCTGGCACATTTATAAAGTGTCATTGATGATCACCTGTGATAACTACAAAGCCATAATGTCTCAGATCACAGTGATATTAAAAAGAATGACATAATGAGATAAATACAAAATATAGATATTAATTGTTTGTTTTTCTACATTCATTTGCTTTTCTGTGTGAGCAAAATTCTGTTTATTTTTATCATTGTCGTGAATTTCTGTGCTATGAAATTTGACAGTGTATGTATATGGAATACGTACTATATGTATAAAGTTATATTGACATAAACTGATCCCCGCTGATGTGCATTTGAATGGAAAAAAAAAATATCTGCTGGATTTCGTAAGATTAGACTGAAGGGTTCCTTTTATTCTTAACAAGCAGGGGATCCACATACTGTACATAGTCCGCAAAAAGCAGAGCAAACAAACATTCCCAGGGCATACAGTAGACCTACTTAAAATAAATTCTGCTCATTTGTAAAATGTTATTGAAGTGCTAAAAAAGTGAATCAAATGTATTTATGCAGTAAAGGTAACTATGAATGTTATCATTGCCAGATTAAGAGCCACAAGAGACTGAGGCTATAAATGATCAAGATCAAAAAATGAGAAGAGTAACTTGCGCCCTAGTTGCAGCTTTGTACTAGACTCTTAAGAGCACCACTTCTTGGTTAGCATATACAAAAAAATGAAATAGAGTAGTCCACAAGCGCTACTAGACACTCAACATCCCAATTAGATGTCCTCCCAGACAGTTTCTCTATTTAAGGCAGTTCAAATGAATACAGGAGGAATTTCTTCAATACTCTAGGTTTTTCTCTCCAACTCTAGATTCGCACCTCTGGACTGACCTCCTCTCAATAAGGGATGTACATCAAAAGGTTTCTTTAGATTCTTTCACATAACTTCCCATCACATATGCTGGACATCATCCTATCCCTCATGGGAGACACTCACCTTAGATAATCTCCCTATGTGCCTTGAAAGGTTTCTTTCTCTGTATCACCACCCTGGTCTTGTCAGGATTCCAGATGCCATCCACCACAGCAATTATTGGAGTAGACAAAGCAGGCCAGGTAGCAGAGATTTTGGCCAAAAACTGACATTTATTACAAAAATATAAAAGGTTTACAAACAATTAAAAAAAACTTTAAAAACCCCCAACTGCTCGTGGGTTTGTTCTACCATACACCCTCATGAAGCCGATTATTCCAATTTTCTTATTTCTTATACAGAAAAAACTCTACCTTATATAGATCATCGGTCCTCAGGGTGAAAAGAAATAGTAAACAACTTACAAATGTTCGTCATTTCTGTTTCCCCCGGAAGTGGTGTTATTTAACGTGGCTAGCTTTATTGTACAAAACGGCAGCGTTCGTGGTTCCCATCGTTCTTATGTGTTAACAATGTTCTCTTCGATCTGTCCGTTCGTGACTGGAAGTGATGGCTGCGAACATCCGGTTGATAGAATGCAAACACGGGAAGATATTGGAACGCACAGCAATCTTCCATGTACTGATCATTGAGGTTATAGCGGACTCATACAAAAAAAATGAGAGTAAACAAAACAGATTATTAAGCATGAATAACCTCATGTTATATTAATATATTCACTTATACCTCATACACAATTTAAAAGTATATAGATTCCCTTAAGCCTATCTTAGTGTAACACTTCATCATGCACCAGCTCTCCACTATTTTATCCTATATCACAGAAACCATTTCATTTCAAACTCAATATTGAGTCCCTTGGGGTCAAGGGTCCTCAATTCATATATTGTTCTCATTTCCACTTTGGCTAGCTGTATTTCACCATCGTTTGTTCTCCAATTAGGAACAACAGTTCTTATTCCACAAAAACTCACTAGTTGATCCGTACTACAATTGTGGACCTTACTAAAATGGAGTAAAACATTATGGGCTTCCAAGCCCTTTTTAATGCTTTGAACATGCTCTGCCATACGTGGCTTCAACATGCAGGTGGTTCATCCCACGTATTGGGAGCCACAAGAGCATTCAAGCTAATATATACAGTTCTTTGTATTGCATGTTATAAAATCTCTTATAGTGTAACTTTTTTTGCATTCCACCAACCGGTTCTTCGCAGCCGTCACTTCCGGTCATGAACGGACAGATCAGAGAGAACATTGTTTACACATAGGAACCATGGGAACCACAAATGCTGCCGTTTTGGACAATAAAGCTAGCCACGTTATATAACACCACTTCCGGGGGAAACGGAAATGACGGACCTTGGGGACGTGGAGGCGATGGGCAAAAAACGGCACAGTAATCTGGACTGTGTGTACTCTATAATAAGGGATTTTATGAGAAATTTATTATTCCAGGAGTCCACCACTGGAAATATTGAATACCAATTAAATTGTATAATCGAATTTTAGACAGAATTTAAGTTATTTTTGATATTATAAGTATTGTAATATTGCTATTTTGATAAATTGAATGTATGGATTTGTGAATACATATTGGAAAGGTGTATTTTATTGATACCTGATGTCCCTGTATCTGATTGGTTGTTGGGTCACAGTAATGGGTCAGTGGGTATAAATGGCCGACTGGGTTTGTTCTGTGATATGCCCTGAGGAAGGATAGTAGATCCAAAATGCATTGGTACCCATTTGACCCCTGGTTGTAAGTTGTTTACCATTTCTTTTCAGCCTAACTCAGGACCGATGATCTATATAAGGTAGAGTTTTTTTCTGTATAAGAAAATAGGAATAATCGGCTTCCTGAGGGTGTATCTTAGAACAAACCCATGACCAGTAGGGGTTTTTTAACGTTTTTTAATTGTTTGTAAACATTTTATATTTTTGTAATAAATGTCAGTTTTTGGACAAAATCTATGCTACCTGGCCTGCATTGTCTACTCCAATAATTGCTGTGATGGATGGCATCTGGAATCCTGACAAGATCAGGGTGGTGATACAGAGAAAGAAACCTTTCAAGGCACATAGGGAGCTTATCTCAGGTGATTGTCTCCCATGAGGGATAGGACGATGTCCAGCAGATGTGATGGGAAGTTATGTGAAAGAATCTAAAGAAACCTTTTGATGTACATCCCTTATTGAGAGGAGGTCAGTCCAGAGGTGCGAATCTAGGGTTGGAGAGAAAAACCTAGAGTATTGAAGAAATTTATCCTGTCTTCATTTGAACTGCCTTAAATAGAGAAACTGTCTGGGAGGACATCTAATCGGGATGTTGAGTGTCTAGTAGCGCTTGTGGACTAATCTATTTCTTTTTTTGTATAAATGATCAAGGACCTATTTTAAGAAGAGATGTGTAAATATAGAAAAGATAGTGACCCCCACTTGAGAATACTTAAAAAACAATTCAGTTATAAAAAGATCTTATTCAATTCAATATATTAACGAGGGATGTATATGAAAAGCACAAGAGACATAAATAAATGCATTAAAAAATAACAGTACACTGTAATGTTTAGTCTTTTTTTTACAAAATTTTGTGGGTAAGGCTTAGTTTTGCAGATATTAGTTTGCATGACTTTCCAAAGTAGGGCCCAGATTCCAGTTAAACATGCCCTAAGAAGACCATACCTTGTCAAGATACTTTTCGTGAAAAAGCCCATATGACGTGAATCAGTCCATTTAATTTAAACAATCATTCAGATGTGAAAAAAAGGAGACAGAGTTAGTAGATACATGTAAACATTACTTAACAACATACAGTACAACAAAAAATATAAAAAGAAAAGAAAAAGATGAAGATGAGATTGATTTTTTAGAAACAATATGTGGATCAGAGAGACCACCAAACTACATGAGAAGGATATACAAAAATTAGAACATATTTCCAGGTAAAGGGGAACAAGAGGAGGAAACATGAACAAGAACTATATATTATAAAGCATTTCTCGAAAGATCCCTTAACAAGGCAACTTACTGCATCTACCACAGAATATAAAAATATTACCTTAAAACCTACTTCAACCATCTACACAACCCACATTAAAGAACCAAATATAGAAACATTTCAAAGACTAGTGGAGATGAAATAACAAAATTACTTGAAAATATAGACACTACAATTTTACATGTGGTAAGAGAAAGGGACTGAAAATAACTATAATACAGTATGACAGAATAAAGGTGGAGGAATGATACAGGTGGAGGAGTGATCATCCGGATAGAGAAAGATACAATCATGAAGTGTAGAAACTGCTATCAGATAGGGACACATATGAAAAAAATAAGATGGACCCCGCAATGGAATTCCAGAAGCAATTATCCAAATTTCAAGAATCCAAGAGGATTATCAATAAAAAGGAATTTGATTTAATCTTCATAAAAAATCAAAAAATTCTGACTTTTAACCACTTTTCGAAGATGCACAAAATTACCCACCCTGAAGACCAATTATTTCAGGCATTGATGCCATAACATTAAACCTTTGAAAGTATATAGATCACATTTTACAAATTCTCATTAAGAAACAAAACAGATACAGTATCTGAATGACACTATAAATATACTACAGAAGATCAAAGATCACAATGGAAAGTTAACACTAGCAAAGTTAAATCAATTTATACATGTATAAATAATAATAAAAGTATGTGACACCAATCGATATTACCTTTCTACTTAAACTGACATTTCAAACACACAAATACATTTTATTTTGACAAATATCTATTTCATAGTGCGACATAACTACTTTTGCTATAATGGCACATTTTACATTTCAAAAAAGAGGAACTGCCATGGGAAGATCATTTGCACCCATCTACATAAATCTTTTTGTAGCACATTGGGAGACTGACAATATTAGGAACAATAACTTCTTCAATAAAGTTCTTATCTGTCGGTACAGATACTTTGATGACTTATCCTTTATATGGGATGGTCCAAAGAAGATCTAAACAAATTCATAAAACACATGATGACCTATTGTAAAGAAGTGGTCATGTTTTTTGGATCTGGAAATATTTAGTAAATAAGACTCTGCACAATAAAAGTAAATGGAAATAATGTGTTACTATTTAACAGCAATTACCAATGTAAGTAGATCAACAATATCCCTGGAAAACAATTGTGAAGAATAAAATGAAATTGCACAGAAGAATCAACATCAGTCTGGAAATGAAAGAAAAATTCCTGGCAAAAGAATATAAGGAACCATTCCTTCAAGAACAACTCAATGAAGTGTCCCAATTGAATAGAAAGCAGATGATCAAATACAAACCAAAACCACAGAATATGACCATTCATCGTTCATTGCACCATTTAATGAAAATCAGAAAGATGAATCTACAGGAAGACAAACAATGTAAAACAAGAATTGACCACAAGCTTTTTACCAATTGAACTTTTAAAATTTGTCAATGAGTAATAAATACACCTGTGCACCTGCTGGGTTACCTGTAAAACGTTGACTGTTTGGGGTCCTGAGGACCGAGTTTGAGAACCTATGCCATAAATAATCAAAGGGAAGGCCATCTAAAGAGAAAGAAGGTTTAGGCCAACATTGTGTTATTAAAAAAAAAAAAAAGAAACCTCAGAAATGTGGCTATAGTGTTATACTGCAGAGGGAAAATGCATGTTGTAAACCCAATAATTACAATAATAAAAGGAAGTGTAAGCCAATATGTAATACATTAGTGCATAATAAATTGTGAATTGTACATCATTAGCTAAGTGAATAAAGCTATTATATAACAGACATTAATGGAAAAATATCCACTGCATATTAAGTGTCTTATTAGAAATGACAGTGTCAAATTTACCTCTAAGACAGACTTAATGGTGACTCAGGAAAGAATATACTGCAGAAATCTGCAGTCTTGACGTGGGTAGAACAGTAAACATAAGGCCTTACATCTAAACCTGGAATGATTCTGAGATGGAAAAATTCTATGTACAGTTGAAAAGATGTAGCTATCAAACAGACCATATGTGTGTCCAGAGTTAATGCAGATTCTTTCAGTAATTGTGCCATCAGTTTTGTTAAAGTTTGAGTCTTTATTGGGAAGGAGCACCAAGAATGTTACAGCAAGGAGAGTAATAATCACAACCTGTTGACCATGGTCCAATCTACATATGGAAACTGAACTAATTTTTAAAAGCAGTAATTCAGGGAGGCCAAGCTAATGGAAAAAAAAATATCCATGGGATCTGAAAAGAAATCTTCTAATTCAGTATTTCCCAACCTCGGTCCTCAAGGCACACGAACAGTCCTGGTTTTAAGGATTGCTATGTGTGTGCATTGTAGACCAAGGTTAGTAAATACTCTTTTAATCAGTGAGGTATTGTAGAAGAAATATCAAAATAAAAGTGTGATGTAACTTCCTGATAAATTATGTTACCTACTAACGAAGTTTTGTTTATGATGGCCACCTTAGAGCTGAAATAGTGGAAAGAGAGGGTGGCGGGTTCAATATGATTTACCGACGGACACAATACCGACGGTCATAATCCCGACAGCCATTGACCTATAGTCAAAATACCGACATGGTCAAAATACCAACATTAATTATGCCGACATGTTAAAAATGCCGGCATGTCGAAATACCAAAATTAGTTTTCTGTTTTATTTTTGTGTGTCAATGTCGACATAGGTCAACATGGACACCATCTAAGCGTGCTGCGTATACCCTATAAATGAAACTTATTTTGTTTGCAGCTCTGGTATACAGCAGATCAATGATATCACTCAAATCCATCACACCATTCCTCTTCATGTTTGTCAAGGTACTGTACAGAATTGTGGAAAATTCCTCAGATCGTTCATGTGTATAATACAGTATGTATTACTTTAATATTATAAAAGAGGTCTTTAAGGTTTTGATCACAGATAGGGCATGCAGATCCACCATCTTATAAAGATTTATGTATTGTACCAAGGAACATCTAATAAGAGGTCCATAATGATATAGCTAAATATATGTTTGTTTGTTTGTTTTAGTGGTGACAATACTACATGGGTGAGAATCTTTAGACCATTACAGTAACTATGAAGTTTATCATGTTTATCTTAAATTAAGCTCACATGTCAATGTAACAAATGTGTATAACCTGTAAATACAGATGTGTCCTTAACCTTACCTAGCTTCTACTCACTATAAAGCAGAACACACTTGGGGCCGGATGTAATTGATTGCAAGATGGACGAAGCTCCGAGACTCAAAGCTGCAAATGTTTACAAGGCAAAACCAGGTTGGTTTTGTTTTGTTAGAAGTTTGCTGCTTTAAAAAAAACTTACGAGTTCAGCCTGAGTCTCGGAACTCTGTCCGTTTTGCAATCCATTACGTCCTGCCCATGTGTGTATTGTAGTCTGTTTCTTTCAATTTTGCGTTATTCACAATGCAGACACAGCAACACACCACTCACAGTGTACTAGAGTAGAGATACCTGGAATTAGTTTTACTGTATGTACAAAATCACAGATGAAGCACAATGGAACTTGCCGTGAGAATAAGCAGGCTTGGCACGCTGAGAGGGGCTGTTTTGTGTGACAGAAGCCACAGTGTATGAGGACACATCTCATTAGTGTAACAGTAATAAAATCCTAACTATAATGGGGTGTTAAGGGAGTAATGTGTTGCCCCTGCACCTTTGCCTCCTAGAATTAGGTCTGTATGATTTTTCCAGGTCCTGGCTTGGTGTTCATGTAGTTTCAATTATGCATTAATTAACATTATGTTGAATATGGACAAGACTAATGAGATATTTATAAAACTACTATTCTAAGTACTGTACAGATATAGATAAATCCAGTAAATGTAAAAATGCATCTGTACACTTGCGTTTTCTTTAGATGTAAATGTTTCATATGGATATGGTATGTCTGGTGCAAGGATTTCATTATCATCATCATCTTCAACATGGAAACTTGCACCTGATGCCCAAATACGCAAATATAGCTTAAAGATATCTGTAAGTCAAAATCAGATGCACATTTAAGGGATGTGGTGAACCGCTGCTCCAAGTATGTACAGTATAATATACACTAAGTGGTGTATTCAATGCATGTCAGATCCTTTCCGACGGAAAGGATCTGACAATGCAGTATTCCTGTTGGATTTGGCCGTACCCAACAATGCCAATCTGTCTTTGTTTAAAGTCGGATTGACATTGTCGGAAACGCTGCTAAAACCTGTCAAATTTGGCCGCGGAATCTGACAAAACACGTGGATCCGCAGCTAATCCGCCAATCCACGTATTTTCACGTGAATTGCCGACCTGTCGGAAAAACATCAGCCCGTTTGAATAGGTGGACCAGTTTCCGACCTAAAAAGTCAGAAACTGCCGTCTTTCCGAGAAGACGGCAGTTCTGACTTAATTTAATACCTCCCTAAAGCTCAAAATACCGGCATAAGCTGCGCACACGATGTGCAATGTGTAGATCATAACAGTACAGTACACATGTATCCACCTGTATATCAGGCCCATAATCTCAAATATTACAAATCTCAATACATCAACACACACTCTTACAGTATCTTACATTTATCTTACTTTGAACTGAAAGAGATATGTTTAATATGTTTAATATTCCATTTTGTGTCCCAGGTGGTAGACGCTGATGACAGATGAGGTTGTAAGAGTAAATTTTGAATAAACATAATTTTTCCCTCACTACATATTTCCTGACACTAATTAACCTTTTTAAAGTCATAGTGCGCAAATTAATATTTACAATTGCTTTACATATGTAAATATGTGTATGTCTCATTGAGATGCATCTCAGGTCCAAATGAGTTGCTCAGTTGATGTCAGAATTACATAAGATATAGAGAATGATTGGTTTGACTTTCTGAAATGTACAGTAAATTTATTGTTATTATTACAATCATCATCATTGCTATTATTGTTCTCAGCATTTATTTAAATGAAACCATCATATTCTGTATGACTTTAATATTTGGAAGAATACCAGTAGTAACACAAGACTTATTAACTATCGGGCAGATGTACTAAGCCTTGGAGTGTGAAAAAGAGAAAGAGAGAAAGTACCAACCACCCAGAGAGAGAGAGAGAGAAAGTACCAACCACCCAGCTCTTAACTTCCATGTTACAAGCTGTGTTGGAAAAATGACAGTTAGAAGCTGATTGGTGGGTACTTTATCTCTCTCCAGGGCTTAGTACATCCTCCCCCAAAGCAAGCATACAGTCAGAAATTGTGGGATCCTGAAATGACAAAATAGACAGCCCACCCCACCACCCACATAGAGGGTTCTACCTGCAAGCATACAGTCAGAAATTGTGGAGCCCTTGAATAACAAAATAGACAACCCCACCCCCAAGCAATACCAATAGAGCCTATTACCATATGTGCCATGGCCTAGTGCCACATAACAGGGGGGCCATATCTATAGGGCCTTTAAGCCTAAAGCCTTGTTCTGTCACCACATAACATGAGTTAATGTTTTTCTAAGATGGGCCTAACCTATTGCCCACTATGGTGCAACAGGCATAAGGCCTGAACATAACCATGGGTTTAGTGCCGAAACCCTTGTGATCTAGGGAGGTACCTGTGTGGGGGGGGCAGAACCTGACATGTGGGGCGGACTAGCCCTATGCTGGGCGTCCCCCCGCATGTCAGAGTGAATTATCGTAGATGTGCTACATTTAGCACATCTACGATCAACTCTGAATTACCCCCATATCAGTTACTCTAGGTTGCACTAAATGAATAGAAATATTGTTAGACCTCTTAACTTCATTCACATCAGCTCCAACCAGTCTTGGCCGGTGGTCACAGTCCAGAGCACAAACAAAACTGTGATTCTGGCAATGACAATGACCATTAAATATTCATGATAGATAGATAGATAGATAGATAGATAGATAGATAGATAGATAGATAGATAGATAGATAGATAGATAGATAGATAGATAGATAGCAAAGCACTCTCTGACCAATCACAGCAAAGCAGTTGTGTTATGATTAGAAGTTAACATCAGCGACAGGTAGTCTACCCCAGTGGGTTACAAGAAATAATAGAAACTCCCATGGAATAAGCTAAGCAATGAAATGCTAATCAAGGGTGTGTGGTGGAGAGTTTTATGTAATAACTAATTAATCTTCTAATAGCTGATGTGCTTTATACTGTATTTGTAGCTCAACAAAATGTAAACTTACATATTTAAAACAGAGATATATAATTTTGGCAGAAAAAATATTAGCTATTTTTTAAATATTAAAATAAAACTAGAAAGGGGGAAGAACCTTTTAGTGGGATCAAAAACAATCAATCAAAGCACCACAATTAACAACAACAACAACATGTATTGTAGGCAGATATTAACAATGGCGCAGAAAAACATAAAATAATTCACACAAAAAGGATATTCAACTCCACCTTCTAATTTGACTACTCACCTGTGATGGTGATGATGCTGCCTCCGTTTGGGTGATACAGGCATCTAATAATCAACAAAAGTTTGCACTCAAAATTAAATAATTTCACCAAAGTTGAATGACTTTCCATTATTTGCCCGCCAAATACATAAAACACAAAAACAAATCTGGGAAAGGAGGGTGGGAAGATCACAAATCAAAGTAGTTTTAGCCCAGCATCCAAAGCCCTAGAACCCAGGCTACTGGGTACACATGACCTACCGTAAATTAAACTCTGCCCACTGGTGCAGACCACAGTCTCTTTGCAATATTTCAGTTGGTTCTGGAATAATTTTTATTTTTTTGCATGTGGTGACCACTGTGATTTATTTTTAATAGCAATGTGAAATGATGATGATAATCATAGTAGAGCTTATTTCATTAGTCGATCACCTACTACAGATACATCTCTAACTGCCTCGACCTCAAAGTATACAGCAAGAACACACCTCAACTCAGTGGCAGAAGTTCTCCGCCAGTACCTGAAGGTAGGTTGGTCTCCTCTGCATCACCCCATCCCTTCACAGTTGAGCTAGTGAGACAGATGATGGGGACACACAATGTAAATAGTCACTCCTGGCTACAATGCAGCACAACGGTGTGCAAATGTCAAAAACATCGGGCATCCTGGGGTACAGGCTCTAGTATTCTGGACCTGGACATTATCCCCCTCTCAGTGCTCCTCTGACATGAGGCTACATATATATATATATATATATATATATATATATATATATATACACAGCAATAATGTAGGAGCACAAACAATAAAGTGTGTTTTTGGATACTTGGTGCTATAATTAGCAATCCCTCAAGAAGCCTCTAAAATTGTCAGGAAACATTGCACATATCACTGTAGTGAGATATCAAAGTTTTGTTGCAACACTATCATTTTTATAAATACATTTGGTCAATGAGAATATTGACATTTTTATTTATGCTAATAACTATTTAACACAATGACACATTATTACAGAAAATATAAAAATATAATACACACATAATGAACTACAGTATAATACACATATTATAAATGGATAACCATTTGAGCAATTATATTTGTAATATATAAATTGTAGGTATGGTTGGATGCAGTTGTTAAATTATTAGCAATGCAGAATATTAACTCTCTTGATTTGTCTATTTAATGAAAAATTGGTTCATTATAGGAAACCCTCCAATTTTCAGTGAAGCAATCAGCGCTTGTGATAAATGGCGTGTATAAAAGTGTGTCATTACATGGTAATAGCAGATTGTAAATTGTAGACGTGTGTGCATTCTGCAAGCTCATATTCTGCACATAATGTGTATACAAATAATTCAAGAAATTTAATCTTTTTGTTAGAATTCATATGTATTATTGGGGGTCATTCAGACCTATTCGCACGCAGCGGTTTCTCGCTGCGTTGCGAATGGGTGCAGGATGCGCATGCGCGGCAGCCGCATTGCGCGTGTACAACGTTGCTCAGTGACAGGGCTCGCCGGGTTATGATGCATCCAGTAAACAAAGCGGTCGCAGAGCGGACTGCTACGAAGATTGACAGGAAGAAGGTGGTCCTGGGCGTCTCCACAGCATTGGCGGCCGTTTTCGGGAAGTGGATTGAAAAACGCAGGCATGTCCAGACCAACGGAGGGCGGATGTCTGACGTCAGAAGCAGCTTCAGCATCGCAGGGACCATCGCACAGGGTAAGTATGTCCAGGGCTACTCTGAAACTGCTTGCAATTTTTTTAGCTTAGCAGAGCTGCACAAGCGATCGCAGCCCTGCTAGGCTAAAATACACTCCCCCATAGGCGTGGACTGTTGATCGCAGCAGCAGCTAAAAGTTGCTGGCTGCGATCAACTCGGAATGACCACCTTTGTGTCCACAAAGAGCAATATACAGCGACGTGAAAAAGTTTTTGTCCCCTACATGATTTCTTCTATTTTTCATATTTGTCACATTTAATTGTTTCAAATCTTCAAACAAAATTGAGTATAAGACAGCAATAACCTGTGTAAACACAAGATATAGTTTTTAAATGATAATTTATTTTATTGAAGGAAAAAAGTTACCCAACACAAACTGTCCCTATGTGAATAATTATTGTCACCTTAGTTATCTCATTCGAACAATGAACCAAATTGAATTGATAATTGGGTCTAAACACAATCAGACTTAATTCCTGCTATCCTTGTCGAAGCTAAACATCACTTAGGGGGTAATTCAGATCTGAGCGTAGATGTGCTAACTTTAGCACATCTACGATAATTTACTCTGACATGAGGGGGGACACCCAGCACAGGGTTAGTCCGCCTCTCATGTCAGGCCCCCCCGCACAGGTGCAAAAGCATCACACGGCGGCTATGCTTTTGCACCTGGCGAGTAGCTCCCTGTCATCACAGCTCCTGCAAACTGGCAGACCACTACCATCCGCGTCCCTGGTCGCAGCGGCTGCGTATGATGTCACACAGCCACCGCAGCCCGCCTCCTCAATTGTCCGGATATGCCTGCGTTGTCCGGACCACTCCCTGCCAACAGTGTTCTAACGCCACTGGCACGGCCCCTCCCGCCCTGCAACAGCTCCTGCCTGTCAATTAGGCAGAGGCGATCACAGCCCAGAAGTGCTGTTACAGTCTTACTCTGCTCCCGGGGTGTGCACGTGCAGTGTCACATAGGGATTCAGGCTGTGATTGCTGCTGTTGCAGCGATCCAGTCTGAATTAGGCCCTTAATCAGAACTTTTGCAGCAATATACTGTACAGTTGGCTAAAAGGTCTCAACAAGCAGCACAGTATGCTGCATCAAAAAAAATTCCAGAGGAGTTGAGAAACAAAGTTATTTAAATATATTCTATATATGTCTGGAAAGAGTTACAAATCCATTTCTAAGGCTCTGGGATTTCAGCAAACCACAGTTAGAGCTTTAATTTCCAAACGGAGTAAACTTGGAACAGTGGTTAATCTTCCTAGGAGTGGGCAAACTACGGTACAAAAATTCTTCTAAGAGCACTTTATTTATTAACAGTTTCCCATGTAGTGCAACATATTCCGTTGCACTTTTCAATTGGAACAACAGTATTAAAACAAAACTGGGTAATAACAGACAGACCTAGAGGTAAGAAGGCCCTGTTTGCAAGCTTACATTCTATAGGGAAATAGGCATTGAAACACAAGGATAGATTAAGATTCTTAGGGGGACATTTACTAAGCAGTGATAAGAGCGGAGAAGTGAGCCAGTGGAGAAGTTGCCCCATCAACCAATCAGCAGCCCTGTATAATTTTATAGTATGCAAATTATAGATGTTACTTCAGTGCTGATTGGTTGCCATGGGCACTTATCCACTGGCTTACTTCTCTGCTCTTGTCACTGCTTAGTAAAAGTCCCCCATAATATGATATGATCACCCAGCAGTGTTGGCCAAGGATCAGGAGAAAGTGAGAGTGAAAGAAGGCAAAATATATGAGGCTATGTGTGGACTGTACAGTGAGGATGTAATTCGATTGGAGATGTTAAAGGTTACGCATTCAGAATACTGAAGCTGGGATCCCAAATGCAAAAATAGCGATGGGGGGGGGGCGAGTGTAATGAAGCCCCTTGCAGGCTCACTGCGGGCTTGCCACACTGCGGGCTCGGTGGCTCTCTGCACTCGCCACAGGTTTTATTCCCAGTCTATGGGTGTCATGGACACCCAAGAGTGGGAATAGCCCTTGGGCCTCTGCCAGCATTCTGGCGTCCGGGATCCTGGCGTCTGTATGCTGACGGTCAGGATCCCAAGCGCCGGTCTCCTAACTGCATCCCGTTTAAACAGGGTTGGAAAGATACCAGTAGATAGAGCGACATTACAAATTTTAGTTGAGGTTGGGATGAGCACAGGAGACAGAGGCTTACTTAATTGTGAGGGTATAGGATCAAGGGGAAAGGTAACAGAGTAGGCAGATAAGAAGAGTGTAGAAACTTCATCTTCATTTGTGGGACCAAATAAAGAGAAGGTGCCAGAGGGTTCAGGAAGGGAATTCAGCAGGTCACTGGCTATGGAAGAGCATACCATTTCATTTCAGATATTATTAATCTTGTCCCTGAAATAGGAAGCATGATCTTGTGCAGTGATTGTAGCTGGTGGGATTGGTAAGGGAGGGATAAGAAATGACTTAAATGTGTTAAAAAGACTCTTGGGGTTAGAGGCTTGAGCAGAGATGAGAGATTGGAAAATGTTTGTTTGGCAGTGTCCAAAGAAGCTAGATGCTAGATTTATGCCACTGAGGTTCTGATTTACATGAAAGTTTTTGTGTCTTGTGAATTTGGAGGGCCAAACTTGACATCTAAGTTTAAATGGAGTGTGATGGGTAGCTAGAGCCACTTACAGCAGTCTCAGGAAAGGTGAATGTAAAAATTGTTGAGAACGGTTATTGCAGAGAGGTGGATAGTTGTTGAAAATTAATAGTGTTAAAATTTCTGCAGGTATTTGGAGGTTTGGTAGACTTCCGTTACAAAGAGTTTGAAGTATTGGCATGGCCGCAACTAGGATGGGGAACTAAGAAAGGGCATGTGCCCCAGGTGGAGAATCTGAGAGGGCATAGAGATGGGTACTCTGCCACCCCTCCTTCCACTCAGCCCTAAGGGGCTACCTTTTGCCAGGTTAAAGAACCCCTGCTGCGGGTACCCGCTCCCCAGCACTACCAATGTGTACTCCTGGTAAACTTCCCCCTCCCCAGCAATTAGAACGCTAATGAATGGGGCAGGGGAGGTGACTATGGACTCTCCAGCTGCCCCCTTTTATATTCCGAGTGCTGGTCCATGGCCGCACACAAACTCCTGTGCCTGTTTAAGCGATGTCTGTCCCCAGGCCTGTTCCCAAGTGCCTCCTGCAGCTCCACCAGATGAGGACAGGCCTTAAGGGGCTACCTACTGCCGTGTTTCAGGCAGAACCGTTGCCCCCCCCCCCCAGCAACTAGAACCCTTAGGAGTGGGGTGGGGTGGCCGTTCACACACTCCTGTGACTGTGTAAAGTATGTCTGCCCAAGCCCTGTTCTTCAGTGCCTCCCCCTTCCTGCACGGCAGCTCTACCAGAGGAGGGAAGGGCGAGAGGGAGCAGCAGCAGCTGATAATTAGTCTGGGCACTGAGGTGAGGTCTCTATATGCCAGGACAGCTTCTACCTCCCTAAGAGTGGTCCTAGGTCCCGACTGGCATGCAAGGCTTTGTATTCCTACAGCTGAGCAGTTGGCCAGTTGGAGTCATCCCGGCTCCCCGTGCGTGATACAGTGACTGCATGGCTTATATCAGCTATATAACACCAGCCAGTCCTACGGAATAACCCACATTGTGTATCCTCCTCCCCAGAAAGTTGGTACTCCTCCTCTTTAATTTGCCCTAGGTCCTGACTGGCATGCTGAGTAATGTAGTTCTACAGCTGTTGGCCAGTCAGAGTCCCCCACAATACTGTATCTGAGGTACATGTTAGTTTTCTTGTGTTCAAAATCTAATTTCCTAGGGAATGTGTGCTGTATGCACCCTGACAGTGCTGGTTGTCACTTTGCCATCTGTTTATTACTGTGTTTTTGACATGATTCCAAAGTGTGTGTGCATGTGAATGGGGGGGCGCTAAATTACTGCCTTGCCCCGGGTGCCAAAAATCCTAGTTTCGGCCCTGGTAATGGAAGGGAGCATGCATGTGATAAGGTTGTGATCTGAGAGAGCGAAAGGTGTGTTAGTGAATTCAGAAACTGAGCATAGTATGGTGAATACATGATCAAGTTCACCTTTCAGCAGGATAATGATCCCAAACACAAATGCATGCTTTAACTACAAAAAGGTAAAGGTTCTAAAATGGCCAAGTTAAAGTCCAGATCTCATTTCAATTCAGAATCTGTAGCCCTATTAAAAATTGCATCCACAAAGCATCATCCAACCAATATGAACAACTTGTAGCAAGAAAGAGTGGGCAAAAATCATTCCCGAACAGTGTGCAAACTTACGTCAACAGCTTCAAAGCTGGCATTCCAACAAAAGGTGCTTGTACCAAGTACTACCAAGTACATGAATGCAGGTCAGTCTCAAGTGCACTCGTATGTCATGCATAGAACTAAAGGCTTTAGTCAGAGCTGGACGCAGTCACTGCATTTGTATGAAGTGGCCGCATTCAGAAGGTCTGCACACGTGCAGCAGCTATAGTGCATGTACGCGACCCTTCACCATACGATCGCATCCTGGATGGTGTTTTTTTACAAAAAACCCTCAAAAACAGCTTAAATCATAGAATTTGGGGGTCATTTTGATCCCATAGTATTATTAACCTCAATAACCATAATTTACACTCATTTTCAGTCTATTCTGAACACCTCACACCTCACACCTCACAATATTATTTTTAGTCCTAAAATTTGCACCGAGGTCGCTGGATGGCTAAGCTAAGCGACCCAAGTGGCCGACACAAACACCTGGCCCATCTAGGAGTGGCACTGCAGTGTCAGGCAGGATGGCACTTAAAAAAAATAGTCCCCAAACAGCACATGATGCAAAGAAAAAAAGAGGCGCACCAAGGTCGCTCTGTGACTAAGCTAAGCGACACAAGTGGCCGACACAAACACCTGGCCCATCTAGGAGTGGCACTGCAGTGTCAGGCAGGATGGCACTTCAAAAAAATTGTCCCCAAACAGCACATGATGCAAAGAAAAAAAGAGGCGCACCAAGGTCGCTGTGTGACTAAGCTAAGCGACACAAGTGGCCGACACAAACACCTGGCCCATCTAGGAGTGGCAATGCAGTGTCAGGCAGGATGGCACTTCAAAAAAATTGTCCCCAAACAGCACATGATGCAAAGAAAAATGAAAGAAAAAATAGGTGCAAGATGGAATTGTCCTTGGGCCCTCCCACCCACCCTTATGTTGTATAAACAGGACATGCACACTTTAACGAACCCATCGTTTCAGCGACAGGGTCTGCCACACGACTGTGACTGAAATGACTGGTTGGTTTGGGCCCCCACCAAAAAAGAAGCAATCAATCTCTCCTTGCACAAACTGGCTCTACAGAGGCAAGATGTCCACCTCATCATCATCCTCCGATTCCTCACCCCTTTCACTGTGTACATCCCCCTCCTCACAGATTATTAATTCGTCCCCACTGGAATCCACCATCTCAGATCCCTGTGTACTTTCTGGAGGCAATTGCTGCTGGTGAATGTCTCCACGGAGGAATTGATTAATATTCATTTTGATGAACATCATCTTCTCCACCTTTTCTGGTAGTAACCTCGTACGCCGATTGATGACAAGGTGAGCGGCTGCACTCAACACTCTTTCGGAGTACACACTGGAGGGAGGGCAACTTAGGTAGAATAAAGCCAGTTTGTGCAAGGGCCTCCAAATTGCCTCTTTTTCCTGCCAGTATACGTACAGACTGTCTGACGTGCCTACTTGGATGCGGTCACTCATATAATCCTCCACCATTCTTTCAATGGTGAGAGAATCATATGCAGTGACAGTAGAAGACATGTCAGTAATCGTTGGCAGGTCCTTCAGTCCGGACCAGATGTCAGCACTCGCTCCAGACTGCCCTGCATCATCGCCAGCGGGTGGGCTCGGAATTCTTAGCCTTTTCCTCGCACCTCCAGTTGCGGGAGAATGTGAAGGAGGAGATGTTGACGGGTCACGTTCCGCTTGACTTGACAATTTTCTCACCAGCAGGTCTTTGAACCTCTGCAGACTTGTGTCTGCCGGAAAGAGAGATACAACGTAGGTTTTAAATCTAGGATCGAACACGGTGGCCAAAATGTAGTGCTCTGATTTCAACAGATTGACCACCCGTGAATCCTGGTTAAGTGAATTAAGGGCTCCATCCACAAGTCCCACATGCCTAGCGGAATCGCTCTGTTTTAGCTCCTCCTTCAATGTCTCCAGCTTCTTCTGCAAAAGCCTGATGAGGGGAATGACCTGACTCAGGCTGGCAGTGTCTGAACTGACTTCACGTGTGGCAAGTTCAAAGGGCATTCCCCCTCCTTTGCCTATATCGTGGGCAGATGTATAGGCTTGAATGGCCTTTTGCTGCTCCTCCATCCTCTGAAGCATATAGAGGGTTGAATTCCACCTCGTTACCACCTCTTGCTTCAAATGATGGCAGGGCAGGTTCAGGAATGTTTGGTGGTGCTCCAGTCTCCGGCACGCGGTGGCTGAATGCCGAAAGTGGCCCGCAATTCTTCGGGCCACCGACAGCATCTCTTGCACGCCCCTGTCGTTTTTTAAATAATTCTGCACCACCAAATTCAATGTATGTGCAAGACATGGGACGTACTGGAATTTGCCCAGATGTAATGCACGCACAATATTGGTGGTGTTGTCCGATGTCACAAATCCCCAGGAGAGTCCAATTGGGGTAAGCCATTCTGCGATGATGTTCTTCAGTTTCCGTAAGAGGTTGTCAGCTGTGTGCCTCTTATAGAAAGCGGTGATACAAAGCGTAGCCTGCCTAGGAACGAGTTGGCGTTTGCGAGATGCTGCTACTGGTGCCGCCGCTGCTGTTCTTGCTGCGGGAGGCAATACATCTACCCAGTGGGCTGTCACAGTCATATAGTCCTGAGTCTGCCCTGCTCCACTTGTCCACATGTCCGTAGTTAAGTGGATATTGGGTACAACTGCATTTTTTAGGACACTGGTGAGTCTTTTTCTGAGGTCTGTGTACATTTTCGGTATCGCCTGCCTAGAGAAATGGAACCTAGATGGTATTTGGTACCGGGGACACAATACCTCAATCAAGTCTCTAGTTGCCTCTGAATTAACGGTGGATACCGGAACCACGTTTCTCACCGCCCAGGCTGCCAATGCCTGAGTAATCCACTTTGCAGCAGGATGACTGCTGTGATATTTCATCTTCCTCGCAAAGGACTGTTGGACAGTCAATTGCTTAATGGATGTAGTACAAGTGGTCTTCCGACTTCCCCTCTGGGATGACGATCGACTCCCAGCAGCAACAACAGCAGCGCTAGGAGCAGTAGGCGTTACACTCAAGGATGCATCGGAGGAATCCCAGGCAGGAGAGGACTCGTCAGACTTGCCAGTGACATGGCCTGCAGGACTATTGGCTTTCCTGTGTAAGGTGGAAATTGACACTGAGCGAGTTGGTGGTGTGGTTTGCAGGAGCTTGGTTACAACAAGAGGAAGGGATTTAGTGGTCAGTGGACTGCTTCCGCTGTCATCCAAAGTTTTCTTGTCACTGACTTATGATTAATGCGCTGCAGGTGACGTATAAGGGAGGATGTTCCGAGGTGGTTAACGTCCTTACCCCTACTTATTACAGCTTGACAAAGGCAACACACGGCTTGACACCTGTTGTCCGCATTTGTGTTGAAATAATTCCACACCGAAGAGCTGATTTTTTTTGTATTTTGACCAGGCATGTCAATGGCCATATTCGTCCCACGGACAACAGGTGTCTCCCCGGGTGCCTGACTTAAACAAACCACTTCACCATCAGAATCCTCCTTGTCAATTTCCTCCCCAGCGCCAGCAACACCCATCTCCTCATCCTGGTGTACTTCAACAGTGACATCTTCAATTTGACTATCAGGAACTGGACTGCGGGTGCTCCTTCCAGCACTTGCAGGGGGCGTGCAAATGGTGGAAGGCGCAAGCTCTTCCCGTCCAGTGTTGGGAAGGTGAGGCATCGCAACCGACACAATTGGACTCTCCTTGGGGATTTGTGATTTCGAAGAACGCACAGTTCTTTGCTGTGCGTTTGCCAGCTTAAGTCTTTTCATTTTTCTAGCGAGAGGATGATTGCTTCCATCCTCATGTGAATCTGAACCACTAGCCATGAACAAAGGACAGGGCCTCAGCCGTTCCTTGCCACTCTGTGTTGTGCATATTGGCAAGTTTACGCTTCTCTTCAGACGCTTTCAATTTTGATTTTTGGGTCATTTTACTGAACTTTTGTTTTTTGGATTTTACATGCTCTCTATTATGACATTGGGCATCGGCCTTGGCAGACGACGTTGATGGCATTTCATTGTCTCGGCCATGACTAGTGGCAGCAGCGTCAGCACGAGGTGGAAGTGGATCTTGATCTTTCCCTATTTTAACCTCCACATTTTTGTTCTCCATTTTTTAATGTGTGGAATTATATGCCAGTATCAATAGCAATGGCCTACTACTATATATACTGCGCACAACTGAAATGCACCACAGGTATGGATGGATAGTATACTTGACGACACAGAGGTAGGTACAGCAGTGGCCTACTGTACCGTAATGCTATATATTATATACTGGTGGTCAGCAAACTGTGCAAAACTGAAATGCACCACAGGTATGGATGGATAGTATACTTGACGACACAGAGGTAGGTACAGCAGTGGCCTTCTGTACCGTACTCCTATATATTATATACTGGTGGTCAGCAAAATTATGCACTGTACTCCTACTATATACTTCAATGCAGCACAGATATGGAGTGTTTTTCAGGCAGACAAGTTAACGTATACTGGTGGTCACTGGTCAGCAAAACTCTGCACTGTACTCCTCCTATATAATACAGCTGCTCCCCAGTCCCCACAATTAAGCAGTGTGAGCACAGATATATTATGCAGCACACTGAGCACAGATAAGGAGCGTTTTTTTCAGGCAGAGAACGGATAAAACTGGTGGTCACTGATCAGCAAAACTCTGCACTGTACTCCTCCTATAATAATAATACAGCTGCTCCCCAGTCCCCACAATTAAGATATAAGCAAGCACAAATATTTGCATCAACAATGAATAAACGGAGAGGACGCCAGCCACGTCCTCTCCCTAACATTTCCAATGCACGAGTGAAAATGGCGGCGATGCGCGGCTACTTATATAGAATCCGAATCTCGCGAGAATCCGACAGCGGGATGATGACGTTCGGGCGCGCTCAGGTTAACTGAGCCATACGGGAGAATCCGAGTATGCCTTGGACCCGTGTAAAATGGGTGAAGTTCGGGGGGGTTCGGTTTCCGAGGAACCGAACCCACTCATCACTAGTTAAAACCCTTGCTATATTTGAAAGTTCTTATCATGTCCCACATTTCCATTCTCTACTCCAAACTATACATGTTAAGAACTTTTAGCCTTTCCGGGTAAGTTTTGTGATGTAGGCCATGCACCATTTTAGTTGCCCTTCTTTGTACACTCTTTCATGTATTTATATCCTTATGGTCTCCAGAACTGGTACTGATTCCTCTCCCTATGCAACCAAGCATCTGACTTGCCTTTATCATTGCTTTGTTGCATTGCTTCCCTGCCTTTAAGTCACTTGAAATAATGACTCCTAATTTCATTTCCTCCTCAGTAGTTTCCATTACAGTACCCTTGATACTATATTTAGTCTTTGGGTTTTTAAGACCCAAGTGCATGATTTTGCATTTTTTAGCATTAAACTGTAGTTGCCACGTTCTTGACCACTTCTCAAGCCTAGATAGGTCATCAATCATTTGTTTTATCCCTCCCAGTGTGTCTACCCTGTTGCATATCTTTGTATCATCTGCAAAAATGCATACTTTCCCTTCAATACCATTTGCAATGTTACCAACAAAGATATTAAAGAGAACTGGTCCAGGTACAGATCCCTGGGGTACTCCACTGGTAACTTTTCCCTCCATAGATTGCACTCCATTTACTACAACTGTCTGTTTCCTATCCTGCAACCAGGTTCTTATCCATTTAATATTTTATAATCCACCCCCACACTTTCAAGCTTATTTAGCAGTCTGCGGTGTGGGACAGTGTTAAATGCCTTACTAAAGTCTAGATATGCTACACCTACAGCTCACCCTTGATCTATTATTTTCATCACAGAGTCAAAAAAGTCAATAAGATTTGTATGGCATGATCTCCCACCAGTAAATCCATGCTGTTTTGGATCCTGTAAATTGTTTGATTTAAAATATTCCACAACTCTTTCTTTTAATAGTTTTTCCATTACTTTCCCTACTACTGATGTAAGGCTTACTGGTCTGTAGTTACTTGATTCTTCCTTTCTTCCACTTTTGTACAGTGGAACTACATTTGCTCTTTTGCAGTCCTCTGGAATGGCACCTGTATTTAGTTACTGGTTAAATAATTCTGTTAATTGTACCACCAGCACATCTTTTAGCTCTTTTAGTATCCTTGGGTGTATCCCATCTGGCCCCATTGATTTATCCACTTTCAGTTTTGAAAGTTCTGTTAGGACCTTCTCCTCTGTAAATGTACTTTCATCTACCTTATTTTTATGAGTGTCTTGGCAACTTAACTGTGACCCCTTCCCTTCTCCTTCTGTAGTAAATACTGAGCAAAAATAATTATTTAGGTGATCTGCTTTTGCCTTGTCTCCCTTCACCAAATTCTCACTCTCAGTCTTAAGTCTTATTATTCCTCCATTTGATTTTCTACTTTCATTTATATATTTAAAAAAAGTTTTGCCCCTTTTATCGACTGACTGAACCATTTTCTCCTCAGCTTCTGCCGTTGCATGTCTGATCACTTTCATAGCATCCTTACTTCTGTCAAGATACACCTCTTTGTCATTATTATTTTGAGTCTGTTTGTATTTCCTAAAAGCCATCTTTTTTTTGCTTTCACACTGGTTGATACCTCTTTTGTGAACCACACTGGCTTAGGTTTCCTGGTGCTTTTCCTAACCATTTTGATACAAAGGTCTGTTGCCCTTACTATTGCACTTTTCAGTTTTTCCCACCTCTTCTGCACTCCTTCCAATTTCCTCCAGTCCACCAATGAATCATTTAAACATCTCCCCATTTTTGTAAAGTCAGTATTTCTAAAATCCAACACATTTGTTTTTGTGTGACAGGAGTTGGATCCTGTCTTTATACTAAACCATAATGCTTGATGATCACTGGATCCCAGGTGCTCACCCACATATATGTCTGATATCCTGTCACCATTTGTAAGAATTAAATCTAATATTGAGTCTTTGTGAGTGGGCTCCCTCACCAATTGCTTGAGAGATGCTCCCTGTAAGGAATTTAGAAATTTGCCACTTGTAGCAGAATTTGCAAAAGACCCCTTCCAATTAACATCAGGTAATTTAAAGTCTCACATGATTATGACTTCTCCCTTTATAGCCATTTTAGTGATTTTTATCAATAGGTTCCTGTCCAAATCCTGCCCCTGGCCTGGTGGTCTATAGATCACCCCAATGCTAATAATGACCTTCTCCCCGGTTTCTATGGTGACCCAAAGGGCCCCCGTTTTGTCTTCAATATTTTGTATTAAAGTAGCATTTATGCCTTTTTTCTCATACATTGCTACCCCTCCTCTTATTCATCCCATTCTATCCTTCCTGAATCAATTGTATCCTGGAATAGCTATGTCCCAGTTATGATTCTCACTGCACCATGACTCAGTAATTGCCACAATATCCAGGTTATCTCTTGTCATTATTGCAATTAGCTCTGGAATTTTGTCTCCTAAGCTCCTAGAATTTGCACACATAGCTTTCGATGTGATCACAATTGAATTGCGATTGTGTCATGGGGTAGTCACACATTCTGGGTGGCCTTGCCCCCAGTATATGATTTTAGTGGTCGCAGAGTTTGCTGTGATATCAAAATCGGTGACCAACTATGAATAACCCCCTAAATTCATATATAAAATAAATGTATGCCTACATACAAATTTGCATTTTGAAGACAGGGAGGTGCTATTTATTTAATTTCATAGTGGCAAAGTCATACCAGTTTTTCTTAATGTCATCTCATACTGGCATTAACAAGAACATTAAGTTGCAAACTCTTATTTTTGTTTTATGTGCTATTATTAAATAAATAAAATGAATCGACAGCTTATAAAAAAAAACTTAAACAGATAAACTTAAAAAGAGCTTTATACAATGTATCCTTATAGAGATTATTGTATGAGACAATTTTTTTTAAATTATACAATGGGCAAATATTAGAGATGTGCACTTGAAATTTTTCGGGTTTTGTGTTTTGGTTTTGGGTTCGGTTCCGCAGCCGTGTTTTGGGTTCGACCGCGTTTTGGCGAAACCTCACCGAATTTTTTTTGTCGGATTCGGGTGTGTTTTGGATTCGGGTGTTTTTTTCAAAAAACACTAAAAAACAGCTTAAATCATAGAATTTGGGGGTCATTTTGATCCCAAAGTATTATTAACCTCAAAAACCATAATTTCCACTCATTTTCAGTCTATTCTGAATACCTCACACCTCACAATATTATTTTTAGTCCTAAAATTTGCACCGAGGTCGCTGGATGACTAAGCTAAGCGACCCTAGTGGCCGACACAAACACCTGGCCCATCTAGGAGTGGCACTGCAGTGTCACGCAGGATGGCCCTTCCAAAAAACACTCCCCAAACAGCACATGACGCAAAGAAAAAAAGAGGCGTAATGAGGTAGCTGTGTGAGTAAGATAAGCAACCCTAGTGGCCGACACAAACACCTGGCCCATCTAGGAGTGGCACTGCAGTGTCACGCAGGATGGCCCTTCCAAAAAACACTCCCCAAACAGCACATGACGCAAAGAAAAAAAGAGGCGCAATGAGGTTGCTGTGTGACTAAGATAAGCGACCCAAGTGGCCGACACAAACACCTGGCCCATCTAGGAGTGGCACTGCAGTGTCACGCAGGATGGCCCTTCCAAAAAACACTCCCCAAACAGCACATGACGCAAAGAAAAAAAGAGGCGCAATGAGGTAGCTGTGTGAGTAAGATAAGCGACCCTAGTGGCCGACACAAACACCTGGCCCATCTAGGAGTGGCACTGCAGTGTCACGCAGGATGGCCCTTCCAAAAAATACTCCCCAAACAGCACATGACGCAAAGAAAAATTAAAGAAAAAAGAGGTGCAAGATGGAATTGTCCTTGGGCCCTCCCACCCACCCTTATGTTGAATAAACAGGACATGCACACTTTAACCAACCCATCATTTCAGTGACAGGGTCTGCCACACGACTGTGACTGAAATGACGGGTTGGTTTGGACCCCCACCAAAAAAGAAGCAATTAATCTCTCCTTGCACAAACTGGCTCTACAGAGGCAAGATGTCCACCTCATCATCATCCTCCGATATATCACCGTGTACATCCCCCTCCTCACAGATTATCAATTCGTCCCCACTGGAATCCACCATCTCAGCTCCCTGTGTACTTTGTGGAGGCAATTGCTGCTGGTCAATGTCTCCACGGAGGAATTGATTATAATTCATTTTAATGAACATCATCTTCTCCACATTTTCTGGAAGTAACCTCGTACGCCGATTGCTGACAAGGTGAGCAGCGGCACTAAACACTCTTTCGGAGTACACACTTGTGGGAGGGCAACTTAGGTAGAATAAAGCCAGTTTGTGCAAGGGCCTCCAAATTGCCTCTTTTTCCTGCCAGTATAAGTACGGACTGTCTGACGTGCCTACTTGGATGCGGTCACTCATATAATCCTCCACCATTCTTTCAATGGGGAGAGAATCATATGCAGTGACAGTAGACGACATGTCCGTAATCGTTGTCAGGTCCTTCAGTCCGGACCAGATGTCAGCATCAGCAGTCGCTCCAGACTGCCCTGCATCACCGCCAGCGGGTGGGCTCGGAATTCTGAGCCTTTTCCTCGCACCCCCAGTTGCGGGAGAATGTGAAGGAGGAGATGTTGACAGGTCGCGTTCCGCTTGACTTGACAATTTTCTCACCAGCAGGTCTTTGAACCCCAGCAGACTTGTGTCTGCCGGAAAGAGAGATCCAAGGTAGGTTATAAATCTAGGATCGAGCACGGTGGCCAAAATGTAGTGATCTGATTTCAACAGATTGACCACCCGTGAATCCTTGTTAAGCGAATTAAGGGCTCCATCCACAAGTCCCACATGCCTAGCGGAATCGCTCCATGTTAGCTCCTCCTTCAATGTCTCCAGCTTCTTCTGCAAAAGCCTGATGAGGGGAATGACCTGACTCAGGCTGGCAGTGTCTGAACTGACTTCACGTGTGGCAAGTTCAAAGGGCAGCAGAACCTTGCACAACGTTGAAATCATTCTCCACTGCGCTTGAGACAGGTGCATTCCACCTCCTATATCTTGCTGAATTGTATAGGCTTGAATGGCCTTTTGCTGCTCCTCCAACCTCTGAAGCATATATAGGGTTGAATTCCACCTCGTTACCACTTCTTGCTTCAGATGATGGCAGGGCAGGTTCAGGCGTTTTTGGTGTTGCTCCAGTCTTCTGTACGTGGTGCCTGTACGCCGAAAGTGTCCCGCAATTCTTCTGGCCACCGACAGCATCTCTTGCACGCCCCTGTCGTTTTTTTTAAAATTCTGCACCACCAAATTCAAGGTATGTGCTGGAATTTGCCCATATTTAATGCACACACAATATTGCTGGCGTTGTCCGATGCCACAAATCCACAGGAGAATCCAATTGGGGTAAGCCATTCCGCGATGATCTTCCTCAGTTGCCGTAAGAGGTTTTCAGCTGTGTGCGTATTCTGGAAACCGGTGATACAAAGCGTAGCCTGCCAAGGAAAGAGTTGGCGTTTGCGAGATGCTGCTACTGGTGCCGCCGCTGCTGTTCTTGCGGCGGGAGTCCATACATCTACCCAGTGGGCTGTCACAGTCATATAGTCCTGACCCTGCCCTGCTCCACTTGTCCACATGTCCGTGGTTAAGTGGACATTGGGTACAACTGCATTTTTTAGGACACTTGTGAGTCTTTTTCTGACGTCCGTGTACATTCTCGGTATCGCCTGCCTAGAGAAGTGGAACCTAGATGGTATTTGGTAACGGGGGCACACTACCTCAAGAAATTGTCTAGTTCCCTGTGAACTAACGGCGGATACCGGACGCACGTCTAACACCAACAAAGTTGTCAAGGCCTCAGTTATCCGCTTTGCAACAGGATGACTGCTGTGATATTTCATCTTCCTCGCAAAGGACTGTTGGACAGTCAATTGCTTGGTGGAAGTAGTAAAAGTGGGCTTACGACTTCCCCTCTTGGATGACCATCGATTCCCAGCAGCAACAACAGCAGCGCCAGCAGCAGTAGGCGTTACACGCAAGGATGCATCGGAGGAATCCCAGGCAGGAGAGGACTCGTCAGAATTGCCAGTGACATGGCCTGCAGGACTATTGGCATTCCTGGGGAAGGAGGAAATTGACACTGAGGGAGTTGGTGGGGTGGTTTGCGTGAGCTTGGTTACAAGAGGAAGGGATTTACTGGTCAGTGGACTGCTTCCGCTGTCGCCCAAAGTTTTTGAACTTGTCACTGACTTATTATGAATGCGCTGCAGGTGACGTATAAGGGAGGATGTTCCGAGGTGGTTAACGTCCTTACCCCTACTTATTACAGCTTGACAAAGGCAACACACGGCTTGACAAATGTTGTCCGCATTTCTGTTGAAATACTTCCACACCGAAGAGCTGATTTTTTTGGTATTTTCACCAGGCATGTCAACGTCCATATTCCTCCCACGGACAACAGGTGTCTCCCCGGGTGCCTGACTTAAACAAACCACCTCACCATCAGAATCCTCCTTGTCAATTTCCTCCCCAGCGCCAGCAACACCCATATCCTCCTCATCCTGGTGTACTTCAACACTGACATCTTCAATCTGACTATCAGGAACTGGACTGCGGGTGCTCCTTCCAGCACTTGCAGGGGGCGTGCAAATGGTGGAAGGCGCATGCTCTTCACGTCCAGTGTTGGGAAGGTCAGGCATCGCAACCGACACAATTGGACTCTCCTTGTGGATTTGGGATTTCGAAGAACGCACAGTTCTTTGCGGTGCTTTTGCCAGCTTGAGTCTTTTCATTTTTCTAGCGAGAGGCTGAGTGCTTCCATCCTCATGTGAAGCTGAACCACTAGCCATGAACATAGGCCAGGGCCTCAGCCGTTCCTTGCCACTCCGTGTGGTAAATGGCATATTGGCAAGTTTACGCTTCTCCTCCGACAATTTTATTTTAGATTTTGGAGTCCTTTTTTTACTGATATTTGGTGTTTTGGATTTTACATGCTCTGTACTATGACATTGGGCATCGGCCTTGGCAGACGACGTTGCTGGTATTACATCGTCTCGGCCATGACTAGTGGCAGCAGCTTCAGCACGAGGTGGAAGTCGATCTTGATCTTTCCCTAATTTTGGAACCTCAACATTTTTGTTCTCCATATTTTAATAGGCACAACTAAAAGGCACCTCAGGTAAACAATGGAGATGGATGGATACTAGTATACTTATGGATGGACGAGCGACTGCCGACACAGAGGTAGCTACAGCCGTGGACTACCGTACTGTGTCTGCTGCTAATATAGACTGGATGATAATGAGATAAAATTAAAATATATATATATATATATATATATATATATCACACTAGTACTGCAGCCGGACAGGTATATATTATGTAATGACGGACCTGCTGGACACTGTCTGTCAGCACTGCAGACTCCTAAAGTAAGCTACTAGTATCAAGAAGATAGAAAAAAAATAAACCACGGGTAGGTGGTATACAATTATGGATGGACGAGCGACTGCCGACACAGAGGTAGCTACAGCCGTGGACTACCGTACTGTGTCTGCTGCTAATATAGACTCGATGATAATGAGATAAAATTAAAATATATATATATATATATATATCACACTAGTACTGCAGCCGGACAGGTATATATTATGTAATGACGGACCTGCTGGACACTGTCTGTCAGCACTGCAGACTCCTAAAGTAAGCTACTAGTATCAAGAAGATAGAAAAAATAAAATAAACCACGGGTAGGTGGTATACAATTATGGATGGATGAGCGACTGCCGACACAGAGGTAGCTACAGCCGTGGACTACCGTACTGTGTCTGCTGCTAATATAGACTGGATGATAATGAGATAAAATTAAAATATATATATATATATCACACTAGTACTGCAGCCGGACAGGTATATATTATGTAATGACGGACCTGCTGGACACTGTCTGTCAGCACTGCAGACTCCTAAAGTAAGCTACTAGTATCAAGAAGATAGAAAAAAAAAATAAACCACGGGTAGGTGGTATACAATTATGGATGGACGAGCGACTGCCGACACAGAGGTAGCTACAGCCGTGGACTACCGTACTGTGTCTGCTGCTAATATAGACTGGATGATAATGAGATAAAATTAAAATATATATATATATATATCACACTAGTACTGCAGCCGGACAGGTATATATTATGTAATGACGGACCTGCTGGACACTGTCTGTCAGACTCAGCACTGCAGACTCCTAAAGTAAGCTACTAGTATCAAGAAGATAGAAAAAATAAATAAACCACGGGTAGGTGGTATACAATTATGGATGGACGAGCGACTGCCGACACAGAGGTAGCTACAGCCGTGGACTACCGTACTGTGTCTGCTGCTAATATAGACTGGATGATAATGAGATAAAATTAAAATATATATATATATCACACTAGTACTGCAGCCGGACAGGTATATATTATGTAATGACGGACCTGCTGGACACTGTCTGTCAGCACTGCAGACTCCTAAAGTAAGCTACTAGTATCAAGAAGATATAAAAAAAAAAAAACCACGGGTATTTGGTATACAATTATGGATGGACGAGCGACTGCCGACACAGAGGTAGCTACAGCCGTGGACTACCGTACTGTGTCTGCTGCTAATATAGACTGGATGATAATGAGATAAAATTAAAATATATATATATAAATATCACACTAGTACTGCAGCCGGACAGGTATATATTATGTAATGACGGACCTGCTGGACACTGTCTGTCAGCACTGCAGACTCCTAAAGTAAGCTACTAGTATCAAGAAGATAGAAAAAAAAATAAACCACGGGTAGGTGGTATACAATTATGGATGGACGAGCGACTGCCGACACAGAGGTAGCTACAGCCGTGGACTACCGTACTGTGTCTGCTGCTAATATAGACTGGATGATAATGAGATAAAATTAAAATATATATATATATATATATATATCACACTAGTACTGCAGCCGGACAGGTATATATTATGTAATGACGGACCTGCTGGACACTGTCTGCAGAATGCGTTTATAAAAACACCACACGACGAGTGTTTAACTTTTTCAGGCAGACAATCACAATATACTGGTGGTCAGCAGACAATCACAATACTTGTGGTCAGTGGTCACTGGTCAGTCACACTGGCAGTGGCACTCTGGCAGCAAAAGTGTGCACTGTACTTAAAATATGTACTTCTGCTATAACTGCTCCCCAGTCTCCCCCACAATTAAGCTGTGTGAGCAGTGAGCACTCAGCAGTCAGATAATGATATACAGTATATGATGCAGCACACTGGGCTGAGCACAGATATGGTATGTGTGACTGTGTCACACTGTGTATCGTTTTTTTTCAGGCAGAAAACGGATTCATTAAACTGGTGGCACTGGTCACTGCCACTGGTCACACTATCAGCAGCAAGTAGTACTCCTCCTATATTATGCTCCCCAAAATTTGTGTCTCTCTCTCTCTAGTACTATTAGTCACTCTAAACGGAGAGGACGCCAGCCACGTCCTCTCCCTATCAATCTCAATGCACGTGTGAAAAATGGCGGCGACGCGCGGCTCCTTATATAGAATCCGAGTCTCGCGATAGAATCCGAGCCTCGCGAGAATCCGACAGCGGGATGATGACGTTCGGGCGCGCTCGGGTTAACCGAGCAAGGCGGTAGGATCCGAGCCTGCTCGGCCCCGTGTAAAAAAAGCTGAAGTTCGGCGGGTTCGGATTCAGAGAAACCGAACCCGCTCATCTCTAGCAAATATAGAAAGAAAATTGATAACAAATTATACAGGAACCCTCTATTAAGAGGGCTCACAGATCATAGAACCAGTTTTTGTTGTGATAAATAACATATTTATGTACCACTAAGCACAAAGCAAATCTGTAATTGCAGCAAAGTGCTATCTCATGGGACAAAATCTTCCAAATTATTTAAATGATGCAAAACATAAGCAGGTCGGGTGTAATTAGAGCATATTTAGATTCATGAACATATTTCATTTTTTAAACATAGGAAATAATATTTTCCTTAGAAATAGAGACTAATTTATCTTAGAGCACTTTCACTTGTTCATGAAAAAAAAAATCATTTTATAAATAGTCTCATTGTTAAACATTCACATATGTCATGACGAATAAACATTCCCACGTCAAGTTCTAAACCCATCTGTTAATGCAGTGTAAAATGTGAGTTGTTTAAGATGTATCTTTGTAAAACTGGGATTTAGACATTTATTATTCTGTGTTTTTTCAAATAAATGAGCATACAGGACTGTAGATTTTTCAATTTGTGTGTTTATCTATTGATACTTGTTTATAAAACTTTTTTTTTAGCATGTGTCAGTGTTCTGAGAATAAAACAATATTCACTTTTTGCTGATTAAATTAAAACTGGAGCAAATATCTGTATCAACATTTAAAAAACTGCACTCTAATGACAAATCTTCAAGTCAGATGTTTTTTAATAAAGAGCAAAGAAATCAAAGCTCAAAATGCAGTCAACTGGCAAGAATGTTGTATGTAGAATGAAAATGACTAGAAATAAAAAGTGCCCCTTTGGGTTTGGTCAGTGGGGTTCTTAGAGAACACCTATGCATGCTGCTTCCCTCACTACAATAGCAAGGAGGCATTATTGCCAGATTCATGGAATGCTGCACTGGCACATTTACATGTGTTCTCTTTGTGGGCGTGCCCCCTGAACATCAGTTCCTTCTTCTCTATCATCTGCCCCCTGAACATCAGTTCCTTCTTCTCTATCACTGTGATATAGTAAGCCACTATATTGTACATTAACCAGTATGACTCCTTACCTACAAGGGAAACCCCCTTCCTTAAAAGAATTGACCCAACACTACCACTTAGATACAATCAAATCACTGTAAAATACTGTTTTTTTCCAAAAAAAACGAATCCATGGTCTAGCCCAGACATGTCAAACTTGCAGCCCATGGAACACATGTGGCCCGAGTTTACTTTTCTAAAAACAATGGAATGCTGCCTACCATTGCCAGGATGAGTTACAGTTGGCCTGTGTGCCATGATTGGAGCTTAGCTCCGATCGGGCAGCATTTACCTTCTGCACATGAGTGAGAAGATAGTGATAGAGATGGGCAGAGGCCCATGGAGGGAGCTGGAGCACATGCCCTGCTTCCTTTGCAAAGCTCTGTCCTGTGCCGTATCCCTGAAGCCATCATGTCCTGCAGGTGTGGGTGCCCGACTGCCCTGTGTATCCAGCTGCCCTACTTGCAGGTGGAGTCTTGGAATCTGGATAGAAAAATGTTTCTCAACGAAGAAGGTAAATTGGAGAAGGCTGGCACAGGAGTTTGAGGCTGAATAGACACTGGAGGCATAGAGGGCTTGTGGCTGGAGGGGACACAAGGTGCAAGAGGGGATACCAGGGGGCATGTGGCTGGACTGTAGGGATAGCAGGGGCTGGAAGTGACACATTTAACTAGCTCACAATGATATGTATTATAGAGGGACCACACAGTGATATATGAGGAGGACTAACACAGCTCCCAACTAACACTATTAAAGTTGTTTTCTTCCTGATACTTGACATCTCTTTGATTATACTGAATTGTTGGAGTTTTCTAATAAACCTTTCAAAATTAGATATGACTTTTTATTTTTCTTGCGGCCCACACAAGACTTAGACCATGATCATTCGGCCCAGTTGGGATTTTGAGTTTGACATGCCTGGTCTAGACTCATTCATGGCTTTAATTAATCTTGAGAATGAGGTGATGCCAGAACTGTTAATTACATGTTGCATATAGCCTAGAAATTGTTGGTAATGGAGTGCGCTCCTGCGCTATCACCACATTAACTCTACTGAGGCCCTTTACCAAGATGGCCAGCGACAGTGCATCTGTACATATGCAGCACCATCTTCTCAATGTGTTTGAGCATCACAGTAGTACACAGATGTGAAATACTTAGCTCCAGGAGTCTCTAGGTCACTAAGCATTGAATGGAGGTAAAGTGGACAGAGATAGAGTACCAACCAAGCAGCTCCTAACTGTTATTTTTCAAACCCAGCCTGTAACATGTCAGTTAGGAGCTGATTGTCTGGTACTTTATCTCTATCCACTCTATCTCCATCTAAGGCTTAGTAAACAGACCCCTCTGTGTGATATCCTGCATACACCGCTGGTCCTTTGTGTGTTTCGCTTCAGCTCATCTACTGTGAATATGACTGTATGACTGTATGAGTATGACCGCACACTGCAATAAACCTAAAACCCTAGTTGTCTCACTGTGTGGCCTAAACTCTATGGTTCATATCCACTGGTGTTTACTGTTATTATACTCGTGTATATCACAAATAGTACACACTTAGCAACACAAATTAACTTCTTCATGCTACTGAAAGGCACAGAATGTGTTCCTCCTGAGAAACCGGGGTGGTCCTCACCCTCATTATATGCAACCTCTGATGGGAGCCCCAGACAGGGCCACCACCCTTTTGTTACTTACTGTTTTCTTTTTCTGGACCTGACACTGGGGAGATCGGTGGGAATGAGTTAGCATCAAAGGTATGCCTGTGACAGGCAGTCTGGCAGTCAAAGTAGCTGCCAGGCACCTGTCTTTGCAGAGACTTGCAAAACTTGCCATAACAAGTTTGGTGTCTTGCAGGGTTCAGGGAGGTCTGCTGTGTTGGGGGTGGCGTTCTCTTGGCAGCTGAAGATCGGGCTGTATAGGTGCTTTCCCATCGATACAGGTCATCATAATATAATGCTATTGGATTCTACTGTGCCTCTCTATGTCTCAGCTTCAATGTGTTCTGGCTTCTCTGTACTCTGACCCCCTCCAGGGATTCTCAATTTTTCCCCACTTCAGTTGCCACCTCTGCTGCTTCTATTTTGGCCTGTCTGGACATCGCTCAGCATCATATACCTCTGCTCTGCAGTTTCTCAACAGTGCCACCTGATGTCAGCCTTCAGAATCCACTCCACTATCACATAGACAAGGGTACATCACTGCCCTAGTTCTACTCCCACAAACAAATCGAGCAACAGCTTCACGGCCAGGTAAGAATATATTTTACTGAATCTCTACACTTCATCATTATTAATGTTTATCTATTATTATTATTATTATTATTATTATTATTATTATTTATTTATTATCTGTATTTATATAGCTACATATATTCCGCAGCACTTTAGAGTGAGAATATATGGCCAGTCACATCAGTCCTTGCCCCAGTGGAGCTTACAATCCTTATTCCTCTTCCACATGTACACACACACACACACACACACACACACACACACACACACATTCACGCTAGGGTTAATTTTGTTGGAAGCTAGTTAACCTACCAGTATATTTTTGGATTGTGGGAGGAGACCGAAGCACCCAGAGAAAACCTTCATAAGCAGAGGGAGAATATGCAAACTCCACACAGTTAGGGCCATGGTGGAAATGGAACCCATGCCATCAGTTCTAGGAGGCAGTAATGCTAACCATTGGCTTATCACTTGATTTACTGTAGGGAATAGGCCAACATTTTTATTTAAAAGAAAGGCAAATGAATTACAGAGAGTTATGTAACTGCATGCTGACAACAAACATTTGGTTGCATTTTTTGAGAATTTTGCTTTATTTATTTTCATTACCTTAGTCTGAGCCAACCATGGGACATTAGAGCAAACTTTTGTATAGAAAATCCACAAGACTACATTTATTTAAATGTCTGAAGAAAAAAACAAAAGTCATAAATGTAATGTCAAAGGAAGCACAATTATTCTCTAGGAGCATAAGGATGCACCTGAGTGATGACACACGACTGACCTTACAGTAGTGGGTGCCAAATTAAGTGAGTACACTGTCAGTGTGGGATAATGTGTTGCTATGGGGTTGTGATGATGTGACTGCAGAGGACTGCACACACTTCTGTCTTCATACAGATGTGTTCACATACATCTAGCCTCCTTTCATGTTAAACAGCCCTTCTAGTCATGTAGTGACATGAGAGACTCAGTAGCACAGAGCTTCTTTTTTTTACACTTTTTTACTTAAAATGCGTCTTACAAAATGATGCTAATAGGATGTACAAGCAGCTTCTGTTGAATAAAATGATATGTGGCTATGTAACAGTGTTTCCCTGGAAAAGCATTTTGTAAGCAGATATTTTGCAAAAAGACGCATTTTAATGGAAAAGTCACAAAAAAAGATACGTGGTCCTAGCAAGTCACTCGACACTCACACATTATGTGTAATGCAACTTGTAGCACATGGAAGCTTGATATATGTGGACACATCTCTATGTGACACTTAGAGGTAAGTATCACAAAATCTGCAATTTACAAGTATTTAATAGATTTTCTGGATTCTGGAGAATATTAAGGGTTCTAATCCTATGGATGATAACTTATTCCTTATCATATCCTTACCAGAATTTGGTGTCTGTAGGATCTAGTGGAGGTAGTTTCCACAGCCAGTTCACAATGTGCACAAATGTATAGTCCACACAGGTAATGAATACACAGTTTATTTAAAGTATATTTTATTAAACTGGAACATGTCTGCAAAGGCTTTCTCCATTGTAAGAACTTGAAGGTAGTAATCACAAATAATTTAAAACACAGTATGCATTTAAGACTTATACAATGGTAATTCACTTAATAATGAATCAATACCAATTCAGAACCATTCACTTGCATTAAGGGACTAATCTCGTATGCGTTCACATGCTAAAGCCACAATGAAGTGTGCGAACGTGCAGGAGCCACACTGCATGTGCACGACTCTGATTGACAGGCAGAGGCATTTGCGGGGTGGGCGGGGGTGTTGATGCTGCAGCTGTGTGATGTTATACGCAGCCACTGTGACCCAAAACATGGAGGCCTGGTGACTGCCTTCGCTGCTAGGCTTCAGAGGAAGGGAGCTACCCTCAACATGTGAGCGCTTCGCTGTTGAGCAAAGCGCTCGCATCTTAGTGGTGGTGGTGGGGGGGGGGGGGGGGGGGGGGGAAAGGCCCTGGCATACGGGGCAGCCCCCAGCATGCTAGTGGAATGAGTTGTTATTTTGTGAATTTTCACAAAACTACAACTCATGCTGAATTAGGCCCTATGCAATCATTACAGAAATTATTATCAGCAATTTAGATTCTTAACAAATGAATGCAAAGTACAAAGTTACATACAAAGTACACTGCAAATTGGGCCCCGTAAACCTCTTTAAATTACAGCTAGTTGAGTTAACTTTTATAATGCCCTTTTCTGAAAGAGTTAATATCCCAGAATTAGTTGTTATAAGTTCTGAATGAATGCATACCTCCCAACATGACCCTCTCCAGGAGGGACAGAATGCTCTGCTTCTGGATTTTTCACTTAATTTGTGACTGCCAGCACCTGTTTTGAACAGGTTAATGGATAAGAAAGGTGTTTCAGCACAGGTGCTGTCAATCATAAATTAAGAGGAAAGTCGAGGAGCAGAGCATTCTGTTCCTCCTGGAGAGGGTCATGTTGGGAGGTATGTGAATGTAGCAAATAAAAGGTAACAAGAGATTAAATCTATAGCTCTGTCTAACCGAGGCATAATGATACTTTTCCCTATCTGAAAACAGTTACTTTTCCCTATTAGAATTTTTTTGGTTGCTCTGCAGAGGCAGTAAACTTTTGGCAACTATGTTTCCTCCTTACTGTGCTTTTGAGTAAACACAAAGCTCAGCACTGTCACTGCAACAATGTTTACTTGAAGATTATGCTAACTGTTTTAGTACTGTTCCCTTGGTGACAGCTGTCTGTGTAATTCACGTTGCCCTGCTAGGCACTTTATGCTTTCATTTGCGAAGCTCAGTCCTAGCACTCCTTACCAGTATTAACTTATAAACTGCAGCTGTAAATTAATAAAGGCGCTGTCTATCCATGGATGGTCTGCCTGTTTTTTAAAAGATGAGCTGCAAATTAAAGTTGCAATTCTGTAGTATTTAAGCAGCTAAATTGTTCAAAAAATATTTACCTGCTGCATTTAGTCCGGGCAACAGTATAAGCTGCTAAGAGCATCTGTGTTAACTACTGTACTTTCCCAAGAGTCTATGTCACTCCCCTTCCCTTTGACTCCTCCCTGCATGTCCTCATACTCGTATACCGTGGCTACTGCCCACCTGGAGAAAGTGAAAATAGCATCCCACTGCTTGCCTATTTGCTGCTGTTGCCGCCTTGTGGGAGGAGGAAGTTCACTCCACAGCCTGCACAGCCTGTCTGGTTGCTGCTGTCTCCATCCCACTGCCTGCCTGTCTGCCTGGAAGGTCTGCCTATTTGCTCTTCTCTTTTGGGGAAGATACTGCCTTGACACCGCACAGACAGGACACAGGATCACAGGGTGTCAACGATATGCACTAATCTATCTGTTCCAGTTCTCAGACACAGGATTATTCTAGTAAAGTTTTATTGTGGTCCCTTCCATGAGTGTGATCCCCAAATGGCCCTTGAATCAAAAAAGGTTGTGCACTCCTGCTCTATGGCAAGGGTTTTCAAAGTACCACAAACACGTTTTCCTGAAAAAGGTGGGACATTTGCTGAATCAGCAAAATATATTAACTGACGTGCAAGATTAAAGAAATCCTGAAAATGTAATCTGTTAGTGGTACATGAGGTTTGGAGTTGAAATCAGCTTCTCTAGTGCACAGGTTCTCAAACTCAGTCCTCAGGACCCCACACAGTTCATGTTTTGCAGGTCACCTGTAGATTTTTTAAATGTGACAGTTGGTGAGACACAGTGCAGCTGCTGGGTGAGCTGGAAAACATGAACCGTGTGGGGTCCTGAGGACCGAGTTTGAGAACCACTGCTCTAGAGGATATGATGAGGTTCACTTTCTAGCAGCTCATCACTGGTTTAACAATCAGGTATTGCAGCACAGAAATAGCTGTGACTCTCACAAGTCTATAACTTTTAGCTCTGTTCACAAATCTTGCTCTGCAAATGATTGCTTCTTTGTGCAATACTCCACAGACACACAACTGCACCTGCTGTATGCTCTGGAAGGATCACTCTTACTTTGCCCATCTCTCCCATCAGCTGGTGTGAATTTCTGCTCCTCTGAACTTTTTGCTCTGCAAATGGACCTGAGCCGCACTGGAAAATGTTGCTGCACCATAAACGTTTTGCACTTTGCATACAGTGTTTCTACGACCGTTTCTGTTAAAGTTATTCATTAATGTAGACAGACTGTTATTAAATTGAAATAGATATGTGTAGTAATAACAATAGAGCTGTTCTGTTCCATAGTAATAATTTCACACCATGGAATAAACACCATGAAAAATATCATAATTTACCCTTCACTAAGGCAAATATTCACATGAATTATATGGATTATCTACATTATGTTATTTCATAATAGGTATCCAGCCTCTCATTCACATCCTTGTGGGGAAGTATAATATGCATAATACAGGAAACCACAGGTCAAATTGAACCTACATGCAGAGAATTTTAAGACCCTTTAAATTAGTATACAATCAATTTATCATATAGTAAGTATGCAGTAACAGACACTATTAACTAGAGATGTGCGGGTTAGGATTTACTTGGTTCTTAATGCTAGAATTAATGTCAGTTCGGATTAATCCAGATATTTCTTATTGGCTATCCAAAACATTGAGAGCCAATAAGATGCCATTTTGAGATCCGGGTAAATCTGAGTAAATCCAGGTAAATCCAAACCCGTACATCTATATTATTAACCCAACATATACCAAACGTATTCTTACAAAAACAATGGTATGACTTTTCAATGCAATGAAAAATAATATTAGAAAACAAAATAGGAATAACCCCTGAAAATATGTGCAATAGAACGTTTATGTACGACTGATTCTGAATCTGTGAAAAAAGGTCTCCGCTGTGAGCAGCCACAGCTTTTGCTCATGTCAGGTTCCATTGTGCTTTATCTGCAACTTTGTACATGTGTAAAACCAATTCCTCTGCAGTTAAAGTGGAAACCTGGCATCTCTAGTACACTGTGAGAGGCTTCTTGTTGATTCTGCAATGTGAATAAGATGCTAAATATAAAGAAAAATATTGTATGCTTCTCCTCTCCAAGCGTTACCAGGTGTCTTGTGCCATGTGGCTTATGAATGCCCAGTAAGTGAGGGCACATCTATATATTTATATAATACAAACAGGTGAAGACACACTACTGTGGAACCACCAAGCTGCCTTCTTCAATAAGAATAGAAGGCATCACCTGACACCCAAAATGTTATAGTAGTCAGCTAGGAGATCACACCTGGTACACCCACTGGTCGAAATGCATTTGTGGAGGACTCTAGAAACTTGGTATGTTTACCCCCATTCTTTTGAACATCTGAAGGACTATGTTCTTTTCCCTTTTACTGTACAGCATCAGGGGCCAACTTTTTGTTGCAAAGAAGTACCAGGTCCATTACCCTATGTATGTATTTTATCCTAATATGAGTTTGTCTTTTGAAGACTTCTGACCTCCGTATTTTCTTGATAATGTGCACATATATTTTAAAAATTAAGTTTACTGTTTAGTAACACCCCACCTTTGTGTTCAACATCATGAATGTCATCCATATATATTTAAGCCAGACTGCATAAATTATGTCACATTAGGGCCACGTTGGTGGAGAAGCAGTGCTTGAACAGGCAGAGGGACATTGGGCCTGATTCATGTTTGTTAGTAAAGAAACAAAAAAACAATTATCTTTGTGTCTAAAACAAACCACACTGCCATGCAAAGGAAGCTAATGCATTTAGATTTTTTTCTATGCAGGCTAAATACTGGCTGCCTTTGCATGTAGCCCTCAAATGTTCGACAACTTTATTTAGACACTGAAATTTAGATTTCAGTTTGAACACACTCCACACAAATCTAAATCTCTCTACACATGTTACATCTGCCCCACCTGCAGGGCAACATGGTTTTGCCCAGTTGTTGGCTTTTTTGCTTTACTTACAAACATAAATCAGGCCCATAGTTGGGTGGAGTAACTGTGCTTTTAGTGAAGTATGGTAAGGCATGACTTTGTACAGCAGAGGAAGAATAAGATTCAAATGAAGATAGAGATTATAGAAATTAGATACTTTTTTTTTGGCATGTATGTTCCTTACTGTACAGGCTGATTCAAAAGCCGCAGTACACCCTTTTGTTTCAAAAACTGTGCAGGAAATGGGATAACTGAATACTCCAGTAAGGTATGGGTGAGATAGGCTATCTTTTAGGGTGTGTACCGAACATGCCGTACCATACTTCCCATTTCCTGCACAGTTTTTGAAACAAAAGGGTGTACTGCGATTTTTGAATCACCCTGTATATTGTGGTTCATGGGTTTTAGATCAAGTCTCATTCTATGGGGGAGATTCAAATGTTTGAAAAGTCGGTTGGGTGTCTGTTTTTTCCTGTCTATTAGATAGGAAAAAACAGACACCCAACTGACTTTTCAAACATTTGAATCACCCCCAATGCTTCAACAAACTTATTTCAAGGTTGAAACATATACAGTAATTATATAATATTCACTATAAGAGAGCACATAAATAAAAATCTTCATTAACAGGCTTATCTAATAGAGTGACCACCAAGTGTATGTGCTCTATTCACTCCATCACAGCAAAAATTACTGCAATCCAAACAGTCTGAAAATTATGCTGTTATATCCACAAATGTTTATACATAATGTTAGCCACAGTCTCCCCAGATTTAATTATAAGTAAAAGATCAGGTGTCCTTCCATAATGCAAACACACTAGTGTTTGAGCATGAAAATAACAAATATTGTAATATGCTGAATAGTGACTGTAGCAGACTTGATTTATTGATTTTGTATCTGGGAGATGACCGAAGCCCAAATTCTGAAATGTGTGATAGTCATTAGGCAATTGTGAAATCAGCAGAATACAGTATTTTGCAGGTCAGTTTAGAAAATTGTTCTCATCACAACTGCCTACTATCAGTTATCTTGAGCTTGTTGGCTTGTACGTTTCCTCCTGCAACTACCTTTACTTGCCGCAGGAGAACGTGAACCTCCGGGGAAAGGAGAGAGACCAAACCCGTACTTCCACCGACCACCAATGCTGTAAGACACTGGCATAGCCAGCAGAGTGGACGGGAAGGATCAAATCCGGGGAGACGCAGGTCTACTGTGGAAAACACACACTGCACAATGTGTGGAAATTAGACCAAGGAACTGGCTAAAGGGAACAGCACCTACATTACAACAGTAATTATTTAAAAGTGGGAATCTCCAATGTACAGATTGCTATTTGTCAGCTAGGGGAAAAAAAACTTTTACCGGGATATCAACTATTAGATTGGAAAACCGCTTAGGGTGCCGGCACCTCATTGAGAGACTATTGTGATTTTCTTTTCTTTTTGTTTCTTTTTCATTGCATATTGGAAGTTATTCCTTTATAATGATCATTTAAGCTAAATGACCTGATAGAAATTAAGAATTGGCCATTGAGAAAGGATTTAAATATGATGTACATCATGATTTTTTTTATGTGTGATTTTATTAGAAAAATTAAAAAACCTTTTTTAAATTTACAATTAATGCTGCTTATTGTAATAATAATTGGTCCACATTTCTGAAATTCCCAGCCGTGCCACCATCTACTTGTATATTGTTTTTGTCTATTTGAGGAGATTTGTGCAAATATCTCCTTGGGGGGTAGCGGCAGGGCATTCGGAACAGTGGATTGTACCACATATGAGAGTAAGATAAGGAAATTATTAACAAGAACCATCAGCAGGTCAGCGCAAAACCTTATATTTGGGGTGTTTTTGTTGTGTAACTTTACTAAATGCATTACTTCATTGCAAACACTTGTAGATAAAAGTCATTGGCTGACCAATCCTGATTGATCCTGATGTGAGAATTGCTGATGCTGATCCTTTATGGAGCAAAACTCAGCAGTTTGCTGCATGTAGAGATAGCATTATATATAAATATCAGTGCTTTGATAAACTACACCTGAAAGGAATATAATATCAAATTATCTAAATCAGCAGGAGTATTGATTCGGCTCATTGGATGAACATAATTAGAAAAATATGCAAATTTTCATTATTTTGTGCTATAATGAGAGAACTTTTATTACATTTTATTTAGATATTTTTTCACATACTTTACAATTTTAAGACCTTAATAATTAATCCAATGTTTCTCTTAGGAAATATTTTATTGGTCAAAACATTGATGCTGTAGTGTTTGAAACCTATTTTCAGAGTCAGCAAAATTAATATTGTTTTTATTCCTCACATAATAATGTGGGATGATTCATGGATCTCAGTTACATCTCTCCACAGCTGTAAATGGAGTCATTTCATTCAATGGATAGCAAAGACGAACAGATCTGCAAAAATACATTGTCCACTTTTATTATACTTCAAACTCAACATTCAGTCCATGTTCCATTTTATTACTGTGTTAGATCGGAGATTGTTTAAACGTTCCATAGATTGTTTTATCATGAAATAAAGCAATATCTCCCCAGCCTCTGAGCATCGAGCTTGAAAATGACTTTCCATTTCAAGCAAAATAAGCAATTAAACGCTAATGAGTCCCTTTGTGTGGTCCTTACACTGGAATTTTAATTTCTGAAATTAATGACTTTTATTATTTAAACTTTCAGGGGACTCGTTTCTGATGCAAATCTAATTGTGAGGGTTTATATGCATCTTTGTCTCTACACACATCAATGCTCAAAACGTTTTACTCCTGAAGCTTATCTGACATATTGTAAAACATAAGTTATACAACATAAAATGTAACAAAAGTGAACTTTTATTTATTGAGATGACAATGTAATACCGTAAAAATCTGCAATATAATCTAACAATACACTCTAGAGTAATATATGTATTTTTTTTAAAATCAATCTTTAGATATAAAATCATACATACACATGCAGAATTGGACGTCAATAGGACATAAGTACATTGCACAGAAGAAGCGTAATGAAAAAGTGTTCCCATGTAGGGTTTTACAGATCTCAAGATGCACCCAGAGCTACAGTATGTGTGTAGCATATGTGTCTGGTTTGCTACTAGTCCACGTCATCTATGAGCACTTGCACCTGTCCTATACTAGGTGCAACTGATACACCCGTTAACAATCAAATATTCACTGACATCCAGGTCTGAATAGGCAACATGCCCTTACTGGAATTTGCCTGTGTGAGAGAACCCACTTCTGCTTCTTCAGTCCCAATGGCAAATGCGACTAGAATGTGGGAGACTCTGAATGGCCCATACGGTACTTCCATTTGCCCATTTTCGGAGTATGCACAGTGCAAATTCCTGCAAGATACACTCCACAAATGGGTGTATTCTATGCTCTGCAATAGCCTCAAAATATTATGTACATTTATAAATTATCTATAATAGACTCACTCTGTAATAGAGACAATCTATAATAACAAAGTACAAATGTATTAAAAAACACTAGATTTGTTTACAGAAATATTTATTATTTTCACATTTTCAGTTCAATTTATAATTTATTACAAAGTATATATGTGTGATCGTTTGTCTTTGTTAATGTAACTTAGTTCATGCTATCGATAAAGATTATCACAAATGTTCTGTTCTTGTATCTTATTAGGGTGTTGCTAAGGTTGCAATTTGAATGCATACTGTAGTTTAGATCTCAATAGGTTATATATGGTGAAGAAAAATAAAGTGTGAGATGACTTGATGGACTGCAGAAGATAAGCCAGACACATATTTAGCGTTTTAGATTCTGTATTGTTTTGAAAGAGGAAGAAAGTAGAAAATAGTCAATATTAACATCCAAGTAACACCAAAATCATTACTGGGCAGACGAGCAGGTGAGTAAATCAACCTGACTGATTAATTTTTCAGTCATTGCACTGCTACGATGAAACAAACATTTTGACACTTTGGTATCAGCAGTTTTTTTTAATGAACCAAGAGTTTAAACCACACTTATAGCAATACAATCTCTATACAATAGAAGCAGGCATAGGAGTGTAGCAGCACTTAGCCCAGGCATGTCCAAACTGCGGCCCTCCAGCTGTTGAGAAACTACACATCCCAGCATGTTCTGACCCAGCTTTAGCATTCACTGACAGCAAAACTGTGTCAGGGCATGCTGGGATATGTAGTTTCACAACAGCTGGAGGGCCGCAGTTTGGACATGCCTGACTTAGCCTATGAAATCACAATAAACAAATTACAAAACATGCCATGAAAAGTGCCCCTTAACTCACTGAGGACATAGTTCTGTTGGAATTGCATGGTTGAATGTTAAATAGAATTGGTATAATTGATACAATGACTGCCTTCACTGGGAGTGTAGACAACAGATACTGTGGAGGCAAAGTGGAGGCAGTCATTTTGTGTTTTATATCTCCTGGAACCTAGGAACTAGTAACGCCACAGTCTAATAAAAGGCCTTGAATATCATGACTTAATGGTATCACTAATTTGTAATACCTTTTTAAACAAAGCATTCTGTAGACTTTTATAAAGTGCTAAACTCATACTGTATATTGACATTTTCTTTTAAAGGTGAAGAGAGTAGGGGTGGATATCCTATTGGTAACACTGCCTGATGTACACCATAAATATCATTGAGCATGCATAATAGTCTAATGTGCACCTTCAGCCAATATGACATACAGTAGGGGTAGATGGGCACCTCCAAACATACAACGCACTAGTCCAGAGGTTTTGAGCAATCTAGCCATGGCTAGTTGTATTGTGCATTACATAAATAGAAAAATACAAATAGATTCTAGCCCATCTGGGCAATAACTAAATATAATAGATTCCCTCTCTCAGGGTGGTAGGACCCAATGTCCCTACCACAAACACAGGCATGTGCTCAGTACTTACAGTCAGGAATCCTTATCCATCTTATATATACATATATATGTGGCATGCTGTTTGTACCCATGCTGAAATAAAAAACCTTCATTGATGCTATGACTAAACTGGTGAGTGCACTCCTAACTACGGATATATATATATATATATATATATATATATATATATATGTGTGTGTATATATATATATATATATATATATATATATTTTTTATATATATATATATATATATATATATATTTATACACAATAGCAGTGGGAATATAAAAAAAAAATCATACAGGATAATCAATATTTCGGGGTTATCAACCCCTTTGTCAAGGTGTCTGATGTATATAAGAATACAAAAGTGACTTACCAAAATAAGGTAGAAGCCCGCCAGTGTGAAAGGACAAAACGTGCTCCCTGTTAGTTATCCTGTCATGATTTTTTTAATATACTCACTGCTATTGAAAGTCTCTGAGTGGTGCAGTCTTCTTTCTAACACTTGCATCTACCTTACTAAGAGCACCGGAGCGGATCACCATCCAGTGGAGTGCCGGGCTGATCTTCCAATATATATATATATATATATATATGTACCTTGGATGATCCGGCACTCCCTTGCTGGTATTGGTAATGCTGGGTGCTCGTGCTATAATGTATAAGTTCGACTGTTGCTGAACAAGCAAGCTGCACGTCACTCCATTGGAAAAAAAGGTGCTTTTATTGAACTATTGAATTTAAAAACATGGAAAAAACAGCCTGCTTGTCATGTCAACGGCTCGTTTCGGGCACTGCCGTTTCTAGCGGCGGGCGAGCCGTGCAACCGCACGGGGCGCCCGCCGCGGCACTTTGTTACTCCTCGCCTCTCCCGAGCGCTCCTGCTCGGGGGGCGGAGTTTCGCGGAATGACGCGTTGCTTCGTGAAGTCACGACGCAAACGCGTCATTCCGCAAAACTCCTCCCCCCGAGCAGGAGCGCTCGGGAGAGGCGAGAAGGAGATAAGCATGAAGGAGGAGGCGGCCGGCGCGAGGGACGTGAGGCGGCGGGACCTAAGAGCGGGAAGACGTAAGTATTCTCTCTCTCTCCCCCCCTTCCTTCCCCTCAACTTGAAACCTGCCTGCCGCTGCCGCACTGTGTAAAATGCGGACACCTGCCTATGGGGATACCTGCCTTCCGCACTGTGTAAAATGGGGGCACCTGCCTGCGTACTGTGTAATATGGGGCCATCTGCCTGCGTACTGTGTAATATGGGGGCATCTGCCTGCGTACTGTGTAATATGGGGGCATCTGACTGTGTAATATGGGGGCATCTGCCTGCGTGCTGTGTAATATGGGGGCATCTGCCTGCGTACTGTGTAATATGGGGGCACCTGCCTGCGTACTGTGTAATATGGGGGCACCTGCCTGCCGCACTGTGTAAAATGGGGGCACCTGCCTGCGTACTGTGTAATATGGGGGCATCTGCCTGCGTACTGTGTAATATGGGGGCATCTGCCTGCGTACTGTGTAATATGGGGGCATCTGCCTGCGTACTGTGCAATATGGGGGCATCTGCCTGCGTACTGTGTAATATGGGGGCATCTGCCTGCGTACTGTGTAATATGGGGGCATCTGCCTGCGTACCGTGTAATATGGGGGCACCTGCCTGCGTACTGTGTAATATGGGGGCACCTGCCTGCGTACTGTGTAATATGGGGGCACCTGCCTGCGTACTGTGTAATATGGGGGCACCTGCCTGCGTACTGTGTAATATGGGGGCACCTGCCTGCGTACTGTGTAATATGGGGGCACCTGCCTGCGTACTGTGTAATATGGGGGCACCTGCCTGCGTACTGTGTAATATGGGGGCATCTGCCTGCGTACTGTGTAATATGGGGGCACCTGCCTGCGTACTGTGTAATATGGGGGCACCTGCCTGCGTACTGTGTAATATGGGGGCACCTGCCTGCGTACTGTGTAATATGGGGGCACCTGCCTGCGTACTGTGTAATATGGGGGCACCTGCCTGCGTACTGTGTAATATGGGGGCATCTGCCTGCGTACTGTGCAATATGGGGGCACCTGCCTGCGTACTGTGTAATATGGCGGCACCTGCCTGCGTACTGTGTAATATGGGGGCATCTGCCTGCGTACTGTGTAATATGGGGGCATCTGCCTGCGTACTGTGTAATATGGGGGCACCTGCCTGCGTACTGTGTAATATGGCGGCACCTGCCTGCGTACTGTGTAATATGGGGGCATCTGCCTGCGTACTGTGTAATATGGGGGCATCTGCCTGCATACTGTGTAATATGGGGGCATCTGCCTGCGTACTGTGTAATATGGGGGCACCTGCCTGCGTACTGTGTAATATGGGGGCATCTGCCTGCGTACTGTGTAAAATGGGGATATCTGCCTGCATACTGTGTAAAATGGGGATATCTGCCTGCGTACTGTGTAAAATGGGGATATCTGCCTGCCACGCTGTGTAAAATGGGGATACCTGCCTGCCGCGCTGTGTAAAATGGGGATACCTGCCTGCCGCACTGTGTAAAATAGGGATACCTGCCTGCGTACTGTGTAATATGGGGGCATCTGCCTGCGTACTGTGTAAAATGGGGATATCTGCCTGCCGCGCTGTGTAAAATGGGGATACCCGCCTGCCGCTCTGTGTAAACTAGGGATACCTGCCTGCGTACTGTGTAATATGGGGGCACCTGCCTGCGTACTGTGTAAAATGGGGATATCTGACTGCGTACTGTGTAATATGGGGGCACCTGCCTGCGTACTGTGTAAAATGGGGATATCTGCCTGCGTACTGTGTAAAATGGGGATATCTGCCTGCCGTGCTGTGTAAAATGGGGGCACCTGCCTGCCGCACTGTGTAATATGGGGATACCTGCCTGCCGCACTGTGTAATATGGGGGCACCTGCCTGCGTACTGTGTAAAATGGGGATATCTGCCTGCCGTGCTGTGTAAAATGGGGATATCTGCCTGCCGTGCTGTGTAAAATGGGGATATCTGCCTGCGTACTGTGTAATATGGGGGCACCTGCCTGCGTACTGTGTAAAATGGGGATATCTGCCTGCGTACTGTGTAAAATGGGGATATCTGCCTGCCGCGCTGTGTAAAATGGGGATACCTGCCTGCGTACTGTGTAATATGGGGGCACCTGCCTGCGTACTGTGTAAAATGGGGATATCTGCCTGCCACTCTGTGTAAACTAGGGATACCTGCCTGCGTACTGTGTAATATGGGGGCACCTGCCTGCGTACTGTGTAAAATGGGGATATCTGCCTGCGTACTGTGTAAAATGGGGATATCTGCCTGCCGTGCTGTGTAAAATGGGGGCACCTGCCTGCCGCACTGTGTAATATGGGGATACCTGCCTGCCGCACTGTGTAATATGGGGGCACCTGCCTGCGTACTGTGTAAAATGGGGATATCTGCCTGCCGTGCTGTGTAAAATGGGGATATCTGCCTGCCGTGCTGTGTAAAATGGGGATATCTGCCTGCCGTGCTGTGTAAAATGGGGATATCTGCCTGCCGTGCTGTGTAAAATGGGGCTATCTGCCTGCCGTGCTGTGTAAAATGGGGATATCTACCTGCCGTGCTGTGTAAAATGGGGATACCTGCCTGCCGCACTGTGTAAAATGGGGATACCTGCCTGCTGCACTTTGTAAAATGGGGGCACCTGCCTGCGTACTGTGTAAAATGGGGATACCTGCCTACCGTATTGTGTAAAATGGGGATACCTGCCTTCCGTACTGTGTAAAATGGGGACACCTGCCTGCCGCGCTGTGTAAAATGGGGACACCTGCCTGCCGTGCTGTGTAATATGGGGTCACTTGCCTGCTGTAATGTGTAAAAAGGGGACTTTTTTATTTTTATTTTTTTTCCCCTGTGGTGGGTGTGATGATATCAGATGAGGCCATACCCACTTTAATGAGACCACGCCCATTTTAATCAGGCCACACACCCTTGTCGGGAGCGCTCGCGCCTACGGCACGCGCATGCTTTTTCTTTTTATGGCTATATGGGGGGGCACACATTTTTTTTTTAGAGCAATAGGGGGGGGGGCGCAGTTTGAAATCTCGCACTGGGAGCCAAATTGTCTAGAAACGGCCCTGGTTTCGGGACCTGGCATAGTCCCTTCGTTAGGATTAATTCTGGCTGCTGTAGTCAGTGGTGAAAAACATGTTTTTCACCACTGACTAGAGCAGCCAGAATTAATCCTGACGAAACAATTAATCCTGACGAAGGGACTATGGCCCTCATTCCGAGTTGTTCGCTCGGTAATTTTCTTCGCATCGCAGTGATTTTCCGCTAATTGCGCATGCGCAATGTTCGCACTGCGACTGCTCCAAGTAAATTTGCTATGCAGTTAGGTATTTTACTCATGGCATTACGAGTTTTTTTCTTTGTTCTGGTGATCGTAATGTGATTGACAGGAAGTGGGTGTTTCTGGGCGGAAACTGGACGTTTTATGGGTGTGTGTCAAAAAACGCTGCCGTTGCTGGGAAAAACGCGGGAGTGTCTGAAGAAACGGGGGAGTGTCTGGGCGAACGCTGGGAGTGTTTGTGACGTCAAACCAGGAACGTTACTGACTGAACTGATCGCAGAAGCCGAGTAAGTCTGGAGCTACTCAGAAACTGCTAAGAAGTGTCTATTCGCAATTCTGCTAATCTTTCGTTCGCAATTTTACTATGCTAAGATTCACTCACAGTAGGCGGCGGCTTAGCGTGTGCAAAGCTGCTAAAAGCAGCTTGCGAGCGAACAACTCGGAATGACCACCTATGCCAGGTCCCGAAACGAGCCGTTGACATGACAAGCAGGCTGTTTTTTCCATGTATTTAAATTCAAAAGTTCATTAAAAGCACCTTTTTTTACAATGGAGTGACGTGCAGCTTGCTTATTCAGCAACAGTGGAACTTATATATATATTTATATATATATATATTTATATACATATATATACAACCAACAGCGGGTGCGGCACTCCGTGCGACGAGATCAACGGGACACTTACTTCAGAGGTGGTGACAACGTTTCAATGCGATTTATTAGTGCATTTTCATCAGGTCAGATAACAAAAGAAAAGAAAAGTGCTTACCTAAATAGTGTGTGTGCTGGACGCCATACCCGCACTTCCGGATCCCAGACACGAGTCTGGTCCGTCGGCGCTCACCAGTGACGTCACTACCCACTGCCGGTAGTCATGGAAACATCAACAAAGCCTGTTCGTATACACATGGTGAATGCAATCAAAGACACAAAAATGCAGATGGAAACTATACATAGGTATCCTCAATACAGGTCTAGGGCTATAATAAACAATCTAATATAATGTACAAGCAACCTTCATATCACATAACTACAATGGATGTCAACTAAAGTGCATACTGTCATAAAGGCATACATAATGATCATACCGCATGGGCACAATAGCTGGTAAATTACAAATTTGGATGAACAAGTCAAGCTCACCGCTGTGCCCATGCGGTATGTCTTACATAGGCAAAACTGTCAGAATGTTCAAAGAAAGGATGGCAGCTCACCGCTCGGCCATTAAAGCAGCCATTGTTAAAGGTTCTAGTGACCAACCAGTTGCCAGGCATTTTGCCGTAGCCCGACATCCTTTGGTATCTCTACGTTACCGCATGGTAGACCATGTTCACCCCCTGACCCGGGGTGGTGATAGGGGCATGAAACTCCTTCAGCTTGAAACTAGATGGATCCACCGTCTGGGGACATTACACCCCAGAGGGCTGAACGAGCACCTTGGTTTAAATGCACTCTTATAAATGCAGCGTTTCTCTATTTATTGGTCTGTGTTTCTATGTATATTTTGGTGGGAGAGTATACATGCCCTTAATTCTGGTCAGTCTATGACCATATATTTAGAGACCATATCACTAGCCCTGGTGATCATTATGTATGCCTTTATGACAGTATGCACTTTAGTTGACATCCATTGTAGTTATGTGATATGAAGGTTGCTTGTACATTATATTAGATTGTTTATTATAGCCCTAGACCTGTATTGAGGATACCTATGTATAGTTTCCATCTGCATTTTTGTGTCTTTGATTGCATTCACCATGTGTATACGAACAGGCTTTGTTGATGTTTCCATGACTACCGGCAGTGGGTAGTGACGTCACTGGTGAGCGCCGACGGACCAGACTCGTGTCTGGGATCCGGAAGTGCGGGTATGGCGTCCAGCACACACACTATTTAGGTAAGCACTTTTCTTTTCTTTTGTTATCTGACCTGATGAAAATGCACTAATAAATCGCATTGAAACGTTGTCACCACCTCTGAAGTAAGTGTCCCGTTGATCTCGTCGCACGGAGTGCCGCACCCGCTGTTGGTTGTATTTGAATTTCTGTGGAGGCACCCAGCGCTTTTATTTCCTTTATTGGGAGAGCCGGACCCGTCTGTTGTATACATATATATATATATATATATATTTATATATATATATTTATATATATATATATATATATATATATATATTTATATATATATATATATATACACACACACAGTATATATATATATATATATATATATACACACACACACACACACACAGTATGTATATATATATATATATATAAAAATAGAAAGAAATTATTGCGCCACTTGTGTTCATCAACGTCTACGTATCCTGAATGTGAAATGTACCAAACAAATGGATCTGACACTCCCTAAGAATTTAAAAGGGCGTCTGCTTACCCCCAGACAGGGATGGCGGTTCCCTGGAGCATAAAATTAAATACACAAATGGGGGGAGGGGGTTTAGCGACCAATGGTGTCTAAAAACTCACACTATAGGTAAATGAGTAGAATATAAAATACAGTTTATTTACGTACAAATTTAAAACAACAAAGGGGCCTTGATGAAGTCTGAATGACGAAACGCATTGGGCAACCTGGCAGTGACTGCATACCAAGTTAAGGAACTTTTTATCATTTATTCATTTTAACTGGTATTATATATTATGTGTGTATACTTTTTATCCCATTTTTTAGAAAAAGATTTGTTGTTTTAAATTTGTACGTAAATAAACTGTATTTTATATTCTACTCATTTACCTATAGTGTGAGTTTTTAGACACCATTGGTCGCTAAACCCCCTCCCCCCATTTGTATATATATATATATATATATATATATATATATATATAAATATATACAGGCAGAGGTGCGGCTCTCACAACAATTGTCAATGAATAGAGGCACGCGAAGGTGTTAATCTTTCAATGTTTTAAACTGTATTAGTTTGACTTCAGGAAAAGAAACAATGTACATATATTTCTTACCTTATATCCCTTCTAAACATAGACAAACAAGGATTGGCTGCGCTCCCGGGTGCGGGAGTCCCGGCCCAAGAGTCTGGAGCGGAAGGATGATGTAATTGCGCATACCCACGATGCATGTCAAAGCTGTTTACTGGTAACTAGGAAACCAAGAGCTGTAACAAATAGATACAAGTATAACAAATCAAGCATCTTAGTCATACTGACACTAGAGATGTGCACTTGAAATTTTTCGGGTTTTGTGTTTTGGTTTTGGGTTCGGTTCCGCGGCCGTGTTTTGGGTTCGACCGCGTTTTGGCAAAACCTCACCAAATTTTTTTTGTCGGATTCGGGTGTGTTTTGGATTCGGGTGTTTTTTTCAAAAAACACTAAAAAACAGCTTAAATCATAGAATTTTGGGGTCATTTTGATCCCAAAGTATTATTAACCTCAAAAACCATAATTTCCACTCATTGTCAGTCTATTCTGAATACCTCACACCTCACAATATTATTTTTAGTCCTAAAATTTGCACCGAGGTCGCTGGATGACTAAGCTAAGCGACCCTAGTGGCCGACACAAACACCTGGCCCATCTTGGAGTGGCACTGCAGTGTCACGCAGGATGGCCCTTCCAAAAAACACTCCCCAAACAGCACATGACGCAAAGAAAAAAAGAGGCGCAATGAGGTAGCTGTGTGAGTAAGTTAAGCGACCCTAGTGGCCGACACAAACACCTGGCCCATCTAGGAGTGGCACTGCAGTGTCACGCAGGATGGCCCTTCCAAAAAACACTCCCCAAACAGCACATGACGCAAAGAAAAAAAGAGGCGCAATGAGGTAGCTGTGTGAGTAAGCTAAGCGACCCTAGTGGCCGACACAAACACCTGGCCCATCTAGGAGTGGCACTGCAGTGTCACGCAGGATGGCCCTTCCAAAAAACACTCCCCAAACAGCACATGACGCAAAGAAAAAAAGAGGCGCAATGAGGTAGCTGTGTGAGTAAGCTAAGCGACCCTAGTGGCCGACGCAAACACCTGGCCCATCTAGGAGTGGCACTGCAGTGTCACGCAGGATGGCCCTTCCAAAAAACACTCCCCAAACAGCACATGACGCAAAGAAAAAAAGAGGCGCAATGAGGTAGCTGTGTGAGTAAGATAAGCGACCCTAGTGGCCGACACAAACACCTGGCCCATCTAGGAGTGGCACTGCAGTGTCACGCAGGATGGCCCTTCCAAAAAACACTCCCCAAACAGCACATGACGCAAAGAAAAAAAGAGGCGCAATGAGGTAGCTGTGTGAGTAAGATAAGCGACCCTAGTGGCCGACACAAACACCAGGCCCATCTAGGAGTGGCACTGCAGTGTCACGCAGGATGGCCCTTCCAAAAAACACTCCCCAAACAGCACATGACGCAAAGAAAAAAAGAGGCGCAATGAGGTAGCTGTGTGAGTAAGATAAGCGACCCTAGTGGCCGACACAAACACCTGGCCCATCTAGGAGTGGCACTGCAGTGTCACGCAGGATGGCCCTTCCAAAAAACACTCCCCAAACAGCACATGACGCAAAGAAAAAAAGAGGCGCAATGAGGTAGCTGTGTGAGTAAGATAAGTGACCCTAGTGGCCGACACAAACACCTGGCCCATCTAGGAGTGGCACTGCAGTGTCACGCAGGATGGCCCTTCCAAAAAATACTCCCCAAACAGCACATGACGCAAAGAAAAATTAAAGAAAAAAGAGGTGCAAGATGGAATTGTCCTTGGGCCCTCCCACCCACCCTTATGTTGTATAAACAGGACATGCACACTTTAACCAACCCATCATTTCAGTGACAGGGTCTGCCACACGACTGTGACTGAAATGACGGGTTGGTTTGGACCCCCACCAAAAAAGAAGCAATTAATCTCTCCTTGCACAAACTGGCTCTACAGAGGCAAGATGTCCACCTCATCATCATCCTCCGATATATCACCGTGTACATCCCCCTCCTCACAGATTATCAATTCGTCCCCACTGGAATCCACCATCTCAGCTCCCTGTGTACTTTGTGGAGGCAATTGCTGCTGGTCAATGTCTCCACGGAGGAATTGATTATAATTCATTTTAATGAACATCATCTTCTCCACATTTTCTGGAAGTAACCTCGTACGCCTATTGCTGACAAGGTGAGCGGCGGCACGAAACACTCTTTCGGAGTACACACTTGTGGGAGGGCAACTTAGGCAGAATAAAGCCAGTTTGTGCAAGGGCCTCCAAATTGCCTCTTTTTCCTGCCAGTATAAGTACGGACTGTCTGACGTGCCTACTTGGATGCGGTCACTCATATAATCCTCCACCATTCTTTCAATGGGGAGAGAATCATATGCAGTGACAGTAGACGACATGTCCGTAATCGTTGTCAGGTCCTTCAGTCCGGAGATGTTGACAGGTCGCGTTCCGCTTGACTTGACAATTTTCTCACCAGCAGGTATTTGAACCCCAGCAGACTTGTGTCTGCCGGAAAGAGAGATCCAAGGTAGGTTTTAAATCTAGGATCGAGCACGGTGGCCAAAATGTAGTGATCTGATTTCAACAGATTGACCACCCGTGAATCCTTGTTAAGCGAATTAAGGGCTCCATCCACAAGTCCCACATGCCTAGCGGAATCGCTCCGTGTTAGCTCCTCCTTCAATGTCTCCAGCTTCTTCTGCAAAAGCCTGATGAGGGGAATGACCTGATTCAGGCTGGCAGTGTCTGAACTGACTTCACGTGTGGCAAGTTCAAAGGGCAGCAGAACCTTGCACAACGTTGAAATTATTCTCCACTGCGCTTGAGACAGGTGCATTCCACCTCCTATATCGTGCTGAATTGTATAGGCTTGAATGGCCTTTTGCTGCTCCTCCAACCTCTGAAGCATATATAGGGTTGAATTCCACCTCGTTACCACTTCTTGCTTCAGATGATGGCAGGGCAGGTTCAGGCGTTTTTGGTGTTGCTCCAGTCTTCTGTACGTGGTGCCTGTACGCCGAAAGTGTCCCGCAATTCTTCTGGCCACCGACAGCATCTCTTGCACGCCCCTGTCGTTTTTTAAAAAATTCTGCACCACCAAATTCAAGGTATGTGCAAAACATGGGACGTGCTGGAATTTGCCCATATTTAATGCACACACAATATTGCTGGCGTTGTCCGATGCCACAAATCCACAGGATAGTCCAATTGGGGTAAGTCATTCCGCGATGATCTTCCTCAGTTGCCGTAAGAGGTTTTCAGCTGTGTGCGTATTCTGGAAACCGGTGATACAAAGCGTAGCCTGCCTAGGAAAGAGTTGGCATTTGCGAGATGCTGCTACTGGTGCCGCCGCTGCTGTTCTTGCGGCGGGAGTCCATACATCTACCCAGTGGGCTGTCACAGTCATATAGTCCTGACCCTGCCCTGCTCCACTTGTCCACATGTCCGTGGTTAAGTGGACATTGGGTACAACTGCATTTTTTAGGACACTGGTGAGTCTTTTTCTGACGTCCGTGTACATTCTCGGTATCGCCTGCCTAGAGAAGTGGAACCTAGATGGTATTTGGTAACGGGGGCACACTACCTCAAGAAATTGTCTAGTTCCCTGTGAACTAACGGCGGATACCGGATGCACGTCTAACACCAACATAGTTGTCAAGGCCTCAGTTATCCGCTTTGCAACAGGATGACTGCTGTGATATTTCATCTTCCTCGCAAAGGACTGTTGGACAGTCAATTGCTTGGTGGAAGTAGTAAAAGTGGGCTTACGACTTCCCCTCTGGGATGACCATCGACTCCCAGCAGCAACAACAGCAGCGCCAGCAGCAGTAGGCGTTACACGCAAGGATGCATCGGAGGAATCCCAGGCAGGAGAGGACTCGTCAGAATTGCCAGTGACATGGCCTGCAGGACTATTGGCATTCCTGGGGAAGGAGGAAATTGACACTGAGGGAGTTGGTGGGGTGGTTTGCGTGAGCTTGGTTACAAGAGGAAGGGATTTACTGGTCAGTGGACTGCTTCCGCTGTCGCCCAAAGTTTTTGAACTTGTCACTGACTTATTATGAATGCGCTGCAGGTGACGTATAAGGGAGGATGTTCCGAGGTGGTTAACGTCCTTACCCCTACTTATTACAGCTTGAAAAAGGCAACACACGGCTTGACAAATGTTGTCCGCATTTCTGTTGAAATACTTCCACACCGAAGAGCTGATTTTTTTGGTATTTTCACCAGGCATGTCAACGGCCATATTCCTCCCACGGACAACAGGTGTCTCCCCGGGTGCTTGACTTAAACAAACCACCTCACCATCAGAATCCTCCTGGTCAATTTCCTCCCCAGCGCCAGCAACACCCATATCCTCCTCATCCTGGTGTACTTCAACACTGACATCTTCAATCTGACTATCAGGAACTGGACTGCGGGTGCTCCTTCCAGCACTTGCAGGGGGCGTGCAAATGGTGGAAGGCGCATGCTCTTCACGTCCAGTGTTGGGAAGGTCAGGCATCGCAACCGACACAATTGGACTCTCCTTGTTGATGTGGGATTTCGAAGAACGCACAGTTCTTTGCGGTGCTTTTGCCAGCTTGAGTCTTTTCATTTTTCTAGCGAGAGGCTGAGTGCTTCCATCCTCATGTGAAGCTGAACCACTAGCCATGAACATAGGCCAGGGCCTCAGCCGTTCCTTGCCACTCCGTGTGGTAAATGGCATATTGGCAAGTTTACGCTTCTCCTCCGACAATTTTATTTTAGATTTTGGAGTCCTTTTTTTACTGATATTTGGTGTTTTGGATTTTACATGCTCTGTACTATGACATTGGGCATCGGCCTTGGCAGACGACGTTGCTGGCATTTCATCGTCTAGGCCATGACTAGTGGCAGCAGCTTCAGCACGAGGTGGAAGTCGATCTTGATCTTTCCCTAATTTTGGAACCTCAACATTTTTGTTCTCCATATTTTAATAGGCACAACTAAAAGGCACCTCAGGTAAACAATGGAGATGGATGGATACTAGTATACTTATGGATGGACGAGCGACTGCCGACACAGAGGTAGCTACAGCTGTGGACTACCGTACTGTGTCTGCTGCTAATATAGACTGGATGATAATGAGATAAAATTAAAATATATATATATATATATCACACTAGTACTGCAGCCGGACAGGTATATATTATGTAATGACGGACCTGCTGGACACTGTCTGTCAGCACTGCAGACTCCTAAAGTAAGCTACTAGTATCAAGAAGATAGAAAAAATAAATAAACCACGGGTAGGTGGTATACAATTATGGATGGATGAGCGACTGCCGACACAGAGGTAGCTACAGCCGTGGACTACCGTACTGTGTCTGCTGCTAATATAGACTGGATGATAATGAGATAAAATTAAAATATATATATATATATATCACACTAGTACTGCAGCCGGACAGGTATATATTATGTAATGACGGACCTGCTGGACACTGTCTGTCAGCACTGCAGACTCCTAAAGTAAGCTACTAGTATCAAGAAGATAGAAAAAAATAAATAAACCACGGGTAGGTGGTATACAATTATGGATTGACGAGCGACTGCCGACACAGAGGTAGCTACAGCCGTGGACTACCGTACTGTGTCTGCTGCTAATATAGACTGGATGATAATGAGATAAAATTAAAATATATATATATATATATATATATATATATATACAGCTGCTCGGCTCCGGCACTCCTGCTATGCACAGCTTGCTCAAGTGCCTTCCCTGTGGGGCATGCCCACCTGCATATAGAAATTGTTGTGGAGGCGGCACTCAAAGACTTGCACGAATAGTGAAAAAGTATCCACGTGTGTGGATGTTGCTTTAATATGTGACGTTTCGGGGACGTATCCCCTTCCTCAGACAGTGAAAACAGTGCAATGGTACAGGTATAAATACTTATAAAAATCAGTGCCACTTACCCCCCTTCCACGACTCTCAGCTGTGTGCCTCGCGGTGCTCCAGACCTCCCATGTCCCGCACTTCCGGTTTTTCTGTTACCCGAGCACAGGAAGTAGCGTCATCGGGTCAGCCTGTTACCATGACGACGCACAGCTTACTGTCACGGAGGAAACAAATACATAAATATGCATCTATAACATCTAGATACTAGATAAGCATAAAACTCATGGTGAACAATAATACTACGTGTTGGCATACAATATTTTAAACATGCACAATACAAAATACAGTTGCGCCCAATATGGGCTGGAGTATGCCAGCTATAAAACAATAAACAATAAAACTATGTGCAGTGTGTACGTGTGGAAATTGCACCGGACGACCTACTGCTCAAACTTACTATTTGGCATAGCCATAAACATCTGCTATTTTTATCACTTTTACCTAATTGTTATCATCTGCTAGTTTATTTCTGATGAACAATACTAGGTGCCACCGTATCTTATAGTTCTGAATGTCAACGTTGCTAAACATAACGGGGGATTTAAGATCAACCAATATGGTGGATTCTATTAATATAAATTAAAAGTACAGGCGTGTATCACCTTAGACACTTCTATAGAAAATTAATAAGTCCCATATTTTCATTGAGTCCCCTTGGAGCCAAGCTGTCTAATCTAAAAATCCATTTAGATTCGAGTTGGAGCAATTTCTTGCCCCTATCACCCCCACGTAGGGAAGGAGGGACATGGTCTACCGCCTTGTATCTAAGGCTGGCCAGGTTACTGTATGTCGCAAGATAGCAAAGTGACGGGCAACCGGTTGATCGCTTTTACCGGATTCTATTGCTGCCCGTATGGCTGAGCGGTGTTGTGTAAGTCTCACTTTTAGTTGACATTCTGTCTTTCCGACATAGTATAACCCGCAAGGGCATACTATGACATATACGACATATTTTGTGGTGCACGTTAGTGGCCACCTGATTTTAAGCCTCTGGCCAGTCTGCGGGTGTGGTATTGTATCACCTGTCAGCATAAACGAACATGTAATGCATCCCAGGCATTTAAAGCATCCGTTCTTTCTACTCAGAAAGTTACTTGGTGCTTTTGGTTGACAAAAACCTGTTACATCCGTTTTAACAATCCTGTCCTTGATGTTTCTACTTCGGGAATAACTGGGCATTAATCTATGATTTTGAAGGCATTTCAAGTCAGGGTCTGTAGTTACCATCTGCCAAAGACTTTTCACTTGTTTCGTTGTCCCAGGGCTTTTGGTATTATATTCATTAACCCATGGTATGACCGATTTAGCGAGTTCTGTACCTTTCTTTCTATTTTTCTGTGTGGCTGTATACTTCGCCTTTTTACATGCTTTATTTAGCTCGCTCCTATCATAGCCTCGTTCACAGAAATTATCGATCATTTCCTTCAATTGTATATCCCTTCTGCTGGCGTCTGAATTATTCCTGCATACCCTCAGAAGCTGAGAGTAGGGCAGACTGCGTATGATGGCTTTGGGATGAAAGCTGTCTGCGTGCAGGATTGTGTTCCTATCAGTGGGTTTCTTATAGAGGGAAGTTACGATGCTGCCATTCTGTACTTGGATAAGTATGTCTAAATAGCACACCTCTGTTTTACTGGCCGTAAGCGTGAGTTTAATGGGACTACTGGACTGGTTCTGTTTGTCAATAATCTCAATGAGCTTAGACATGTCACCGGACCACAATATTAACAGGTCGTCTATGTATCTATAATACAATAGCATGGCTGCTGATGTTTCCACATTTTAAAAAAACAGACCCCTCTCTACTTCCCACATGTAACTGTTTGCGAAAGATGGCGCCACTGGTGAACCCATAGAACAACCAGTCAATTGCCTGAAGTAACGCCCATTAAACAGGAAAAAATTATGATTCAATGTGAAAGACAATAACTCCATAAAGAAATCTATATCTGGACCCTCATACAGCTTGTTGCCGGTAATTAATCTTGCTACTGCAGCTAAGCCAGCCTGGTGTGGAATGCATGTGTACAGGCTGGTGACATCTAATGTCACCAGCGTCGTGTTGCTAGGAACATTCCCAATTAAAGCCAACTTCTCCAGCAACATCCCCGAATCTTTCAAATATGTGAAAGTGTCCTGTACACACGGTTGTAAATAATGGTCGAGATAGATGGCTATAGGCTCACACAGAGACCCCCGAGCCGAAATAATCGGTCTCCCCGGAGGCCTCTGTGCGTCCTTGTGAATCTTAGGTAGGGTATACAACAGGGGTACCACTGGCCACTTCGTGGTCAATTTGTCACATATAGCTTGTGAAATAAAACCATCACTAACAGCTTGTTTCAATATTGCATCTAAACTCTGTTTATACATAAGGGTGGGATCATGGTCAAGTACACAATATGTAGTTGTATCACTTAATAATCTATCACATTCTTCAATATACACAGAGGTGTCTTGTATCACAATAGATCCCCCCTTATCCGCTGCTCTTATAATGATGTCCCGCCTATTTTCAAGATCATGTAAAGCCGTCTGTTCTTCTCTGGATAGATTGTGTCTAACAATGCCAGTAGGTGTGTCAATGGAGTTCTCCATTAGACGGTGAAAGGTTTTTAAAGTGGCATTCGTGGATGGTGGATCAAACCTTGATCTGGCCCCCAATTTTGCCAACCTAGAAGGCGGAGGCAAAATAGAAGTTGTCTCAGAATGTTTGGAGAAATGTTCTTTAATCTTTAACGTCCTTGAAAACTTGAAAGTGTCCACTTTCCACTTAAATTTATCAGGCTGATGCGTGGGTATAAAGGATAAACCTTTATTTAACAACTGTTGCTCTGGATGACTAAGTTCATGGGACGATAGATTAAAAATCAAGCTCTCCGATTTTTGGGAGGTCTTCCCACGGTTCTGCCTCCGCATTTGGCCTCCACGTCTCGTGCGCCTCGACCCCGAGCGGCGGAGCCCGCCCGGGTATCTGCCCCTAAAGGGGTTACCTGTCTGGTTCCAGGTGTCCTATCCACAAGATCCTCATTCTCGCTTGCAGATGTGCTAGAAAAGTGAACTCGTTGGGGGCGTCTGTTGCTGTAAGCCCCTCTGCCCCTCCTATTAGGCGGGCCCGTTTGGTTAAGCCAGATGTATACCCGGTGTTGAGCATAATCGGCAATGACTTTCTTCTGTTTTTCCCTCTTATATTTGAGTAAATCATTTTTATACGTCTCGACTTGCGCCTGTAATTTAGCCAGCCAGTCGGTAGAAGAGTCAGCCTTGATTTTAGTCAGGTGCTCCTGTTCAAACCAGTTGATGTTGTCTACAGTAAGTTTGAATTCCCTTGTGGCCTCCTCAATCACTAGAAGGATCAAATCCATTGAACATTTGTTCAGAATGGAGATCCATCTTTTGCAAAAGGTGGTGTTGTGTCGGCCAATAGTGGGGGTGTTATGCACACGGAACCCCCTGGGGATTTGTTTGGCCCGGTAGTAGTCAGAGAGAGTTCTACTATGGTAGAGAAAATCTAGCTCTCTTTTCTTTAGTTTAAACCACTCACGGTAGATGTCGGCACATGAGTCAACCGGGTCCACTGTAAGGGCAGAGTCCTTGTGTAATATTTTTTCAGTGTCAATATCCGAGAAACTCAAGGTTTCGTAATTATCACATGCAATCAAAAATGCTGTATAGTCACCCTCACCTTCCAACTCGGCCATGTCAGCTGTAGACTCACAACAAGAACTATAAATCGGCACGTAAGTTGAGTACTCACATAGGGTGTGCAGTCCGGTGCGTAAGTGAATAAAGTGCTGGAGTGCTGTAAGTGAATATAAAAATCCTTGGGAGGAGATAAATGATCAGGTGCTGGGTGCCATGAGCTGACACGACGAACTTATCCACCGCGGCGGTGCGTAGTGTCCAATACACAGCTGCTCGGCTCCGGCACTCCTGCTATGCACAGCTTGCTCAGGTGGCTTCCCTGTGGGGCATGCCCACCTGCATATAGAAATTGTTGTGGAGGCGGCACTCAAAGACTTGCACGAATAGTGAAAAAGCATCCACGTGTGTGGATGTTGCTTTAATGTGTGACGTTTCGGGGACGTATCCCCTTCCTCAGACAGTGAAAACAGTGCAATGGTACAGGTATAAATACTTATAAAAATCAGTGCCACTTACCCCCCTTCCACGACTCTCAGCTGTGTGCCTCGCGGTGCTCCAGACATCCCATGTCCCGCACTTCCGGTTTCTCTGTTACCCGAGCACAGGAAGTAGCGTCATCGGGTCAGCCTGTTACCATGACGACGCACAGCTTACTGTCACGGAGGAAACAAATACATAAATATACATCTATAACATCTAGATACTAGATAAGCATAAAACTCATGGTGAACAATAATACTACGTGTTGGCATACAATATTTTAAACATGCACAATACAAAATACAGTTGCGCCCAATATGTATGTATGCCAACACGTAGTATTATTGTTCACCAGCAGTAGGTCGTCCGGTGCAATTTCCACACGTACACACTGCACATAGTTTTATTGTTTATTGTTTTATAGCTGGCATACTCCAGCCCATATTGGGCGCAACTGTATTTTGTATTGTGCATGTTTAAAATATTGTATGCCAACACGTAGTATTATTGTTCACCATGAGTTTTATGCTTATCTAGTATCTAGATGTTATAGATGCATATTTATGTATTTGTTTCCTCCGTGACAGTAAGCTGTGCGTCGTCATGGTAACAGGCTGACCCGATGACGCTACTTCCTGTGCTCGGGTAACAGAGAAACCGGAAGTGCGGGACATGGGAGGTCTGGAGCACCGCGAGGCACACAGCTGAGAGTCATGGAAGGGGGGTAAGTGGCACTGATTTTTATAAGTATTTATACCTGTACCATTGCACTGTTTTCACTGTCTGAGGAAGGGGATACGTCCCCGAAACGTCACACATTAAAGCAACATCCACACACGTGGATGCTTTTTCACTATTCGTGCAAGTCTTTGAGTGCCGCCTCCACAACAATTTCTATATATATATATATATATATATATATATATCACACTAGTACTGCAGCCGGACAGGTATATATTATGTAATGACGGACCTGCTGGACACTGTCTGCAGAATGCGTTTATAAAAACACCACACGACGAGTGTTTAACTTTTTCAGGCAGACAATCACAATATACTGGTGGTCAGCAGACAATCACAATACTGGTGGTCAGTGGTCACTGGTCAGTCACACTGGCAGTGGCACTCTGGCAGCAAAAGTGTGCACTGTACTTAAAATATGTACTCCTGCTATAACTGCTCCCCAGTCTCCCCCACAATTAAGCTGTGTGAGCAGTGAGCACTCAGCAGTCAGATAATGATATACAGTATATGATGCAGCACACTGAGCTGAGCACAGATATGGTATGTGTGACTGTGTCACACTGTGTATCGTTTTTTTTCAGGCAGAGAACGGATTCATTAAACTGGTGGCACTGGTCACTGCCACTGGTCACACTATCAGCAGCAAGTAGTACTCCTCCTATATTATGCTCCCCAAAATTTGTGTCTCTCTCTCTCTAGTACTATTAGTCACTCTAAACGGAGAGGACGCCAGCCACGTCCTCTCCCTATCAATCTCAATGCACGTGTGAAAAATGGCGGCGAAGCGCGGCTCCTTATATAGAATCCGAGTCTCGCGATAGAATCCGAGCCTCGCGAGAATCCGACAGCGGGATGATGACGTTCGGGCGCGCTCGGGTTAACCAAACAAGGCGGGAGGATCCGAGCCTGCTCGGCCCCGTGTAAAAAAAGCTGAAGTTCGGCGGGTTCGGATTCAGAGAAACCGAACCCGCTCATCTCTAACTGACACATTATATCAGAGTCAGACATTAAAACATATCTTGCATGCAAATTAAAGCCGCTTACACGCTAAACAGCGCTATCATAACAGCGGCATACAGGTAAACTATATATAAACAATAGCATTTGATATAATATGTAAAAGAATTGCATATTAGGAGACAAGTAAAGATATCTGAGCAAAAAATTCTGCATAATACTCCTCAATAGAAATCAACATCTTTTAACATGTTTTAGCTTCACAAAGAACACACCCAGAGAGTCATTGTTGGAAATGTGTACACGGAATCATTACTAAAGAGATATAGAAACACTAACCATATTTTGGGAACAGAGATTATAGGAAACTTGAAACTGAATTCATGTCATTTAGTCCCCTAGGAATAATGACATCCAATCTATGGATCCACGCTGCCTCCCTTTTTATGAGCTGCAAATTCCAATCCCCACCTCTCCTATTTATGGCAGGGACGTGCAGTCAGGGGAGGCAGGGGAGGCAGTGCCTCCCCTGTCATAATGATTGAAATAATAAAAAGAAGATATTTATCACAGAGTCTGTTAGGGTGGGAGGCAGCGGAAGAGGTGCCTCCCGCTGCTAACATTAAAGTCCGGGCAGCGGGGGGCGGGCAGGGGGCGGGGCGCAGCAATGGGCTGTGAAAGCCCATTGAAAAAGAATGGAGAAGCGGCACCACTACAGGTGCCTCAATGACAGGGGCGTGCATTCAGCCCTGATGAATGCACGCCCCTGTCACTGCCCCAGATGTGATTGGCCCAGCGGAGCCAGTGCTGGATCCGCTGTCCAATCACTAACGATCCCCCTTATCGGCTGCAGCAGGCACCGTGGGCTGTGTGGGCGCCCGCTGCAGCCAGCGCCGCTGACTGACACCAGAGGTCATAATTGACCCCTGGTGTCTGAGCGGTGCTACTAAGGGAGAGACGTCATGAGTCATGATGTCTCTCCCATAGTAGTGAGGAGCCAGCGGCCAGAGACGGAGGACAGCGCTGCAGGAGCGGTAATTATTGTGTGTGTGTGTGTGTGTGTATTTTTTTAAATGTATTTGTGTTGGGGGCACAACTACAAGGGGCACAACAAGTGGGGGCACCACCACAAGGGGCACAGCAAGTGGGGGCACAACTACAAGGGGCACAGCAAGTGGGGGCACCACTACAAGGGCCACAGCAAGTGGGAGCACAACTACAAGGGGCACAGCAAGTGGTGGCACCACTACAAGGGGCACAGCAACTTTGGGGCACCACTACAAGGGGCACAGCAACTGGGGGCACCACTACAAGGGGCACAGCAAGGGGCACCACTACAAGGGGCACAGCAAGGGGCACCACTACAAGGGGCACAGCAACTGGGGGCACCACTACAAGGGGCACAGCAAGTGGGGACACCACTACCAGGGGCACAGCAAGTGGGGGCACCACTACCAGGGGCACAGCAAGTGGGGGCACCACTACAAGGGGCACAGCAAGTGGGGACACCACTACCAGGGGCACAGCAACTGGGGGCACCACTACCAGGGGCACAGCAAGTGGGGGCACCACTACAAGGGGCACAGCAATGGGGCACCACTACAAGGGGCACAGCAACTGGGGGCACAACTACAAGGGGCACAGCAACTGGGGGCACAACTACAAGGGGCACAGCAACTGGGGGCGCAGCTACAAGGAGCACAATTACAGGGGTCACAACTACTGGGGGCACAGCTACTGGGGGCACAGTTACAGGGGTCACAACTACTTGGGGCACAGCCACAAGGGGTACGCTACTGGGGGCACAATTACAGGGGTTACAACTACTGGGGGCACAGTTACAGGGGTCACAACTACTGGGGGCACAGCCACAAGGGGTACGCTACTGGGGGCACAATTACAGGGGTTACAAATACTGGGGGCACAGCTACTGGGGCCAAAGCTACAGGGTGCACAGCTACTGGGGGCAGAGCGACTGGGGGCGCAGCTATAAGGGGCACAATTACAGGGGTCACAACTACTGGGGGCACAGCCACAAGGGGAACAGCTACTGGGGGCACAGCGACTGGGGGCACAGCGACAAGGGGCACAGCTACAAGGTTCATAACTACTCGGGGCACTGCTACTGGGGGCACAGCTACTGGGCTCACAACTATTGGGGGCGCCTGCTCCATCCTCCCAGCCAGCAGCAACACTCTCCACTGTCTGTGCTAACGTCCTTCCGCGTCAGCGAGTGCATAATATTCATTCATTTCTCTCTATTTCTCTCTATTTCTCTCTCCTCTTGTGGATTACTTCATTTGTAAGTATAATTTTCATTTTTACAGGTACCGGCCCTATTGGATTCTACTGGACAAGTGGACGTGACCTGCGTGGGATGTAGGTAAGTAATCTCTCTCTCATTTTTACAGGAACCACCTATTGGATTCTACATGGACAAGTGGACGTGACCGGCGTTGGATGTAGGTAAGTATGTGTGAGTGTGTAAGTGTGTTTTAATAAATTTTTACTTTCACGGTGTGTGTGTTTTTATTTGGGTATTTTTTTGTTGTAGAACTACAGGTACCAGCGGGCCCATTATTTCCCTGCATGCTGGTACTTGAGGTTCTCCAAGTACCAGCAAGCGGGGGAGGCTTGCTGGGCCTTGTAGTTCCACAACAAAAAACAATATTATTTTTTTACACACTTATAGCTATCAGCCCGGCACCCACCGCCCAGGGGTGCTGGGGACAGCCTCGGGCTTCACCCCTGGCCCTTGGGTGCCTGTAGGGGGGGACCACTTGATTTAAGGGGTCCCCACTCCTCCAGGGAACCCCAGCCAGGGGTGACTAGTTGGGGGGTAATACCACGGCCGCAGGGACCTACATAAATGTGTCCCCTGGCTGTGGCATTATGTCCCTGGCTAGTGGAGCCCGGTGCCAGTTTTAAAAATACGGGGGACCCCTACATCTTTTGTTCCCCGTATTTTTGGAATCAGGACTGGTCTAAGAGCCCGGTGCTGGATGTCTAAATACGGGGAACCCCTGTCCAATTTTTTCCCAGTATTTAAACAACCAGGACCGGCTCAAGGAGCCCGAGGCTGGTTATACTCAGGAAGGGGGACCTCACGCATTTTTTTTTTATTTTTTAACCCATTCAGACCCTTCTCCATTAAGTTAATAGAAGCCCTGGACAACAAAATTGCATTTATGTCCTCCTCCGACTCCCTTCCCTGTCCCAAACACTAATTTTTTTTTTTTTCTATAAAAATGTACAATATATCACAAGTATGATAAGCAGGCAGGCAGCGGGCATTGGCGGCATCGGATTGAGTTGCAAATTAGTGGCGGAGGGCTGGGTCAGTTGATGGTGGGCAAGTTTGTAAGCCATTGGCGGTGGCAGCAGGCATCGGCTCAGAGGCAGTAGCGGGCATTGGCTCGGCGGCAGTAGGGGTCATCGGCAGGATCCGGCGGACATTATGGCTGTAGTGCCTCACCAGCCACTGACCTCACCGCACGCCACTGATTTCTGGGAATATGATTGATCATCCTGTATCTAAAACTATTAAGGGGATGTCTCGCTTCAATAAAATGGCGGGCCACGGGTTGGTCACTGGACCCACTAGAAAGCGCCAAGTGTATGGAGGACCAGTGTGCAGTCATGCGTTCTTAAAATTTTCATTGTGTTTTGGCCACATAAAGAGAGGCCACAAGGGCAAATAAGTTGGTATATATGTGGGTACTTTCACATGTCAGGTGGTGTTGAATGCTAAATTTGGTCCCCAAATGAGGGTGGTAGAAAGAATCCTCTCTTAGTAAGAAATTAAATGTTGTTGATGAACACTTAAAGCAACCCTTCCGAACTTTAGACATAAAGGGGGGAATTCAAATGTTTGAAAAGTCAGTTGGGTGTCTGTTTTTTCTTGTCTATTATATAGAAAAAACAGACACCCAACCGACTTTTCAGACATTTGAATTCCCCCTAAAGTGTTGTCTAACAGCTATATCACTACCAGAGATATTGGTTTTTAGTAATATATCTCTGAGGTTCTTTGAGCGAGAGTAGCATGGCATTAATGCTTTGTCTGCTAATCCTATATCTGTATCTGAAGTAATAACCAGCCATTACTTTTTTTAGATGAAATTATTAGAGGGAGAGGCTGTGTTATACTTGCTTACCCAATGAAATATATTATCAGTTTTTCTTGATGGCTGTTTCTGCAACAGGGTTTGTCTATTTAAGGCCATTGCCTTCTCTTTTGCTTCAGTGAGGTTTTTCATAACATTACCTCGATGGATGAACTTGCCAATAAGTTCATCTATCTGTACAGATGCAACATCAATGTCGCTAATTATTCTCTTGATACACACCATTTGTGAATAAGGCAAACTCTTCTTTAAATTAATTGGATGGCAGATTTGATAATGCAATAACGTGTTTCTATCAGTAAGTTTTGTAAACAACGTGGTAGGAATACTGTCGATGTTTTTATCAATTTTTACATCAAGGAATTTAATTTCTTGTTGATTCATCTCAAAGATAAATTTTACTGGAGAACTAGACACATTATGCTTAGTGATGAGCTCTATAAAGCTGGATTGTGAGCCCAACCAAACAATAGTAAATCGTCTATGAACCTAGTATAAAAAGATATTAGACAAGATCATAGGGTCATCAAAAAATAAAGCTTGTTCAATATTAAACATATATGTATTAGCATAGATAGCAGCCACAGAGGACCCCATCGCACACCCAGTTGACTATAAAAAAAATCTTATTAACAAAAATTACAGGTCAAAACCAATTCAAGCATTTTCAATTAGATGTTAACATGAGAGAGGTCAAAGCCGCCTTGATGTAGCAATAGATCTTTATCAGCTCCCAGTCCCTCACTGTCTGGAAGCACAGTGTAGAGACTTAAAACGTCAGCTGTAATAAGCCACGCCTCCCTAGGTATTGGGCCTAATGCTGACAAATTATTCAACAAGGCAGTAGTATCCAATAAAAAATATTGTGTTTTTGCACAAGAAGTTGCAGTATGGGGTCCAAAAAAATAGAAGTGGGATGTAACAGAGAACCCCGTGCCGACACAATGGGGCGTCCTGGTGGTGGCGATATTCCCTTTTGAACTTTAGGGCATGATAGGGTGCTCTGGCAATAAAATAGAGAAAATGTTCTCATCAATGATCTTGGCATCCAGGGCAATCTGTAGAATTTCTCGTAATTCCTTTGTAAATTGGATGGTAGGATCCCCGCTTAGTTGATGGTATACTGTAGTATCACTCAGCTTGTGCATGATCTCCTCTTTATAATTGCATATATCCTGTAGGACAATACCACTGCCCTTGTCCGCAGGGCGGATCACTAGTTGTTTATTCTGAGATAGGTTTTTAATAGCTTCTCATTCAAGTACTTAAGGATTCAGATGTTTCTGACCTTTTTTCTTGATGTTAGATGATACCTCAGAGTCTAGCATACGCATAAAGGTTTTGATGGATGCATTTGCAGATGGTGGATCAAACTGTAATTTTTTTTCTGTAAACCTTTCAGCTGTGGAGGTACCGGCATACAGTCAGCTTTCACATCACAGGGTCCTCTTTTAGTGAAAAATTCTTTAATCTTTAAATGTCAGTGTAAGCAATGTTTTTCAGTTTGCCATTGCAAGTCATTGAAATGAGCACTCAGAATAAAGGGCAAGCCTTTAGATAACAGACTCTTCTCACTTGCACTTAATTCATAAGAGGATAAACTAAACACTATTTCCTCTTTGATTGTAGCAGTGGTCTTTTGTCTGTGTTTCTGTCTCCGGCTTTGACCCCCCCACGCCGGTTGAATTGTCTTGACCTTGTCTGATGCGATTTCGCATTTCCACTGCTAAATGGATGAAAGCCTTATTTCTGCGAATGGTTGTTGATTTCTCAGCATCACTGACAGCGCTGCTGCCTTCCTGTGAGGATTCTGTGTCAAAAATATTTTTAGGGTATCTGTTCCTCCTAAAAAAAAGTTTTTCTGCGTTCAAAGCATTTATTGGTCTTATTGTCCAAGCCACCTGTATACTTGGTACCGTTCATAATCCATGTTAACTTTTTGCAATTTTTCCCATTTAAATATTTTAAGCCAGTCTGATTCCACATCTGTTTGCAAGCATGGCATATGTAAAGTCTCAAATTCCGCAACTTTGGCATTAATAGTCAGCAGCTCTTTCTTGGATTTCTCAATAACTAGGAGCATGAGATCAAATGAGCATTTGTTAAGGATACTGATCCATTTCTTACAAAATGCTGATTCAAAACGCCCAATGGATGGGCAGTTGCGGACTCTAAAGCCTCCAGGAATCTGTTTAGCCCAAAAGCAATCACTGAGTGATATTCTGTGGAGATGGAAATTACTTCAGATACAGATATAGGATTAGCAGACAAAAGCATTAATGCCATTCTACTCTCGCTCAAAGAACCTCAGAGATTTATTAGTAAAAACCAATATCTCTGGTAGTGATATAGCCGTTAAACAACACTTTATGTCTAAAGTTCGGAAGGGATGCTTTAAGTGTTCCACTTCAAACATGTAATTTCTTACTAAGAGGGGATTCTTTCTACCACCCTCATTTGGGGACCAAATGTAGCATTTGACACCACTTGACATGTGAAAGTACACATGTTATTTACCAACTTATTTGCCCTTGTGGCCTCTCTTATGTGGCCAAAACACAATGAAAATTTAAAGAATGCATGACTGCACAACGGTCCTCCATACACTTGGTGCTCTCTAGTGGGTCCGGTGACCAACCTGTGGCCTGCCATTTTATTGAAGCGAGACATCCCCTTAATAGTTTAAGATAAAGGATGATCAATCATATTCTTATAAATAGGAGAGGTGGGGATTGGAATTTGCAGCTCATAAAAAGGGAGGCAGTGTGGATCCATAGATTAGATGTCATTATTCCTATGGGACTAAATGACATGAATTCAGTTTCAAGTTTCCTATAATCTCTGCTGCCATCATATGATTGTTCTTTCTATATCTCTTGAGAAATGATTCCGTGTACACATTTCCAACAATGACTCTCTGGGTGTGTTCTTTGTGAAGCTAAAAAATGTTAAAAGATGTTGATTTCTGTTGAGGAGTATTATGCAGAATTTTTTGCTTGGATATCTTTACTTGTTTCCTAATATGCAATTCTTTTAAATATTATATCAAATGCTATTGTTTATATGTAGTTTACCTTTATGCCGTTGTTATGATAGCGCTGTTTAGCGTGTAAGCAGCTTTTATTTACATGCGGAATATGTTTTAATGTCTGACTCTGATATAATGTGTCAGTTTGACTAAGATGCTTGATTTGTTATACTTGTATCTATTTGTTGCAGCGCTTGGTTGCCTAGTTACCAGTAAACAGCTTTGACATGCATCGTGGGTATGCGCAATGACATCATCCTTCCACGCGAGTATTGGGCCGGGACTCCTGCGCCCGGGAGCGCAGCCAATCCTTGTTTGTCTATGTGGTGTTTAGAAGGCATATAAGGTAAGAAATATTTGTACATTGTTTATTTTCGTGAGGACAAACTAATACAGTTTGAAAACGTTGAAAGATTAACACCTTTGTGTGCCTCTGTTCACTGACAATTGGTTGTGAGTGCCGCACCTGTGCCTGCCTCTATCTCTTTACTGTGAGGGCACCAAACCAAGTTGAGCTACATTTGTGGAGTGCCGGGTAAACATCTATCTATCTATCTATCTATCTATCTATCTATCTATTAAAGCACACTTGTGGATTCGACCACTTCTGAGATAAGAAATCCTCATTGAGAATATACCTAACTGATCACTTTGAACCATACCCCTGATGAAGTCCTGTGAGGACGAAATGCGTAGAATCATTCTCGGATCATTTTTGTTATTACCTGTACCTTTAAAAGTGATTTTCACCTAAATATCTCACACCCACAAGGGTAAGGTGACCGTCCAACATTGCATCCTTTTGAAATTGGACAGGCTAAAATGCTACCGTCTATGTGAATTAATATTTATTATTTGTATTATGTTTTATAAAAAATATGTTTTAGTAACCTCTGCTTTTATACCAGGAATAAACTTTCGGGTATCTAATGTGATATCAGTTTCCTGATAATTTTATATTATGTAACACTGAGCATCCATTGACAAAACGGTATTCCACCAATCAAGGATACCGTAATATTAACATATTAGTGCACCTGAGGTACTTTTTCATATATATATATATATATATATATATAGATAGATAGATAGATAGATAGATACAATACTCAGAGGGCGCTCAATAACACAATTATTCAAATGAAATTCAGAACCAGCCTGACCTAAGTTACACTTGATTTAATAAAACAATAATGCTTAAAATATTGTGCGATGATACATCAATATGGTAATTTATACAGTAAATTCATAAAACAATACTTCATAAAACCCAACGCATTTCGTCCGTTATGGACTTTATCAGGGCTACAGGTCTTCGCTGGTGTTAGTCAATGGAGAAGAAGAGGAAAGGACAAAAGAGCAAACGAAAAAATAATCAATTGGAATCATCACAATTTGCAGATCTATATCTAATATAGGTAATGATTTCATCATTTTTGCAACGGAAACTTTTACAACGGCTTTTAAATCACAGCTTTTTAATAGAGAGAGAATAATTATATTCTTTATTAGACATTGAAAGAAGAAGATACTCTCCAATATTCATTTTGGGCCATAAAGGTCCTAATTGTCATACATTCAGAAAAAGACTACTTACTGTGCAAATAAACTGCTCAGAGTAGAAAGTTCTTTTTTTGTAATAGGGTATTTAATATCGGTGATTCTAAAAAGGAATAAGTATTATTTTATAATGGTACTGAAAGGTTGAAATGGAATTAAGTCTAGTTATAATGAATCACTCACTTGGCTGTATCTGAGAGTAATCTTCATTAAGGATCTACTACTCCTATAGTACAGTCAATTAATAGCCAATATATCTAAATAAGAAAATGTATAGTGTCACAGGCTGGGAACCTAAAAGGATTTTTATTCTTAATGGAATATGTAACCATACTCACATTCAAAATAAGGAGATAAAGTGTCACCTGCTGATGGGCGGTCCAATCTTAACTGGGTGGGCCAGTCTAAAGGCCCATACACACTTGACGATGCACACATCGTTAACGACCGTCGTTAACGACTTCCCTTGAACTTCCCTTGAACAGCAGAGCAAACGACATGAGCATACACACTACCAACGACGAAAGACGAAAGACGAAAGACCAAAGACCATTCATCGTTGAAGCATCCAAGCTGAACAGTTTATTTAAATAATGAGCTGGGAACAGGGCTGGTGAACAGTGGCTTGGTCGTTGGTCGTTGGTCTTTCACACCATACACATTCAACGACGTCTCTGGTCGGTAACGACCATAGAGGAAATTGAGCATACATGCTCCACAGATAAGCGAGGGTCATTAACGTCCCGCGGGGCCGCGCATCGGTGGTCGTCGGATGCATACACACTTGACGATATAATGAGCGACGTCGTTGATGAGGGCTGAAATGAACGACGTCGTTCATTTTATCGTCAAGTGTGTATGGGCCTTAAGAAGTTATTAATAACAATCGTTAATAACCAAGGGGCTTAATTGATATAGTTATCTCCTTATTTGGAATGTGAGTATGGTTACATATTCCATTAAGAATAAAAATTCTTTTAGGTTCCCAGCCTGTGACACTATACATTTTCTTATTTAGATATATTGGCTATTAATTGACTGTACTATAGGAGTAGTAGATCCTTAATGAAGATTACTCTCAGAAACAACCAAGTGAGTGATTCATTATAACTAGACCTAATTCCATTTCAACCTTTCAGTACCATTATAAAATAATACTTATTCCTTTTTAGAATCACCGATATTAAATACCCTATTACAAAGAAGGAACTTTCTACTCTGAGCAGTTTATTTGCTCAGTAAGTAGTCTTTTTCTGAATGTACGACAATTAGGACCTTTATGGCCCAAAATGAATATTGGAGAGTATCTTCTTCTTTCAATGTCTAATAAAGAATATAATTATTCTCTCTCTATTAAAAAGCTGTGATTTAAAAGCCGTTGTAAAAGTTTCCGTTGCAAAAATGATGAAATCATTACCTATATTAGATATAGATCTGCAAATTGTGATGATTCCAATTGATTATTTTTTCATTTGCTCTTTTGTCCTTTCCTCTTCTTCTCCATTGACTAACACCAGCGAAGACCTGTACCCCTGATGAAGTCCATAACGGACGAAACGCGTTGGGTTTTATGAAGTATTGTTTTATGAATTTACTGTATAAATTACCATATTGATGTATCATCGCACAATATTTTAAGCATTATTGTTTTATTAAATCAAGTGTAACTTAGGTCATGCTGGTTCTGAATATCATTTGAATAATTGTGTTACTGAGCGCCCTCTGAGTATTGTATCTATAGCACTATTTCTATCACCGACTAGCAAGGTGATTACTATAGAGGTGCTGCTGAATCATATACAGCGCGAGTCAAGGGTATAGTTTTTTGTAATATATATATATATATATATATATGTGTGAAAGGAAGGGAATCCTTCAAACAAGTGACCCCCTAGCACAAGGCCCTGCATGCACCCCCACAACAGTGACACCACTCCCTTACAGAGATCAGAAAGCAAGGGAGACTTGGATGAAAGAGTTGGTGGGTATATTGATAAATATGGAGAAGAGAGATGGATGTGCAACAAAGCTGAAGTAGACATGGAGGGTTTGCATGAGGCTGGGGAGACACAGGGTGTGGTATAGCCCTGTGAAGACTCAGAGACACAGGGATGCCATGAGGAGAGACAAAGGGGTGACACAAGGCTGTAGGGACATAAAGGGAGGTATAACCCTGTGACTAGACACCAGAATGGCATGAGACTGTGGAGAGAAAAAGGGGTGACACAAGACTGGAGAGACACAGTGAAGGCTTAAGGCTGGAGAGGCACAGGGGTGTGTGAGGCTTTAAAGATATGGGAGGGGGATATTAAGCTAGGCAGACACAGGGATACTTGAAACTGGGTGGCTTTTGAGATTGCACTGACGATAAAAGAGTGGATGAGGCTATATGACAGTTACAATAGCTAGTGAGCAGGCAAATGAGGAGGAAGCATCCTGGTTATTAAACACTTATATTGTGGGAAAGATGTTTTTTTGAAACAGAATAAAGGTTAGACATGTCCTTTCACCGGGTTCACTACGATATGCCGGAGGTCGGGCTCCCGGCGACCAGCATACCAGCGCCGGGAGCCCGACCGCCGGCTTACCGACAGTGTGGCGAGTGCAAATGAGCCCCTTGTGGGCTCGCTGCGCTCGCCACGCTACGGGCACGGTGGCGCGCTACGCACGCCACGCTATTTTATTCTCCCTCCAGGGGGTCGTGGACCCCCACGAGGGAGAATAACTGTCGGTATGCCGGCTGTCGGGATCCCGGCGCCGGTATACTGTGCGCCGGGATCCCGTCAATCGGCATACTGAAGACCACCCCTTTCACCTAGAGTACCTGTCCAGTGCTCACAAAGGCATTGCAGCACTACAGTCAAGTATCGCTTTCACAATTACACATTTTATTGCACTGCCTATAAACAGTTACAGTACTAAAATCAAAACAAAACATTGTATCCTGCTGCCCAAGGGCAGTTGTATCACACAGCATGCCTTTGAACTGAAGTCCAATGTTTTAATAATGCCACTTTAAAAGACAATTTCCCTGTCACTACAGACCTTGCCATTATTGAGGCACTCTTTTGGCCTAATTCAGACCTGATCGTAGCAGAAAATTTGTTAGCAGATGGGCAAAACCATGTGCACTGCAGGTGAGGCAGATATAACAGGTGCAGAGAGAATTAGATTTGGGTGCATTATATTGTTTCTGTGCAGGGTAAATACTGGCTGCTTTATTTTTACATTGCAATTTAGATTTCAGTTTGAACACACCCCACCCAAATCTAACTCTCTCTGCACATGTTACATCTGCCCCCCCCCCCCACCCCCTGCAGTGCACATGGTTTTGCCCATCTGCTAACAAATTTGCTGCTACGATCAGGTCTGAATTAGGCCCTTACTGCAGTATATCCCCATGACTAAAACAAAGGACTGGCCAAACAAATGTTGACGCTCCTGTTTTATTCATGTGCATTCTGTGAGAAACACATACCCTTAATACAAATCTTTGAACAAACCCTTCAGGAAAGCAACCGTAAAATGAGAGATAACATTGTGAGGCTGCTTATTTCTATAATATGTCTAACAAAAGCAATGTTTTATTTATTTATCTGGTTGGAATGATTGATCTCATTTAATAAGATGCTCTTGAATTCCCAAGTTGAATATATTGTAGAGAGAAATGAAACAAAAAACAAAACAAAACAATGATGGACCTGTACTGTTGGTTACTATAACTGACAGAGCTTCAAACTAAAAATGATTACCCAGAAGTCCGTTCATCTCAGTAGGAGTGGCTTGTTTTAATATTACTGACCGCAAGTATTGCAAAGATTTTCTTAATACTGCTCATTTACTCAGTGAGGCCATCTCCATAGGGACTTATGTGATCCTGTCCGGCACTAATGCGCCCTAATAAGGGTGTGGAAATAGGGGAGAGCTACACTACTGTATAATTACATTTCTCAGAAATTAGTGGTTTAGTTACATGTTCCCAAATTGAAGAACTACCAAACTTTTATCACATTTTTTTAATGTCTCTATGAAGCTGATATTTCATTCTGATTGTGTACCACCCTGTGTACCACCTGACTTTACAGTACAGTACAGAACAATACCTGCACTTAGATGCTGATTCGAAGATGGATGGAAATTCAATGACACTTGTAAGCAGCTTTGACTTTCCATCTGATTTGAAGGAAATGTCTCAATAGAAGAGATGCCTCCAGCATGTAGCTGAGATCCCAGCACTGCGACCGCCATCGCAAGCTGGGATTCAACATCCCTACCATCACTCACGATGTTCACATAGACAGCCAGCTGAGTAAGATTATGCTATTGATCAATGGAATGGGATCTGAAAGGCCAGGAAGTCTGTGTGGTGACATGCAGACCCTTGGCTCTCCTTTACTAGAAAACAGGGATGACATGCCCTTGTTTCCAGGAATGCCGGCCTCCCTACGCCCCCTCAACACCACTGCCTGTCAAACAGGAAGTGGCAGAGGGGGACTTCAGGTGACATCAGAAGGCCTTGCGCAGCTACAAATTTCTGATAATTGGGAATCTGCGATTGTCCCCTCTCCTGTGTAGATGTCTGAATCAGGCCCTTAACCCCCCAAAATCAACATCTTTACATTAAAACCAAAATTACCCACTTTGAGTTCTTTTATTAGGCATTACTGCAGAAACTAATACAGTAAACTGTGTACAGTTTCTGGCAAGATCTGAGGATGTGAGAGTGTTTTAAACGGATTTAAGTAACCCTCTTCAATAATTTACAAATCAATTAAAATGTCATTATCATTGTCCTTTACCACTTAGCCTGTTTGATATTTAAAGGTCATACGGCAACTATTTCAAAGGAGAGCTATTATATATATATAGATGAAAGTAGCACATCCATCCTCTACTGTTACATTATGTCATTGCAATTTATATCACAGCTCAATTACACTCATCAATAACAACACTTTGGTGATAGGTTTTTAATGGTTCAGCGTCTGTTTTAATATAGTAAATTAGCACGTTGACATTGCACAGGAAGTAGGTATGAAATTTCCAGTTGACGTTTACTGTTATCTGTCACTAAAGTATTAAGGTTATGACCTCATAATTAATACCTGTTGTGTAATGGGACCAGTGACAGGTAAGTGGATGGATCATGCTGGGACATGTTATGGCTGCTGGCATGTGAGCACATACACTGGTCCAGTGCAGAATAATTTACAGTGCTTGTACAAAATAAATGGCATTGGTCACATACAGACCAGTATTTTTAATATGCACAAAAATGATTATGCTGATTTTGATTAATCAATTTTGGGGCCACTTCTGTTGGGAGTGGTGCCAGGCTGCAACATCACAGCATGGCATTGCTCTCCTAGCCTATTGTTAATATAGAGAAATGGAAGCCAGCAGGATCAACAGATGCTGCCACTGCTGCTCTTCAGTGTCAGTGGCATAGAAAGGACAGTGTATGAGTTACATGATACAACTGCTATATCCTGGACATCTAGGACCAGTTTTGCCCAATAGCAGTGCTGGTCCTGTTGATAAACTAGCTTTCCTTTGCAGATGGAGCAGATTATATTGTAGCTAATTATATAAAATAAGTTGGATGTATGAACTTTTGTGCAATGGACACCACAATTTTTCTTAACAAAGTTTTCTTTATTGAAGCATGACAAATACTATACATACATAGCATCAAAGAAGTACATGTGATGTGAGTACAGTATAATACACACCATGAACAATTATCCAATATATAATAAGAGCAGATGAACAGCATGGTCACAATGGTGTCAACCAGAAAATGATACTAATAGAATGGTGTGGTGCGACAAGAACCTGGATCCATGGGGGGTGTCATAGGCTGTATCCACACTTGAAAGATAATTTTTTTTTCTTCAGCTTATACAGCTATCAGTAATTTCCGAACCCTCTGCACTACTCAAGTGCCTTTGAGTAGTAAACCAAAGATTGCTCATTCAGACATTAAAAGGCAGACAACTGACTATATGGTGATTAACATAACCCCATACCTGAGTCCAAAATCTCTGTATCACTGGAAACTCTCATAAACAATGCATTAATTCAGCCCTTTGAGAGCCACACCTATGGCATGAATAATCTTCCGTCATCCCCATGAGGTTTCTACAATAAGGGAACATATATGTCTGAAGAGACCAGCTTGATGGATGTCTCAAATCTTTGTAACAGCTTTTTTGTGTTTATTGATGGGAAGTGTTCTCTCCATTCTGCCAATACCGTTTTCAATGTATCACACTGTAAAGGAGTATGAAGAAACAAATTATGAATTGAGATTGCTCTATAAGAGCAATTTCCCTCCATCAACAAACTGTCTACAAAGTTATTACAATCATCTGATGAAAACCCCTTGAGGAAGTCAGGCACATATGTTGAACCTTTAAATAAGCTAAATTATAATAAAAAAAAACAGGTTGCCATATTATAATAAAAAAAACAGGTTGCCATAGAACAAGCATTCACCTTAAGGATCATACAGAAGGTTACAAGGCAACAACACTGTGCTTTCTACAATTAACCAATCAATTGCACATGGAAATTATTTAGAAAATATGTTATTTCTCATTAGAAAAATATATATAGTGCTGCAACTTTTGTTATATGCATTGCTGTGTCTTACTTCAACTGGTAACTGTCAGGTCTGCTAAGCTCCTGAGATGCATTTGGATGTATAGATGTGTCGCAGTCTTGTATCTCACTTCATCAAGATCACATTATTACCTGCACCTGTCCCTTATTAGTTATCTAACACAGTAATAGTGTCACCCATATAAACTTGCTGGAAAGTTTTGTTAGTGTTTTTGTCTTGATGACTACTGGAGGGAAAAAAATTTTTTTAATGTTATGAGAAATTATTTTAAGAATGGATATGGTATGAAATGTTGATATTCAGACTGTTGACTTCCAGAATGTCGACACCAGAAAGTCAACATGTTTTGAAAGTCGACATCCACAATTGTCCACATGTTAGGTCAGCATGTTTATACATGTGTCCACATACACCTTTTCTATTTTGCTCAATTTGGTACACCATGCATAGCATGGCTAAGCTATTTTCTACAAGTAGCGAGTGAATGAATTTTTACATTTTTGTTTGCCATAATAGAATATTAAAGAAGAAAATTAAGAAAAATCACAAAGCATGGCTAAACCTCATAGTCTGTAATGTTGACACTTAACATGTCTACACCAGAGTGTTGATGTAGAGATGTGTCCTCATACATTGTCCCTTCAGTCTCACCAAACAGCCCCTCTCAGAGTGCCAGGTCCTCGGTGAATGACCGTGCTGAGCGCATTTTTACTTATTCACATAAAGAAATCAACTGGAAGTGACAAAACTACTTTTCTAAATGCAGTGATCAATTTGATGTGCGACATTTGTACATCTGTGTACAATTGAGTCTGTGTAAGAAGTACAACAATGCAGCAGTCACTAATTTGTGTCATGGCAAGTTCCGTTTTGCTTCATCTGTAGCTTTGTATATGTTTTACATGGGATCCTTTCAGGATCCTGGCAGTCAGAATACCGGATGGTTAGGTTTAGACTGCGGGGAGAGGGGTTAGGCACCACTGGAGTGGGTTAGGGTTAAGCTGCTGCCCTAAGGTTAGGGTCTTCCTGCAGGTAGGGAGAGTTAGGGTGGTAAGGGTGGTAAACATAGTTACCCAAACCCTGTCGAGAGTCTCTGCTTCGTGATGCCGGTGTCGGTCATATGACCGTCACCATCCCATCTGCCGGGATATCATATTGCATGTCTCCCTTTTAAACAACACTAAAGAGTATATATATATATATATATATATATATATATAGTGAACATAAGTAAACCACAATTTATTGAAGTAAAAAGATTTATGCATTAGCAAATAAATAAAAAAATCCTTTATAATTAAAAAGTCAGTTAATATAAATGCCAAACAATAATGTCATACAACATCTCAAAATTGACTGAAATTCCTCTGGGAAGATAATGCCCACTACAAAAGTTACTACTGAGTATAGCTGAAAATCAGTGACTTTAAGGCCAGCAATTATGTATTATCAGATATAATCACCACTTTGTGAAGTATTTATGCAAGTATGTCTGAAAATATTCAGTACAGGTGCATGCTCATCATAATGGCTAATCCAAGCTGCAGGGTTAAACTGTTTATGTAGTAGATTGGCAAGGAAGAGCGACTACCAATGTACTGCACTATGCTCATCCCTGATATTCACTGTTAATCTCAATATGCATACACTGGATAGATGCTGGTGCATCTATCAATTGCAGGGTTATTTAATTGTGCATGTACCCTAATCCACCACACCACCAGTTCTTTGTGTCAGCACCACAGCCCCCACTGCAGATACCACCTTGCAGCGACCTTCTAATCCCTAGCACTCTTTCAGATCAAAATTGTATTTTGTATTTAAGGAGTAATGGGGAAAGGGCCACCCACCTACACGTATAGTAATAAAAGGGAAAAATGTAGGGTTATGGTATTAGGGTTTATTTAGAGGTTTGGGTTAGGTTAGTGGGGATAAGGTATTAGGGTTGGTGTAGAGGTTTCGGTTAGGGTATTAGGGTTAGTTTAGGGGTTTGGCTTAGGGATAGGGTATTAGGGTTGTGTATAGTGTTGCGGATTGGGTTTGGGGTTATGGTTAGGGGGAGGTTTTGGGTTAGGGATGAGTTAGGGTCAGGATTAGGGTAGGGATGCTATGCGTCCTGGATTTACAGATCTAAATATCTTTGTGTAGATACAGGCCCAGTACCACAGTATACAGTTTTCAACTACAGTGTAAGGTTAACTTGTAATTTACACACTCATCTATTCACCTAGATCCTGCCAAGACCAAGAAATACAAGGTCCTGGTCCAATAATCGTGAGAATGCAGTTTATCAATTTATAATGACTAGTGACAATTTTGTTAAGCAATGTACTTTGATAAGATGAAAAATGTTTAGAGACACAAAATGGTTTCATCCACTGTATGTGGACAGTTGGTTTACTGTAAATGTGACACAGGTTTCAAATCTACTTCCAAAAGATCTACAGGTAGGGCCTGATTCAGATTTAATGCAGATGTTCATGCAACTGAGCGTTTATTGGTAGACACACATGCACCATGGTACTTTTGTTATGCTGATCGCAAACAGGAATGAAAATATAGTGCTATGGATTGTTGAAGTAGGGTGGCCCCAAACCGGTATCTTACCTAGGGCCCCATGAGGTCTAAATCTGGTTCTGCCAGCTGCAGTCCAGATTAGGTAAGCACAGCAACTCCTTGGTCCTTTTGCAACATGGCAGGTGACTCCCATCAGCTCAGTATACTGTAGGTAAAAACCATCAATTACAGCAAAGTGGGCCCTGTTGGAGTGGGGTCCCAGAGGGCTGTAAAAGTTCCTAAAACATTTCTCCATCCTTTTAGTGTGACAATTTCATTAGAGGATAAAAAGGGGGGTAACAATAATCCATGTTTAAACCCCCCCCACAACCAAAGTTGTGGCTATTTTTATAGTTGATCAGGAGCACCTGTATTTGCTCTGTATCCAATCAAGACCTGTATACATTTGTTTCAGTCATAGTAGATTTATGTATAAAACAAAACAATGTTTCTATAAAATAAACCATAAACATTTAAACATATTATAAACACATGATGCATGCCGTTTTAAAATGGCAACGCTCAACAGGTTTGTTACTACATTCTGCTGTGACACAATATTTCAACTACCTTACACAATTAAATAGCTGCGTGGGCTTGATCACACAAGTGTCTGAGCACACTTTGCATATATATATATATATATATATATATATATATATATGTGGCTCTGGGGTGTCCTGCCCCCCGGACCTGAACCCCTATAGTTAGTGTTAGGGACTTACCCAATGAGAGGCTACCTTGATGCGGTGGGTAAGCTCATAGCCCTGGCCAGGAATATGCTAAGTGCCTCTGGTTACTACAGGTTGAGCTAGTGTGAGATAGTGCACCTGCTACCTTTTCCCTCTGTACACTATATATATATGGTGGATTTCTTCCACTATCACCTAGTGGCCTTTCGAAGGACGGAGCTGCCATCCATAGGTTCTCCTGTGGAATTCGGGTGATATAACAGACAGACTACAGGAAAGACTTATTTAATATATATTTTGATGGTGGATAAAGGGGAAGTAGCGCACTGACCATTTTTTGATTATCATATATATATATATATGCAACAGGTGGGTGCGGCACTCCAAAGAAGCAGGCATATAACTAAGTAAAGTGCAACGTTTCAATGCTATTTAATGAAGCATTTTCATCAGGATATAACAACAACATAAAACATCCTACCTTATATACCAGAATCACCCAGTGAAGTGACGAGTACCGCGGCGGGACTGCACACCCGGCGGGAACGCACTGAAGATGACGTGATGACGTCCTGTCAAGGAAAGTCAAGCGTCATGTGTAACAACCGTCACCATAGTAACAATGATAAACAAACCAATTGCCGTACACTGCTGTAGTACGTCTGTATAGCTTATAGATGGATACAAATAGAAACACAGTGATTTATCTAAATTACCATAAATAACTAAACGTAAGCATATGTACAAATCAATGGCAGATTAATCGGACAGGTTTTAAATTAAAAGCAAAAGAGAAATATCCAGCTAGCAAAAACAATAATAGATACGGTAGTAATACATATTAATCCAGCCTAGTGACATATTAATAATTACTGGCTAATATACTGATCCCCGACTGCTCGTTTAAGCCACCCGGGGTCAGGGTTCCTAGCCTATGTATCCAACGGGCCTCACACTGAAGTAGCTTCAGACCACGATTACCACCCCTTAAAGAGGGGGGCACATGGTCGATCATTCGATATCTCAAAGTTGTGAGGTTATGTGATAACTGCAAGAAATGTCTGGCCACAGGGAGGTCACTTTTGCCAGAATTAATGGCCATTTTAATTGATGACCTATGTGCGGCCATCCTTTCCTTAAATGGGCGTTCAGTTTTCCCAATGTAGGATAAACCGCACGGGCAGATAATTTGATACACTGTAAATTTAGAATTACACGTCAATCTATGACGAATACGTAGAATCTTACCAGTGTGAGGATGGTAAAAAGTCTCACCTGGAATCAAAAATTTACAAGTGACGCATGTGCAGCGAATACAACCCAGACTACCTCTATAGATGTTAGGAGGGATTTCAGAAATATCCGACCTCACTAAGATGTCACGTAGACTCCGGCCCCGTTTGTAGCATGACATAAGTTTAGTGTTAGTCAGATTACAGTCAGGATCTGATTTTACAATTGGCCAGTGTTTTTTGGAAATCCTACTGATAGTCTGACTAGCTGGAGTGTATTGTGTCACCCAGGGCATAATGCATGTTTGATCAACTTTTTTAGGATGTAAAAGTAATTCAGGATCTAGTAACAGAGCCTTAGATTTGGCTATCTGTAATGAAGCTGCATCATAGCCCCGTTCTAGAAATTTTTGAAATAACACATCAATTTGTATAATGGCCTGTTTAGGATCAGATATGATCCGTCTGGCCCTTAAAAATTGAGAATAAGGAAGGCCTTTAACAAGAGATCTGGGGTGACAACTGGTAGACAAAAGCAAATTATTGCGGTCAGTGGGTTTGGTATACAAATCTGTGGAAATCAACCCATCACAAATAGAGATTGCAACGTCCAGAAAATGTATCATATCAGAGCTAAACTCAAAAGTAAATTTAACTGGGCTCTCACTGGCATTATGAGAATCAATATGATCAATAAGGGTCTTACTATCACCTTTCCAGAAGATCAGGAGATCATCTATATAACGGCAGAAAAAAATAATATTTGAGGAAATGACAGGATCTGAAAAGAACACTGACTGTTCAACATCAAACATAAAAACATTTGCATATGAGGGGGCCACCGCCGCCCCCATCGCACAGCCAATTAGTTGAAGATAGAATGCACTATCGTAAAGAAAAAAATTACGGGTCAAAACAAACTGTAATAATGTCAAAACAAATGTAATAGCTGGACCGTTATAATCAACCTGATCATTCAAGAAACGGCCAACAGCTGCCAAACCTATCTCGTGCGGAATGACAGTGTACAAACTGGTAACATCAATAGTAAACATCACTGTATCCGGATCTAATCTAGGGAGAGCTCTCAATTTAATCAATAAGGACGTGGTATCTAAAAGGTATCTGGGATGATTTCTGATAAATGGCTGTAATAGGCTATCTAGATACACAGAAATGGGGTGTGATAAACCACCCCGGGCGGCAATGATTGGTCTACCCGGGGGGTCAATGGCAGATTTATGTATTTTAGGAAGGGTATAAAATAAAGGGACCAAAGGGAATGCAGGTAACAGTGCTTTACTCAATTGATCAGTGATAGTTCCATTTTCAAGCGCAGAATGTAAGATGGATGATAGTTCCTTTTTAAACAAGGCTGAAGGATCTTGAGACAATCGTCTATAAGTGGTACAGTCATCCAAATGTGCTGAAACTTGAAGTTTGTATTGAGCAAGGTCCTGTATGACCAGGGCACCCCCCTTATCCGCTGGACGGAAGATCAAGGATTTGTTCTTGGCTAGATTATCCAAGGCCAGTTGTTGCCCAGGGGTGAGATTCTGGCGTTTTGGAGGTATCTGAGGTATTGCCACTTGTGTGTCATCATTCAAAAGGCGCATGAAAGTCTTAATCGACGGATTAAAAGACTGGGGTTCAAATGTAGACTTAGGCAGGATTTTAGACAATTGTGGTGGAAGTTTAGAAACGGCTTCATTTTCAGCTTGACTATTGTCAGCGAACGTACGTTTACCATATAGTTCGCTGAGTTTCAATTGACGATGCAGTTTATGTTTCTCCACACTCCAATCTAACAAATTGAACCGTGTAGAAGGTACAAACGATAAGCCTTTGGATAATACTTCTGTTTCTATCCCAGACAGTTCATAAGAGGATAGATTGACAATTACGTTTTGTTTGCTGCTTTTCCTCCACGTCCTCTGCCTTTTACCTTGGCCGCCCCTCCTGGTGTATCGCCGTCGTCGCGGGAATAGCGGGCCCGAGTCGTCACTCCTAAAGGGTCAACTTGGCCACGTTTATTAATCCTTTTATTGCTTTTAATATGCTCGTTATCACTTGATGAACAAAAATCTGTGGAAGAGTCCACTTGATAATCGCCCTTGCTCCTATTGCGTCTGAAAAAAGGCTTTTTATAATCATTACCCCCTATCTCGTGCGGAATGACAGTGTACAAACTGGTAACATCAATAGTAAACATCACTGTATCCGGATCTAATCTAGGGAGAGCTCTCAATTTAATCAATAAGGACGTGGTATCTAAAAGGTATCTGGGATGATTTCTGATAAATGGCTGTAATAGGCTATCTAGATACACAGAAATGGGGTGTGATAAACCACCCCGGGCGGCAATGATTGGTCTACCCGGGGGGTCAATGGCAGATTTATGTATTTTAGGAAGGGTATAAAATAAAGGGACCAAAGGGAATGCAGGTAACAGTGCTTTACTCAATTGATCAGTGATAGTTCCATTTTCAAGCGCAGAATGTAAGATGGATGATAGTTCCTTTTTAAACAAGGCTGAAGGATCTTGAGACAATCGTCTATAAGTGGTACAGTCATCCAAATGTGCTGAAACTTGAAGTTTGTATTGAGCAAGGTCCTGTATGACCAGGGCACCCCCCTTAATACTATGCAAGAAAAGGTTAATGCATTTGAAATTGTCCACAAACCTAACTTGATTGAAGATACTAACACCGATTGGTATGCTAAACTAAATGCACAATTGCAGGTGTATAAGAGGGACCTCATCAAGTTCAAAAAGGCTAAACAAGTTAAGGTGGACACTGATTATGAGTTAAACACAGTCTACCAATGGACTTACCCTGCTAGGGGTAATGATTATAAAAAGCCTTTTTTCAGACGCAATAGGAGCAAGGGCGATTATCAAGTGGACTCTTCCACAGATTTTTGTTCATCAAGTGATAACGAGCATATTAAAAGCAATAAAAGGATTAATAAACGTGGCCAAGTTGACCCTTTAGGAGTGACGACTCGGGCCCGCTATTCCCGCGACGACGGCGATACACCAGGAGGGGCGGCCAAGGTATAAGGCAGAGGACGTGGAGGAAAAGCAGCAAACAAAACGTAATTGTCAATCTATCCTCTTATGAACTGTCTGGGATAGAAACAGAAGTATTATCCAAAGGCTTATCGTTTGTACCTTCTACACGGTTCAATTTGTTAGATTGGAGTGTGGAGAAACATAAACTGCATCGTCAATTGAAACTCAGCGAACTATATGGTAAACGTACGTTCGCTGACAATAGTCAAGCTGAAAATGAAGCCATTTCTAAACTTCCACCACAATTGTCTAAAATCCTGCCTAAGTCTACATTTGAACCCCAGTCTTTTAATCCGTCGATTAAGACTTTCATGCGCCTTTTGAATGATGACACACAAGTGGCAATACCTCAGATACCTCCAAAACGCCAGAATCTCACCCCTGGGCAACAACTGGCCTTGGATAATCTAGCCAAGAACAAATCCTTGATCTTCCGTCCAGCGGATAAGGGGGGTGCCCTGGTCATACAGGACCTTGCTCAATACAAACTTCAAGTTTCAGCACATTTGGATGACTGTACCACTTATAGACGATTGTCTCAAGATCCTTCAGCCTTGTTTAAAAAGGAACTATCATCCATCTTACATTCTGCGCTTGAAAATGGAACTATCACTGATCAATTGAGTAAAGCACTGTTACCTGCATTCCCTTTGGTCCCTTTATTTTATACCCTTCCTAAAATACATAAATCTGCCATTGACCCCCCGGGTAGACCAATCATTGCCGCCCGGGGTGGTTTATCACACCCCATTTCTGTGTATCTAGATAGCCTATTACAGCCATTTATCAGAAATCATCCCAGATACCTTTTAGATACCACGTCCTTATTGATTAAATTGAGAGCTCTCCCTAGATTAGATCCGGATACAGTGATGTTTACTATTGATGTTACCAGTTTGTACACTGTCATTCCGCACGAGATAGGTTTGGCAGCTGTTGGCCGTTTCTTGAATGATCAGGTTGATTATAACGGTCCAGCTATTACATTTGTTTTGACATTATTACAGTTTGTTTTGACCCGTAATTTTTTTCTTTACGATAGTGCATTCTATCTTCAACTAATTGGCTGTGCGATGGGGGCGGCGGTGGCCCCCTCATATGCAAATGTTTTTATGTTTGATGTTGAACAGTCAGTGTTCTTTTCAGATCCTGTCATTTCCTCAAATATTATTTTTTTCTGCCGTTATATAGATGATCTCCTGATCTTCTGGAAAGGTGATAGTAAGACCCTTATTGATCATATTGATTCTCATAATGCCAGTGAGAGCCCAGTTAAATTTACTTTTGAGTTTAGCTCTGATATGATACATTTTCTGGACGTTGCAATCTCTATTTGTGATGGGTTGATTTCCACAGATTTGTATACCAAACCCACTGACCGCAATAATTTGCTTTTGTCTACCAGTTGTCACCCCAGATCTCTTGTTAAAGGCCTTCCTTATTCTCAATTTTTAAGGGCCAGACGGATCATATCTGATCCTAAACAGGCCATTATACAAATTGATGTGTTATTTCAAAAATTTCTAGAACGGGGCTATGATGCAGCTTCATTACAGATAGCCAAATCTAAGGCTCTGTTACTAGATCCTGAATTACTTTTACATCCTAAAAAAGTTGATCAAACATGCATTATGCCCTGGGTGACACAATACACTCCAGCTAGTCAGACTATCAGTAGGATTTCCAAAAAACACTGGCCAATTGTAAAATCAGATCCTGACTGTAATCTGACTAACACTAAACTTATGTCATGCTACAAACGGGGCCGGAGTCTACGTGACATCTTAGTGAGGTCGGATATTTCTGAAATCCCTCCTAACATCTATAGAGGTAGTCTGGGTTGTATTCGCTGCACATGCGTCACTTGTAAATTTTTGATTCCAGGTGAGACTTTTTACCATCCTCACACTGGTAAGATTCTACATATTCGTCATAGATTGACGAGTAATTCTAAATTTACAGTGTATCAAATTATCTGCCCGTGCGGTTTATCCTACATTGGGAAAACTGAACGCCCATTTAAGGAAAGGATGGCCGCACATAGGTCATCAATTAAAATGGCCATTAATTCTGGCAAAAGTGACCTCCCTGTGGCCAGACATTTCTTGCAGTTATCACATAACCTCACAACTTTGAGATATCGAATGATCGACCATGTGCCCCCCTCTTTAAGGGGTGGTAATCGTGGTCTGAAGCTACTTCAGTGTGAGGCCCGTTGGATACATAGGCTAGGAACCCTGACCCCGGGTGGCTTAAACGAGCAGTCGGGGATCAGTATATTAGCCAGTAATTATTAATATGTCACTAGGCTGGATTAATATGTATTACTACCGTATCTATTATTGTTTTTGCTAGCTGGATATTTCTCTTTTGCTTTTAATTTAAAACCTGTCCGATTAATCTGCCATTGATTTGTACATATGCTTACGTTTAGTTATTTATGGTAATTTAGATAAATCACTGTGTTTCTATTTGTATCCATCTATAAGCTATACAGACGTACTACAGCAGTGTACGGCAATTGGTTTGTTTATCATTGTTACTATGGTGACGGTTGTTACACATGACGCTTGACTTTCCTTGACAGGACGTCATCACGTCATCTTCAGTGCGTTCCCGCCGGGTGTGCAGTCCCGCCGCGGTACTCGTCACTTCACTGGGTGATTCTGGTATATAAGGTAGGATGTTTTATGTTGTTGTTATATCCTGATGAAAATGCTTCATTAAATAGCATTGAAACGTTGCACTTTACTAAGTTATATGCCTGCTTCTTTGGAGTGCCGCACCCACCTGTTGCACATACGTTCTGTTTGTGAGGGCACCCAGCTTTACTATTATATTTCAAGTGGCCGTGCCGGACCTTCTTGTTCTCTATATATATATATATATATATATATATATAATAACTTTCTCTAAGGATGGACTGACACATAAGATTTATTTATCATTCTTGAAGTGGCTTATTCACAGTCCCTGGAGTGCCATCTAATATTGCTGTGTATGTGTGGATCTTTCCATTGGGAAAGTATCTGGGCAAGTTATCATCTCAGAAGTGGAATGCTGTTTGTTGGAATGTTTATTAGGGTGGTCCTTATTTATATGGCAAAAAAAAAAGTTTCAAAAATTTTGGTCTGACCCTCTCAAAATCTTCCATTTGGTGTAAAAACACTGTTCGAAATTTCATTCAAATATTTTGATATTTAGTGGTCGCTCAAGGACTTGTAAACTAGCGGATATAAAATGTTATGTAATAATATATACAATTAATTATATATAAATATATTATAATTGAAAACTTACAAGAAACTTGTGAATAGCAAATAAAGTGAAATGTTATTGGCCCTTTATGTCCCATTATTCTGTTGACTCGATAAAGTTCTGCTTGAGTGCCTCTGGGTAGCACTTTCAGTGTTCAGACACTAGCTGGAGAACAAACTTGAGCTCATCCTCGACCTTCATTAGGTGGCCTATAAATTCCTGGATCAGTGCAATGCTGCACTCGGCATGGTCATTTGTGACAATCAGATTTGTCGCTGTAGCTCTAGTTGTTTTGTAGTTTTCATTCACTATTCTCCATCTAGGTACACAGTTACTTGCTTCGGAGGGTCCTCATTCCCGTCAATGTCCGACATAGCTTTGACCATGTGGTCCTTGATATTGTGGGTGACGTTGCTGTCGAAGAGGGAAAGGCCTTCCAAATCCTTGGACAATTACAAGAGGGGGGTAGCCATTTTTCATGACGTTGCTTTGGAGATTACAGCATGGATGGTTTTGTACACCATGAGGGTTTGAAGAAGACTCAGGTCATCCTGAGACGCATTCATTGAGAGAGGGGCTGTCATCCAAGCCCTAACATAGACTCTTGCAAAGAAGACGCAAAGTTCAAGAAGGCCTTTTTGGTCATGTGACGCTAAGCAAAACTGCGTGTTAAACATCCAAACCTTGAAGGTATAAATAATCTTGGACATCCATCCAGCTTGATGCATTGCACCAGGAGCAAGAAATCGTGTGCCGCGAGTTGGTGGGGTGCCAGGAAAGAGCAAGGTCAGCTCAAATAGTTTGCAGTAATCATTGCATGGCTGGATGTCCTTTAATACATTCTTAATGAAAGCTACCATGTTTTCTTTGATGTTGGCAACCGCATCGGCGGCCAGCTTGTCAGAGAAGGCGTCTTCAAATAGTTTATGATCGATGGATATCCACTGCACTTGAAGAGGAAGATTTCCGGAGCTGAGGAAAACCCCATTACTTCGGTGAATACTGCTTCAGCTACAATTTCAATGGGGGAGGTGCCAACATGCGAGATACAGAAGGTCGGACCCAATTAACCCGATGCTGAAAGAGTCATCTGTTGTCATATATCAACAGTATCATCAAATTAAAAATTAAAATGAAATTAAGAATATTGCACAATGTCAAATTGTAGAATGTACATTTATTTTACACAAGTCGTCCAAGGACATATATGTTTTACTATAGTAATACTTTGACCTCATTGAGTGACCTGTAAATATTAAAATATTTTTTATTTTATTTTGCACGCGATGGTTTTTAACCAAATACAAGCTTTCGGAATGGTCAAACATAATAAAATCGACCCTTTATAAATAAGGACCACCCTAATGTGTGTGTGTATATATATATATATAAATATATATATATATGTAATAAACAGACTTTTTTATACTAATACAACAAGCCTGACGAGTGCAGCCGCTTATTCCATTATTCCATGCCATGCTATATATATATAAATATATATATATATTTATTACAACATATAGCCGAAGGAAAACATTTAATAAGTTAATCCATAGAGTTCTTCAGTATGAGAAGCAATATTGGTCTCTTGTTCTAATATACAGTAAATATAAAATACGAATTAAGTTTTATAGCTAAATACAGGTTGAGTATCCCTTATCCAAAATGCTTGGGACCAGAGGTATTTTGGATATCGGATTTTTCCGTATTTTGGAATAATTGCATGCCATAATGAGATATCATGGTGATGGGACCTAAATCTAAGCACAGAATGCATCTATGTTTCATATACACCTTATACACACAGCCTGAATGTCATTTTAGCCAATATTTTTTGTAACTTTGTGCATTAAACAAAGTGTGTCTACATTCACACAATTCATTTATGTTTCATATACACCTTATACACACAGCCTGAAGGTCATTTAATACAATATTTGTAATAACTTTGTGTATTAAACAAAGTTTGTGTACATTGAGCCATCAAAAAACAAAGTTTTCACTACCTCAATCTCAGTCAAAAAAGTCCGTATTTCGGAATATTCCGTATTTCGGAATATTTGGATATGGTATACTCAACCTGTATAGGGAGTTTACATGATCTTACATCTTACTCTGATTGTTAACACTTCTACAGTACTTGTCCATCATGATTTGTAACAACATGTCGGGACAGGCGATTATTATTTCTCTATAGCACATTCCTCTTGTTCTCAAGGAATCTATTTATTAAGCTTCCTTGTAGTCTGCCCAACATACTGTTTGCCACAGATACAGGTGATCTGGTAGAAAACATAGGTAAATTAACAATTAATAAATCTTCAATGACAAAGTATATTCCCAAAGCTGAGGAACAAAAATCACAGCTCCTCTGATAAAGTTACACATAACACATGTTGTTTTTCCACACTTGAAGCATCCCTTTTGTCTTGATAACCAACCAAATGCGCCAGATTCTGACCATTTATTGGTTACGGTATTGACAAAAAAAACTTGGGTATAAGTGAGTTTTAACATTTCTGGCCTTGTAAAAGACGACCACTGGTTCAGCATCCAAGCAAGGAGAGAGAAAGTAGTCCAACATCAAGATCGACATTTGTTTCTTAGTTATCTTTTTGATTTGATTCCTGTGCAATTACAGTCACAGTCCAGCATCTCTGGTACACTGTGAGAGGCGTTATGCTGTGTCTGAGATGTGAATAAGATGCAAAATGAAAAGAAAAAATAATATGCTACTCCACTCACAGAAGATCAGTCACACCGGGTGTCTTGTGTCCTGTGGAGCATTAAGAGTCTGGAATATTTTAGCTTAACTCTAACCCATATACCTAACCCTAAACCTAACCTAACCTTAAACATGCCCCTGTACAGTACATAGCCTGACCCTAAAAATAACTCAAAAATATATTGTCAACATTCTGCTGTCGACATGGTAAATGTTGACATTACGAGTATGTCAACATTTTATCCATTTCAATATTTATCAATGTCAAAATTTTTCCTGGAATTTTATATGTTCATGTAGACATTCTGACTGTTGACATTCAGAACATGTTGACATGTAGACATTCTGGTGTTGACATGATAACTGTCAACTTTCTAAATGTCAACATTCTAACTAGATACTCTCCTCTAAATAGTATTATAAAAATGTGCTTGTAATATAACCATATTAAAAAAATGAAACTTTTTTTTTTTTTATAACACTACAGGTGCATAGTTTAAATGATGTACAATGCTCAAATGAATCACTAAATCTAAATCCAGACAAGAGCTCTTAGATCTTTCATATCCCCTTATTATTCCTTAATAAAAATAAAAACACTTATAGACATTTTTATTTTCAAATCCCATTGAAGCAAGCAGCAGTTTCACATTAGAAGTATTCCAGATACTCAGCCAAAGAACATTTCTAAAAGGAGTAAAAATGACATAATGCAAATATATGCAAAAATAAAAAGGAAGAATACCATTACAGAATAATAAACAAAATATCTATATTTTACAAATAAATAAGGAATATAGACATCGTGACCAACATCATAAAATTGTTATTTCTTGATAGTTATCTTGTAAAGGGATTTTCTGACAAAAATGATTAGTATTCCTATCTTATCCTTCTTTATTAATTAATTTATAAGTCACTAGTACATGTACAATGCACTAGCAACACTCACCTTACAATCATGGTAGTAGCCAGATGGTCACAGATTAAGATGCTCATGTACAGCTAAATAAAACAATATTCTGATTTATTTTCCCTACATAATACATCTTTTTCAACTGCACATGCACACAATTCTTACTCATTCGTACCCAGAGATGGACTGGCTAACCAGGGATCCATTACCAGATTGTACATGCCGGGACATTGTTTAGCGGCACCCTGGCTTTTTGCACCTGCTTCCACAAGTAAAATCAGCATGGCTGAGGTCATAATCAGTCAGTGATTCCAACTGTAGACACAAGTGCGGAGGAGTCATGTGCCTCGGCAGAGGATCCCCATTGAGCCAGTCCATCTCTATATTTACTGTGCAAACTTAGACACATACTGTTAATATAGTGGCAGTTGTATGAAGCGTCACTATGTGACTTTGAGCACATAGCGCACACTAAGTCCTGCATTCCCCGCTTCACAGCAATGTATGAAGCGGCTCTCAGCGGGGATTTTACGAATGCACACAGTGAATAGAGCAATAACGTATGCCGTGCTGTGTGCATTGGAGGGCTAACCATAACTAATGTATTAACGATGAGGTGGCTCTTCACCTCACGATCCTCCCCTCCTGTCACTTTGCTTGCCCGGGGCTGGTGCTTCAACACTGTAGTCCTTTGTTGTGTTTTTAAAAAAATTTTTATAAAACTTTATTGTTGGCCCACGGTGTCCTTAGGGCTTCTCCGCGCACGAGCCTGGACACATTGACATTGCACAGTTCGCTGGGAGCTGGGTAGATGGCACATGTGTGCTACCACACTCACCTCTGGACCCGAGTCCTTATAGATGAATCGTGCATGCGCAGGGTGACAGGCGTGAGGGCAGTTAGCAAGATTATTAGTGCGCATGCGCAGGGCCTGAACGTATGGCACTAGGAAGCAGGACTGCACATCACCGGAAGGTAGACATAGCGCATCGCTATGACCCCAGGACCGGGGATCATACATACAGGCATACCCTCCAACATGATCCGCCCCACTAGGTACAAAATGCTCTGTTTCTGGGCTTCCCTCTTAATTTATTATTGCCATCACCTGTGAAGAAACAGCTTTCTTATCATTTAACTAGTTCAACACAGGTGATGTAAATCATAAATTAAGAGGGAAGTCCAGAAACAGAGCATTTTGTACCTAGTGGGGCGGGTCATGTTGGAGGGTCTGTACAGGTGATGTGGGGAGGCACTTCAATGCAAAAATCCAGTGAAGTGCCAAAGTTGCAATAACGAACTTTAAGCATCTAATGATATGTTTGCCCCATAACTCCTTGTGCTAGGGACAGGACAGGTGTTGAATTGGGTGTGTAATTGCCACCAACGTACAGTAGGATTGTGCTGATGCAAAAGGCATTCTATACAGACCAAAACAAAGATGTATGGAGGTTTATGTCTTGCAGAAACACACATTGATGATGATGATGATAATGACAAATGGCAGGTGATTATGTTTAACTCAGTGCATCTGAATTCCTCTCACGTATGAGATTACTCCAGTAATGTTGTTGCTGAGATCTCTGATATTAGCAATTCACCAATTTCAATATCATGTTTCCATATTTTAAAGGGAAATGCAAAGGCTGTGTGTATTAATGTGAACTTGATAAAAGTTTTAATATTGCCTTTGCCTCTGCTTCTAATTTCCTTTTACAAATGCAACCTTTTTAGTAAAGCTGGGCATACACTATACAATTATCTGGCTGACAATCTATCCAATCTTGCTGGTTGGAATGAAAATCTAGTAATGTTGGGCGCAAATGACTATTTGCACCCAAACACTGTAAAATGGACAAAAGCTGTCATTCAGACAATTGGTTAAATCTATGATTTCATCAGTTTGCCTGAACAATAATTTTTGTCCATTTTCCAGTGTTTGGGAAGAAATGGTCATTTGCTCCCATACATTACAAGATTTTCATTCCAACCAGCAAGATTAGATAGATTGTCTGACAGATAACTGTATAGTGTATGCCCAGCTTTAGCAATAGCAGAGCCGCAACTAGGGGGAGTGCTAAGGTGGCATGCACCCCGGATACAGGATTTGAGGGGGGCGCCAAGGAGTTACAGAGGTACAGGGTTTTTAGTGGTTTTTTTTTTACCAGCAGTGCTGTGCTGCTCCAGTAAGACAGCAGACAGGTCCCGGGGTAGTGTCTCTGACCCACCTGTCTACCCACAGCTGGCTCCGACGCTGTGCGGGTGAGCTCAGTACCTGAGATCTCTCCTATGCCAGCTACTATCTTAAACTCTCTTCTTTACCGTGCAGTGCTGCGACTGGTGTGCTGTGCACCGTGCAAGCTATAGAAGCGAGCTGTTGGTGCTGTGTTTTTCAGCAGGTTATGATCCCAGCTGCCTGCCCAGCACCAACAGATAACAAGCTGCTGGCTACATACCATCGAGAGGACACGCTGTAGTGTAGTGATGGATGTAGTATAGTGCTGTAGTTCGGTGGATATGGGGAATGTAGTGCAGTGATATAGTGCAATGTATGGGGACACACAGGGATGCATGTAGTGGAACATGCTGCTGGGGGAGCATGTGGGGCACATAGGGGAAAACTGTGCAATAGTATCCCCTTTTTTTCTAAATTTTTGATAATATTATTTTAGTCTGACAGGGTTTGTTTCCATTTTGGTTTTTTTGTTGTTGTTTTTTTGTTTTTTTTTGGGGGGGAAGGGGGGCACGGCAGATTACCACCTTGCCCTGGGTGACGAAAATCCTAGTTTTGGCCCTGGTAATAGCAAAGTCAATGCATGTACTATACTGAGTATACATGTGTACTATGTTGTTAGTATTTATTACTATCACTTGTGAAAATCAAGCCCATATACTACTTTTATTTCTGTGAAATAAAGCTAGTGCATTGGCCTTGCCCCCTATGGAACCACCTTGCATATATAGCCAGCTCTGTATACTAAGCTAAATACTTTTTTTGGGAGCCATTTTACACATGCGGTTTAGAAGCAAATTATGTACAACTCAGCATGAGACTCTCAATTTATTTTTAAGACAAGCATGGTTACTGTCCCTTACTTAAGTATGCTGTTTACATAATTAGATACAAGAAAAGTTATTCAACTACCCCCCTCCCACCTTGGGTTTCTCCTATTTTCTGAATTTACAACATGAAACCATAAAGCATTTATTTGAAATTTATTCTGAGTAATGAATGCAATTACTCAACAATGTACCTAATAAACACATGTAACCTGTCACAGTTTGTGGTCTAAGAGCTGAGTCAGGACCTGTGAACTGGGATGATGGACAGGGCCAGACTGAGGCAATTTTTTTTGGTATGCAGATATAGATTTTGGCACCCCTTGGTGGAATAAATCCTAATTTTTACATAACTGTCAATGTTTACTCAACCACACATTAGAACGAGAAAGTACACACATATTGACCCCACATGAAAAACACATACATTAGCCCCAACATGAAAATAATGAAACAAATAAGCTTTATATGAGAAAATGATACACATTTGCCACCACATGAAAAACCAATACATAGGGGTATACTCAATACTGTACGTTGCGAACACAAACAGCATTTGTATAATATATGAATCCAGACCTATACAGTAGGTAAACAATGATACACATGTAAATATTAGTCAATTTGTTTGGAACAAAAGGCAAAAATGCCTGCCCATAATATTCCTCATTAACAAATCAATCCAGTTTCAGTCTATAGCTGTAGATATTCTATTTACATTTGCCACATGATCCACATATTTGCAAACACGACAATTACACACCAAACTTTCTACATACTTTTACTAAACCGTGTGTGGGTGCCGGGACTGGGAGGTGCAGATGGGTGGGCAGCCATGCTGGGGTGATGGATGCACAGGGTGGCAGACTAGATCAGTCAGCGGGGACCGGGAGCTGGGAGGCACCGATGGGCAGGCAGCCACACGTGAAAGACCCCGGTAGTCTTTGTCAGTGCAGCAGTGGGAGATGGCACGCTTGCAGCTTTGTGCTTTATGCCTGGCATAATTGGATGGCCAGCCCTGACTGAATGACAAGGGGCACACAAATCATGTTCCATACCTATTGTTCCTGAGGTACCAGTAATGCCCCCTGCGCTCTGCGCGAGAAAGGTAGGTGCTGTGGCACAGTGCTTCAATGCCCTTCCCTTCATCACTCTGAGTATGTTTTCCCTAGGTCCTGGGGCAGACACTTGGCTACTGGTGGTGCCGCCGCTCCCCAGTCTCCCCTACAACCCTGTGAAGGACGTTGGCATGCTGTGGCTGAGTCTGCGGGAGCTCTGGAACTGCTCATACAGAAATGCGGTAGCTTTGTGCGGGAGCTGCGAATAGCAAGACTTGATCAATCAACGGGGACTGGGAGTCGGGAGGCGCTGATGGTCAGGCAGCTGCAGGTTAAGTTATGATGGCAGCCTGCCCTTGAAGCTTAAGGTGTGTACACATGGAATGATATGGCTTAGCGATTTTAACAATATAGTCAAAATCGCTAAGAAAGTTAGTGCATATCGCTCCGTGTGTACACAGCAAGTGATAGCAATGCGCATCCACGCCAGGTCAGTATCGCTAGAAAAATAGACTGTGGAGGCAAGTCAATTTTGACTATGGGGGTCATTCAGAGTTGATCGCTCGCTGCCAATTTTCGCAGCACAGCGATCAGGTCTCTACTGTGCATGCATATGAACTGCAATGCGCATTCGCGTCGTACGGGTACACAGCGGATCGTTGCTGAGCTATGGATTTATCGAAGAATCCATTTGCATGGGCGATTGCAAGAAGATTGACAGGAAGAGGGTGTTTGTGGGTGGCAACTGACTGTGTTCAGGGAGTGTTTGGGAAAACGCAGGCATGTCCAAGCGTTTGCAGGGTGGGTGTCTGACGTCAATTCCGGGACCAAAAAGACTGAAGTGATCGCAAAGGCTGAGTAAGTCCAGAGCTACTCAGAAACTGCAAGAAACGTTTTCATCCCGCTCGGCTGCACACGCGTTCGCACACTTGCAAAGCGAAAATACACTCCCCCGTGGGTGGCGACTATGCGTTTGCACGGCTGCTAAAAGTAGCTAGCGAGCGATCAACTCGGAATGAGGGCCTATGTCGCTGGAAAAGTAAAAGCACCCCCCTATTTAAATGGGACAGTCAAAATTGCCCATAGCCAACATCACTTGCACACTTAGGGGGTTGCTCAAACGCATAAAGTGGGATGGTGATCATAGGTGGATATTTTAAATGTTGCCACAGATGGTCAATAGGTTTGATGTCTGGACTTTGAGTACTGTACAGTAGGTCACTTCAGGACCTTTTTGTGTTAAGCCACTCCATTTCTCAATGACCTTGTCCTGGATCTGCTTTCAGCTTCTTTTTGCCTTTATTTTGTTGTCTTTACTTGCAAAGATAATACATACAATGGGATATCACAGAGACAGACGTGTTTAAGGTAAAATCATGTAACAAACCTTAGCTGCACAAAAGGAGATAAAAGTGATAGAATTTGAGGAGGTACTCAGTTCTTTATAACAATTCTTAGAATGTGTTGTTTTGAAAGTCATATTAAAATATTTGTTCAAACCAAATGTGTCCACTTACATATATATTGATTTAACTTATTCTTATTTTTAATGTTTTATGGGGCTAATTCAGGTTGGATCGCAAATAGCGATCGAATCGGAATTATTGCATTCGCCCCACGGGCGCATGCGCAGCTCCCATCCTGCGCATGCGTTCAAACTTTCTGCGGGTGCTGCACAGATATTGCGAATGCCTCTGCCTATCAATCAGGAAAAGGAGTTTGCAGGGCGGGGAGGGGGGGAGGCGGCAACGCTCCATTTTCTAGGTGAAGATGGAGCGTGGCCTGTAAACGGGGGGTGTATTGGCGTGAATGGGGGCGTGATCGCGGCAGCTGCATGTTGTCACACACAGCCGCCGCAATCGGGAACATGGTGGCGGGACTCTTGCGGGCGCAGCTTGAAGCTGTAGGCATCCTTAATTTCTGCTAACAAGCAGATATTGTGATACAATCGCAATTTCTGCTTTTTGAAGGGGTGGGTGGGTGGCGGTAAGTATGCTGGGCGGCCTTGCCCTGCGATGGGCGGCCCCAGCATGCTAACAAAAGGATTGCAAATTCTGCTAATTAGCAGAATTTTGCAATCCTTACTGAATTAGGCCCTATGTGCAAAATATATAAAAAATTAGATGTATCCACCAAAGTGAATAAACAAAATAAAATTAGGGGAAACTTAGGATAGGAAATCCTTTGTGTTTTATTTATAACGAAATTCAAAAGAAAATTTGTTAGTGATCACAGTTTTTATCATACCACTCCTGGCTCACCCTCTTCAGTGTGCTGTGTCGAATAAATGATATACAGTATGTTACAATAACCTGAAATGTAATAATTGTCAGTTCCTAAGAAATTAGGTTTGAAACAAAACACTATTGTTGTTAAGAAGCTGGGAATAGGGTTTAAGAAATAATTATTTCAAAATGTCCACTAGAGTTACTGAGTGTTGCTACAGAGTGCACTATAAGCTACTCTTATTGAAATCAGTCTAACATGACTGTGTATGCCTAATTATTATGATTACACTAACATGTTCTTATATGATTGTTCAATACTTCATAAACAGAACATTCTGTACTTGTCAGTGAACTAGTGTTGTCAGTGGCGTGCGGTGAGCACAGTGGCTGGTGAGGCACTGCAGCCATAATGTACACCGAGTTCCGTCGATGACCCCTACCACCGTCCACTACTGCACCTGAGCCAATGCCAGCTACCGCCGCCCCTTATGCCCGCTGCTCCTGCCACTAAAGTTCACTGCATCCACCAATGGCTTACAAAATCGCCATCAACTACCCCGACCCCCCACCACTAATTTGCATCTCAGTCCAATACTGCCAATACACGCAGCCTTCCTGCTCATTAAACTTGTGATGAGCTGACGACTAATACATTGTCAATTTTTATCAAATAAAAAATAAATATTAATGAAATATTAAGTTAATGAAAGTCCTGGACAACAAAATAGCCAACAGAGTGGTGGCAGGAAGAGTGTGATGCCAGGGAGCTGGTGACAGGAAGAGGGTGATACAAGGGAGAGGGTGACAGGAAGAATGTGACGCCAGGAAGAGGGTGACACAAGGAAGAGGGTGACAGGAAGAGCGTGATGTCAGGGAGCTGGTGACAGGAAGAGGGTGATACAAGGAAGAGGGTGACAGGAAGAGCGTGATGTCAGGGAGCTGGTGACAGGAAGAGGGTGATACAAGGGAGAGGGTGACAGGAAGAATGTGACGCCAGAGAGAGGGTGACACAAGGAGAGGGTGACAGGAAGGGAGAGGGTGACAGGAAGAGGGTGATGCCAGGGAGAGAGTGACGCCAGAGAGAGGGTGACACAAGGTTGAGGGTGACAGGAAGACCGTGACGCCAGGGATAGGGTGACAGCAGTAGCAGTTGGTGAGAGTGTGACAGAGAGAAGGAAAGGGTGATGGGAACAGACAGTGAATGACAATGATATTGCTTTTTATTTACCTGGTCTTGGTCCTAGAACTGCAGCGCGGCTCCTCTGCACAGACTGCACTCAGAGTGACCATAGTAAGTCAGAGCAGTAGCGGATCTAGACTTTACTTTTAAGGGGGGGGGCAGTTTAAGAATGAATACAGATTCCTCCCCTCTATACTCATTACTCTTCCCACTTACAGTCCTGCCAGGGGCAAACACAGGATTTACTGGGGGGGAGGGGGGTGTCTTCCCAGTAATGTAGCAGCAACCATCTGCGCCCCTTCTGTAAATAGTAGTAACCGCAAACCAGTGGATGGCACTTGGAGGCTCATGTGGTACAAAATACGCTGACACAGCAAGTCTAAATGACAAAGTTTCAGAGCTGTGGCCCATCATCGTAATAAAAGGGCCACAGTTATGAAACGTCATTTAAACTTGCAGTTTCAGTGTATTTTGTACCACATGAGCCTCCAAGTCCCGTCCACTGGTTTGCGTATATATATATATTTGCAGGAATGAGAGGCGGCACTCGGAGACTTCGGAAATCAACAAGCGTGTATTAAAGTGTAGCACTTTAATACACGTTTATTGATTTTCTAAGTCTTCGACTTGCCGCCTCTCATTGCTGCAAATTTACATAGGGGTTCTTCCCTGGGGAGGACAACGTCCCAAAGGGGATCTTTGGAGTACCGGAGCAGCTGCATATATATATATATATATATATATATATATATATAGTACTCCAAAAGAAACGGCACTGGAGGCAATAGATACAAAATGAAGGTGTATTGTAGGTGTATCCCAAATGATGCGGGTAGCTCGCATCACAAGTGACCGTGAACAGATCCCTGCCCTCCTTGATAATATGATTCTTAAATTTTTACAGAGGGGATATGAGGACTCAGTTTTGCAGTCCCAAAAACAACAAGTGCTACGGATGTCTAGGGATCAGCTGTTACACCCAACAAAAAAAGATTCCAGTAATATTCTCCCTTGGGCCACAGATTTTTCAACGGCTAGTCCGATTATTCACAGGGCTTCAAAAGCTTTGTGGCCCATAGTGGCTTCGGACCCGGAATTACCATCCTTTAAAAATATCAAACCCATTGCTGCATTCAGGCGAGGAGCCAATTTACGTGACAAAATTGTTAAAACTGACATCACTGGGATGGGTGGTTTACCTGTAGCTAATATTCAAAGAAAAGCTCCGGGGTGCTATCGTTGCCCGAAGTGTGCAACATGCAATCATATGGTTGCTTGTAAAGAATTTCAACACCCCCATAAGAATCTTAAATTTACAATTAGACAGGTAATCACTTGTAGCACCACATTCGTGGTGTATGTTATTGTTTGCCCATGTGGTCTATTCTACATAGGGCAAACTACACGTAAATTTAGTGAACGGATGGCAGCACACCGCTCTGCCATCAAATTGATCCTGGAGGGCAAACCTGTTGACCAGCCGGTGGCCCGGCATTTTAAAAATGCGGGCCATTCTCTTAGTTCCCTAAAATATTTTGGTATTGAACACGTACCATTATCCATGAGGGGAGGGGATAGAGCGAGGATCCTACTGGAGAAGGAGACCCGCTGGATTTTAAAATTAGATACGTTTTGGCCTCGCGGCCTGAACGACAAGATTAATTGGAATGTACTTGGCTAGGCACTACGTGCCTGTCATTCAATATTTATGTATATCCAAGATAGTATTGGTGAGCTTGAACCCATGTAACCTTTATATTTATATTAATACAGTTTAGCTCCATCATTATAAGGTCCATTAACATTGGGATTTTTCTATCTTTCATCCATTTGAAGCTTGGTTCCCCTGCCCTCGGGGTTTAGAGCAGGGATCCCTATTGATTGGTTGCTTGTGACCTTATTTATAGATGGTTGCATTTCATGTTATTTTTATTTTTCTGCTCTGTGTTTCTAGTTGCTGCCCTGTGTTTCCTATGTACAGCATCCGTTATTTGTTATATTATTCACAGACTGAGGTGCACAAGTTTAATGTTTTCCCCCTCTGTCCGTTGGTTCCCAGGCTACGGAGAAAGCTGAGCCGGCCACCTGTGAGACGCAGCGGTGACGAGGTGAGCCGCAAACATCGGCTCACCATGGCAACCAGTGACGCGCTTACCGGAAGTGACCCGGCGGCTTCATTCCGGAAGCAGGGACGCGCGGAGAGGTGATGGTGGGGAGCACTTCGGCGGGTATTTAGGTGGGGTAAGTGTTTTATGTATGTTTGTCTTGTCCAACATTTGGTGGTGTTGTATCTTTGCTTGAGGAAAGGGCTGCTGCCCTGAAACAGCTGTTGCTGCTTTACAATACACCTTCATTTTGTATCTATTGCCTCCAGTGCCGTTTCTTTTGGAGTACTGCATTTGATATGGTTAACGCTGCACGGAGGCTAGCTGTGGTCATTTAACCAATAGAGTGCCGACTGCATTGCAAGTATATATATATATATATATATATATATATATATATATATATAAAATGTTAGGCGGCACTGTAAAAAAAAAATCAGTGTTTAATTATCAATGTTTCAGGTACTGTCTCCCCGTCATCAGGATACTCTGCAAACATTGTTTAAACACTGATTTTTGCACTGGAGCAGTATTTGTAACAGATAATAAAAATAAAATATATATATTGTGTCTGTGTGTGTGTATAAAAGAATACAGACACAGACTATACACACATACATAACCACATAGATACATATACACACTGCACCTGAGCTGCAGAGAAGACATTTCCAGGAGCCGGACACTATTTAGGCCAGCACAGAGCTTTGACCGCAAGAGCTCTGTGCAGCGGGAGCTGCGAACGCGATCGCGGTCGCGGCTTTGTTTAAGACGGACACCCGTCTGTCTCCATCATTAAAAAATAGAATTTGGTCCATCAGGGCACGAACCCCCCACCCCACCTGCGTGCGCTACTGATGGCCCGGGAGCAGTCCTCACCCACAGCCCTGAGCCAGCTGCTGCTCACCTCGCATCCGGCTTCGGCTCTTCCTGCACTGATTGCTGCACACGAAGCCCGGGCAGCTGGCGCTGATTCGCTGCTGTCACCGGCCAGGCCCGGGAGAGACACGGCGGAGGCTGCGGCGGCAGGTCTCCCAGGCAGCGGTAACCCCCACTCTCCTGACCAGCGGCTCCCACTTCTACCTGGTATAAAGGGGGGGGGGGGTGCGGGCTGCTAGATGGGCTAGAGGACGGGCAGGCAGGGACCCTGTAACTACATTTAAATATTTCTAATAAAATTTTTTCCTAGATAACAGATAGGGTTTTACACCCTTGGTGGCCGCTTACCCCTTCCTCTCCCCACACCGAACCGCTACTGCACAATCACAGAGACAGGGGCGTGCTTTCATATGGGCTGAAAGCACGCCCCTGCCAAAGAGGCACATCTAACAGTGCCGCTTATGGGGACTTTTTCAATGGCTTTTTCCTGCCCGACATTTGGCCCCGCCCCCCTCTTCCGGCCCTTTCACACAGACAGCGGGAGGCACCCCAGAGCGGTGCCTCCGAAATGCTTTTAAAACAGTTTTTATACCGTGTAGAGATGTTTAAAATAATATAAAGTGTAATGCAGATACTTATGACACAGAATATGTGTCATAAGCATCTTCTTTATAGTATTTTAATCGTTATGACAGGGGAGGCACTGCCTCCCCTGCCTCCCCTGACTGCACGTCCCTGAGTGTTGTTGCATATGCTCGTCAAGTGTGGATTAGTGCCAACATGCCCAGTTCAAGTCAAAGGGTGGTATCCTATTATACAGCTGGATATCGCAAAGAATGACCGATGCTCATTATCATGGTACCTAATTAGAGGCAATTTGATTGGCCAAAATTGGACCAGAGATCACAAGAAAATATATGTGATTGGGGATAGCAATGTAGGTTTCAAGCAGTTTACTTTTCAGCAATAATTCATATACTGTGCCCATGATACAATATCACAACGCAGTTCTTTTAGATTGCAGTTGAATTCATATAACAGCCTGTACAGATCTGCATTGATAAACTGTATTTATGACAAGTTTGGATATAAAGAATTGTGTTGGTGCAGCCAAATATAGTATATCTATAAATTGTCATAGTTTGTTAACACTGTATAAATAACACACACACACACACACACACACACACACACACACACACACACACACACACACACACACACACACACACACACACACACTATCCTAATAAAATGTGACTGCACCAGGTGCAAATAGCATACTGATAAAATAATAATAACCATTATATGGATATTCCATTCACAATACGGGTTTGCTTTGATTGAGCTGTTTAAAAACACATAACTCTGCCTTGTAAGTGATTTCCCCTTTAAGAAAATGTCCTATTTCGGATGGCATCCTACATGGACAATACATGTGGCCCATAACGTGAAACGCCCAAGCAGGTGAATACCTTTTATAGGCAGTATATAAAACATGTAAAATAAAAAACTTGTCATTTATGGTCATGATTACGTATTACAAGTACAGTATATTTAAACGAATCTATCTTGTCCTTAAACAAATGCTAATTCCAGCTCACACATATTGTAGTTAAGTATTACTTGTACGTAATACTGTACTTGTCATTGACTCATGTTCAATTAGTCCTTGCTTAGATTGTGGCTCCGATTTCATTAAACCGATTATCTTGTGGTCTACTTTAAATTTCCCTTTAGACTTTATTAACCTCCAAAAAATGTCAGAATAATAATATCCGTAATAATGAATAAAACCACATAAAACTCCAATAGCTGCAAGAGTTTTACTTTATATTCCATGTAAACATTTGCTGACAATTTACTTTTTTCCTTCCTCTGATAAAGTAAGTTATTCTGCTTAAAACAGCTAAAACAAACTCAATGCAACGAAAGCAAATTACTTCAAATAGAGCCTATTTCAATTTTGTATTAAATGGCCGGCTATATCAAACTTCAGTGTTCCCAAATGCAATATTTGAATTCCAAGAGGTATTAGTAAAAACTGTAAGTGTATAAACTCAGAATGACAAGAAACCAGTAATTAAGAATAATTGAAAATAACCCAGCATTACTGTACAGTATATACAAAAGCTATTTTGCTAAATAGGAAACAAAATATATATCTAAAATAAGGTAAATTGCTTTGCAGTACTATTAAATGTCATTTAAACGCCAAACAAAAAACACAGAATTCAGTGCAATGCAATTTCCCTAACAGAGTACAGAATAGGGGTGGCAGCTAATGAATATGAAAGCCATTATGATTATAATGATTCAATTGTGAAAGAAAAGCCATGTACAGAAAAATACACTACTGTTTCTCTAAAATTGTAACCACTTCTGTCTGATAACACTGAGTGCAACTAACATATTTATATATTTATTTTGGTGGTCATAAAGAGCTTTGCTATGAATATATTTATTATTCTTTCACTAACATTATATACAGGGCTGAATTAATGAGCTGAAAATGTTCAACGACCTACAGTATTATCAGCAGCATAGGAGCTGTTACCAGTGCTGTGTGGGTGTAGCCTGGCCATAAACACCCCCTACACTATCAGCCCCAAAGTCTCCCAAATATGTAAAAAAGAGGAGTTATGGTAAAACTTACCTTTGTTAACTCTTTTTCTTCTAGGTCCATGGGATCCACAGGGTTAATTCTTAACTTTGGGTATGATGCTGGTGGAGACCATGACTGTCACTGAACAATAAGCTTATGAGCCTCCCAGGATGCACTGCCCCTTCATACCCTGCCCCCATGCTTATGAGCCTCCGAGGATGCACTCTCCCTTCATACTCAGCCCCCACGCTCAGGCACTTCATTTTTAGTAGCAAGTCCAAAGCAGGAGCTGGAGAGAAGAGAGAGAAGGAAGGATGGTACACACAGGAAACACACTCTCACACAGATGAGAAGGGAATTGGTGACCGGAGAAGTAACCTATTGAAGCTAGGTGTGTCTGGGTGGGCGCCCTGTGGAGCCCGTGGACCTCGAAGAAAGATAGTTAACAAAGGTAAGTTTTACCATAACTCCTCTTTTCTTCTTCGGGGTCCAGGGTCTCCACAGGGTTAACTCTAAACCTTGGGAAGTCCCAAAGCAGTTGTAATAGGGAGGGATTGCTCCTAAGCTGAAAGAAGCACATCCTGAGAGGCAACCCTATCAAAGTTAAAGAGCCTAAGAAACGTATGAGCAGTAGACCATGTAGATGCCTTGCAGAGTTGTTCATCAGATGCACCATGGTGGTCTGCCCATGAAGGACCCACAGAGCAAGTAGAGTGAGCAGAGAACAGGCAGTGTATACACCTGTGAAATGGCCATGCGGACCCAACGTGCCAATGTTTGTTTAGTGGCTAGCCAGCCCCACTTGTGGAATCCATTAGGGAATAAATAAAGAATCAGTCTTCCTAAGGGAACCAGTATGGTCCACGTATCTCCGGAGAGCATGAACCACATACAACAATGCTTCCTCTTGTGAGAGGCCGGTTTCCTGAAAGGCCTACCACAATATGTTTATTAATATGGAACTTAGAGACCACCTTAGGTAGGTATCCTTTTCTCGTTCTAAGGACCACCGGTCCTGGTGAAAAATTAAGAATGGTGAGCGACATGAGAGAGCTCCCAATTCTGAGACCCTACATGCTGAGGCAATTGCCAGGATAAAGAGGGTCTTCACTTGAGGTCAAGGAGGACTTGCTTGTTGTGGGGGAGACATTTGCGACATCACCCGTGGTGTTGGACAGCTGGTTCCGGGGACGCCCAGTAGTACCATCTTTAAAACACACTGTTTTTGTCTACTTCATTTGTAGACCACTTCATAGGGTGAGAGACCATCCATATCCCCCATTTGTTATATGGTTTGTGCAGTAAATAAATAGTATTACACCATTGGAGGTTCTGTCACTCCCTTTTTGGGTATTGACTCTGGAGGAGAAGATCAAAGGTGTACAGAATCTAAACTGGTGAAACTCCAGCTCCCACATAAAACGTGATTGTCTACTCTTAAAACAGTAGATCTGCATCTTAGGTATAAGGCCCACCAAAAGATTCTACTTGATTTGGATTTTATATGTACATACATGATACACTATGAATGTTTATTTTATTTGTTTTTTTTGAGTGCCTATGGATTCAAATGGTATTTCTTGACTACACTTGAGGTCTACCATCTCCAAGAATTTGGAAGGGGGCCATGCTAAGGTCTGAAGAACCAAAGACAAATTTCACAGAGCAAACGGAGGGACAAATGGAGGTTGTATTCGGAGTACCCCTTGAAGTAAGGTACGTATATCTGGTATGGGAGCCAGTCTCTTCTGGATCCAAATTTATAAGGCAGAGACCTAGACCTTCAGAAAAGCCAGGTGTAGGTCCATGGCTAGGACCACCTGTAAGACGACCAACAGACAAGGGATCCTGAGAACTTTAGAATTATAGTGACGATGAGCACACCACTGGATGTAGGAGTGCCATATGCGATAATATATGTGGGCTGAGGCTGGTTTTCGAGCCTGAAGCATAGTCTGAATTATCACCCAGGAGAAGCCTTTGTCCCTTAGGAGGGAACTCTCAAGAGCCAGGCTGTCAAAGACAGGCGTGGCAGGTATGGATAAAGACAGGGCCCCTGAGAGAGCAAGTCTGGTTGGAGAGGTAGAGGGAAGTGCTCATCTATGGAGAGATCACCCAGATCCAAGAACCAATGGAATCTGGGCCATCCTGGAGCTACCAGGATGAGCTTGCCACCTTTCTTGAATTTGTGCAGTACTCTGGGAAGGAGAGATACTGGAGAGAAAATATATGCCAGAGGTAAATTCCATGGGACTGTGAGAGAGTGTCCATATAGCTCACTGCCAGATCTCTTGTCCTAGACCTGCACACGGGAACCTTGTGGTTGTGTCTGGAGGCCATGAGATCCACTTCTGGCAATCCCCATTTGCGTACCAGGATTTGAAAGATATCCAGGAGGAGAGACCACTCTCTGGCATGGGCATCCTGGTGACTGAGAAGGTCCGCCTCCCATTTGAGGACTCATGGAATGAAGATGGATGAGATGGCTGGAAGATGGATTTCTGCCCAGGCGAGAATCTGAGAAACTTCCTGCATGGCTGCAGCACTTCATATGCCACCTTGCCGATTTTTGCAGGCCACTGTCATGGCATTGTCCAACTGGACTTGCACTAGCGAACCGTGAAAGAGGTAATGAGCTATTTGAAGAGCCATGTAAACTGCTCGGAGCTCTAGTACATTGATTGGTAGAGTCCTTTCTGCTGGGGACCAGCAGCCCTAAAAGGATTGAATGCCTGTAACTGCTTCCAACCCATGGAGACTGGCGTCCAGTGTCGAATCCAGAAAGGTTGGCCCTTGTCTAGGTTGGGCATGTGAAGCAACCATGCAAGGGATTGATGAACCTCTTGCATCAGTATTAAGGTCTGAGATTTGAGGTGTGTGTCGAATGGCCATTCCATCTGGCCAGTATCAGGAGTCTTAGGGGCCAATACCATTAAGCCCAGGGTCCAGTGATGCAGTGGTAGGGAAGTACTGTCTGGAAGGATGCCTCAGTAGTATGAGAGTGTACCCATGAGAGACCACTTCTTGGACCCAGGACTCAGTTGTGATAAGACTCCATGCCTGGGTAAACTGAAGAAGCAGGCCTCCCACCCTGTGGTCGCACAGGGGGAGGCCTGTTCTGTCAAGCTGAGGGTTTATCCTCAGTTTTGGTAGTAGGACATCTGGAGACTCAATCCTGCGTGGCCCTGGGTTTGAAGGCCTTGCCTGCGCGATCTGAGCATGGGAAGGACTGACCCTTGGGTTTGCATGTCCGATGTCTTCCTGAGGTAGCTGAAGGCAAATGAGACATCTTAGATGTTGTTAGTTTCTGGACAATCTTATCCAGTGCTGAATCAAAGAGGAACTCCCCTGTGTATGGGACAGTTTTCAGGGCATTTTTGGCATACGTATCTGCCTTCCTTGAGTGGAGCCACAGAGTGCTGCGAGCTGCAGTGGATATTGCCAAAGCCTTAGAGCAGGGGTGTCAAAGACAAGGCCCGCGGGCCAAATCCGGCCCGCCAGACCTCGTCTGATGGCCCGCGGTGCCGCCGCCATGAAACCCCCTTCTCCCGAGTGCCCAGCTCGGGGGGGGCGGGGTTTCGCGGAATGACGCGATTGCGTCGTGACGTCACGGCGCAAACGCGTCATTCAACGAAACCCCGTCGGAGGAGGGAGAAGGGAGCCGCGCAGACAAGGAGGGAGAGGCGGCTGAAGAGCGGCGAGAACCGCTTCAAATGTAAGTCAGCCCCTCTCCCTTCCTCTCTTTCTCTCTCTCTCCCTCCTTCCACCACCTGCCGCAATGTGTAAAATGGGGACCTGTGCCTGCCACAATGTGTAAAATGGGGACCTGTGCCTGCCACAATGTGTAAAATGGGGACCTGTACCTGCCGCTATGTGTAAAATGGGGACCTGTGCCTGCCACAATGTGTAAAATGGGGACCTGTGCCTGCCACAATGTGTAAAATGGGGACCTGTACCTGCCGCTATGTGTAAAATGGGGACCTGTACCTGCCGCTATGTGTAAAATGGGGACCTGTGCCTGCCACAATGTGTAAAATGGGGACCTGTACCTGCCGCTATGTGTAAAATGGGGACCTGTGCCTGCCACAATGTGTAAAATGGGGACCTGTGCCTGCCACAATGTGTAAAATGGGGACCTGTGCCTGCCGCTATGTGTAAAATGGGGACCTGTGCCTGCCACAATGTGTAAAATGGGGACCTGTACCTGCCGCTATGTGTAAAATGGGGACCTGTGCCTGCCACATTGTGTAAAATGGGGACCTGTACCTGCCGCTATGTGTAAAATGGGGACCTGTGCCTGCCACAATGTGTAAAATGGGGACCTGTACCTGCCGCTATGTGTAAAATGGGGACCTGTGCCTGCCGCAATGTGTAAAATGGGGACCTGTTCCTGCCGCAATGTGTAAAATGGGGACCTGTGCACTATAAAAGGGGGCACATGGCTGGGCACTATAAAAGGGGGCACATGGCTGGGCACTTTAAAAGGGGGCAGATGGCTGGGCACATATAAGGCAGGTGGAGCGGTAAATTTTGGATAGACCTACAGATACAACCGGCGCTTTGATGGGGACCAAACTGCTGATGCGGCCCCTGATGAATTTGAGTTTGACACCCCTGCCTTAGAGGATAACAGTGCAACATCATGAACAGCTTCGCCAATGTAGTAGGCTGCAAGCCTGATGTTGGTAATAATGGATAACTGAGCTGTGCTTTCTAGGTCACTGGTCCATGTTTCTATGGCCTTAGTGACCCATGCTTTGGCCGTAGCTGGCCTGACAGTAGCTCCTGTAAGGGAGTACACTTACTTGAGACATGCATCCAGTTGTCTATCCAGCAGTTCCTTAAGTGAGGATGCAGTAGGGATAGGTAGGATGGAACTTTTGAGTAAGTGTGTCATATGAGTATCCACAACAGGTGGGATTTCCCACTGTGCACTATCCTCTCTGGGTAATGGGTTAAAAAAGCTGAGTCTCTTAGGTACTGTGAGTTTCATAATAGGTGTTTTCCATGCCTCAGTTCTGACTGCCATGACTCCTACATCCTCAGAAATTCATCCCACTTTTGAGTAAGTGTGTCATATGAGTATCCACAACATGTGGGTTTTCCCACTGTGCACTATCCTCTGTGGGTAATGGGTAAAAAAAGCTGAGTCTCTTAGGTACTGTGAGTTTCCTAATAGGTGTTTTCCACACCTCAGTTCTGACTGCCATGACTCATACATCCTCAGAAATTCATCCCTGTCCACAATATTTGAGGTGGGTCAAATGCCAGAAGGGATGGTTGTTGGGGAAGTAACCTGTATGTGTTTATGAAGCAGCTAGTAGTACTCATTACTATATTGTTCTCACTTGTCGTCGTCCCCACCTCCAAATGGTGATTTAGGCTATGGCTGTTGCTCCTGGCTTTTGACTCCATTGTCAGATCTGTAAACTCCTGCTGAGCATAAGTATAATGAGGCACAAATAGCCACCCGATCTGTGACAGAATGCACTTTTGGGCTATTAATAACAAGGTTGATAAATCTGGAGGCATATTATTATGTCATCTGGCAAAAGTGTCCAATATTGTGCTCTGCTGCTGTCTATTGCATAATCTCACATTAAATCAACCACTCCCCCATATTATGCAATAAACAGTGAGCAGGCAGAGGTTTTGTTACCAACAACTGACTACTGTATGTGAGCACAGAAAGTAAAAGGCAGGCAGGAAGGCAGATTTGGGCTATGCTTTTTGCCTACTATTTCAGCTGTTTTATTCTTAAGTTAGGTGTTCTTATATAAAACAGTGTAAAGAGACATTTTCCACTTTATTTAGTGTGCTTCTGATACATTTGGCCCACTAGAAAGTAATGAGGAAGTAATAGAAATGAATGAGGAAGTTGAGTTTGATTTTGCATCAATTTTGCATTTGATTTTAATGGGGATTTGAGGGTTGATTTTGGAAGGGATTTCATAAACTGAAGACAAAGGCCCTCATTCCGAGTTGTTCACTCGCTAGCAGATTTTAGCAGCATTGAACACGCTAGGCCGCTGCCCTCTGGGAGTGTATCTTAGCAGAATTGCGAACGAAAGATTAGCAGAATTGCGAATATAAATTTCTTAGCAGTTTCTGAGTAGCTCAAGACTTACTCCTACATTGCGATCAGCTCAGCCCGTTTCATTCCTGGTTTGACGTCACAAACACGCCATGCGTTCGGCCAGCCACTCCCCCGTTTCTCCAGCCACTCCTGCATTTTATCCTGGCACGCCTGTGTTTTTCCACACACTCCCAGAAAACGGTCAGTTTCCGCCCAGAAACACCCACTTCCTGTCAATCACACTCTGATCACTTCAACGATGAAAATTCTTCATTCGGACGTGAGTAAATCTACTAAGTTTTGTGCTAAAATACTTAGCGCATGTGCACTACGTACCATGCGCATGCACATTTTTGCCTTAATCGCTCCGTTGCGAAAATCAGCAACGAGCGAACAACTCGGAATGACCTCCAAAGTCCCTTCTTTAATTGAACAAAATTGAATTTAATTTGAAAATCTAATGCTAAATCGAATATTAGCAAATAAGAGATTTGTTAGGGGATTTTGCAGTTCAATTTTAATGAAATTTTTGTAAATATTTTCAAATCATAAAATTGAATACCAACATTTGATTTATTAGGCACCACAAGTGTTTTGCAGTGCTGTACATACAGCACACATTAGAACAATACAGGGTACACACAACTTAACATTACAGTAACTGAAAGACTAAAATAGACCACAGTTAACAATTAGCACAATTCTCCGTAGGCACAATACAGCTGAGATGTTAGGAAGCAATGAGTAAATGACATACTACTAGGGGCAGGAAGCCATTTGAAGAGATAAATATTAATGAGTGAGAGGAGATGTGGGTATAGACAGTTGCTGAGTAGGAGAAAGCTGTAATTAAACTGTGAGAGAAGAAGTTTGTGAAAACAGGAGCAAAGAGGGTCCTGCTCCACGGAGTTTGCAATCTAGGGGAGGGGGTGCATGACAGGTGACATGAGACATGAGCAAGCGGAAGGAGGCCTTATGGCAGGAAGTAAGCAAGGCTGAGATGGCCAAGGCATTAGGCAGGGGTTTGGGAGAGCAGCCTCAAGACTAGGTTATGCGAAAGAGTATGCTTTGATGAACAGGTGTGTTTTTAGTGCCAGTTTGAAGATCTGCTAAGTTGAGGAGAGTTGGAAGGGTTTGTGACAGGGATCAGCTTGTCTGGGTGCACTCCATCCCACTCACATATATTGGGGTATATTTACTAAAAATCGTATTTTCCCGAATGAGGTTAAAGTTCAATCACGAATGACATTGAAAGTGTAAAACTGCAACTTTTGAATTTATTACGACTAATTTACTAAGCTGTCGTATTCTGCATTTTCAGGGCCGATCGCTCCAAGGTTCTCTCAGGAAAAACGAAGGGTGGTGGCATCTGCTTCTACATCAACGACGGATGGTGCACCAATGTCACGATCATAGGCAAATCATGCAGCCCTCACCTGGAGATGCTGAGTATCAACTGCAACCCCTTCTATTCCCCCCGGGAATTTGCCTCAATTGTCCTTGTGGGAGTGTACATCCCCCCCCCTCGCCTGCGCGAACGAAGCCCTGCACCACCTGGCCATATGTATATCCGACATAGAACAAAAACACCCAGACTCTCTGCTTATAGTACTGGGTGACTTCAACAGAACTAACCTGAGCAAGGAGCTACCTAAGTACAAACAACAAGTCACGTGTCCCACTAGGGAAGGGCGCACCCTTGATCACTGCTACACTACCCTCAAGTCTGCCTTCCGGTCTATCCCGCGTGCTGCACTCGGCCTATCTGACCACTGCCTCGTCCACCTACTCCCTACCTATACACAGAAGCTGAGAGCAGTTAAGCCTGTCGTTAAGACTGTCAAGAAATGGACCAATGAGGCCAAGATGAAGCTCCAGGCCTGCTTTGACTGCACGGAATGGGGGGTCTTTGAAGCCTCGGCAACCGACCTGAATGACTTGACAGACACTGTCACATCCTACATCAGCTACTGTGAGGACATGTGTGTACCTACCAAGACTTACCGCATTTACAACAACAACAAGCCCTGGTTCAATGCCCAGCTCAGGCAACTTCGTCAAGCCAAAGAGGAGGCCTATAGCAGCGGTGAAAGAGCACTATACAACCGTACTAGGAACTCTCTGACTAAAGGAATTAGGCTAGCAAAAAAGCGGTTCTCGGACAAGCTGACAAACGATCTCTCCACCAATGACCCCGTATCTGTATGGAAAGGAATGCAATCCATAACCAACTATAGGAAAACATCAAAGTCCACCGCCATGCACCAAGACCTCGCAGATGAACTGAACCACTTTTATTGCAGGTTCACAAAAGAAGTCCCCTGCAACCCAAACAATCACCTCTACGATGCCCCGAACACCGACGGCCAACCCCAGGCACTGCAAGTCACCCAAGAAGAGGTGGAGGCATTGTTCAAAAGGACCAAAACCAGGAAAGCTCCGGGTCCTGACGGAGTGTCACCATCTGCCCTAAGAGCATGTGCGGGTCAGCTCGCCACCATATTCACCAAGATCTTCAATAAATCGCTGGAGCTACAGAAAGTCCCTTCCTGCCTCAAAAGGTCTACTATAGTCCCGGTCCCCAAGAAACCCACTATCACGAACCTGAACGACTACAGGCCGATAGCACTGACGTCTGTGGTCATGAAAACGTTCGAGCGTCTGGTTTTGAATCACCTGAAAACTGTGACTGGACCCCCTGCAGTTCGCCTATCGCTCGAATCGGTGTGTCGAGGATGCAGTCAACCTGGGCCTGCACTACATTCTACAGCACCTAGACATTCCCGGTACCTACGCGAGGGTCCTGTTTGTCGATTTCAGCTCGGCCTTCAATACAATCGTCCCCAGCATCCTCCACCCCAAATTACTTCGCCTAGGGGTCCCAGAAGCTACCTGTTCCTGGATAATAGACTTCCTGACAGATAGGACACAGGTGGTGAAAGCGGGGGAATTCACCTCTCAAGCGCGGTCCATCAGTACAGGGGCCCCTCAGGGCTGTGTCCTCTCACCCTTGCTCTTCTCCCTGTACACAAATGACTGTACCTCAGAGGCGCAATCAGTAAGGATCATCAAATTCGCCGATGACACCACCGTCATCGGCCTCATCAAGGATGGGGACGAATCGGCCTATAGACGGGAAGTAGACCGGCTGGCCCAGTGGTGCATCCACAACAACCTTGACCTCAACCCCCTCAAAACTGTCGAGATGATAGTGGACTTCAGGAAGAAGTCATCTAGTGCACCTCCGCTAACGATTGCTGACAGTGTGGTATCGCTAGTGGACTCCTTCAAGTTTCTAGGGACCACAATCTCCAGGGACCTTAAATGGGGGTCCAACACTGACGCCACTGTTGGGAAAGCGCAGCAGAGGTTGTTCTTCCTCAGGCAACTAAGGAAGTTCAACATCCCACAGAAGCTCCTGCTCCTCTTCTACTCCGCGATTGTGGAGTCGGTACTGTGCTCCTTGATACTCGTATGGTACAGCTCCTCCAGCGCGAGGGACATATGCAGGCTCCAAAAGGTGGTCAGAACCGCAAAGAAGATCATCGGGGCTGACCTTCCCTCAGTCCAGGACCTGTACTTGTCCAGAGCTAAAAAGCGGGCAATGAAGATAGTAAAAGACCAGCTACACCCCGGCCACAGCATGTTTAACTTGCTTCCTTCAGGCAGGCGTTACAGGGCTGTCCCCGCCAGATCCACCAGAAGCCTCAAAAGTTTCTTTCCCCAAGCTGTCCGCCTGCTGAACTCCTGAACATTGACTGACTAGACGTACATGTAACTCACTTGTGTCCCTACGGTATACCTATCTGTGTAACTTTACTTGCCCCCACACACACACACACACACACACACACACACACACACACACACACACCTGCTTACCTGTTACCTACTTGGCTGTTGTATAGCAAACCGAAGACAAATTCCTAGTATACGTAAGTATACCTGGCCAATAAAGCTGATTCTGATTCTGATTCTGATTTTCGTATTTACCGATGTCAATGTCATTCGTATTTTTTGGCAGTGTTTTACGGGAGTGAATTGTAAAACACTGCCGACTTTAACACAATGAATCTCGGCTGGATCTGTGAGATCCGTGCTGGGCTTCATTGTGCACCTTTCATAAAAAAATAAACATTGTTAAAAATCTTTAAAAAAATGCGTGGGGTCCCCCCTCCTAAGCAAAACCAGCCTCGGGCTCTTTGAGCCGGTCCTGGTTGAAAAAATATGGGGAAAAAAGTGACAGGGGTTCCCCCATATTTAATCAATTAGCACCGGGCTCTGCGCCTGGTCCTGGTTCCAAAAATATGGGGGACAAAAAGCGTAGGAGTCCCCCATATTTCTGAAACCAGCACCGGGCTCCACTAGCCAGATACATAATGCCACAGTCGGGGGACACTTTTATATTGGTCCCTGCGGCCCTGGCATTACATACCCAACTAGTCACCCCTGGCCGGGGTACCCTGGAGGAGTGGGGACCCCTTCAATCAAGGGGTCCCCCCCCTCCAGCCACCCAAGGGCCAGGGGTGAAGCCCGAGGCTGTCCCCCCATCCAAGGGCTGCGGATGGGGGGCTGATAGCCTTTTTGTCAACATGTGAATATTGTTTTTAGTAGCAGTACTACAAGTCCCAGCAAGCCTCCCCCGCAAGCTGGTACTTGGAAAACCACAAGTACCAGCATGCGGTGGAAAACCGGGCCCGCTGGTACCTGTATTACTATTACAAAAAAAAATACCCCAATAAAAACAGAAGACACACACCTTGAAAGTAAAACTTTAATTCATACATCCACACCTCCATACACACATACTTACCTATGTTCACACGAGGGTCGGTCCTCTTCTCCATGTAGAATCCATGGGGTACCTGTTGGAAAAATTATACTCACATAATCCAGTGTAGATGGGTCCTCCTCTGTTCGATTTGTAATCCACGTACTTTGCAAAATAAAAAAACGGATACATGACCACGCACTGAAAGGGGCCCCATGTTTTCACATTGGACCCCTTTCCCCGACTGCCAGGAACCCCCCCTGACTTCTGTCTAAGAGGGTTCCTTCAGCCAATCAGGGAGCGCCACGTTGTGGCACCCTCCTGATTGGCTGTGTGCTCCTGTAGTGTATGACAGGCAGCACACGGCAGTGATACAATGTAGCGCCTATGCGCTCCATTGTAACCAATGGTGGGAACTTTGTGGTCAGCGGTGAGGTTACTTTCGGTCAACCGCTGATCACAAAGTTCCCACCATATCATATCAAGCTACGGACAGGATATTAATTGTATGTAGTACTCAGATGCTGGCTACCAATATACATAAACTGTAACGTGTTTTCTGTCACTCCATATTTAATAAGTGACAGCAGAACCACCCTGCCCTAACAGCAATCTGCCAGACACCCGATCGCTGCACATTAACATTTGCCTATGCGGCATATACGATGTACAATACAATTATAATGATGTTCTCCATGCAAAAGTTGATTGCATATAGGGCTCAGCTATTCACTGCTAGTATATAGGGCTCAGCTACCCACTGCTAGTCTCAGTTGCTAATATGTTTCTGATAGTTGTTTATTATGTGTGACTCCATATTTGGTAAGTGACAACAGGGACACCCCATGCACAGTGATGATCCGCCAGCAGCCCACTGCTTACACATTTAATAATAGCAGTTTTACATGCGGCATGCACAGTATGTGGTACGATAGTATTACAATTAGGAGCTATTATTCATGATATAGTGACGTAGGCAGCACACAGCTACACCAATGCTCATTTCGCTCTATGTTAGAGCCCAGAGGAAGCTCTAACATAGAGTGAAATGCGCATTGGTGTAGCTGTGTGGGATTACGAATAAAATAATATATTCCACGTGGGTATTGGTATCTTAACACTTTTTTAGAGATATTTATCAAACAATAAATATAAGAAAATTAAATAAAATCTTTATTAAAAAATATACACAACATAGGTGAGTGGGATGGAGTGCACCCAGTCAAGCTGATCCCTGTCACAAACCCTTCCATATCTATATTTTGGATCAGTGGGTAGCACCAATGTATGTGGATTATGCACATTAGAAAATAAACATATAATCCCTTGTATTACCACTAATCACAACTAGTTCTAGTGCGGGAAATCATTCTTCAAAAGTTTAGTAGAGTCTAATAGAGTGAGAGAGCTCATTCCAGTAAGGGGGAGGGGTGCGCAGCGTGGGAAAAATCTCACACAAATACACACATGGTATGCAGTATGAGAAGTTTGTAGAGGATTCTGTAGGGAAATGGGAGCAAGTGCATGTTTTGTCACAGGAGTGGCAGATGTTGAGCTGCGGGAGTAGAAGATAAGTCTGACTGCGGAGTTGAGAACAGATCAAAGTTAAGCGAGGTGGGAGCTTGGGAGGCCAGTGAGTAGAAGGTTGCAATAGTCAAGCTGTGAGATGACCAGTGAGTGGATAAAAAGTTTAGTCGCAGTCTGGGAGAGGCATGGCCTGATGTGGACGATGTTGTGTACCTGCAACCAACAGGATTAAGACGGAGATTTGGATGTGGGGGTTAAGGAGAGGGAGGAGTCGAGTGACACCCAAGTGGTGGAGTTGGTGAATGGGTGAGAAGATGGTATTGTCATCATTTATAGAGAAATGGGAGGGTGGGGAGTGGAGGCTCTGTATGGGGGGAAGATGATCTGTTCAGTTTTAACCAAATTGAGCTTCAGGGAGTGCTCAGACATCCAGGAGGAGATGGCTAAGAGGCAACTGAAAACCCAAGAGAGGACAGAGGGGGAGAGTTCAGGAGAGGAGAGGTATATTGTTGGCATAGAGGGTATTGAATGTCAAAGAAGCTTTTGAGTGTGCCTGGGGAAGAGGTGTACAGGAAGAAGAGAAGGGGGCCAAGCACAGAAGCCTGGAGGACACTAACAGGGAGGATGGGAGGGGGGGTGGTGGAACTGAAGGCAGACACCAAGAAGGAGCAGTTAGCTAAGTAAGAGGTGAACGAGGCAAGTACAGCACTAGAGAGGCAAATGGTCTTGAAGGTGTGGATGAGGAAAGGACGATCCACTGTGTAGAAGGCAGCAGAGAGGTCCAGGAGGAAGATCAGAGAGAAGTGACCACTGGATTTTGCTGAAAGCATGTTATTGATGTCAACTGCAAGGTCATGTGTATTATAATCCTCCTTTTATTACCGCAAAAGCAGCCCCCATAGGAGCTTGGCCACAGTTGTTAATGCCATTTTTATGATGACATTAGCAATTATATCCTATAGCCTACACTCAGCAATATTTACCTGGAGAGGAATCTGTAAAATCCCTCTCCATCAAGGATAACTTGCACATGATTCGTCATTAGACCACACGTGCAGTACCGCTCCAGGGTCTTGGAGGAGAAGTGAAGTGATCCCATTAGTGATCACTTCACATACATATACTGTAGTCTGATGACTGATCATGTGCAAACTCATTGACAGGGAGGTATCTTATAGATCCCTTACCAGGCAAATATTGCTGAGTGTAGGAATTGTCCCTGCATGTGTTATTTGATACATATGATCGATCCTAGATTTTTTTTTGCCACGATTAGCGGCAATAAGAAATTATACTTATCAGGTCTAAAACCCGATAAATGATAAATATGCTCCCTGGAGAGGACAGAGCAGCGATAAGGTCAGGACTGGAAAAATAAATGTTAGGGAACAGTAATACAGGAACAGGTATGCAGTTACTGTATGTATCAGTTTCACACACAATTCACAATGCAGTCTTGCCATGCTGGGTGTGCAAATTTCAGAAGGGAGCTCATTTTAAGTTGAAATTATTTTTCAGTTCTTTTAATATCTACTTTTATTATTTTTTTCTTGGAGAGGAACTGTATGGTACAGAATCTGACATGTTAAATATGCAACTATTAAATCTACTGTTACAGGGAGACACTCATATCCGGCATATAAAATTGTGAGAAAAACAGTAGCTATCTTGGAAAAGGTAAAACAACAGCTCCATGGAGGAACGGGGCAATAAAGTGCCTTAGAAAGGGCAACTATGCCAAGATAGAAATCAAATATTCTTCTGACACTGGTGTATTTAAGTTGCCATATTTGCATGTGAAGACATTTTTTTTTATATATATGGGGTAATTCCAAGTTGATCGCAGCAGGAAATTTTTTAGCAGTTGGGCAAAACCATGTGCACTGCAGGGGAGGCAGATATAACATGTGCAGAGAGAGTTAAATTTGGGTGTGGTGAGTTCAATCTGCAATCTAATTTGCAGTGTAAAAATAAAGCAGCCAGTATTTACCCTGCACAGAAACAAAATAACCCACCCAAATCTAACTCTGTCTGCACATGTTATATCTGCCCCCCTGCAGTGCACATGGTTTTGACCAACTGCTAAAAAATTTCCTGCTGTGATCAACTTGGAATTACCCCCATAGTTTTTCTTTCTCTAGAGTGAATATAATGGATTTAAGGTAGGTTAGACAGCTGATAGCATTTATGTGTTGCATGATAAGCCCCATGCTATTAAATCATATTTAATAATAGTAAATAATCAATTTATATTAGTGATGAGCGGGTTCGGTTTCTCGGAATCCGAACCCGCCGAACTTCAGCTTTTTTTACACGGGGCCGAGCAGGCTCGGATCCTCCCGCCTTGCTCGGTTAACCCGAGCGCGCCCGAACGTCATCATCCCGCTGTCGGATTCTCGCGAGGCTCGGATTCTATCGCGAGACTCGGATTCTATATAAGGAGCCGCGCGTCGCCGCCATTTTCATACGTGCATTGAGATTGATAGGGAGAGGACGTGGCTGGCGTCCTCTCCGTTTATAGAGAAGAGAGTAGAGAGTTAGAGACACTATTTACTAATTTTGGGGAGCATATTAGGACTGGAGTACTACTACTTGCTGATAGTGTGACCAGTGACCATTGACCACCAGTTTAATTAATCCGTTCTCTGCCTGAAAAAAAACGATACACAGTGTGACACAGTCACATACCATATCTGTGCTCAGCCTCAGTGTGCTGCATCATCATATGTAATACTGTATATCTGACTGTGCTGAGTGCTCACTGCTCACACAGCTTAATTGTGGGGGAGACTGGGGAGCAGTTAGAGCAGGAGTACATAAATAATATATTTTAAGTACAGTGCACACTTTTGCTGCAAGAGTGCCACACTGCCAGTGTGACTGACCAGTGACCACACTGACCACCAGTATATTGTGATTGTCTGCTTAGGACGGAGTACTACTTGTTGATAGTGTGACCAGTGACCAGTGACCACCACCAGTTTAATTAATCCGTTCTCTGCCTGAAAAAAAACGATACACAGTGTGACACAGTCACATACCATATCTGTGCTCAGCCAAGTGTGCTGCATCATATGTAATACTGTATATCATTATCTGACTGTGCTGAGTGCTCACTGCTCACACAGCTTAATTGTGGGGGAGACTGGGGAGCAGTTATAGCAGGAGTACATATTTTAAGTACAGTGCACACTTTTGCTGCCAGAGTGCCACTGCCAGTGTGACTGACCAGTGACCACTGACCACCAGTATATTGTGATTGTCTGCTGACCACCAGTATATTGTGATTGTCTGCCTGAAAAAGTTAAACACTCGTCGTGTGGTGTTTTTATAAACGCATTCTGCAGACAGTGTCCAGCAGGTCCGTCATTACATAATATATACCTGTCCGGCTGCAGTACTAGTGTGATATATATATATTTTAATTTTATCTCATTATCATCCAGTCTATATTAGCAGCAGACACAGTACGGTAGTCCACGGCTGTAGCTACCTCTGTGTCGGCAGTCGCTCGTCCATCCATAATTGTATACCACCTACCCGTGGGTTTTTTTTTTTCTATCTTCTTGATACTAGTAGCTTACTTTAGGAGTCTGCAGTGCTGACAGACAGTGTCCAGCAGGTCCGTCATTACATAATATATACCTGTCCGGCTGCAGTACTAGTGTGATATATATATATTTTAATTTTGTCTCATTATCATCCAGTCTATATTAGCAGCAGACACAGTACGGTAGTCCACGGCTGTAGCTACCTCTGTGTCGGCAGTCGCTCGTCCATCCATAATTGTATACCACCTACCCGTGGTTTTTTTTTTCTATCTTCTTGATACTAGTAGCTTACTTTAGGAGTCTGCAGTGCTGACAGACAGTGTCCAGCAGGTCCGTCATTACATAACATATACCTGTCCGGCTGCAGTACTAGTGTGATATATATATATATTTTAATTTTATCTCATTATCATCCAGTCTATATTAGCAGCAGACACGGTACGGTAGTCCACGGCTGTAGCTACCTGTGTCGGCAGTCGCTCGTCCATCCATAATTGTATACCACCTACCCGTGTTTTTTTTTTCTATCTTCTTGATACTAGTAGCTTACTTTAGGAGTCTGCAGTGCTGACAGACAGTGTCCAGCAGGTCCGTCATTACATAATATATACCTGTCCGGCTGCAGTACTAGTGTGATATATATATATATATATTTTAATTTTATCTCATTATCATCCAGTCTATATTAGCAGCAGACACAGTACGGTAGTCCACGGCTGTAGCTACCTCTGTGTCGGCAGTCGCTCGTCATCCATAAGTATACTAGTATCCATCCATCTCCATTGTTTACCTGAGGTGCCTTTTAGTTGTGCCTATTAAAATATGGAGAACAAAAATGTTGAGGTTCCAAAAATAGGGAAAGATCAAGATCCACTTCCACCTCGTGCTGAAGCTGCTGCCACTAGTCATGGCCGAGACGATGAAATTCCATCAACGTCGTCTGCCAAGGCCGATGCCCAATGTCATAGTACAGAGCATGTAAAATCCAAAACACCAAATATCAGTAAAAAAAGGACTCAAAAATCTAAAATAAAATTGTCGGAGGAGAAGCGTAAACTAGCCAATATGCCATTTACCACACGGATTGGCAAGGAACGGCTGAGGCCCTGGCCTATGTTCATGGCTAGTGGTTCAGCTTCACATGAGGATGGAAGCACTCAGCCTCTCGCTAGAAAAATGAAAAGACTCAAGCTGGCAAAAGCACAGCAAAGAACTGTGCGTTCTTCGAAATCCCAAATCCACAAGGAGAGTCCAATTGTGTCGGTTGCGATGCCTGACCTTCCCAATACTGGATGTGAAGAGCATGCGCCTTCCACCATTTGCACGCCCCCTGCAAGTGCTGGAAGGAGCACCCGCAGTCCAGTTCCTGATAGTCAGATTGAAGATGTCAGTGTTGAAGAACACCAGGATGAGGAGGATATGGGTGTTGCTGGCGCTGGGGAGGAAATTGACAAGGAGGATTCTGATGGTGAGGTGGTTTGTTTAAGTCAGGCACCCGGGGAGACACCTGTTGTCCGTGGGAGGAATATGGCCATTGACATGCCTGGTGAAAATACCAAAAAAATCAGCTCTTCGGTGTGGAAGTATTTCAACAGAAATGCGGACAACATTTGTCAAGCCGTGTGTTGCCTTTGTCAAGCTGTAATAAGTAGGGGTAAGGACGTTAACCACCTCGGAACATCCTCCCTTATACGTCACCTGCAGCGCATTCATAATAAGTCAGTGACAAGTTCAAAAACTTTGGGCGACAGCGGAAGCAGTCCACTGACCAGTAAATCCCTTCCTCTTGTAACCAAGCTCACGCAAACCACCCCACCAACTCCCTCAGTGTCAATTTCCTCCTTCCCCAGGAATGCCAATAGTCCTGCAGGCCATGTCACTGGCAATTCTGACGAGTCCTCTCCTGCCTGGGATTCCTCCGATGCATCCTTGCGTGTAACGCCTACTGCTGCTGGCGCTGCTGTTGTTGCTGCTGGGAGTCGATGGTCATCCCAGAGGGGAAGTCGTAAGACCACTTTTACTACTTCCACCAAGCAATTGACTGTCCAACATTCCTTTGCGAGGAAGATGAAATATCACAGCAGTCATCCTGCTGCAAAGCGGATAACTGAGGCCTTGGCATCCTGGGTGGTGAGAAACGTGGTTCCGGTATCCATCATTACTGCAGAGCCAACTAGAGACTTGTTGGAGGTACTGTGTCCCCGGTACCAAATACCATCTAGGTTCCATTTCTCTAGGCAGGCGATACCGAAAATGTACACAGACCTCAGAAAAAGAGTCACCAGTGTCCTAAAAAATGCAGCTGTACCCAATGTCCACTTAACCACGGACATGTGGACAAGTGGAGCAGGGCAGGGTCAGGACTATATGACTGTGACAGCCCACTGGGTAGATGTATGGACTCCCGCCGCAAGAACAGCAGCGGCGGCACCAGTAGCAGCATCTCGCAAACGCCAACTCTTTCCTAGGCAGGCTACGCTTTGTATCACCGGTTTCCAGAATACGCACACAGCTGAAAACCTCTTACGGCATCTGAGGAAGATCATCGCGGAATGGCTTACCCCAATTGGACTCTCCTGTGGATTTGTGGCATCGGACAACGCCAGCAATATTGTGTGTGCATTAAATTTGGGCAAATTCCAGCACGTCCCATGTTTTGCACATACCTTGAATTTGGTGGTGCAGAATTATTTAAAAAACGAGAGGGGCTTGCAAGAGATGCTGTCGGTGGCTAGAAGAATTGCGGGACACTTTCGGCGTACAGGCACCACGTACAGAAGACTGGAGCAACACCAAAAACACCTGAACCTGCCCTGCCATCATCTGAAGCAAGAAGTGGTAACGAGGTGGAATTCAACCCTCTATATGCTTCAGAGGTTGGAGGAGCAGCAAAAGGCCATTCAAGCCTATACAACTGAGCACGATATAGGAGGTGGAATGCACCTGTCTCAAGCGCAGTGGAGAATGATTTCAACGTTGTGCAAGGTTCTGCAACCTTTTGAACTTGCCACACGTGAAGTCAGTTCAGACACTGCCAGCCTGAGTCAGGTCATTCCCCTCATCAGGCTTTTGCAGAAGAAGCTGGAGACATTGAAGGAGGAGCTAACACAGAGCGAATTCCGCTAGGCATGTGGGACTTGTGGATGGAACCCTTAATTCGCTTAACAAGGATTCACGGGTGGTCAATCTGTTGAAATCAGAGCACTACATTTTGGCCACCGTGCTCGATCCTAGATTTAAAACCTACCTTGGATCTCTCTTTCCGGCAGACACAAGTCTGCTGGGGTTCAAAGACCTGCTGGTGAGAAAATTGTCAAGTCAAGCGGAACGCGACCTGTCAACATCTCCTCCTTCACATTCTCCCGCAACTGGGGGTGCGAGGAAAAGGCTCAGAATTCCGAGCCCACCCGCTGGCGGTGATGCAGGGCAGTCTGGAGCGACTGCTGATGCTGACATCTGGTCCGGACTGAAGGACCTGCCAACGATTACGGACATGTCGTCTACTGGCACTGCATATGATTCTCTCCCCATTGAAAGAATGGTGGAGGATTATATGAGTGACCGCATCCAAGTAGGCACGTCAGACAGTCCGTACTTATACTGGCAGGAAAAAGAGGCAATTTGGAGGCCCTTGCACAAACTGGCTTTATTCTACCTAAGTTGCCCTCCCACAAGTGTGTACTCCGAAAGAGTGTTTAGTGCCGCCGCTCACCTTGTCAGCAATCGGCGTACGAGGTTACTTACAGAAAATGTGGAGAAGATGATGTTCATTAAAATGAATTATAATCAATTCCTCCGTGGAGACATTGACCAGCAGCAATTGCCTCCACAAAGTACACAGGGAGCTGAGATGGTGGATTCCAGTGGGGACGAATTGATAATCTGTGAGGAGGGGGATGTACACGGTGATATATCGGAGGATGATGATGAGGTGGACATCTTGCCACTGTAGAGCCAGTTTGTGCAAGGAGAGATTAATTGCTTCTTTTTTGGTGTGGGTCCAAACCAACCCGTCATTTCAGTCACAGTCGTGTGGCAGACCCTGTCACTGAAATGATGGGTTGGTTAAAGTGTGCATGTCCTGTTTATACAACATAAGGGTGGGTGGGAGGGCCCAAGGACAATTCCATCTTGCACCTCTTTTTTCTTTAATTTTTCTTTGCGTCATGTGCTGTTTGGGGAGTATTTTTTTGAAGGGCCATCCTGCGTGACACTGCAGTGACACTCCTAGATGGGCCAGGTGTTTGTGTCGGCCACTAGGGTCGCTTAGCTTACTCACACAGCTACCTCATTGCGCCTCTTTTTTTTCTTCTTTGCGTCATGTGCTGTTTGGGGAGTGTTTTTTGAAGGGCCATCCTGCGTGACACTGCAGTGCCACTCCTAGATGGGCCAGGTGTTTGTGTCGGCCACTAGGGTCGCTTAGCTTACTCACACAGCTACCTCATTGCGCCTCTTTTTTCTTTGCGTCATGTGCTGTTTGGGGGGTGTTTTTTGGAAGGGCCATCCTGCGTGACACTGCAGTGCCACTCCTAGATGGGCCAGGTGTTTGTGTCGGCCACTTGGGTCGTTGAGCTTAGTCACACAGCTACCTCATTGCGCCTCTTTTTTTCTTTGCATCATGTGCTGTTTGGGGAGTGTTTTTTGGAAGGGCCATCCTGCGTGACACTGCAGTGCCACTCCTAGATGGGCCAGGTGTTTGTGTCGGCCACTTAGGTCGCTGAGCTTAGTCACACAGCTACCTCATTGCGCCTCTTTTTTTCTTTGCGTCATGTGCTGTTTGGGGAGTGTTTTTTGGAAGGGCCATCCTGCGTGACACTGCAGTGCCACTCCTAGATGGGCCAGGTGTTTGTGTCGGCCACTTGGGTCGTTGAGCTTAGTCACACAGCTACCTCATTGCGCCTCTTTTTTTCTTTGCGTCATGTGCTGTTTGGGGAGTGTTTTTTGGAAGGGCCATCCTGCGTGACACTGCAGTGCCACTCCTAGATGGGCCAGGTGTTTGTGTCGGCCACTTGGGTCATTGAGCTTAGTCACACAGCTACCTCATTGCGCCTCTTTTTTTCTTTGCGTCATGTGCTGTTTGGGGAGTGTTTTTTGGAAGGGCCATCCTGCGTGACACTGCAGTGCCATTCCTAGATGGGCCAGGTGTTTGTGTCGGCCACTTGGGTCGCTTAGCTTAGTCATCCAGCGACCTCGGTGCAAATTTTAGGACTAAAAATAATATTGTGAGGTGTGAGGTGTTCAGAATAGACTGAAAATGAGTGGAAATGATGGTTTTTGAGGTTAATAATACTCTGGGATCAAAATGACCCCCAAATTCTATGATTTAAGCTGTTTTTTAGGGTTTTTTTGAAAAAAACACCCGAATCCAAAACACACCCGAATCCGACAAAAAAAATTTGGTGAGGTTTTGCCAAAACGCGTTCGAACCCAAAACACGGCCGCGGAACCGAACCCAAAACCAAAACACAAAACCCGAAAAATTTCAAGTGCACATCCCTAATTTATATACAACTGCAATAATATATCCAAGGGTAACAATTTTTCTCTCAAAAGGCTTTTTATTTATCAGGAAGTTGCAACAGTGGATACTTTAGTACCAGATTTGCTCCTGTGAAAAGCTGCTGTCCCATGATGAGTCCTATAGCTGTCACTTTCACTACTAATTACTAATGGTGAAAGGTAAAGCTGAGTTCATGCATGTGCATAGAGAGGGCCCTGGAGAAGGAGGGATCCATTTGGAATTTCTTCCAGTAGGAAGAAGCGGGTCATTGGGAACTAATGCCATCTCAAGATGGCATCAGTGCCCACACATAAACTCCAAAAACGTAACGTTGTTGAAGTTTGCTGAATACTCTGTGGGCACATAGGGGCAGTGTTTGGCCACATAGGGCCAGTGTTTGTAAATGTGTAACAGGTCCATATCATAAGTGACAAGCCCATAATAATGAAGTAAAATTGCTGTAAAGTGATATTTAGCTATTGTTAGATAACAAATGTCTGCCATGCAGAGATGAGCATGCAACCATGTACAGAGCACATCTTGCATGTTTTCACTGTTTGCATGCTATGTAACCAGGGAACAAACTGGGGCAAAAAATCACCCCAGCATTCATTCTATGCATGTGTACATGCATTAAAATAGTGGCATGGCCATGTGTCACAAAGGTGTGAATCACAGGGGCATGGCCATGTGTTATACTCAGTCTAATCTTGCCAGCAAAGCAGAACATCGAGGGCACAGCTGCTCTGCAGGTCTCCAGAAGGCCAGGCCTGCCCATCAGACCATTGGACCAGAAGGCCAGGCCTGCCCATCAGACCAGGGCCTTCTGGTATCTGCCAGAATTGGCAGATGGTCAGTCTGGTCATGTCTGGAACCAAGCATTTGCAAATATGGGTGATACTTATTTCAGTTATATCTCCACTAGTGACTGGCATGTACCGGGCATTCTTATGTTGGCACAGTTCAAAGAGGGTGTGATGACTGAATTGTAGGCAATGCAGGGTTGGGCTTAAGTGTAACTGTTCCTGTGTTTAGACAGATCATTTGTGCTAGTATGCTCCGATGAAGTTAATGATGGCCACTATCAAACCCAGCATATGGATATGTGGCAGGTGTATCCAAAAGAGGCATTCCATTCCACATATGGGCAAATATACACATTATTTCCATGCACACAATGCAGAATTATAAGCAGTCAATCTGTTACATCAGGCCATACATGTTTAATATATTGTTATTTAAAAAAAAGATGTGATTTTTAAGTTTAATAAATGCAATAAATAAATTGGTGAAAATTGCATTTGTTCATGTCTCCTGCTGAAAAATATTACAGAACTTTAGTAGTGTAGATATTGATACAGAAAAGGTGACGAACAATAACAAACCCGACAGAACATAGGGACAAAAACCAGCAAATTTATTGCTTTAATAGCAGAAAACAATGTGACTTTTCATATTTTATGTTTTTACATATAGTGTATGCAATGTAGATTGCTCTATAAAACATTAAAATTTATGTAGCAATATACAAAGTCAATATACTGCATGTGGCTGGTTTATGTCATCAGCATGTATTTCATCCTGCCCTTTAGCAGGTACAAAAGACGTGCCTCTTAACAGGCAATTATGAATATTTCTGCAGGTCTGCATAAGTCACATATGTGTTTAACGTACCCTTACCTCACTTAGCCTACATTAAAGAAAAAAGCACTGGAACATACTACTACAGGATCCAGATCTGAACAAGATCTTGGATGAAACACCTAATGTAGTGTTTAGGAAAGCTCTGGACATCAAGAGAAAAGTAGTTAAGAATCACATCAAGTCTACATGCATCCAAACCACGTTACTAGCTGACAAACATACCAAGGAATTCCACTATTGTGGAAATTGTGCAGGATGCAAGAATACGCATACTAATACTACAAAGAAAACAGATGAATTAGGCTCACCCACAACTGGCAAAACATACAAAAGTAGATAAAGCATGTGAGACCAAAGGGGATATTTACCTGGTGAGATGCAAATGTGTCTTGGAATACATAGGCAGAACAATTAGGCCCCTTAAAGTCAGAATATCTGAGCATCTAAGAAACATAAGAACTGGATACAAGAATCAAAGCATCTCTAGACACTACAAATAGGTACCGTATTTGCCGGCGTATAAGACGACTTTTTAGCCCTGCAAAACATGCCACCAAGTGGGGGGTCGTCTTATACGCCGGGGGTCGTCTTATACGCCGCAGTGCCTCCCGATGCACTGCGGCCGCGGCGGGTCATCAGCGTGGCTGCGGCGATACAGGGGTGCCAGCCTTTTCGGCGTGACCGGCCCGTTCTGCTCGGGAAGCAGCGTCGCTCCGGCCCGCCCCTTGCGGTCATAATATAGTAATGTCACTTGGTATTAATAGACTGCTGCTAGTGACAGGGAGACAGGGAGGGCAGACAGGGAGCAGGGACCAATCCAGTCAGGCTTTGTATACAGCCAACCACAGTACTGCACCATTGTACAGTACAATACAGTACAATACAGTACAATACAGCATAGAAAATGTCCAGCAGTCAAACCCCTATCAACCCTATCATGGCAACAGCAAAAAGAAAGAAATATGATGCAAGTTTTAAACTTAAAGTTGTAGTCTGATGTTCTTTTACGTTTTATTTGGTGTGTGGAAGGTGTGCGGAAGAGGGGGTAGTCTTATACGGTGAGTATATAACAAACTCTATATTTTGAGTGGAAATGTTGGGGGTCGTCTTATACGCCCAGTCGTCTTATACGCCGGCAAATACGGTACATAGATCAGATCCCACTGGACTATATTTTATTCCAATAGAACAACCTCAAAGAAATTGGAGAGGAGGTAACCACAGTTATGTGCTAGACAAAAAAGGGGGCTGATGTCTCACTGTGTTTCCGCAGTAATTTTTCTAAGCATTCTTATCACAATATATATTTTTTTGGTCCTACTGTATGTAACAAGCTGTTAATCAGATTTTTATCTAATTTTTTTGGGGAGACAAAAATCTGGTTTTCTCTTATTGCAAAAAGCATTCTAGACCAATTGGAGTCTGTTGAATGTGATATAAACTAAATGTATCAAATAATGCAGGTATATTTTTATTGGAAAAGTTGAAATATATTTAGCAGTAGTTGTAGAAGGCGTTAAATGCATTTGATGTAGTTAAATTTAATTATTCTTTAATTTTTGTAATCAATTGTCTATTGTATATGGCCCTTTTTTTAGCTGTGTTAAAAAAATGATATTTTTAAATTTTTGTTTATTTATTTTTCACACCCCTGCAGTGTCTTTCTCTTCTATAGTCACGACAAGAGCCAGGGCCGCACCTATGTCTACCACCCACCACACCAGCACTGCTTGTAGGCTGTAAATGAGTTGAGTGCGCATGCGCAGTACAAAAATGTGACAAAAAATTTCAAAAATTATTGCATTTTAAAATAAAAAATGCCTAACATCACATACACTATAAATATCGCATTTGATACATTTCATGCTAAAAATATGCCAAATGCGATATAAGATGGAAATTTTTTTGATGTGAATTGCGATGAATGATACATCAGTCCCAAGAAATGAAATGGATATTGAACCTAAAAACAATGACACCAAAGGGTCTAAACATAGACTTCAACAACAGTATAATGATCAGTTAGAGAGAAAAATATCCCAGAGTAAACAATATAGCAACATCGGCCCTCATTCCGAGTTGTTCGCTCGCTAGCTGCTTTTAGCAGCATTGCAAACGCTAGGCCGCCGCCCTCTGGGAGTGTATCTTAGCTTAGCAGAATAGCGAACGAAAGAGTAGCAAAACTGCTACTAAATATTTTCTTGCAGTTTCTGAGTAGCTCCAGACCTACTCCTAGATTGCGATCAGCGCGGTCTGTTTAGTTCCTGGTTTGACGTCACAAACACGCCCTGCGTTCGGCCAGCCACTACCTCGTTTCTCCAGACACTCCTGCGTTTTTCCCTGACACGCCTGTGTTTTTTAGCACACTCCCGGAAAACGCTCAGTTACCACCCAGAAACTCCCCTTTCCTGTCAATCACTCACCGATCAGCAGTGCGACTGAAAAGCGCCGCACAAACAGCAAAACAGCAAATCGCAGCATAGCGAAAATCGGCAACGAGCGAACAATTCGGAATGACCACCATCATAACTATAAATCAAACTTGACACACTAATATACACATAAGCAAATATAATCAGTGACAGTACTAGTTATACTGGAGACCTCTATACATGAACAATAAGAGAGATAGACAAAGCAGACCTGGTTACCAGACATCCCATTGGACACACTGGATTATGCATATCGGATACCTAATCACAGAGCACGGTATGGTGCAACAATATCATGATGACAAACAATGGCAACACGTGAAAGACATACATTATTGGGCAACCAGTGTAGCTTAAAAACAATTTTACAGTATGTACAGGATTATTGTCACACTGCAAAATGTATACTTTCATTACACACACATTACACACACAATATGCACACACATATTGTGCCATCATTCATCTATTCACTGTAATCCACATATGCACATCCATTTCCACAGTCAATATATAGGTACATTCAGTGCCAGATTAATGTGCACATGGGCCTGGAGCTGAAATATAGGAAAGGCCTATTGTGTACCGCTGCAGCAGATTGGATTAAGGAGAGGGGAGCAGGGGATATGCCTCAGCGTCCGTTAGTTACATTACACCGCACAGTAGTGTCCGAGACACGTTACACCGCATAGCAGTGTCCGATAGTTATATTACACCGCACAGTAGTGTCCGAGTCACATGACACCGCACAGCAGCATCTGATAGTTACATTACACCGCACGGTAGCGTCTGCTAGTTACATTACACCGCACGGTAGTGTCCGAGACACATTACACCGCACAGTAGTGTCCGAATCACATTACACGGCATAGTAGTGTCCAAGTTACAATACACCGCACAGCACCGTCCGATAGTTACATTACACCGCACAGCACCGTCCGATAGTTACAATACACCGCACGGCAGCGTCCAATAGTTACAATACACCGCACAGTAGTGTCCGAGTCACGTTACACCGCACGGCAGCATCCAATAATTACATTACACCGAACTGCAGCATCCGACAGTTACTGTACATTACACTGCTCAGTAGTGACCTAGTCACATTACACCGCATGGCAGCGTCCGATATTTACATTACACCGTACACTAGTGTCCGAGTCAGATTACACTGCACAGTAGTGTCCAAGTCACATTACACCGCAAGGCAGCGCTGATAGTTACATTACACTGCTCAGCAGCGTCTGATAGTTACATTACACCGCACGGCAGCATCCGATAGTTACAATACACTGACAGTAGTGTCCAAATCACATTACACCGCAAGTCAGCGTCCAATAGTTACATTACACCGCACAGCAGCGTCCGATAGTTACAATACACCACACGGCAGCGTCCGATAGTTACATTACACCACACGGCAGCGTCCTATAGTCACATTACACCGCACAGGAGCGTCCGATAGTCACATTACACCGCACGGCAGCGTCCGATAGTTACATTTACCACACAGCAGCGTCCAATAGTTAAATTACACCGCACGGCAGCGTCCGATAGTTACATTACACCGCACGGCAGCGTCCGATAGTCACATTACACCGCACAGGAGCGTCCGATAGTCACATTACACCGCACGGCAGCGTCCGATAGTTACATTTACCACACGGCAGCGTCCAATAGTTACAATACACCGCACGGCAGGGTCCGATAGTCACATTACACCTCACGGCAGCGTCCGATAGTTACATTACACCACACGGCAGCGTCCTATAGTCACATTACACCGCACAGGAGCGTCCGATAGTCGCATTACACCGCATGGCAGCGTCCGATAGTTACATTTACCACACGGCAGGGTCCAATAGTTACAATACACCGCACGGCAGCGTCCGATAGTCACATTACACCGCATGGCAGCGTCCGATAGTCACATTACACCGCACGGCAGCGTCCGATAGTCACATTACACCGCACGACAGCGTCCGATAGTCACATTACACCGCACGGCACCGTCTGATAGTTACATTACACCGCACGGCAGCGTCCGATAGTAACATTACACCGCACGGCAGCGTACAATAGTTGTATTACACCGCACGGCAGCGTCCGATAGTCACATTACACCGCACAGTAGCGTCCGATAGTCACATTACACCGCACGGCAGCGTCCGATAGTTACATTTAGCACACGGCAGCGTCCGATAGTCACATTACACCGCACAGTAGCGTCCGATAGTCACATTACACCGCACGGCAGCGTCCGATAGTTACATTTACCACACGGCAGCGTCCGATAGTCACATTACACCGCACGGCAGCGTCCGATAGTCACATTACACCGTATGGCAGCGTCTGATAGTCACATTACACTGCATGGTAGCGTCCGATAGTTACATTACACCACACGGCAGCGTCCGATAGTTACATTACACCACACGGCAGCGTCCGATAGTTACATTACACCGTACGGCAGTGTCTGATAGTTACATTACACTGCATGGCAGCGTCCGATAGTTACATTACACCACACGGCAGCGTCCGATAGTTACATTACACCACACGGCAGCGTACAATAGTTGCATTACACCGCACGGCAGCGTCCGATAGTCACATTACACCGCACGGCAGCGTCCGATAGTCACATTACACCGCACGGCAGCATCTGATAGTTACATTACACCGCACGGCAGCGTCCGATAGTCACATTACACTACACGGCAGCGTCCGATAGTTTCATTACACCGCACGGCAGCATCCGATAGTTACATTACACAGAGCGGCAGCGTCCATTAGTTACATTACACAGAGCGGCAGCGTCTGATAGTCACATTACACCGCAAGGTAGTGTCCTAGTCACATTACACTACACGGCAGCGTTCGATAGTTACATTACACCGCATGGCAGAGTCCGATAGTTACATTACACCGCACGGCAGCGTCCGATAGTTACATTACACCGAGCGGCAGCGTCTGATAGTCACATTACACCGCAAGGTAGTGTCCTAGTCACATTACACTACACGGCAGCGTCCGATAGTTACATTACACCACACGGTAGTGTCCGATAGTTACATTACACCGCACGGCAGCGTCCGATAGTTACATTACACCGAGCGGCAGCGTCTGATAGTCACAATACACCGCAAGGTAGTGTCCGTATACACACTGGCCGGAATTCAATTGATTATCATGCATGATGAATTAAAACAGTATGCCATTAAGGTCACAGAATATGCACACATAACTTTCAGTGTGAGAAAGTCCTGGACATAGGGCTACACAGCAAATACTCCTTTGTACCTCAAACCGCAGCTGCAGAACACCTCACAGATCACACAGGCGGGGAGCACTGCACTGCAGTGTACTGTCCAGTGGGCGGGGCTTAGAACGGCCTGGGAGTGTGGCTTCAGGCAACAGGGGCCAGGGGGCTCAGCAGTGGAAGAACCAGGGGGCTGAGTAAGTTTATAAAGGTCCCACAGAGACACAGCTTCAGATGGCATGTAAGAAGAACTTTGAGCAATCGTGGGCACAGCTGTAGATGCACCAGGAGGTGGAGCTTATCGCGATCTGGGGAGGAGCTTATTTCGATCATGGGTATGCACTTCATTGTGCAGTGACAGCTGTTGGCAGCTTCAGAGGGGAGAGGCAGAGCCTTGGCTCTCCGTGACAGGAGTCAAGTGAGGGAATGCTATTGGTGATGACAGGAGAAAAGTTTTTTTTTCCTGTCAACACTATCTGAACTACAGGGGATCTGTGGGCCTATTTCCAGTGGGGGGCCTGGAGCTGCAGCTCCATCCGCCCCATTGTTAATCCGGCCCTGGGTACATTTACCACCACTCTTCCCCAAGCCCTCCATTTACTTCTTCCTTCACCTACGAAACTTATCATGGCACACACAAGTGGACTAGCTTCCCATTCCTTTTTCTCATTCGCACATATAACAGCAATGGCTTATTTACTACATTGTACACACGGCGCAACACATAAATGAAACATTATATTTTCAAAACTTGTCAATTGTTTATCAGAAAGAAATCACTACAATTCAGATATAACCCACCACAGGTCAAAACCTACTAGAGTCACAGTCACCACACCTGCTAACTCTGCATTGGACAGTGATGACAGCTGCTCTTAAAGGAAAATGTATAGGGGCAGTGAAGCTGCATAGATGTGACCGACTCTGAATACATGCGCAACATCACAGCTATTTTTCTGCACACAATATGGCTAAATATGCGGTTAATCTGCACGCATGTCTGAATCAGGCTTTGTATTTATACATTTGCATTTTAGCGGAAAGAATAGAGTTTGGGCAACTGTCCACTGTGTTTTGGTTGGGATATTAGTGGGAACTCTTTAGGCCAAAATGTACTGGTGAAAAAATGTCATGGCCAAATGAGGCGAACAGTTTTGGAAATGTCTCCTACTGTAATATTTTTAAGACTGACAGGTTGAACTCGATGGACAATTTGTCTTTTTTTAACCTCAAAAACTATGTTACTATGTTACCCTCTCTACCGCCATCCATCTGCCTATACTACCTGCTCCTTTGCATGGGGAAATGCATTCTAATTACTATCGTCAAATTATATGCACACATCATTTGTTTGATATCGTTTTAGTGATATGTTTCTGAAATGTTGGGAAAGATTCCAGCAATCACAAAACCAATGTTCTCCCTAAGAGAAGCCACTGAAAGTTAAAAACTTATTCTAACTCCATTCAAAGGGATGCTTTGAGAATCTGTTCAGTGCAACCTTGTACAATGTATTTAAAATAATATTACTGGAGATTAACATTTTCTAGTAACTTCCTTTTTATCATGCTTTGTTAACTGATGGAGAAATGCTGTGTTAATACCACTAAAGTCTTGTGTCAGGAGAAATTAGGTTTCTACGAAACCCCAGTCTTACAGTTGCTATAATCATCTACTTGGAGACACATAATCTCTTGCAATCCTTAAGGGAAGAGCAGTGTCATAATGGCTTAACCTGCAGGGCATGACTTATAGCATGTGTTGTTTGTTAGTTGGACTGTGACAGATGATTTCGGATCTACCTTTACAAAAAGATTACTGCCAGGTTTCAGCCATGCAATTTCTCTATTTTCTGAAAGCTTGGAGATTTCACAGAGCAAAAAAGCAATTATGGTAATGAATATAAATCTGAAAAAAGAAACAGCTATTCTACCAAAGACATGAATTGAAACAGAAAAGTGATATCTTGCATCAAAGGTGATTAAAGTGGGAATATTGATGAAAATTAAAATTGCCAAAGTTTCAGTCTATATGTTTTGTGCTTTCACAATTTTCCAGTCAGGTAAAATATGTACATGAAGTTTGAAGTGTGATTCTAGACTCATTATGGACAGTTTACAGTCATGTGTAATTCAACTGAAAATGTTACTATATGTGCATTTGCTGGACCAACCATGACCCAGTAGCATATCCAGACATAATTCATAGCAGTGAACAGATAAGGCCAAGGAACAGAATTAAACAGAAGTTTAGTACTTTGCCTATTGTTTGTTGAACTAAATAGTAGTGATGAGCGGATTCGGTTTTACTCGGTTTTACTCGGTTCTCAAAACCGAATCTTATTGGCTATCCAAAACACGTGACATCAGTGAGCCAATAAGATTCGGTTTTGAGAACCGAGTAAAACCGAGTAAAACCGAATCCGCTCATCACTACTAAATAGGTTACAATGAATGGGGAACCTGATGCACCAATGTCTGAAAATCCACTAAATTTCTCAGTTTTTATGTGGAACAAACTGGTGTTTGGCAGCTTCATATTGCAAACTGTTATAGATACGCATTGTCACTTTGTGCTACATGCTCAGTATCCGTACTTCTTCCACCAATAATGCAATCCACTTCTCACACTATGTACTCTAACTACCAAGCATAGATCTAGTGCAATGCTCTGCACCTGAGCTCCCCTTTATCTGCACCTATCTAGCATGTTGGTGGGTCACAGTCAGAGGCAGTTGCAGTTTGGTTCTTGAGTCACTATGTTTTGAGAAGAAAGATACATGGTGCAGAAGTATTAAGCCTGGAGACGGCATAAGGAAGTGATAAACAAGTACTAAGTGCAATGTGATAAACGCTCAAGCCAGTCATCTCCTTACTGTCAATTTGCATATTGGAGTTGATTGGCTGGTGCGTTTATCACCTTGCACTTATCACTGGTTTATCACTTCCTTATGCCTTCTCCAGGTTAATACATATACCCCATATATGCTCTATAACCAAATTCGTAGCAGAACTCTACACCTCAGATGTCTCAGTTCACTCCCAAACCTGCTCCCTAAGAAGCTTGTTGTTTCCTAGCTGCCTATGTCACTCTCCTATCATGCCTGAGTTGGTAAAGGCATCCACATGCCACAAGTTGTGAATCCGTTTCCTCTATTATTCCCTGACAACAGTAATATTGACCTAATTTGGTGCATCTTCCTAAAAGAAGAGCAGTGACATATATCCATCTCTAGACATCAAGTGTTGATGTGCAGTGCTCAAAATGGTTTGCTTTGTCTCCTTTAGCATACAGTATTTCCAATGGATCAGGCAAATAGGCTGAACAAGTAGGATAGGTCTCAAATCCAATCCATATTAAATTCTGTCATTCCTATTCTTATATTTAACATTCTCTGTTAGAATATTGTTTATTTTTTTTAGCTTTCTTTTCAGAAACACCAGAGATAACTCCTATAGCCAGGGAAACTAAAAGCTATTTTTTTGCCCTTTTTTATTTCATGTTGTAAATAGCTATAAGGTGAGAATATATCTCTCTGGGATGGGAGCTGACAGCTCAGCCTTAAATCACACTCTCATATTTTCCCTATTTTGAAACTAAGTACATATGTCCCTTGATCCTGATGGGATGTGTCACATGTGACTACAAGGGCAGGACATATCCTTGGGAGCTCAGCTCCATGACTGTCAGTTTACAAACCGAGAGATGTAATTTTATATGACACAAGCTCAGCTCTGACTGTGAAGAAGATGAATGTGCATTTTTTTTTCTTATTTTATTTTGGGCACGGCATCCTCCATGTATCTTTAACTTTGTTATTCTGAAACAGATTATATACTTACCCCTAGCACCATGGAAATCTGCAGAGCTGGTCACTGTTAGTGCTACTTGTACTGTAGTTTGTCTCTGGAAGCAGAAGGCACCAAAGGCTGCAATTCAGTATCTTCATTCAAGCTTTATAATTACTACATAGTTCTGATGTTATATTTCCACATCCACTTACAGTATGCATTATTATTATTATCTTTATGTTTGATTCACCAATTACTGTACATTACAGTTTTAAAATGTGGGTAAAGAAGGAAAATAAATTATTATCATGACCAGTGGCAAATTTCCCATTAGGCACGCTCCTAGGGGCAACACTTGTTTGGTGGCGGCACTTGGATGCTTGTATTGATACAGTCAGCCCAAAAAGTATCTGTAACGGCTAAATATTTCCACTGTACTGTACCATATGCCAGCCTGAATGGAGTGTAAAAGGGTAGGGCATGCACATACTGCCCCTGTAAGCTGTCCTACAGTACTTAGTAAATATGTATACATAATTAAAAAAAAAATGTCATACAGTAGTTAGAGGATTTCTTTATTCTATTAAATTGGCTGTCATCAAATGAGTGCTTATAACCAAACAATAAAAATGATAAAATTATGCAGGCGGGGGTGGCTGTTACAGTTGTGCCTAAGGGCACCCTTACCTCTAAATCTGCCCCTGATCATGACTTAAACACTGATCTAGAAGAATTTAGCAGATTATTTTGGTGTGGTAATAGAGAAAACGAAATCCAAGTATTTATGGAGTCTATGTACAAAAAATCCACTTATTGTGGAGATAATGCCGCACTGGGTGTAGATTATTAGATCTACAGTCAATAGGTCTACCGCTAATGGTAGACATACATTAGGTCGACAGAATCAAAAGGTCGACAGGGTCAAAAGGTCAACATAGCATAGCTAGACAGTAGGAATGGGCGACAGGTCAAAAAGGTCGACATAGAAATAGTCGGCACAAAAAATGTAGACACACTTTTTTGTTTTTTTGGGCTGTTTTGTCGCTTTTCTGCCACAAAGAAGCCACATTAGAGTAATGTGCCCCCTCGTAAGGCTTGCTTCACTCGCCATGCTTCAGGCAGGTTACTATTCCCAATCGCAGTCCACGAGGATAGTAAAGTATGAAAAAGTTGAAAAAAAACAAAAAACTTGTGTCTACCATATGTGTGTTGACCATTGTCATGTCGACCTTTTGACCCTGTCGACCTGTTGAACTGTCTGCCTTTTCCATGTCTACCTTTTGACCCTGTCGACCTAATGCATGTCTACCATTAGTGGTAGACCTATTGACTGTAGACCTTTTTAGTGCAGATTTATAGTCTGGACACCTGCCAGTCCTGCTTCACCTGTTATAGTTGCAAAGCAGCAGGCAGCTAATGTGATAATGTATGTAATAACATTATCTCTGCCATGGAGACTGTACGTTATCAAAAGAGATGCCTTGTGTGCCCTGACTGCACTGTAGATTCTCACCTTTCATCTATGGTCTCCTCTTCCGTCCCAAGGGACATCATGCCACTATAACACCTCCTGCTTCACCTCACTACAGAGGCAAATCAGGAAGGGACATCGACAAGATGTAAAAACATATTGTCTGCCGAAGCGGGCTAGCGAAAGCTCCCCCCTCCGGCGATGTCCCCTTGAGCACACAGCACATCAGCTTAGTGCTGATGCGCTGTCTCCCTGCACGGCCGACACCTCTGAGCATGCGTGGGATCTTGCTACACATGCAAGAACCCCTGCGCACTCCGGAGCCAGCACTAGCCACAGAGAGGGACAGCTCTGTCCCTGCTGTGGTCTATGGGCATCGCCACCTGCAGCTGTCAAAAGGTGTTCATACATTGCCCCCTCATTATCAGTGTGCAATCTGTTAGATAGCAGCGGCAATATGGACAAGGGCGCATTGCGCCCCTGTCAGTGTGCACACTCCGCCAGTGTCTTACATGGGGGAGAAGCGGTATTGATACTGCTTCTCCCCCATATGAGTGGGGTATTACATTTACACCCAAGTACCTTGCAGCTTCAGCAGTGAGCTTCTTCTTTTTCAACAAACTTTATAAACAAATGGACAAATGTTACATAACAATAAGGAATAAACAAAACAGCTGACTTTCACAACAGATAAAATTAGTCCTAAAAATAATACAGCATAGGAGACCACAAATATGTTGAACTCGATGGACAAACTTTCTTTTTCAAACTCAGAAACTATGTAACTACATAGTTTCTGAGTTTGAAAAAGAAAGTTTGTCCATCGAGTTCAACATATTTGTGGTCTCCTATGCTGTATTATTTTTAGGACTAATTTTATCTGTTGTGAAAGTCGGCTGTTTTGTTTATTCCTTTTTTTTTTTTTTTTTACTATAGTGCATGATCTACCCACCATAACCCTGTATATCTTTATCCATTAGGAATTCATCTAGCCCATTCTTAAAAGTATTGACCAAGTCCACCATTACTAGTCTATCTGGCAAGGAATTCCAAACACGTATTGTCCTTACTGTGAAGAAACCTTTTCGCCTCTGTGTGCAAAATCTCCTCTCTTCTAACCTAAGTGGATGACCACATGTCCTCTGAGTTGATCTTACCAAAAACAGATCCCCCACAAGCTCTATGTATTGTCCCCTTATATATGTGATTCACTTCAGTTCCTGCTGCTTGTTTCTCATGGTTGTGACTATCTCCCCTTCAGTGAATGTTACCTTAGACCAGGCCTGGCCAACCTGTGGCTCTCCGGCTGTTGTGAAACTACACATCCAGGCATTCCCTAATAGCAAAACTGTGGCAGGTCATGCTGGGACTTGTAGTTTCACAACAGCTGGAGAACCACAGATTGGCCAGGCCTGCCTTAAATGGAATCAGACCATGTGGACCAGGAGACATACCATGTAAACCACATAGGCAGGGGAAAGAGAAAGCTTCAGAACATGAGACCCAAAGTGTAACATGGTGACCCAAAGTATACCCTTGTGGGCTTGCATCGTTCGGCACACTTCGGGCTCGTTGACTCGCTTTGCTCACCATAGGATACTAAAGAGAATAGTTTTGAACATGGATAGTGGAACTGGTAGCACACTGACCTTGCATTTCCCCTACCATCATGGTTCACATGGTATGTTCACGTGGTCTCATGACGTCAGAGGCTAAACTGTTCAAAGGACGTCTAGCTGCTATCGTTTCTCATTGGTCTTCATGTAAGGAGAGGCAGATAACAGCAGCTAAAGGTGATGAATCCAGAGCTGGAGAAGACAGCTGATTGTAAGTGACCTCTCTCATTAGTAATACAGTTGCTGGGTCACTGAGTGCTGCCATAGGTGCCTTTGGCGGTGTGATATTTTAGCCTGCTATTAGCACTAGCAGGAGAAGACAAAGAAACCCCTTTAGTACATTTGGAGAAGCGGTATGTATAAAGATTTTCTCTGTCTTTTTTGTTTGTCCCCCTTATATATTATCATTATCTATATGTATGACACCATAATACATTACACCATTGGTACACAAACTTTCTAGTATCGTGGTGCCCTAGTGTATAAGCATTTTTTTCACAGCACCCCTAGGATAAAAAATTTCTATTGATACATTTGCAAAACATCATTAAATTAGGCAAACTGTGCTTACCTGTCACCCTTAGGCTTAGTTATGTTGTGGTGTTCCATTGTGCTTCTGGTTGTACACATTGGCAGCCACTAGCAATGGTTTTGACTATCACTTTGACCATAATTTTTTTTATTTGGTCCTGAACCACCCAAGACACCCATACAAGTGTCACAGAGGCACCCCAGGGTGCCTAGGCACACAGTTTGGGAACCAATGTACTACACTGTACTGAGAAAATGTGTCATTCACTTCAGTCTCTGCCTCATTGTTTTGGACTATCAAGAAAATACAGTATAACTACAAAACACTTTTCTCAGGTACATTATAGCTCTTTGCCTATATTGTAGCAAAGCAGTAAGCTATAGAGCTGGATTGTATTAATATGTCAATCACTGTAGTGCGGGAGAAAAATCTTACCCCTCTGGAGATCATAGCACATACTGTATAGCATTAGCATACTGTTGATTCGATATATCATGGCTCCTGGTGGATCTCTTGTGCATGTGAGCAATTAGAGATAACACTTGAGATGTCAATTGGCATGTGCAAGGACATCTTATGGCGGTGGGACATGCAAGTAACTATAGTACCCATATATTCTTGTTACTGTATGTGTCATTTGACAAGTGATGAAAATATTATTTGTTCGGCACTTGGTAAGATTCAGGAATGCTTTGCAGCCATAGTCATCTATGGAGGTGGCGTTATTGTACAATCAAATAGGTGCACTGAGAGATTGGTTATTTCTCCATAGAATGCTTTTTCTTACATATCAAGAAGTGAAAACAATATTTTTTCATCAAAAATGCTGAAAACATGGGATAGATAGATTATTAATTATGATGTCGCAACTCAAGGATTTTAACATTTTATGTAGTAAATTTATATGTATATGTGTATATATATATATATATATATATATATATATTGTCTTATTTGTATTATTAAAATATAAATGATGTGCCAGCCATTCCCAAACTAACACTTACACTGTTAACTCTGTCCAATTAGATTGATTGTAGTTGTGATAATGCAATACTTATTTTACCTGTAGATAATTAAATCAAAATATATTGCCTAGGGGGAAATTATATTATCATTGCATTAACAAATCCAGCCATGACTTGTATTATCTGACAAAGGTTGTATAAATTCATCCCATGTGAGACCAGTGAGAGGAAATTGAATTGTTCCCTATGGATTGTTAACAGAAATGAGCAATGGAGGCAGAAGTTCACAGCTGACCCTGAGTAATTCATTCTTGTACTAGTCAACAATAGACTTTTCATTTGACAGGATTTTGAATGAAGAAGTGCATTTCATGCCTAAGTCTTTTGCCATGGCTTCCTGCTGTCTCCAACCCACCCACATTATCATACTCTCCCTGTCACATTCAGCTCTGACCTAACATATAATTTATCTTCTTATATACTCTGTGCTGCTGATAGACTCTACTCCTTCTAATATAGGTGGTTACCTACTGATAGTCTCCTTCCTCACATCATGGGGTCTATTCATAAAGCAGTGAAAAGAGTGAAGACGTGAGCCAGAGGAAAAGTTGCCCATAATATTAAATACTGCACCAAATTTGTTTTGGATTTTTAATTATTGTCACTTAAAGTCCTGCAGAGAGATCCAACAAATGGCAGCATTGAAAAGCTGCCGCTTAGTAAATTTAGACCTTGGGTATCTTCACTTTGCTTTTTACAATACAAAGAATACATCCTATGGTCCTTATGTACTGTACCGTTGTCATGTTTAGTTTTGTACAAAGAGCTAGACCAGCAGATAAATGCAGGGAATGGTAATGTTTTTAGTGCATACCCTCAAGAGTGGTATATTCTTATCTTCCTGCCATTTAAAGGCTATGGGTCCAAATTCAGGTCGCATTGCAAACACATGTGCAGGTCCTGCCTGCGCATTCACCTGCAGTTAATGCGGTCGGGCCACATTAACTGTGAATGCCTCTGCCTAATTAACAGACAGAGACATCCACAGGGCGAGCAGGGGGCGGCAACCAAGTGTTTTTGGGGCATCGTGGAGGAAATGGGGGCATGCTGGCGGCATTTTTGGGTGGCTGTGTGTCGTCACACGCCGGCACACCGATGGAAAAAATGGCGGTGGGACTCGTGTCATCACAGTCAGGCTGCATCAGCAGGAGGCTTCATTAGTTTCTGTGACCACACTCTAATTGCATTTTGATCGCAATTAGAGTGTGATCGCAGTACATGGGTGGTGGGTAGTATGCTGGAGATGCGGGATGCCGACCGTTCTTGGATTTTATATTAAAGAGGCAAACACTTATAAGGTAAAACTATGTCTTGTAAATGATTACCCCCTTTAAAAAACATCCGCAATCCACCAGCATCTCCGGCGATCTCTGACTGCATTTACATCCCCCCGTATGCGTAATGCTAACATGAGTCCTCCTGTAGAAAATGTTCATAAAGAAATATTGACTCTCCCTATTGCACCATTCTCTGATCTCAGATCTGCTGAATGGGAAGATTCAACACTTTGTAGAGCTTTTGAAAATATTGTAGCTGTGGGTAGTCAAACTTTGGAAAATATGATGGAATTATTTTAAATAGTTCCCATCTCTTTCCACAAGCATGTGTTGTCATTAGACCATGCCATTAATTTAGGTATATATTTGGGGTGAGATAGAACAATAGAGAGAATTACATTTTTGGGGGTCAGATTGTATATACTGAGGTAGTTACATATTGTGCTGCTGGTCCACAGTGTCACCTTTTCTACTGAAAGGTAACTTACAGTACTGTAGTTCCTTTGCCAATTGTAAAAAATGTGCCCTTTGAGAAGATTGGGGTTGATTTGGCAGGTCCCCTCAAATCACCTTTAGAGGGTGCTAGTTTACATTGGTGGTAGTTGATTATGCTATCCATTATACAAAGACTTTTCTCTTACGTACTGTGTCAGCTAATCTATGAAGTTAGCAATAAAGTTAATAGAGTTACTCTCTACAGTTAGTCGTCAAAAGGTTATCCTTTCAGATCAAGTAACCAATATCATGTCCCATTCAATTAAGGGAGTGTTAAAACTTCTAAAGTTTACATTTGTCAGGACACCAGTTTATCGAGATGATATATCAAATCCAAGAGACACCGGTAAAAACTTTTTCCCTACTTTCTATTTGCTGTATGAGAGTTACTCCAAGCTTCTATGAGGTTTTCACTTTTTGAGCTTCTTTATGGGAGAAAACCTTAGGTGTTCTCAATTTGTGGTGAGAATCTTTAGATGCGCAACCAGTAGAAGAACAAAATGTCCTACTACAGGTATATGTAATGCACATGCCAAATCATTTAGATTTGGTTGGTCAATTAGCTAAACTCCCAACAAGCACAATAACGGTTATATAATCAGAATTCAATTTGTTAAAGAAGTACAAGAAATGTTAAAATTAGGAGTACAAGAAAAGTCTAATAGTGAGAGTAGAAGCCACATTGTGTTAGTTCCTAGGGTTTTTGAAATCAGAGAGAAGGTTGTGCTGACTACTACAGGCAGAAAATTACTAGCAAAATAGCAAAGTCCTTTTCTAGTAAATAGTAGAGTAGGAAATTATTAAATTTCCCAGCCAGGTACTCAAAAGGGAAAACAGAATTAAGATGTGAATCTATTGAAAGAACAGACTCTGGGTCCTCAAATATCCATGAATGCTTTGGAAAAGGCTCAGGTTGTGAGTGATTCTTCATTAACTTAGAACAGAAATATTTTCTAAAATTCCTGGTGGCAGACTTTCAGACGTATTTTTGGATACCCTAAAGAGAACAAATTTAATATAAAATAGCATAATTTCCTGGAGTAGTTATTCACCAAAGGCCTTATAGGTTACCAATTGGTCAGTGTAAGCAAGTTGTTAAAGAAGTACAATAAATGTGTAAAATAAAAGTCTAATACTAAGTAGTGTTAGTCCCTAAAGCTGAATACAGTATTCATTTCTGCATATATTATAAAAGGTGAATGAAGTCTGAAAGTTTGATGCATATACTATGTCCAGAGAGGAGAATCTCATCAGTCAGTTAGGTCAACAAAGTACTATATTTCAACCCTTAATCTCACAAATGGTTATTGACAGCTCAAACTGACTGAGGAGTGTAGGATAAAATCAGCCTTTTTTAGTACCTTGGGTTTGAACTAATTGGTTATTATGCCTTTTGGAACCCCTGTCTCCTTTTAGTGACTAATGGATGGACGAGGTTCTACACCCCCATGAAAATTAAAGTGCCACCTAATTTAGTAATTCACAGTACTCATTAGAGGCATAGTTAAACCATATTTGGGTTGTTTTTCCACTATTATGGAATTCAGGCCCAAGAGCTAACTTTAAAAAGTAAAACACAGACCAAATACTCGGGTTACATGGTACTGTAGGCAATGGATGTCTTAAACCACTGATAAATAAAGTGTAGGCTTTAAGGAATATTGTAGTACTACCCACCACACAGAAGTAGTTGCATTGTTTTCTGGGATTGGCAGTATTTTACATAAGATATTTTCCTTAATTTTACATTTTGACAGCACCCTTGACAGATTTATTACAGAAATCTGCTGCAAATAATCTGAGTGGTCTCTTAAATGTGACTTAGCTCTTGATTCTGTCAAACAGATATTGTAGAATGTCTTTCTATAAAATTGGCATTGGAGACACTTTGGTATTATTTTTTAGAAGGGTCTTTTGTAGCGGTCTCGGATCATGCTCTATGGAAATGGTTAAATTTTATGAAAAATGGGAATCTTAGGCTCATGAGATGGTACCTGCCTCTCCATCTATTTATTTTTTGTAAGTTTGTCATTGGGTGGGACATTTTCATTTAAATTAAGATTTCTTATTATCCTGATTTAAACTGGATTGCTAGGCTTCCACATCAGGTAGTCAGCATATATTGTAAGGTAAGGGAGATGGGGGTGTGTGTCAGAATGATAGAATGTATTTATGTTAGGAATAGTTTAACCTCTTAAGATTCAAAGGGCGGTATTCAAATGATCAATCTCCTTTCTAAAGTGATCCCCATTATCGTGCATATCGTGCCCATAGTAATCAGGTTTATCTGCGTAAAGATACAAAATTATTAGCACCCCCAGAAATTGAGCCCAAAGGCAGCAGAAAAAAGGACACCCCAGAGGGTGTTATCCTCACCTAACACAGAAGATGAAAGAAAAATAACAGATTGATTGTCCCTCTTTCTGCGCATTCTAGTATAATAAGTTATAACCATATAGAAGCATGTCTCACCTAACTTTTAGATGATGAAACTCTCCAATTGTGAATGAGTCTTCACAATTACTTGAAAAAAAAAATTTCACCATCTAAAAGTTAAGTGATACTTGTTTCCTTATGGTTAATATACTAGAAGGTGCAGAAAGAGGGACAGTCAATCCACAATTTTTCTTTTATTGGCTGCATAAAGGGTTGGGCATCTCGCTAGCCTGGGGGTAGCAAGCTGAAATGATGGCACCAAACCTGTCAGCAGAAACAGAACTGGTGTTGACAGCGGTGGCAATAGAAATGTTGGGGCCCGATACACTGACATCTCTGCCTCCCCAAACACACACAACCCCAACTATATATATATAAATATATATATATATATGAGATACAGTCAATTTACCTACAATCAAAATCCCGACGGTCAAAATTCCCACAACCATTGACCAACGGTCAAAATACTGACAAGATCAAAATCCCGACATTGTCAAAATACCGACATTTACATCACCGAAATCGGTCAAAATACAGACATTTAAAATAATGACAGGTCGAAAAGTCAACATGAGTTTTTCATGATTTTTTTATCATTAAAACTGACTTGTTCATACTTTCCCATCCCAGTGGACCTGGAGGGGGAATATAATAGTGTGCTGACCGCAGCAAGGCACTGTGCCAAAAGCATGGAGTGCGCAGCGCACCATGCGAGAGGACGCGGTACATTTATACGGTGTCCATGTCAACCTATGTACAAACAATGAAAAACTTCTGTCGACTTTTTGACCTGTCAACATTTTAAATGTCGGTATTTTGACCTTGTGAGTATTTTAAATGTTGGTATTTTGACTTTGTCAGTATTTTAACCTTGTCAGGATTTTGACCGTCAGTCAATTGTTATAGGTATTTCATACTGATCCCATATATATAACTATATATACTGTATATATATGTATATATATATTGTAACACTGTAGGGGAACAGGGTGCTATCTCCTGGGGTAGATGGCGGCAAACAGCAGCTGAGAAATCATACAAGTCCAGTTTTGTGGTGCAACTGGCCGCAACCAGTTTTATTAAGCAGAAAATAAAATAAACATCAAAAGAAAATACCTTGCATGTCCGGCGCTAACTATACACAAGACATTCCTGACTGTCTCTAAACAAAAGACAGAGTTTTCCAGTAAATACTGTATGGCTCACTTGTATAAGGAGGCATGTTTCTCCCACAAAGGTTCTGCAGTTTCTCCCCAGGCAGTCTGCAGACACTGATCAGGCTAGCACCCCTATAACACTCTTACACAGCTGAAATCCCTGATTAGCCCTCTGTGAGGCCAAAGACCCAAACTGGACCCAATGTCTGGAACTTGCCCTCTCTCTCTCAGGGCCCTTATCCAGCTTTTCCAACAGACTGAAAAGGTTCTAACAAAACAAAACATTTAAACATTTTCCTGGAAGTTTTCCTTTTTCTACAACATGTATGACAAGAACCTGGGATAAACACACCTGCCCTCAAACACTATTCCAGTGTTCTTGTCACAATATATATATATATATATATATATATATATATATAGTGAGTGCAGCGGCACTCTCAGAGCAGGAACAAATGAGGCAGACACAAGGTCTGTGTGAACAACTTTTCAATGTTCTTTAAAACATTTTCGTCAGGATAAACAAAAGCAATAATCTACTCACTGAAATACCTCCGTCCTGTGGTCCATGGCGCTGGAGCCCATCGCATTCCGTTCAGTGCTGAATGATGTAATTGTGGTGCTCCGGCTGCGGCATCATGGAATACAAGGACCGGAGCACCTACAAATTACAAAAAAAAAGTGAAATAAACCATAAAAGTGCATGTGCATAAAAGCTGCTGCTATAGTGATGTATATAACTTGTCAATAGACATATAGTAAATGTAGCACAAAAATATTTGATGGAGGGCGCTGTCAATAGCCGCTGGTGCTGGAGGTGGTATAACCCCAAAGAAGTATGAATACAAAGAAAAACAAGAATCACCTGCGCTCTGTTGCTAATAAGGGTATATCACCCAACTTAATTAAATAAATATACTGTAATTAATAATATAAAATATAAAAAGGACGGTAGGTTTAAGTTGAATTAATGTATATAATCTATTTAATCAAAACAATATCTAAAAACATAGATGTCTTTCAAACATATAAAAACATATCTATAAAATAAATTCATGGGTCATGACACATTCACAAGTCCCCTCAGGAGAAGTATATCATACCCCAGGCTAGGACTCTCTCCAGAATTAAGTCCACACTGACAAGTAAAGGAATTGTTGGATGATGAAGTTCGGTAAGTCCCTTTTAAGCACAGCAGTGCAAGCTTTTTCATGCACGTAGGGATATCTCCAATTTCACCGCAGGTGGTAATGTCCAAGGGAAAAGGTCCAATTGATGCCATCTCTGCTTAGTTCATACTTTGATTGTGGACATTACCTTTAGACTAATATTACAGACAGGATATAGGAGTGCCATAGACTGCTTGCTGTATATATATATATATATATATATATATATATATATATATATACATATTACTTGGCACTCCTTAAAAACCATCACAACTTGCTCCAGTGCCCGTCCAATAAATGTAATATGGTCGCAAAATCAGGCGTCACTCAGAGTCTCACAGATCAAAAATGAAATGCAGACACGCTGTCCATTAGCAGGCAACGTCTCTGGGACTAAGGGGTCTACAGTATTTACTTAGCCTTTGATGGAGATAAAGTGCACAGAGATAAAGTACCAGCCAATCAACTCCTGTCATTTTTCAAACCCAGCTTGTGACATGGCAGTTAGGAGGTGATTGGTTGGTACTTTATCTCTGTCCACTTTATCCCCATCCAAGGCTTAGGAAATAGACCCCCTAGTCTCTTTTATCAATACACACATATACATAGTTCAAGTTATTTACATATTTAAATAAAAACATCACAGACTGTTAGAACGTGGTCAGAGTGAAAGGACCCAGGAGGGACTTAATTCCGCCCAGGTGTCCCTCCTGTCTGTATGGGTAGTGGTAGACTTGTAGGTGGCTGCTGCTGTCTGCGCATGAAATACCCCATCTGAACGACAAGTCTCTGTGATCTGCAGGAGACTGGGCAGTGGGCACACTCAGAGGCTGTGCTGCTCCTAGGCGGCGGCGCCATGATGTAATTAATAGGTGCTGCTGCCCCTTTTTTTGTGTGTCCCGGATCCTTGGGGCCCCTCTAACTCTTGGGGCCTGTTACAGATGTCCCCTTTGTCCACCCCTGTCACCGGACCTGGGTGTGAAAGGAGGGCGGAAAGAATTGAATACCGCCCAAAGTGTTTATTTATGACTGTGTCAAGACTCTACTTGAAAATACCCTGCTTCACTATATTTAAATTAATTGGTCAACTATAATCAGGTGTTTCCCTAGATAAACTTCACTGGTGCCCAAAAACTTAGATTTTAAAGTCTAATCTGTAATCTTGAGAGAGAGCAAGACAGCAGTCCATTATTTGTAAAATGTATGTTTCAAGCTGTTCTCGTCATAGCAATATGTCAGTTGTCCTATTACACAAGTCAATAAACAATCAGCAGCATATAATACAAATTAGTCCTGCTCAGATATATATATATATATATATATATATATATATCAAGATTCTTTATTTAAATAAATTGTGTGCAATTTAGTATTAATACACAGAGCAAAAAAAAAAAAAGATTGGTAGGTATCTGCTGCCTCAAATTCTCAGATAAATATCAGGGCTGCTATTCTCTGTGGAGATCACTCCAACTGTAATTAAAACCCTTGGGGGATACTTGGCCTCCTCCCCCAATTTTGCACCACTAGTACAATGCAGTGCTTCCTTCTGCTAATACACATGTTCTTTGTGTCTGTGTCTTTTTTTATTTGACACAGTAAATTCAGATAATAGCAGATTATAGAGCAATCTGTACTGAAACAAGTATCTAATGCTTTTGAAAAAAATTAATAGATTTTAGAGATGCAACATCGATGATGTAGCAATAGTGAAATGATGGGCACATGACCATTTACTGTATGTCATAAAACCAGCAGCTGCTAAACATAAATGTAGATTAAAACATCAATGTTTTTGGATGAAAACTTTGGCTTCTGTTATGTTATTTGTTGTTTTGGGACAGTATCGGGTCTGTCTTGGAGTTGGAATTTTGGGGTGAGAGAGCATCAATGGAAAACATTGATGGCAGAATCTTACTATTTATAAAAGAAACATACAGTATGTATTGATTTCAGATCATTAATTTTTGTATAACATTGATTATTTTATGCCCATCCATTAATTAGCTTTCTTTGATGCATTCCTCCAAAATGGGTTCACTACGATCTGCCAGCGGCCGGCCTCCCGGCGACCAGCATACCGGCGCCGGGAGGCCGGCCGCCGGCTTACCAACAGTGTGGCGAGCGCAAATGAGCCCCTTGCGGGCTCGCTGCGCTCGCCACGCTACGGGCGCGGTGGCGCGCTACGCGCGCCACACTATTTTATTCTCCCTCCAGGGGGGTCGTGGACCCCCACGAGGGAGAATAAGTGTCGGTATGCCGGCAGTCGGGCTCCCGGCGCCGGTATGCTGGTCGCCGGGAGCCCGACCGCCGGCATACTGAAGACCACCCCTCCAAAATATAGGTTGGTTTCTTCAGAAGTATTTTCTTCATGTTTAATGCAGGTATACAAAGTGTATATTTGACCAACAATTTCTATGTAACATACATATTAAACAACTTTTTAACTTTAAAATATCTTTTAAAAACCTTTTTAAGTTTAAACCATGAATAAAAAAATTTTAATAAATTAGCAAATCTATAAATCAAGTATACTGTTGGTAAATTCACCTCTAGCTATGCTTCCCTGAGTGAGCAGAGGCCATATTAACTTCATCAACACAACTGTTACAAAACATGTAATCGCCCTAATGGTTAATGATTCCTGCTGACCCATTTTTTAAAGCCTTGACTTAATTAACTTTAACATTTTAAACCATTAACAACAACAGACAACAGAGGTTAGTGTGAAAAAAGAGTTACATTTATTGACAAATTAAATTAAGTGTGGTGGCATTGTAAACAACTGTCCTTTAAAACTTGAAATAATTTTCAAACCCTGTCAGGTGGTGTCTCCAGTTCCTGGTAGGGTAATATTAGCATCAACAAAACTTTTATTAGCATTAACAAAACTATGAAAAACATTAAAACAGCAAAACTGCCAACAAACTAGATATCAGAGTAAATAAGTCCTCAACAAACAGAAGCATTCACTCTGAATTCTGATGGACCCTGTCTGGTCTGTCCAACTGGGCATCCCAGGTACAAATCTAGCCATGATCTACAATAACACCACTACTGGCTAACTCAAAACATTCCACTGTACAATATACTGTACTTTCATCATAATCCTTCTCTTTCTATATTGCTAGAAATGCCTATGGTACAATAACATACCAAATCAGTCTGCCGAAAGGCTAAACTCCAAGACTGTGCAAGATGTCCATTTCTTGAGGCCATTATCTACAGTGTGAATAAGGAGAACTGTAGAGACCACAAACAATCACAGGCTCAGCAGTGTGTAAGGTGAAGTGGACAAAATTGTCCAATGTCAGTGCCAGGGTCAGAACACACGCTGCGCTGGAAGGACAGGATGGGAACACAAGGTATTTATAGGCCATGGGGCACATATTGTATAGATGGGTTTGCATTATTTCCACTCTGATTGTGCTGTCTTGACAAAAGGCCCTGTGACTCCACTGGTTGCCATGTCATTGTAAGTAATAAAGAGAGTTATACTGACCACATTATGAAGACACCTGGCGAGTGCCCTATATATATATATATATATATATATATATATATATATAAAATGTCCAAAGCGGCACTACCAACATACAAGACATACAAACACTCACCTTTTGTCATGCATGTAACCCGTTGTCGTCTCCTGACTTTTTCCCCAGAATATGGATGGGAAAAAAAAATTCGGGTAGCATAAAACTGCATGTTGTACAGTTTATACTGTACATCTGAAACACCCTGGCTGGAGATGAAGAAGTATGAGCCACTTTACTCAATATAGAAACATCATGTTTAACAAGATAGTCCTTTAAATTCCTTCCTCTTTGATATGCTAACATTGTTTGCTTTTAAAGGAATGAATTAATTATCAGATTTAATTATTGACAATTGTTTTTTAGAAATTTTATTAATTTCTGTGCTTAGATCATTGTAAGAGTTTACCCAAACAAATAGCTTTTCTGCAATTTTCCCTTATTCAACTTGGAAAGGGAATCGCGTTGCAAAGACTGTAATGCTTCTGTTTTTTTGCTGATAAAAATAATGGTTTTTGATAGCCTCTCTCCAGGAAATTTTCCATCATCTTAGTGAGTGCTTTTTCCAACGCTTGGGTATTGCTGGTTATTCTGCATACCCTAAGCATCTGGGAATATGGAAGTCCTCTTTTAAGGGGTACCGGATGATGACTTGCGCAAACAATAAATTGTTGCGATCTGTTGGTTTCACAAAAGTTAGGTGACAATCTTCCCATCATTTATTCCAATGGATACATCCAAATAGTTAGTTGTTTTGACATCCATGGCAATGGTCAGTTTCAAAGGTGAAGCAGATTGATTTTGTTCTTCTATCAAAGAGACTAAGGAATTGGTCTCACCTCTCCATACCAATAAAAGGATGTCTATACTGTATATCTTCTATAGATTTTCAAATTGGTGTTATCTGTTAGGTGATGACGAAGAAATTCCTTCTCAGCTATAAACATGAAACTATTCACAAACAATGGGGCCACACAGGACCCCATTGCACACCCACATAGTTGCAAGAAAAACTTATTGTTAAACCTGAAGTCATTTCTCTTCAATGTAAGCTCAAGGAGGGTGAGAAAAAATTCAATGTCTGGGCCATAGTAAAGCTGATTTTAATCAGATCCTGTGCGTGTGGTATACATGTGTATACATTTTTTACATCTATAGTACATAAAGTACAATCAGCAGGTAAAGTACCAAGGTGACTCAATTTTTCTTACAACATGTTAGTGTCCCTCAAATAGGATTGTTTAGCCTGTACACAAGGTTGCAAAATGTTATCAAGAAATATGGCTACTGCTTTGTATAGGGATCCCCTGGCTGAGATAATCAGCCTACCTGGTGGATTTATAGTGTCTTTGTGAATTTTAGGGATACTGTATATGATGGGTTTGATAGGAAATGTCATTGTTAATGCTTCTTTGACTTGAGGACTTATTGTCCCATACTTGACTGCCTCACAAAGCGAATTCTCCAATTCTTTTTTATACATATCCGTGGGGTCCCTGTAAAAACATTGATATGTAGCACTGTCACTGAGTTGGTTTTCTATTTCAGCAATGTATTTGTCTGCATCTTAAACCACCAATTCCCCGCCCTTGTCCGCAGGTCGAATGGTGATGTCAGTATAAGAACTCAAAGATTTAAGAGCCTGACACTCTTTGTGTGATAAATTAGAGTGTGAGATGTTTTTCTTTAGAACAACCTCCAGAGATAGTTTATCAATCAACCTAGTAAAGGTCTTGATTGACGGATTCAGGGATGGCGGGTCGAATGAAGACTTTTTCCGAAGTGCTTGTGTAAAAGCAACCGTGTCCATAGTAGAAGCTGGATGGTCATCTGCTGTTGGCCTATTTTGATAGGCTATTTTTTTGGCCTATTAACTCCTTTAATCATAATTGTCGGTTCAATTTGAACTGTTCTACCCTCCATTTAAAAGCATCAAAATGTGCCATGGGTACAAAATTGAGACCTTTAAATAGAACTTGTATTTCCGATGTGAGAATGTCCTTGAAGATAAATTGAAGCTTATTATTATTACATTTTATTTATAATGTGCTAAAAGTGTTTTGCAGTGCCGTACAAAGGCCAGTACAGGGAGACAAAACTTAACATTACAGTAAATAATTAATAAAAATAGAGTACAGGTAACAAAGAGCACCACAATTGTCAAAACATAATACAGCTTAAATGTAAGTAGCGAGTGAGTGATCAGCGCACTACTAGGAGCCGGTGGCCATAGCTAGAGATGAGCCTTTGCCAGCAGGAGAAAAAGCGGTTAAAGATGGTTGCTGAGTAGGAGAGGGCTGTTAGTGAAATGTGTCATGAAGAAGGTTTTGACAACAAGAGGAAAGAGGGCACTGCTCTGGGGATCTAACAATCTAGTAGGAAGGGGCGACAGACAGATGACATGAGGTGCAAGCAGGTGGGAGGTAGCCTGATGGCAGGGTATAAGCAAAGCAGAGTTGGTCAAGGCATGAGGCAGGGGGATGCAGGAGCAGCCTCAAGACTAGGTTATGCATCGGAAGGGTAATCTTTGATGAATAGGTGGGATTTCAGTGCCCATTTGAAGCTTTTCAAGGTCAGGAAGAGTCTAATGGAGCGGGGGAGCGCATTCCTCTGAAGAGGTTCAGCACGGGCAAAATCTTTAACTCGAGCATGGGAAGCAGTGAACAGGGTATAGGAGAGGCACCAGTCATTAGCCAACCTTAGGGGTTGGGAATGAGTATGAAAGGAGAGGAGGTTGGAGATGTAGGGAGCAGTGGAATTAAAGATGGCCCTGTATGTGAGGTTGTGGAGTTTGAAGAGGATTCTGTCGGGGAATTGGAGCCAGTGCAGATTTTGTCAAATGGGAGTGGCAGATGTGGAGCAGTGGGTGAAGAAAGATAAGTCTAGCTGCAGAGTTCAGGACAGATTGGAGGGGTCAAGATGGGAGCAAGTGAGGCTAGTGAGAACATTGCAGTAGTTGAGCCGTGAGATGACCAGTGAGTGGGTGATAAGTTTAGTTGCACTCTGTGAGAGAAATGGCCTGATGCAAGCAATGTTGCATAGCTGGAACTGACAGGATTGTGCCAGAGCTTGAAGGTGGGGTGCAAAGGAGAGGGAGGATTCAAGAGTGATGTCCAAGCAGTGGAGTTGGGGAACAGTGGAGATGATGGTGTTGTCAACAGTGATAGAGATATTGGTAGGGGGTGTTACTCTGGTTGGAGGAAAGATAATGAGTTCAGTTTTGTCCATGTTGAGCTTTAGAGAGCGCTCAGCCATCCAGGAGGAGATGGCAGAGAGGCAGCCGGAAACCTGGGAGAGGACAGAGGGGAACAGATCAGGAGAGGAGAGATAGAGTTGTGTGTCATCAGCATAGAGGTGGTATTGAAAGCCAAAGGAGTTAATGAGCACACCCAGGAAAGAGGTGTACAGGGAGAACAGAAGGGGACAGAGGACAGAACCCTGAGGGACACCAACAGGAAGGATGGAAGGGTGTGAGGTGGCGCCAGAGGCAGACACAGAAAAGGAGCGGTTAGTGAGGCAAGAGGTAAACCAGTCATGGACAGTGCTAGTTAGGCCAATGTTTTGGAGTGTGCAGAGGAGGAGAGGATGATCCACAGTGTCAAAGGCAGCAGAGAGGTCCAGAAGGATTAGCAGAGAGAAGTGGCCCGTGGATTTGTCCGAAAGCAGGTAATAGGTGACTTTCACAAGGGCAGTCTCAGTGTAGTTGAGTGGGCAAAAGCCAGATTGTAGTGGATCAAGAATGGAGTTGTCAGAGAGGTATCTTGTGAGATGGCTGTTGACAGTTCAAGTAGTTTGGAGGCAAATGGGAGAAGAGAGATGGGGCGGTAGCTAGTGGGTGATGAAAGATCGAGGTTGGGTTTTTTGAGAAGATGGTATTATCAAGTGATGTATTGGCATCAGTTATTTCCGTGGAGGTAGCGGAGGTCATTTGCCACCCGACCTCTTATTTTGGACGACCCTCCTCCTGTATCTCCTTCAGTGTAAGCCAATTGAGCTGTGGTGCATACCCCTAAAGGGACTTGACCGTGGGGGTGATGTATGTTATCAAGGTCACTGGCTGAAGAGGAATCTTCCCCGGATGTCTCAGTGCCCAAGCCTTGCCTATTGAAGCGTGAAAACGGGAAATTTCTAAACCCTTGTTGGAAAGTATCACCTCCTGTCAACCAAGGGTAAACATGATGACATTCATAGTCCTGATTGACTTTGCCCATATTTTTCCTTTTGTAAATAATTAGTTCTTTCTTATATTTATCTATCTGTAATGATAAGTTTTCATTCCAATTGATAGTAGTATCAGTTGTCAATTTCACTTGATGGCTTTGTTCAAAAGTGGCAATTTTAGTACGAATAGATGTCAATTCCCTGGTTACGTCCTCGATTACTGCTAACATCAAATCGAAACAGTATTTGTTCAAAATTGATGTCCAGAATTTGCAGAATGGTGTATTGTAGGTATGTTCTTTACACGGAATCCGCTAGGGATTTTTTACTCCCAGATGTAATCTGAAAGGGTGACACCGTGGTAATAGTAATTGACTTCTCATCATTTAAGTTTTAAAATCTCATGATACAGATGCAGATTATCCGGGACGCCTCCAGTAGCCATTACATTTTATTTCAATAGAATATTTGCATAATCAAAATCAGAGAAGCTATGTACTTCTCCCAGTGTTAATTCAACTCTGGTCTGCAGCTCACCACTGGCATCCAAAGTATCATCCACCATATTTATACTTGCTCAGATATCCAGAAAAGTGCAAAAAAAGTGCAAAGGTGCAAAAATACTAAGTGCTTAAAATGCAATGTTCAAGGTACTAAATGAGAAAAAGATTCAGAGTCCTGACCAGAAATTTCCAAAAAATAAGTGTAGGAGGGTGCCCGCTACTGTTTAAAGCACATTGCTGTGTCTTAAAGATATGTATATAATGTCCAAAGCGGCACTCCTCAGAATAGTTACGGTATAACAAACTTGTCAAGTAACGGTGCCCTCCAAAATAGGCTGCACAGACTTATGCAGTGTAATTTACCATTACCAAATGGGTCCAGAGGGGACCTACATCGCACACACTGAACTCATTTCTTCTATACTCACCTTTCCGGTGTCCATCGGTGACTGTGTGTGGACCCCCTCCTCTCCCATAGCCATCACCACCGCTGCTAGTGCACTGAGCGTTATAGACTCTGGCACAGTGCCAGAATCAACAGTGCATGCACAGGACTCCATAAAAATGGTGCAGCGAACATTTTTTCAGAGTCCTGTGCATGCACTGTAGATTCTGGCATTGTGCTAGAGTCTCGGTGCTGAGAGCACTGACAGCAGCGGTGACGGCTACAGGAAAGGAGGGGACACACACACGGAGACTGCACATGGGTTCCTTCTCTCTAGAAACCCCTCTGCTCCATCTGGTTGGATGGGAAGCGTCGGTGCACAGCCATTTTCAGATTTCTCCAGAGATGTTCAATCGGATTCAAGTCTGGGCTCACAGAGTTGTCCTGCAACCAGTCCTTTGATATCTGGGCTGTGTGCTTTGGGTCGTTGTTCTGCTGAAAGACTAACCGTCGCCCCAGGAGTGCTCTGGAGCAGGTTTTCATCCAGTATGTCTCTGTACATTGTGGCATTCATCTTACCCTCTATCCTGACTAGTTTCCCAGTTCCTGCTGCTGAAAAACATCCCTACAGCATGAGTCTGCCACCACCATGCTTCACTGTAGTGATGGTATTGGCCTGTTGATGACTGGTGCCTGGTTTCCTCTAAACATGACGCCTGGCATTCATGCCAAAGAGTTAAATCTTTGTTTAATCAGACCAGAGTATTTTGTTTCTCATGGTCTGAGAGTCTTTCAGGTGCAATTTGGCAAACTCCAGGCGGGCTGCCATGTGCTTTTTACTAAGGAGTGGTTTCTGTCTGGCCAGTCTACCATGAGGCCTAATTGGTGGATTGCTGAAGAGATAGTTGTCCTTCTGGAAGGTTCTCCTCTCTCTACAGAGGAATGCTGTAGCTCTGACAGAGTGACCATCTGGTTCTTGGTCAACTCCCTGACTTGGGCCCTTTCCCCCCGATCGCTCAGTTTAGAAGGTCAGCCAGTTCTAGGAAGAGTCCTGGTGGTTCCAAACTTCTTCCATTTATGTATGATGGCGGTCACTGTGCTCATTGGGACCTTCAAAGCAGCAGATATTTTTCGGTACCCTTTCCTAGATTTGTTCCTCGAGACAAAAATCCTGTCTCGGAGGTCTACAGACAATTCCTTTGACTTCATGTTTGGTTTGTGCTCAGGCATGAACTGTTAAGTGTGGGACCTTATATAGACAGGTGTGTGCCTTTCCAAATCATGTCCAATCAACTGAATTTACTACAGGTGGACAACAATTAAGCTGTAGGAGCATCTCAAGGAGGACCAGTGGAAACTGGATGCACCTGAGCTCAATTTTGAGCTTCATGGTAAAGGCTTTGAATACTTATGTACATGTGATATATTAGCTTTTTATTTTTAATAAATTTGCAAAAAACACCACATTGTCATTATGGGGTATTGTGTATAGAATTTTGAGGGGAAAAAATGAATTTATTCCATTTTGGAATAAAGCTGTAACATAACAAAATGTGGAAAAAGGGAAGCGCTGTGAATACTTTCTAGATGCACTACATACATACATACATACATACATACATACATACATATATATATATATATATATATATACAGAAGAAGGTGCGGCACTTGGTTCAAGAAAAAGTATAACACAGTCAATGTATTTCTAACAACGTTTCATCGCCTCCGCACTGTCGTCAGGTTTATTAAGATTAAAAATAATCACATACCTTTATACCACAAGCACACCCAGGTGAAGGACGACATTCACTGAATAGTCTTCACTACCGCATGATTGATCATGTCCCATATTCCAAGAGGGGTGGGGATAGAGCCCGTAAATTGCTTCAATGTGAGACGCGCTGGATAATGAGTCTTGATGTAATTATGCCTAAAGGTCTAAATGAAGCCGTGAATTATGCTTGTTTTTTATAATCCTGATATACTCTACGGTCTATGCATTCTATACTCTAGTGATTATTAGCTCTGCTATTTACATATTCTGCCTGTCTAGAGTCTGTCATATTGGAAAAGACATTGCTTTTTGTGTCTCTATGTATTCAACACTCTAGTCAGCAGTAGCGCCGCTATTTATTTATATACTATATTTTGATCATTAAGACTCTGTAATGTCAGAATAGATATAAGTTTTTGTGTCTTTACATTTGTTTAATAACAATTCATATCTGTGGTTTCCCTAGTTGCCATGGCAATGTGACACAGTGATGGGTGTGTGTATGCACGGACTATGTCTGATGATGTCATCAGCAGCAGCCGCCGGACGGGTGCGTTGTCTCGCTTCCAGAGCTGGCGTCCTTCACCTGGGTGTGCTTGTGGTATAAAGGTATGTGATTTATTTTTAATCTTAATAAACCTGACAGTGCGGAGGCACTGAAACATTGTTTGAAATACACTGACTGTTATATTTTTTCTTGAACTGAGTGCCGCACCTTCTTCCTTTTGTCACATTGCTTATGTGAGGGCACCGGCCACAGTTATTTGAGAAATCTGGGATTGCCAGACTTACCCTTGCTTATAAATATATATATATATATATATATATATATATATATACACATATATTTAAATTGACCAGCACTCTATTTCCCAATTGTGTTGTTATGACTGCTGTGCACTACCCAAATCAGTAATATACACACAAATACAGAGGCACTCCAGCTGACTATTCTTCCAAGAAAGACACAATGCAAACGTCAAGACCAGTGATTTTCAACCTTTTTTTTACTCGCGGCACACCGAACAATATTTTAAAATTGCCAAGGCACACCATCAGTTCACCCACAGGAGAAAAAAAAACCCACACATTGGTCCTCACAGTAAAAAAAAAAATCCACACATGCATTGGCCTACACAGAAAAACAATCACATTGCTCCCCACATAAATCATGTTGCTCCCTCCATAAATCCTATAGCTTCCCACATGAATGATTCACATTTTCCCCCCATAAATCCTATTGCTCTCCACAGAAGAAATAACATAACAAGTATTAGCCCCTACCGGTCAGCTGTCCTCCTCCCTGTCCCTCAGTGGCGGGGGTTGTTCATAGTGGAGTGCTGCAAATACTGAGCAGCAGGCGGTCGGGCAGGTGTGGATGTGGGTGGGCAAGGACAGCTGTGGATGCAGGCGGGAACTGGAAGATGTGTATGCAGGTGGGTGGGCTGGCTGAGTGATGAGACGCGGTGGCCGTGACCTATAATATCACACCGCCGCATCACCAAGGCATAGGTCATGGCAGGAGCATGACTGATCCTCTAAGAAGAGCCCGGGCCAACAGTTCACTCTGAAGGTGCAGGAAGCTGCTCTGGCTCCGTGGCACACCTTGCAACTGGTCGCGGCACACTAGTGTGTCACGGCACACTGGTTGAAAAAGACTAGTCTAGACGATATATACTGTATATATTTTACATTTTGAGAAAATGTATCTCAAAGTTGAAGAAGTGCAATTAATTAACCACTGACTTTTAATTGTTTTTACTGCTAGTATGATAGTAAACTCTCATTTTCTCTGTACATTCTTGACAATGGAGATAATTATGTTTGCATGCCATCACAACCTTTCTCTCATTTGCGGTTTCCTGCACTTTTGACAAACCTACATTATAATTATTTAGTACATATCATTGATAAACATTGATTATCAGATTTTATTCTATTGGATTTGCTTGTCAGTGTTGACACACTTAAGGACATATTTATTAACGGCGTTTTTTCTAAAATAATGTGCAAAATTACACATTTTGGGGGTCATTCCGAGTTGTTCGCTCGGTAAAAATCTTCGCATCGCAGCGATTTTCCGCTTAATGCGCATGCGCAATGTCTGCACTGCGACTGCGCCAAGTAAATTTGCTATGCACTTAGGAATTTTACTCACGGCATTTTCATCGTTCTGGCGATCGTAATGTGATTGACAGGAAATGGGTGTTACTGGGCGGAAACAGGCCGTTTTATGGGCGTGTGGGAAAAAACGCTACCGTTTCAGGAAAAAACGCAGGAGTGGCTGGAGAAACGGGGGAGTGTCTGGGCGAATGCTGGGTGTGTTTGTGACGTCAAACCAGGAACGACAAGCAGTGAAATGATCGCAGATGCCGAGTAAGTCTGAAGCAACTCTGAAACTGCTACGAGGTGTGTAATCGCAATATTGCGAATACATCGTTCGCAATTTTAAGATGCTAAGATTCACTCCCAGTAGGCGGCGGCTTAGCATGAGCAAATCTGCTAAAATTCACTTGCGAGCGAACAACTCGGAATGACCCCCTTTATTATCACCTGAATGTATTAAAGGGCTTTTGGAGCAGTTTTCCTGAATAACAGCTCCAACCCCTTTAATTCTCATTTTTACTGTACTTAGAATAGGACATTTTTGCATTTACTGTACTTATAATGGGAAATGCAATATGGCCAAAGTTACTTTAAAAAATTGTCAAAAAACACTGCAGTGAGCCCTGTGATAATTATGCCAGATTCAGTTTGTGTAGTCACAGGGCTCACTGCAATATGCAGCTTTCTCTGCCCCTAGGCAGAGAAAGCTGTGCTGGAACCTGGCTCTGGTGATCAGCTATGTGTGTCCAATGGACACACAAGCTGATTACTGTGTTATAAACAATATTCAGTATATATAGTTATGTATATATTTTAAATATACTTACATTTCCCGGTGATCGGTGCTCTCCTTCGGCTCTGCTCATGTGATCTCTGGCTCCTACACTGTGACCCTGATCATCTGACGCTATAAATTGGCATTTGCAAAAGTTTGCAGTGTCAGATGACCAGGTCACAGTGCAGGAGTCGGAGATCACATTACTGGAGCCGGAGAAGCACACAGGAGCACCGATCACCGTGTAAGTATGCAGGGAAGTGGTGTAGTGGCGTGCAGTGGTGGGTTATCGCGATGGGGTCTGTCGACCCAGCACTGGCATTTGCAGCAATTCCAGTAAGGTGCATGAGCATCACACACTTGGGGTATTTTTCACGAAAAATAATCCGATAGTGCTGCAGAGCGACAATGCAAAGACAGAGCTTTCTCGCAAGCTGTTTCCCTGCATGCGATTATTGATACATCCATGTGATGTAATCAATAATCGCATTGTGGATTGGGCCAATTTTGTCACCGGACATTCTTATCCTCAGATGCAGATGGTGATAAATCTTCCCTTTAGTAATTTATCGTAATAAATACCATTCACAAGCATGCTGTAACAATAATGGAACTCTGATGCTCTGTCCTGGATGCTGTAAAAATAATGGAAAATAATGGAAGCCAAGGCTCTGTCCTGTATGCTGTCAAAATACAGGTGTGCTATAAAAATAAATAAACACTGTGGCCCTGTCCTGTATGCTGTAAAAATACAGGGGTGCTAAAAAAATAAAGGAACTCTGTGGTGCTGTTGGGTGCTTTAAAATAAAAGGAAAACTGTAGCCATGTCCTGTATGTAGTAAAAATACAGGGGTGCTTTAAAAAAAGAAACACTGTGGCCCTGTGCTGTATGCTGTAAAAATACAGGGCTGCTGTAAAAATAAAGGATTGCTTTGGCCCTGTCCTGTATGCTGTAAAAATACAGGGGTGCTATAAAAATAAAGGAACACTGTGGCCCTGTCCTGTATGCTGTAAAAATACAGGGGTGCTGTAAAAATCAAGGAACACTGTGGCCCTGTCCTGTATGCTGTAAAAATACAGGGATGCTGTAAAAAATAAAGGAACACTGTGGCCCTGTTGGGTGCTGTAAAATGAAAGAAACACTGTGACCATGTCCTGTATGCAGTAAAAATACAGGGGTGCTGTAAAAATAAAAGAAACACTGTGACCCTGTCCTGTATGCTGTAAAAATACAGGGGTGCTGTAAAAATAATGGAACTCTGAGGCTCTGTCCTGTATGCTGTAAAAATACATGGGTGGTGTAAAAATAAAGCAACGCTGTGGCCCTGTCTTGCAGTGCCGTAACTAGGTGTGTGCTGAGGGGGCATTGCACACAGCGCAATCGCGCTGTGGGCGCACCATCAGCATCCACACTGATTAGCTGCTGCGCTGCCCGCTGTAGTGTACAGTATATTAGTAGCGCTGCGCCCGGCTCCTTCCCCGCCGGAGGCAGCGCTGCTAATATAGATCACAGGCAGAGCAGGCAGCGCTGGGCAATCTGTGTGTGAGAGTCTCTCCGTCCTCCGTGTGCTGCTGGGCTCTGCTCCGCCCCTCCCTCCTCCTGCTCTCCTGCACTGTACACTGACTTCCGGCCGGGTACAGGAGAGACGACGGCTGCAGCTGCTGCTTATCACAGCAAGTGAAGTCTCTCCCTCCATTCCCTCCCACCCCTCGTGCAAGTGCTCCTTATATTGTAGGTATGTGCTGCTAGTTACTACTTATTCCAGTAAAACAACATAAATACAACAACAAACTACTTTTCTTGTGTTTGGAAATTCTGGACTTTCAGTGACTTATTAGATAAACTACTGTGTAGTTTATCTATAATAAAGAAAAAAAGATAAACTGCATATACATTTATGTAATGTCCCCTGTAAATTGAATACATAAGATTGTGTGTAAATATTTTTCTGCTATGGTATAAAACTATATATATATATTTGGAGTATTACTGTCTGGTGTAATGTGACTAATGAACGCTGCCGTGCAGTGTAATGTAACTAATGGACGCTAATGTGCGTTGTAATGTGACTGCAGGTGCTACCGTGCTGTGTAATGTAACTGGCGGACGCTACCGTGCGGTGTAATGTAACTAATGGACGCTAATGTGCGGTGTAATGTGACTGCAGGTGCTACCGTGCTTTGTAATGTAACTGGCGGACGCTACCGTGCGGTGTAATGTAACTAATGGACGCTAATGTGCGGTGTAATGTGACTGCAGGCGCTACCGTGCGGTGTAATGTAACTGGCGGACGCTACCGTGCGGTGTAATGTGACTGCAGGCGCTACCGTGCGGTGTAATGTAACTGGCGGACGCTACCGTGCGGTGTAATGTAACTGGTGGACGCTACCGTGCTGTGTAATGTAACTGGCGGACGCAACCGTGCTGTGTAATGTAACTGGCGGACGCTACCGTGCTGTGTAATGTGACCATGCAGTGTAATGTGGCTAACGGAGGGGGGGCAATTCTCTTTCTGGCAGAGGGCACCAAAATGTCTAGTAGCCGCTCTGGCAGTGGCGTAACTAGCGGTGTGTGAATTATAGGAAGGGATGGGGAGGGGGGAGAGGTAGCATTCATTTCAAAACATGACAGGGGGGGGGCGCAGTTGCGGTTACTTGCACACAGCGCTAAAAAGTCTAGTTACGGCACTGCTGTCTTGTATGCTGTACTAAAACAGGGGTGTTGTAGAAATAAAGGAATGTTGTGACCCTGTCCTGTATGCTGTAAAAATACAGGGGTGCTGTAAAAATAAAGGAACACTGCTGCCCTGTGCTGTAAACTGTAAAAATACAGGGGTGCTGTAAAAATAAAGCAATGCTGTGGCCCTGTCCTGTATGCTGTAAAAATACAGGGGCGCTGTAAAAATAAAGGAACGCTGTTCTGTTTGCTGTAAAAATAAATGGACACTATTTTGTTTGCTGCTATAATAAAGAGGTACTGTCCTGTGAAATGGAGAACAAAAATTTGGAGCATAATAGTGAAAGGTCAGGAACCACTTCCTAGTACTAGTGCTGAAGCTGCTGCCACCAGTCATGACATTGACGATGCAATTCCATCATCGTCGTCTACTAAGACCATTACCTAATGTCATAGAGGGCATGTAAAATCCGAGAAGCAAAAATGAATATCCAAAAAAAAAGAAATTATCTGATGAGAAAAGTAAAATTGGCAATCTGCCATTCACGTCACAAAGTGGTAAGGAAAGGCTAAGGCCCTGGCCTATGTTCATGACTGGTGGTTCAGCGTCTCATGAAGATGGAAGCCCTGACCCCTCTCGAAAAATTACAAAAATAAAGCTTGTTAAAGCACAAGAAACAACTGTGCTTTCAGAGATATCCCAAATCCCCAAGGAGAGTCCAAGTGTGTCTGCAGTTGCAATGTCTAGGCCTGAACTTCCCATCTCTGTATGGGAGGAGGAGGCTCCTACCACCATTTGCACACCCTCTGTAAGTGCCGGGAGGAGCACCGCCAGTCCAGTTTCTGATATTGAGATTGAGGATGTGACTGTATAAGTACACCAGGATGAGGAGGATATTGGTGTAACTGGCGCTGAGAAGGAAGTGGACGATGAGGATTCCGATGGTAATGTTGTTTGTTTGAATAAGGCATCAGTGGAGACAGTTGTTGGGCATGGGATGAAAAGGCCCATGGTCATGCCTGGGTAAAATAGCAAAAAATCCACCTCTTCGTGTGGAATTATTTCTCCACAAATCCAGACGACACGTGTCAATCCATAATATGTAAGGGTAATGACGTTAACCACCTATTAACATCCTCCCTTTTACAGTATGTCACCTGCAGCTCATTTATCATAAGTCATTGTCAAGTTCATAAACTTTGGGTTAGAGTGTAAGCAGTCCAGTGACACCTAAATCCCCTTTCCCTGTTGTATTTAAGCTCCTGCAATCCACACCACCAAATCTCTCATCGTCAATTTCCTCCTCAGTCAGGATCGGAAGTAGTCCTGCAGGCCATGTCACTGGCATGACTGCAGAGTCCTCTCCTATCAGGGATTCCTCCAGAGGATCCTTGAGTGCTACACCTACTGCTGCCACTGCTGTTGTTGCTGCTGGGAGTCGATTGTCATCCCAGAAAGCAAGTCGGAAGACCATTTGTGCTGCTTTAACTAAGCAATTGACTGTACAACAGTCCTTTACAAGGAAGATGAAATATGACAGCAGTCACCCTTTTGCAAAGCGGATTACTGAGGCCTTAACAACTGTGCTGGTGTTAGATGTGCGTCCGGTTTCCGCCATTAATGCTGTGGGATTAAAACAGTTGATGGACGTACTGTGATCCCGGTACCAAATCCCATCTAGATTCTACTTCACTAGGCACATTAAGATAAGTGTCCTCAGTGTCCTCAAAAATGCAAGAACTGCATGCCAAAGACTGGTGCACCAGGAAACACTCTCGAACATGCCCTGCCAACACCTGAAACAAGTGGTAGTAATGAGGCGGAATTCACTCCTCTATATGCTTCAGATGATGGAGGAGCAGCAAAAGGAAATTCAAGCCTATACATCCACCTATGACATAGGCAAAGGAGGGGGAATGCACCTGACTCAAGCGCAGTGGAGAATGATTTCCATGTTGTACGAGGTTCTCCAACCCTTCGAACTTGCCACACGTGAAGTCTGTTCAGACACTGCCAGCTTGAGTCAGGTCATTCCCCTCATCAGGTTGGACTTGTGGATGGAGCCCTTCATTCGCTTTGCCAAGATTCAAGGGGTGGTCAGTCTGTTGAAATCAGATCACTACATTTTGGCCACCATGTGCGATCCTAGGTTTAAAGCCTAGAGTACATTGTGTCTCTCTTTCCGGCAGACACAAATCTGCAGACATGGAAAGACCTGCTGGTGAGAAAATTGTCAGCTCAAGCAGAACATGATACGTTAACAGCTCCTCCTTCATTTTCTCCCTCGACTGGGTCTGCGAGGAAAAAAAAACATTTCCTAGATGACCTGCTGGCGGTGCTGCAGGGCAGTCAAGAGGAAGTTATGACATCTGGTCCAAACTGAAGGAGCTGCCAACAATTACTGACATGTATACTGTCATTGCATATGATATTATCACAGTTGAAAGAATGGTGTAGAATTATATCGGTGACAGCATCCAAGTAGGCATGTGAGACAGTTCGTATGTATACTGGCAGGAAAAAAAGGCAATTTGGAGGCCCTTGCACAAACTGGCTTTATTTTACCTAAGTTGACCCTCTTCCATCCAGTGTGTACTCCGAAAGAGTTTTTAGTGTAGTTGGTAACCTTGTCAGCGATCAGTGTAGGAAGTTACTTCCACAAAATGTTCATCAAAATTAATTATAAATTCTTCCAGGAAGACCTTTACCAGCAATTGCCTCCAGAAAGTACACAGGGACCTGTGATGGTGGATTCCAGCGAGGACAAATTAATACTCTGTGAGGATGAGGATGTAAACACTGAAGAGGGTGAGGAATTGGAGGATGAGGATGACATCTTGCCTCTGTAGAGCCAGTTAGTGCAAGGACAGATTAATTGCTTCTTTTTTGGTGGGGGCCCAAACAAAGCAATAATTTCAGCCACAGTCGTGTGGCAGACCCTGTCGCTAAAATGATTGGTTTGTTAAAGTGGGCATGTTCTGTTTATACAACATAATGGGGATAATTCCAAGTTGATCGCAGCAGGAATTTTGTTAGCAGTTTGCCAAAACCATGTGCACTGCAGGGAAGGCAGATTTAACATGTGCAGAGAGAGTTAGATTTGGGTGTGGTGTGTTCAATCTGCAATCTAATTTGCAGTGTAAAAATAAAGCAGCCAGTATTTACCCTGCACAGAAACAAAAGAACCCACTCAAATCTAACTCTTTCTGCACATGTTATATCTGCCTTCCCTGCATTGCACATGGTTTTGCCCAACTGCTAACAAAATTCCTGCTGCGATCAACTTGGAATTACCCCCCTAGGCCCCATAGACAATTCCATCTTGCACCTCTTTTTTTTTATTTGCATTATGTGCTCGTTGGGGCCTAGTTTTTAAAACTGCCATCCTGTTTGCCACAGCAGTGTCACTCCTAGTTGAACCACGTGTTTGTGCCTCCCACTTTTGTTGCTTAGCTTAGTCATCCAGCTACCTCGGTGCAAACTTTTGGCCTAAAAACAATATTGTGAGGTGCGAGGTGTTCAGAATAGACTGAAAACGAGTGGAAATGAATATTATTGAGGTTAATAATACTGTAGGAACAATAACAACAAAAAATTCTGTGATTTTAGCTTTTTTTTTTAAATCCAGATCCAAAATCAGAACCAAAACCCGAAAGGGTGTTTTTGGCAAAACCAATCCAGGTCCAAAACCAAAACGCAAAACTCAAAAAGTGTCCAGTGTACATCTCTAGTTTATTTCCTTCCTTCTCTATACTCCACACTTTGGGGCTAACGTTGAGTTGACTGTACACCCATTTGTGTAATGTGTCTTATGTATAGTCGCACTATCATGCTTAAAAAATAGGCATGCATAAGTACAAGAATACAGTGTCATACACATTCTGATCGCATCTACACTGATGACTGTAGAGGTGGTAATGGTATGGGATGGTTATTCTCACAGGAAAAGTTCAAGAAGAGTGTGTGTGCGAAAATAAGTCATTTCTATATGCTTTGTTCTTTTTAGTGGGTGTGGTTCATTAGGTCAACATGAGTTAAGACAACATACATTGGGTCGACATGCATTAGGTTGACATGATCACTAGGTCGACATGGTCATTAGGTCGATATGTGCTAGGTCGACATGGGAAAAGCTCAACATGAGTTTTTTTTACTTTTTTTTATGTAGTTTTCTTCGAAAAGTGATGGGGAACTCCAATTAGTGCACCGTGACCCCTCACATGGCTCACTTTGCTCGCCATGCTGCGGGCACGGTGCCTCGCTTCACTACCGCTGTGCTCGTCATAGGTTACTGTTTCCAACTGTAGTCCACGTGGATCATTAAATATGAAAAAGGTAAAAAAGTGAAAAAAATTGTGGAAAACTCATGTTGACCTTTTTTCCATGTCGACCTAGTACATGTCGACCTAATGACCATGTCGACCTAGTGCATGTCAACCAAGCGTGGTCAACCCAATGTAAGTCGACCTGACTCATGTCGACCTAATGACCGCCCTCCCTTTAATGTACTGTATGTTCTACTATATTCTATATCTGACCCTAATTCTTTTTTTCCATCAGTCTTTCTATGTGTCCTCATCCTTCAGCCGAAATATCTGTGTAAGGCAAAGCTATGCCACCGCACACATTACCTGACATCAATTTGAATACTTTCAGTTTGACACAGCCAGTTACAGATGTTGTAAACTCTTGGGTTGTACAGTAAGAAATCTGGAATTACATGTGCTATTTCCTATATAAAAGATCAGGACACTGTGATCTTTGAAACTGATAGCTACGGAATAAAAAATAAAATGATACCGCTAGCAGAGTCTAACAACTACTGTATATAAAAATAGAATAGTTACTGTGGTTTGGCAGATTCTGTGTTTGGAACTAGCACATTTAAAGCGTTGTATTGGAATTCATTGCTTTCATCAGCTCGGCATGCACTGAATCAGGCATGATTTCTATGAATACACCACATTAAGCAAACTTTTCACATACTGTATACCAATGTTTTTCAGCTACTGTGTCATGTCACACTAGTGTGCCCTGGGCAGTCTCCTGATGTGCCGCCAGAGAAGCATAGCCAGGCCTGTCAGTGTTTTGCCACTGCTGAGGCCATGGAACGATCAATACTGGTGGGTTTAGTGGTTGCAGAGCCAGTTCTAATTTTGGGCCCGGGCAGTGTTGGGCTCTTCTGGCTTTCTCAGACGTGACTCAGGCGTTACCTATGGAGAAGCTGCGACATGACATCCTAGGACACGAAACTGCACCATGCACCAGGCATCACTATTATATTTGAATTTGCCTTGGCAATATTTAAATCTTGTTCAGAGTGCCACAAATTGTAAAAGAATGTAAATCTCTGCTGTATAATGTAAATTAAGTTGAAATATTGTAATGAGACAAGACATGCTACATTGCAGATGTTATTGTGACATCAACGTAAGTGACTAATACCTGGACAAGTCATGCAGCACAGAATGTTTGTTCAGAGCTGTGTTTTTATGGAATGAGATTTATTTTCTAATATGCATCACTAACAATTATGCAATTAATGACAATTATGATAATAGTGACATCAATGAAACCAGTTCATGGGTTTTTAATGTTTCTATACTATCATAATGATTATACCACTTTAGCACACCGATATAAAACAAATCAACATCAAAATAACCTCCTATCCACATGCAGCTGTGACTAAGGCAGTAGTAGTTTCTTATCTACGCTGTACTTTTGGGAAGGCTGCAGAAAACGGCAAACTTATTGACAAATATTACGCTATGTGTGTATCTAGGTACAAAATATGGTGAAATATACTGTTTATTATAGGATCAGATTTCATGAGAGGAGATTGCAGAAAATCCTACTGTACCTTGACAAACCCAACTGTTATATGACCTGGTCCCCAGAACCTCAGGCTGGACTAATGGAGTGGAGGCCAAATACAATCCCATATATTGTGAATCCAGGGACCCTGTGCCAAGGTCGACCTCAGTCATATTTGCATGAACATACTGTGCAAGGCCAGCACATGTGCCTATTCCATTTCAGTAGGTAGTGTAGGTACTGTAGTTTTAACTGTAAGACAATTGAAAGGTGCAAAATGCATCCAGTTAATGGTTTAGGGCAGAAATATCCCAAATTTTTTGAATCACAGCACCCTAGTGTATAAGAAGTTTTTTTCACGACGCCCCTTGTATGGGGTGATATTTTTAACTACTTTCTAGACACCATTTTGTCCAGGGTGCCACAGCAATCAGTTTAGGAACCCTGGTTTAGGACAAGTACACAAGCTCCAAGCAGAAAGCTGTTCAAAATCAAGTAATTTTCTTTATTGGAAATAGCTCTGCCCTTTCTGCATAACAAAGATCATTCTGTGTTAGACAAGTAAAATGTAATGGTTTGTACAAGCTATTTCTACACAGCCTGCTTCCTGCCATTATCTCCTTTGTGAATACAAATGAAGAAAAACATTTAAAATATCAGCTTTTTTGATGCTAGAGTATCCAGGTATGGATCTACCTATTTGTTTCCCTTAAGGTTATGATCTACAATGATCTAAAATTCCCCCCTTTCATTTTTCTTTCAAGTTCAACATGTTAACGGACAAATGTTTCCCTTCAAACCTGTATATATATATATATATATATATATATATATATATATATATAATGTATTTATTTAATATAGTTTAAAAAGTATTTTTTTCAAATATTTAAGTAATATATTATGCACATCTGCCAAAAATATCTTTTTATCAAAAACTGGAGGACACAGTTGGGAAGCACGGTCACATGTGATCTGACCATGCCAGTTTTTAAGGTCCATGTTAAGTCCACTTTCACAATTTACAAATGTAACTTTTTTCAAACTCTGTGATGTTTAACCTTTACTGCTAATATATTCATTTGGGCAGTATGGATGGTGTAATGGTTAGCATTACTGCCTCACAGCACTGAGGTCATGGGTGGAGTTTGGATATTCTCCCCGTACTTGCCTTTGTTTCCTTCGGGTACTCCGGTTTCCTTCCACAATCCAAAAATATACTGGTAGGTCAATTTGATCCCAACACAAAATTAACCCTAGTAGGAATGTGTGTGCATGTACATGTGGTAGAGAATAGAGATTGTAAGATCCACTGGGGCAGGGACCGATGTGAATAGCCAAATATTCTCTGTAAAGCGCTGCGGAATATGTGTGCGCTATATAAATAACTGGTAATAAATAAAAATAATTTGGAAGTGTAATACTATAATTGGAAACAGGTTTCATACTCATAATGCTCCATTTGCTTACTTAACTAAAAAGAAAATTATGTACAACACTTACTCATAAAACATACCTGAAAACAGCAAAATATATTAACAGTTATATTTGTTACTAGGACCCAAGCAAAGTTATAAACTGAATTGTAAAAGAAACCTATAAAGTCTGTATTTTTCTATATACAGTTCTTATATATACAAAACATTCTTGTTTTACAAACACAGTATCCCATTGAGCAATATACAGTATATACAGTATTATAGGTATGTGCACCGACAAAAATTATGGGTGTTTGGTTTTGGATCTTTATCTCCTTCATGTTTTGAATCTGTATTGGTTTTGCCCCAACCACTCTTGTTGGTTTTAGATCTGTTTTTTATTTAGAAAAAAATCATAAAAACAGCTAAAATCACAGAATTTGGGCTTGTTTTTGTTCCTACAGTATTATTAACCTCAATGACATTCATTTCCACTCATTTACAGTAAATTTTGACCACCTTACAGCTCACAATATTGTTTTAATCTGTTTTAGGCCAAAGGCTGCAGTGAACTGGCTGGTTACTAACCAACAAAGCAGCAGCAGCACAAACATACTGCAGTTTATAGCATATTTATGAAACACTGCCACACAGCAGAACAGAAATGAAAAGTGGTGCAAGATGGAATTGTCCTTGTGCCCTTCCTCCCACCCTTATGTTGGATATGAAAAGGAGATGCACAGTGTAACAAACCAAGCACATCAGTAACAGGTACTGACACTATTGTGGCTGAAATGCTTGCTTTGTTTGTACCCCCACAAAACAATATTTTGGAAGGACTACTGCTAATCACTAATGAAGAGGTTGATGATGAGGGTCTTAATTACATTATATTAATGTAAAATAAATTTCATGAATTTGCCGCAAATGACGTAACATGGAGAAGGTGCCTAGATGGCTAACATCCCTACCTCTACTAACTTTGGTCTTACAAATGGAGCAGATGCCTTTACAAACATTGTCAGGATTTGTGGAAAATAATTCCACTCCCAAGAGGTGGCTTTTTTGGTCTTATGCCCAAGCATCACAATGACTTTCTTTTTATCACAGGCAAGAACTGCAGCTGCTGGTGGCTGACTTACACACACAACATCATCAACATCCACAGTGTCAGTGTAGTAATCTTTCGTTAGCAATTCTGCTATGCTAAGATACACTCCCAGAGGGCGGCGGCTTTGCGTTTGCATTTCTGCTAAAATTAGCTAGTGAGCGAACAGCTCGGAATGAGGGCCCAAATAAGATGCCTCACTGACAGTTGCAGAACTACCACTTATAAATAAAGGCCAAGGCCGGAGTCTTTCCTTGCCACTTTGTGTGATGAATGGCATATTGCCAACTTTATGTTTCTCTGCAGCTAACTTTCCAATTGATGTTTGTTTTTTAGCACTGTAAAATGATATTGCTTCTTTGATCTTACATGCCCTGACCTCAGTAGCAGATCTTGCCACGGGCAAGCAGGACTTTTGCCCGGGGCGCCACCTTCCAGAGGGCGTCGGCGCCATCCGGAGGGCACCGCACCAGGGCATGATCCGCTGCTGCTGTGCCCCCCGCTAGCCGCTGCCCCCCGCTGCCGCTGGGCGCTGTGAAGGGAAACTAGAGTTTCCCTTCGTGGAGAGGTCCTTTACTGTGCGGTGCGCGATGACGTCATCGCGCACCGCACATTAAAGGACCTCTCCACGAAGGGCTTCACAGTGGCCAGCGGCAGCGGGGGGGACACATTTCAGAGCGCTACAGTAGTCTGTACAGGGGGCGTAAATGACCATGCCCCCTGTATGAAGCCATGCCCCCCATTGCCGCATGGGGCGCGCAAAGCCCCAGAACCGGCCCTGCCTGACCTAAGCCCTCTATGCTCTTGGGCATCGTCCTTAGTTGATGATGTTGACGAACTTGTATTGGCAACACTAGTAAGTGCTTCCTGCTCTCCTCTCAGTTGTTTGTACTATCAAGTATCTACAAACATGAACGAAGTGGAGTATAGCACACACAACAATTTGTATAAAAAAATTACCACCTACAGTGTCACAATACATGTACTGTATGAGTAGGAAGTAAATATATTACTGTGGTACCACCTTCACCAACAGTGTCACATAATATGTGTACGAGTCAGAAATAGTAATTGAACACTGCGGTTTAATTTCACCAACAGTGTTGCACAATACGTGTATGAGTACAAAATAATAATATACTGTGGTCTAACCGGCAGTGTCACTGTGCTTATGAAAATAAAATATAAATTGTATGGTATACTGGGGTACAGCACAAAAAATAAATATATATTATATGATTATATTTTAGGCTTTTATTATTTCAATTTTACACTGGGGCAGAGCCCATGGATGGACGGACAGAGCCCCTGTGTACAGACACAACAGCCCCTGGATGTATACTGGGGTACAGCCAAAAAAATATTTTTTACTTTTAATTAATGAAATATTAGTTTTATTTTTTAACACTGTTGCAGAGCCCCTGAATGTATGGACAGAGCCCCGCTGGAAGATACAGCAGTCCCTTGTCAAATACAACATACAAAAGACAAAGAACCCCTGGACTGATGCACCAAACTCACAGCAGTAAACTCTCCACAGCTGGAGTGAAAATGGTGCCGATCACAGGGACCAAATAAGAATCCAACAGCGGGAAGATGAACTTTGCATCATTTGGGCTCTGAGTCTGGTGTGAAACTCAGATCCCAGACTCTGATCCCAAAATTCTCGCAGCACCGCACCCACTCATCTCTAATATACTATTATTATTATTTTTATTAACAGTTTCTTATATAGCGCAGCATATTCTATTGCACTTTACAATTAGAACAACATTAAAAGAACAAAACTGGGTAAAAGCAGACAGACATAGGAAGGCCCTGCTCCCAAGCTTACAACCTATAGGATAAGGAGCAAACACCAAACATGTCTTGTAGAACTGATTCTGTAACTATATTAGTTACAATAATTTATTCTTGTTAGAGGAACTGTATAAAGCAAATTTACTTCTCTATTACAAATCTGAACTGTGCCTTTTAAGTACAAGTATTCATCAGTTATGAAAATTGGCACCCTCCAGTGAATGCATTTATTACACATGTAATCAATTTGCTGGCTGTCGGGATGCCTGCGATCAGGATACCAATGCCAGAATCCCGATAGCCGACAATGCCAACAGCCAGAATCCCAGTGCACATCTGCTTTTCACCCATAGAGTGACAATAAAACCTGTGGCAAGCGCAGTGAGCCACTGAGCCTGCAAGGGGACTCTTAGTGCTTAGCCCGCTGCCGGCATTCTGGCGGGCGGGATGCCGCTGTTGGAATCTTGACAGCCGGCATCCCTCTCGCTGGTCAATAGTATGTAACCCAATAAAACATTTGTCCTCAATCAAAAATTCACATTCATGCATATACTTAAAGCTAATAAGCTTCAGAGTAAAAACAATTGCACCCCTCTTCTAAATAAAATTTTGCCTATCAGTAATAATATGAAATCTAGAATATATATATATATATATATATATGTGTGTATATATATATATATATATATATATTAGAGATGAGCGGGTTCGGTTCCTCGGAATCCGAACCCGCCCGAACTTCAGGTTTTTTTACACGGGTCCGAGCGACTCGGATCTTCCCGCCGCACTCGGGTTAACCCGAGCGCGCCCGAACGTCATCATCCCGCTGTCGGATTCTCGCGAGGCTCGGATTCTATCGCGAGACTCGGATTCTATATAAGGAGCCGCGCGTCGCCGCCATTTTCACACGTGCATTGAGATTGATAGGGAGAGGACGTGGCTGGCGTCCTCTCCGTTTATAGAGAAGAGAGTGAGACTAGAGTAGAGAGAGACACAGTATTTACTTTAGTAATTTTGGGGAGCATTAGGAGGAGTACTACTACTTGCTGAAGTGATAGTGTGACTGTATATCTGACTTGTGGGGGAGACAATGGGGAGCAGTTAGAGTCTGAGAGCAGGAGTACATATTTTAACGTACAGTGCACACTTTTGCTGCCAGAGTGCCACACTGCCATTGTGACCACACTGACCACCAGTATATATTGTGATTGTCTGCTTAGGAGTACTACTTGCAAGTTGCTGATAGTGTGACCAGTGACCTGACCACCAGTTTAATTAATCACCACCAGTTTAATATATATATATTGTGACAAGAACACTGGGATAGTGTTTGAGGGCAGGTATATTTGTCCCAGGTTCTTGTCTTACATGTTTTAGAAAATGTTAACTTCTAGGAAAAATGCTTTTTGTTTTGTCTGAACCTTTCAGTTTGCTGTAAAAGCTGGGAAAAGGCTCTGAGAGAGAGATAAGGCGAGTTCTAGACATTGGGCCCAGTTCGGGTCTTTGGCCTCACAGAGGGCTAATCAGGGTTTCAGCTGTGTAAGAGTGATATAGTGCTTCTAACCTGATTAGTATGGGCAGACTGCCTGGGAAGGCTGCAGGATCTGTGTGTGAGAGACACGCTTTCTGATGCAAGTAAGCTATACAGTATGTACTGAAGAACTCTGTGTTTTGTTTAGTGACAGTTAGGAACATCTTATGTTTAGTTAGTGCCGGACAGGCAAGGTATTTTTATTTTGGGGTTTGTTTTATTTTCTGTTTCAATAAAACTGGCCGGGGTCGGTTGTACCAGAAACTGGACTTGTGTTGTTCCTCAGCTGCTGCGGGCTGCCATATTCCCCAGGAAAAGGCACCTTGCACCCCTACAGTGTTACAACTTGGTGGAGAATGCGGGCAGGCCGTTCTGCGCATAAGTGAAAGCAGCAGCTTTGTGAGGCCTGCAGAAAACGGTGGTTTATGCAGATACAGCCCAGTGTGAAGTTACTGAGACTCACCCCTGAGGGTTTGATATATGTCCTGGGTGAAAGCAGCTGCAAAGCCGCCTGAAAAATCTGTTGACATGGAGGATCTGCTTAAAGCCTTGCTGCAAGCTACAGCGGCTCAGCAGGAGGCCAACCGACAGCAGCAGGTGGCAATGGAGGAAAATTGGAGACTACAGCAGGTGGCAATGGAGGAAAATAAGAGACAACAGCAGGCAGTTGTTGATGAACTTTACAGGCAACAGCGTCAGGATAGAGAGGCCTTAACAGAAGTGGTGCAGAGACTTGCAGCTCGGGTTGGAGATGTGGCCGTCAGTGCTCCAACCAGCTCTAGTTCTATACGAGCCAGTCACTTCCTGCAGAAAATGACAGAGGCTGATGATGTGGAGGCCTATCTGACCACGTTTGAAAGGACTGCCGAGCGTGAGAACTGGCCGAAAGCACAGTGGGCCAGTCTGCTGGCACCTTTCCTGTCAGGTGAGCCCCAAAAAGCTTACTTTGATTTAAGCCCTGCTGAGGCTCGGGACTATGATAAACTAAAGACTGAGATCCTGACCCGCCTGGGAGTCACGCTGTCAGTACGAGCGCAACGGGTGCACCGTTGGCTGTACGCCATGGAGAAGCCTCCGCGCTCCCAGATGCACGACCTTATTCAGCTAACAAAAAAATGGCTGCAGCCAGAGACATTAACTGGTCCCCAGATGGTGGAAAGAGTCGTCATGGACCGCTACTTGAGATCTTTGCCCATGGTCCTGCGCAAGTGGGTGAGCCATGGAAACCCGGGTACTGCTGACCAGTTAGTGGACATGGTAGAGAGGTATTTGGCAGCAGAGGAACTACTGATGACCACCCAGCAACCCATAGGTCCTCGACAGCGCCCTTCAGTAAAGACTGGTAAGACTGTTCCGTGGGAAAACGTTGCTGGGCGGTTAAGAGAACGCAAGGCTGGAGAGACTGTAAACACTGGCCCTGTAAACAGGCCAATGGGGCTAGAACGGTCTATGCTGCCCAAATGGGTTGATAATCGTGTGGTTAAATGTTTTAGGTGTGGTATGCCAGGTCATGTTATTGCCAATGGCCCAGTCACGCAAGAACCCATGCAATGTGATGCTGCCTTTGAATGTCGCAGAATGTCTTTCTTTGCTAGGTTAGCTTGTACTGTGGTACCTTCACCTGAGCTGGAAAAACAAATGTGTGATGTGTTCTTAGAAGGTAACCGGGTAGAGGCCTTGCTAGATTCAGGAAGTTTAGTTACCCTCGTGAAAGCTGGGTTAGTGAACCCCTTAAAGGTCCAGCAAATACCTATTGGGGTAACTTGCATACATGGGGATACCCAACATTATGCCACTGCTGAGGTGAATATAGAAACTTGTTGTGGGTCAGCAATGGTTAAAGTGGGACTGGTCCCTACCTTGGTGCATGAGGCCATAATAGGGAGGGATTTTCCTCATTTTTGGAAACTGTGGGAATCACGGTTATCAACAGATGTGAGAAGTAAAAAGCCAGTTGATAATACCGGTGATTTTATGGATGTACGTGGGTCTTCGGAACTTTCTGGCCCTTTGCCTTTTGCTAGTTTGGCTGGGGAAGTGACAGATGGGGAGTCCAGTGAGGACCCTCTTGCCGGGAACAGAGACATAGTAGTTAGAACTGAAAGCGTGCCTGACCTGGAGGTAAAGAAGGATCTGTTTGCGTCTGAACAGTTAAAGGATCCTACCTTAATAAAGGCTAGAGAGAATGTTAAGATTGTTAATGGGGAACCTGTGGTACCAGGTGACAGGGTTACGTATCCCCACATGGCCATCTGTAATGAGCTCTTGTACCACATTGTCAAAAGGGGTGAGGATGTGGTGGAACAGCTGGTAGTTCCCCAGCCTTATCGGAGAACGGTACTAGATTTAGCTCATAGTCACGTTACCGCAGGACATTTAGGGGCAGAAAAAACCACTGAAAGAGTTTTACAAAGGTTCTTTTGGCCAGGGGTTTATAAAGAAGTGTCTGAATATTGTTCTTCCTGTCCTGAATGCCAGTATCATGCCCCTAGACCCCATTTCAGGAGCCCACTAGTTCCCATGCCTATTATAGAGGTCCCGTTTGACAGAATAGCCATGGATCTCGTGGGGCCCTTGTTAAAGTCTGCTCGGGGCCATCAGTATATCCTGGTAATTATGGACTATGCCACTCGATATCCTGAGGCTGTCCCTTTACGCACTATCACAACCAAGGCGATAGCTAGGGAGCTGGTGCAGGTATTTAGTAGAGTGGGAATACCAAAAGAAATTTTGACTGACCAAGGTACTCCATTTATGTCAAGGATCATGAAAGAATTGTGCAAGTTATTTAAGGTCACTCACCTCAGGACGTCCATCTACCATCCCCAAACTGACGGGTTGGTGGAAAGGTTTAATAAAACATTAAAAAGTATGTTAAAAAAGGTTGTTGAGAGAGATGGGAAAAACTGGGATTGTTTGTTGCCCTACTTGTTAATGGCCATCAGAGAAGTACCTCAGTCCTCTACGGGGTTTTCTCCATTTGATTTGTTGTATGGTAGACACCCCAGAGGGCTGTTGGATATTGCCAAAGAGACGTGGGAAGGACAGCCCACTCCTTATAGAAGCGTTATTGAGCATGTAACACAAATGCAGGATAGGATTGCAGCCGTGGTACCTGTTGTCAGAGAGCACATGGAACAGGCCCAAAGTGCTCAACAGAGGGTCTATAACCGGAGTGCCAAGATACGGGAATTTGCTCCTGGAGATAGAGTTCTTGTTTTGGTACCCACTGTGGAAAGCAAATTCCTAGCTAAATGGCAGGGTCCATTTGAGATTAGGGAAAAAGTGAATGAGGTTAATTACAAAGTATACCAGCCGGGAAAGAGAAAACCCGAACAGATCTACCATGTTAACTTAATCAAACCCTGGAAAGATAGGTTGTCTCTGTCAGCGGAGCCTTGCCCTTCGGTGTCTTCACCCCGGTTGCTTCCCGCAGTGAAGGTGTCAGAGACATTATCAGCTGATCAGAACAATCAGGTTAAAGAATTTCTCATCCAAAATAGGGAGGTATTTTCAGAGCTGCCTGGCCGAACGACCATAATAAAACATGACATTGTCACAGAACCAGGGGTCAGGGTTCATTTAAAGCCATATAGGATTCCTGAAGCTCAGCGAGAAGCTATTTCTAAGGAAGTTATAACCATGTTAGAACTTGGAGTCATAGAGGAGTCTAACAGTGAGTGGTCCAGTCCCATAGTGCTCATCCCGAAGCCCGACGGTAGCATACGCTTCTGTACTGACTTTCGTAAGTTAAATGAGGTGTCCAAGTTTGACGCATACCCCATGCCCCGTGTGGATGAGCTTGTAGAAAGGCTGGGAACAGACAGGTTTCTCACCACATTGGACCTGACCAAAGGTTACTGGCAAATACCTTTATCTGATAGCGCCAAAGAAAAAACAGCCTTTTCGGTTCCGGAGGGGCTGTACCAGTATAAGATGTTACCCTTTGGGTTGCATGGGGCTCCAGCAACCTTTCAACGGGCGATGGATAAAATTTTGAGGCCCCATAGAAAATATGCAGCTGCCTATTTGGATGATGTGGTAATTCACAGTACAGACTGGGGGTCCCATTTGGTTAAAGTACAAGCAGTACTGGACTCAATCAGAGAGGCAGGGTTAACTGCTAACCCAAAGAAGTGCTGCCTCGCAATGGAGGAGGTCAAATACTTGGGCTTCACCATAGGCAGAGGTCTGATTAGGCCCCAATTGAATAAAGTTGATGCTATTCAAAACTGGCCTCGTCCAGTGAATAAAAAACAGGTAAGGGCTTTTTTGGGAATTACTGGGTACTATAGACGGTTTATTCCTAATTTTGCGACCACAGCGGTGCCGTTGTCAGACCTTACCAAAGGGAAGCAGTCAAATGTGGTGAAATGGAACCCTGATGCAGAAAAGGCGTTCCAAGCATTAAAAGTGGCTTTGTGTTCACAACCGGTGTTGATAACACCAGATTTTTCAAAAGAATTTGTGGTACAGACAGATGCCTCAGAGGTAGGGATAGGTGCCGTGCTGTCCCAAACCAGAGATGGGGACGAACACCCTATCATTTATTTGAGTAGGAAACTCAATGAGCATGAAAAAAGGTATGCCATTGTGGAAAAGGAGGCTTTGGCCATTAAGTGGGCACTAGATACCTTGAGATATTACCTCTTGGGTAGACAATTCAGACTAGTGACAGACCATGCCCCTTTAAAATGGATGTATGTAAATAGAGGCAAGAATGCTCGTGTAACTAGATGGTTTCTAGCGTTGCAGGACTTTAAGTTTACTGTCGAACATAGACCGGGAACACAATTGGCCAACGCAGATGCATTGTCTCGCATCTTCTGTTTGGGGGCTACAAGTGTTCCGGCCCCTAGGTCGAAACAGGGGAGGGGGATATGTGACAAGAACACTGGGATAGTGTTTGAGGGCAGGTATATTTGTCCCAGGTTCTTGTCTTACATGTTTTAGAAAATGTTAACTTCTAGGAAAAATGCTTTTTGTTTTGTCTGAACCTTTTCAGTTTGCTATAAAAGCTGGGAAAAGGCTCTGAGAGAGAGATAAGGCGAGTTCTAGACATTGGGCCCAGTTCGGGTCTTTGGCCTCACAGAGGGCTAATCAGGGTTTCAGCTGTGTAAGAGTGATATAGTGCTTCTAACCTGATTAGTATGGGCAGACTGCCTGGGAAGGCTGCAGGATCTGTGTGTGAGAGACACGCTTTCTGATGCAAGTAAGCTATACAGTATGTACTGAAGAACTCTGTGTTTTGTTTAGTGACAGTTAGGAACATCTTATGTTTAGTTAGTGCCGGACAGGCAAGGTATTTTTATTTTGGGGTTTGTTTTATTTTCTGTTTCAATAAAACTGTCCGGGGTCGGTTGTACCAGAAACTGGACTTGTGTTGTTCCTCAGCTGCTGCGGGCTGCCATATTCCCCAGGAAAAGGCACCTTGCACCCCTACAGTGTTACAATATATATATATAATTGTATATAATATATATATAATTGTATACCACCTACCCGTGTTTTTTTTTTCTTTCTTCTTGAGACATACTACTATAGTAGCTTACTGTAGCAGTCTGCGGTGCTGCTGAGCTGACAGTGTCCAGCAGGTCCGTCATCAGTCATTACATAATAAATATATATACCTGTCCGGCTGCAGTACTAGTGATATTATATATATATATATATATTAATTTCATCTCATTATCATCCAGTCTATATTAGCAGCAGACACAGTACGGTAGTCCACGGCTGTAGCTACCTCTGTGTCGGCAGTCGCTCGTCCATCCATAATTGTATACCACCTACCCGTTGTTTTTTTTTTTTTCTTTCTTCTTGATACATACTACTATAGTAGCTTACTGTAGCAGTCTGCGGTGCTGCTGAGCTGACAGTGTCCAACAGGTCCCTCATCAGTCATTACATAATAAATATATATACCTGTCCGGCTGCAGTACTAGTGATATTATATATATATATATATATTAATTTCATCTCATTATCATCCAGTCTATATTAGCAGCAGACACAGTACGGTAGTCCACGGCTGTAGCTACCTCTGTGTCGGCAGTCGCTCGTCCATCCATAATTGTATACCACCTACCCGTGTTTTTTTTTTTTCTTTCTTCTTGATACATACTACTATAGTAGCTTACTGTAGCAGTCTGCGGTGCTGCTGAGCTGACAGTGTCCAGCAGGTCCGTCATCAGTCATTACATAATAAATATATATACCTGTCCGGCTGCAGTACTAGTGATATTATATATATAAATATTAATTTCATCTCATTATCATCCAGTCTATATTAGCAGCAGACACAGTACGGTAGTCCACGGCTGTAGCTACCTATGTGTCGGCAGTCGCTCGTCCATCCATAATTGTATACCACCTACCCGTGTTTTTTTCTTTCTTTCTTCTTGATACATACTACTATAGTAGCTTACTGTAGCAGTCTGCGGTGCTGCTGAGCTGACAGTGTCCAGCAGGTCCGTCATCAGTCATTACATAATAAATATATATACCTGTCCGGCTGCAGTACTAGTGATATTATATATATATATATTAATTTCATCTCATTATCATCCAGTCTATATTAGCAGCAGACACAGTATGGTAGTCCACGGCTGTAGCTACCTCTGTGTCGGCAGTCGCTCGTCCATCCATAATTGTATACCACCTACCCGTGGTTTTTTTTTTTTCTTTCTTCTTGATACATACTACTATAGTAGTTTACTGTAGCAGTCTGCGGTGCTGCTGAGGTGACAGTGTCCAGCAGGTCCGTCATCAGTCATTACATAATAGATATATATACCTGTCCGGCTGCAGTACTAGTGATATTATATATATATATATTAATTTCATCTCATTATCATCCAGTCTATATTAGCAGCAGACACAGTACAGTAGTCCACGGCTGTAGCTACCTCTGTGTCGGCAGTCGCTCGTCCATCCATAATTGTATACCACCTACCCGTGGTTTTTTTTCTTTCTTTCTTTTTGATACATGCTACTATAGTAGCTTACTGTAGCAGTCTGCGGTGCTGCTGAGCTGACAGTGTCCAGCAGGTCCGTCATCAGTCATTACATAATAAATATATATACCTGTCCGGCTGCAGTACTAGTGATATTATATATATATATATATATTAATTTCATCTCATTATCATCCAGTCTATATTAGCAGCAGACACAGTACGGTAGTCCACGGCTGTAGCTACCTCTGTGTCGGCAGTCGCTCGTCCATCCATAATTGTATACCACCTACCCGTGGTTTTTTTTTTCTTTCTTCTTGATACATACTACTATAGTAGCTTACTGTAGCAGTCTGCGGTGCTGCTGAGCTGACAGTGTCCAGCAGGTCCGTCATCAGTCATTACATAATAAATATATATACCTGTCCGGCTGCAGTACTAGTGATATTATATATATATATATATATTAATTTCATCTCATTATCATCCAGTCTATATTAGCAGCAGACACAGTACGGTAGTCCACGGCTGTAGCTACCTCTGTGTCGGCAGTCGCTCGTCCATCCATAATTGTATACCACCTACCCGTGGTTTTTTTTTTTCTTTCTTCTTGATACATACTACTATAGTAGCTTACTGTAGCAGTCTGCGGTGCTGCTGAGCTGACAGTGTCCAGCAGGTCCGTCATCAGTCATTACATAATAAATATATATACCTGTCCGGCTGCAGTACTAGTGATATTATATATATATATATTAATTTCATCTCATTATCATCCAGTCTATATTAGCAGCAGACACAGTACGGTAGTCCACGGCTGTAGCTACCTCTGTGTCGGCAGTCGCTCGTCCATCCATAAGTATACTAGTATCCATCCATCTCCATTGTTTACCTGAGGTGCCTTTTAGTTGTGCCTATTAAAATATGGAAAACAAAAATGTTGAGGTTCCAAAATTAGGGAAAGATCAAGATCCACTTCCACCTCGTGCTGAAGCTGCTGCCACTAGTCATGGCCGAGATGATGAAATGCCAGCAACGTCGTCTGCCAAGGCCGATGCCCAATGTCATAGTACAGAGCATGTAAAATCCAAAACACCAAATATCAGTAAAAAAAGGACTCCAAAATCTAAAATAAAATTGTCGGAGGAGAAGCGTAAACTTGCCAATATGCCATTTACCACATGGAGTGGCAAGGAACGTCTGAGGCCCTGGCCTATGTTCATGGCTAGTGGTTCAGCTTCACATGAGGATGGAAGCACTCAGCCTCTCGCTAGAAAAATGAAAAGACTCAACCTGGCAAAAGCACCGCAAAGAACTGTGCGTTCTTCCAAATCCCAAATCCACAAGGAGAGTCCAATTGTGTCGGTTGCGATGCCTGACCTTCCCAACACTGGACGTGAAGAGCATGCGCCTTCCACCATTTGCACGCCCCCTGCAAGTGCTGGAAGGAGCACCCGCAGTCCAGTTCCTGATAGTCAGACTGAAGATGTCAGTGTTGAAGTACACCAGGATGAGGAGGATATGGGTGTTGCTGGCGCTGGGGAGGAAATTGACAAGGAGGATTCTGATGGTGAGGTGGTTTGTTTAAGTCAGGCACCCGGGGAGACACCTGTTGTCCGTGGGAGGAATAGGGCCGTTGACATGCCTGGTGAAAATACCAAAAAAATCAGCTCTTCGGTGTGGAAGTATTTCAACAGAAATGCGGACAACATTTGTCAAGCCGTGTGTTGCCTTTGTCAAGCTGTAATAAGTAGGGGTAAGGACGTTAACCACCTCGGAACATCCTCCCTTATACGTCACCTGCAGCGCATTCATAATAAGTCAGTGACAAGTTCAAAAACTTTGGGCGACAGCGGAAGCAGTCCACTGACCAGTAAATCCCTTCCTCTTGTAACCAAGCTCACGCAAACCACCCCACCAACTCCCTCAGTGTCAATTTCCTCCTTCCCCAGGAATGCCAATAGTCCTGCAGGCCATGTCACTGGCAATTCTGACGAGTCCTCTCCTGCCTGGGATTCCTCCGATGCATCCTTGCGTGTAACGCCTACTGCTGCTGGCGCTGCTGTTGTTGCTGCTGGGAGTCGATGGTCATCCCAGAGGGGAAGTCGTAAGCCCACTTTTACTACTTCCACCAAGCAATTGACTGTCCAACAGTCCTTTGCGAGGAAGATGAAATATCACAGCAGTCATCCTGTTGCAAAGCGGATAACTGAGGCCTTGACAACTATGTTGGTGTTAGACATGCGTCCGGTATCCGCCGTTAGTTCACAGGGAACTAGACAATTTCTTGAGGTAGTGTGCCCCCGTTACCAAATACCATCTAGGTTCCACTTCTCTAGGCAGGCGATACCGAGAATGTACACGGACGTCAGAAAAAGACTCACCAGTGTCCTAAAAAATGCAGTTGTACCCAATGTCCACTTAACCACGGACATGTGGACAAGTGGAGCAGGGCAGGGTCAGGACTATATGACTGTGACAGCCCACTGGGTAGATGTATGGACTCCCGCCGCAAGAACAGCAGCGGCGGCACCAGTAGCAGCATCTCGCAAACGCCAACTCTTTCCTAGGCAGGCTACGCTTTGTATCACCGGTTTCCAGAATACGCACACAGCTGAAAACCTCTTACGGCAACTGAGGAAGATCATCGCGGAATGGCTTACCCCAATTGGACTCTCCTGTGGATTTGTGGCATCGGACAACGCCAGCAATATTGTGTGTGCATTAAATATGGGCAAATTCCAGCACGTCCCATGTTTTGCACATACCTTGAATTTGGTGGTGCAGAATTTTTTAAAAAACGACAGGGGCGTGCAAGAGATGCTGTCGGTGGCCAGAAGAATTGCGGGACACTTTCGGCGTACAGGCACCACGTACAGAAGACTGGAGCACCACCAAAAACGCCTGAACCTGCCCTGCCATCATCTGAAGCAAGAAGTGGTAACGAGGTGGAATTCAACCCTCTATATGCTTCAGAGGTTGGAGGAGCAGCAAAAGGCCATTCAAGCCTATACAATTGAGCACGATATAGGAGGTGGAATGTACCTGTCTCAAGCGCAGTGGAGAATGATTTCAACGTTGTGCAAGGTTCTGCAACCTTTTGAACTTGCCACACGTGAAGTCAGTTCAGACACTGCCAGCCTGAGTCAGGTCATTCCCCTCATCAGGCTTTTGCAGAAGAAGCTGGAGGCATTAAAGGAGGAGCTAAAAGGGAGCGATTCCGCTAGGCATGTGGGACTTGTGGATGGAGCCCTTAATTCGCTTAACAAGGATTCACGGGTGGTCAATCTGTTGAAATCAGAGCACTACATTTTGGCCACCGTGCTCGATCCTAGATTTAAAACCTACCTTGGATCTCTCTTTCCGGCAGACACAAGTCTGCTGGGGTTCAAAGACCTGCTGGTGACAAAATTGTCAAGTCAAGCGGAACGCGACCTGTCAACATCTCCTCCTTCACATTCTCCCGCAACTGGGGGTGCGAGGAAAAGGCTCAGAATTCCGAGCCCACCCGCTGGCGGTGATGCAGGGCAGTCTGGAGCGACTGCTGATGCTGACATCTGGTCCGGACTGAAGGACCTGCCAACGATTACGGACATGTTGTCTACTGTCACTGCATATGATTCTCTCCCCATTGAAAGAATGGTGGAGGATTATATGAGTGACCGCATCCAAGTAGGCACGTCAGACAGTCCGTACTTATACTGGCAGGAAAAAGAGGCAATTTGGAGGCCCTTGCACAAACTGGCTTTATTCTACCTAAGTTGCCCTCCCACAAGTGTGTACTCCGAAAGAGTGTTTAGTGCCGCCACTCACCTTGTCAGCAATCGGCGTACGAGGTTACTTCCAGAAAATGTGGAGAAGATGATGTTCATTAAAATGAATTATAATCAATTCCTCCGTGGAGACATTGACCAGCAGCAATTGCCTCCACAAAGTACACAGGGAGCTGAGATGGTGGATTCCAGTGGGGACGAATTGATAATCTGTGAGGAGCGGGATGTACACGGTGATATATCGGAGGATGATGATGAGGTGGACATCTTGCCTCTGTAGAGCCAGTTTGTGCAAGGAGAGATTAATTGCTTATTTTTCGGTGGGGGTCCAAACCAACCCGTCATTTCAGTCACAGTCGTGTGGCAGACCCTGTCACTGAAATGATGGGTTGGTTAAAGTGTGCATGTCCTGTTTATATAACATAAGGGTGAGTGGGAGGGCCCAAGGACAATTCCATCTTGCACCTCTTTTTTCTTTCATTTTTATTTGCGTCATGTGCTGTTTGGGGAGTGTTTTTTGGAAGGGCCATCCTGCGTGACACTGCAGTGCCACTCCTAGATGGGCCAGGTGTTTGTGTCGGCCACTAGGGTCGCTTAGCTTACTCACACAGCTACCTCATTGCGCCTCTTTTTTTCTTCTTTGCGTCATGTGCTGTTTGGGGAGTGTTTTTTGGAAGGGCCATCCTGCGTGACACTGCAGTGCCACTCCTAGATGGGCCAGATGTTTGTGTCGGCCACTAGGGTCGCTTATCTTACTCACACAGCTACCTCATTGCGCCTCTTTTTTTCTTTGCGTCATGTGCTGTTTGGGGAGTGTTTTTTGGAAGGGCCATCCTGCGTGACACTGCAGTGCCACTCCTAGATGGGCCAGGTGTTTGTGTCGGCCACTAGGGTCGCTTATCTTACTCACACAGCTACCTCATTGCGCCTCTTTTTTTCTTCATTGCGTCATGTGCTGTTTGGGGAGTGTTTTTTGGAAGGGCCATCTTGCGTGACACTGCAGTGCCACTCCTAGATGGGCCAGGTGTTTGTGTCGGCCACTAGGGTCGCTTATCTTACTTACACAGCTACCTCATTGCGCCTCTTTTTTTCTTTGCGTCATGTGCTGTTTGGGGAGTGTTTTTTGGAAGGGCCATCCTGCGTGACACTGCAGTGCCACTCCTAGATGGGCCAGGTGTTTGTGTCGGCCACTAGGGTCGCTTAGCTTACTCACACAGCTACCTCATTGCGCCTCTTTTTTTCTTCTTTGCGTCATGTGCTGTTTGGGGAGTGTTTTTTGGAAGGGCCATCTTGCGTGACACTGCAGTGCCACTCCTAGATGGGCCAGGTGTTTGTGTCGGCCACTAGGGTCGCTTATCTTACTTACACAGCTGCCTCATTGCGCCTCTTTTTTTCTTTGCGTCATGTGCTGTTTGGGGAGTGTTTTTTGGAAGGGCCGTCCTGCGTGACACTGCAGTGCCACTCCTAGATGGGCCAGGTGTTTGTGTCGGCCACTAGGGTCGCTTATCTTACTCACACAGCTACCTCATTGCGCCTCTTTTTTTCTTCTTTGCGTCATGTGCTGTTTGGGGAGTGTTTTTTGGAAGGGCCATCTTGCGTGACACTGCAGTGCCACTCCTAGATGGGCCAGGTGTTTGTGTCGGCCACTAGGGTCGCTTATCTTACTTACACAGCTGCCTCATTGCGCCTCTTTTTTTCTTTGCGTCATGTGCTGTTTGGGGAGTGTTTTTTGGAAGGGCCGTCCTGCGTGACACTGCAGTGCCACTCCTAGATGGGCCAGGTGTTTGTGTCGGCCACTAGGGTCGCTTATCTTACTCACACAGCTACCTCATTGCGCCTCTTTTTTTCTTTGCGACATGTGCTGTTTGGGGAGTGTTTTTTGGAAGGGCAATCCTGCGTGACACTGCAGTGCCACTCCTAGATGGGCCAAGTGTTTGTGTCGGCCACTAGGGTCGCTTATCTTACTCACACAGCTACCTCATTGTGCCTCTTTTTTTCTTTGCGTCATGTGCTGTTTGGGGAGTGTTTTTTGGAAGGGCCATTCTGCGTGACACTGCAGTGCCACTCCTAGATGGGCCAGGTGTTTGTGTCGGCCACTAGGGTCGCTTATCTTACTCACACAGCTACCTCATTGCGCCTCTTTTTTTCTTTGCGTCATGTGCTGTTTGGGGAGTGTTTTTTGGAAGGGCCATCCTGCGTGACACTGCAGTGCCACTCCTAGATGGGCCAGGTGTTTGTGTCGGCCACTAGGGTCGCTTAGCTTACTCACACAGCTACCTCATTGCGCCTCTTTTTTTCTTTGCGTCATGTGCTGTTTGGGGAGTGTTTTTTGGAAGGGCCATCCTGCGTGACACTGCAGTGCCACTCCTAGATGGGCCAGGTGTTTGTGTCGGCCACTAGGGTCGCTTAGCTTACTCACACAGCTACCTCATTGCGCCTCTTTTTTTCTTCTTTGCGTCATGTGCTGTTTGGGGAGTGTTTTTTGGAAGGGCCATCCTGTGTGACACTGCAGTGCCACTCCTAGATGGGCCAGGTGTTTGTGTCGGCCACTAGGGTCGCTTAGCTTAGTCATCCAGCGACCTCGGTGCAAATTTTAGGACTAAAAATAATATTGTGAGGTGTGAGGTATTCAGAATAGACTGAAAATGAGTGGAAATTATGGTTTTTGAGGTTAATAATACTTTGGGATCAAAATGACCCCCAAATTCTATGATTTAAGCTGTTTTTTAGTGTTTTTTGAAAAAAACACCCGAATCCAAAACACACCCGAATCCGACAAAAAAATTCGGTGAGGTTTTGCCAAAACGCGGTCGAACCCAAAACACGGCCGCGGAACCGAACCCAAAACCAAAACACAAAACCCGAAAAATTTCAAGTGCACATCTCTAATATATATATATATATATATATATATATATAAATGCATATATGTATATATATATATAGAGAGAGAGAGAGTATACGTATATAATAGACAGATAGATAAGATACGTATGCACGCACAAACCACACAAACAGTCTAGAAATTAGATAAGAAATGGAACCACCTGTATAGTGACATAACATGGACCTATGTACAGCTAGAAAAGTATGTATTGTCTTTGGCAATGCATATATCTGGAATTATGCAGGACTGAAGGACTATCTTCCACAATAAATTTACTAAACTGGTTGTACAAGGTTAAAAATGTGGTCTTTGGCATTGTTCCAGAAAATACCATATATTCTCAACTGGGTTCAAATCTGTTGGCTAAGGGGCTATGTGAAATAGATAACATCAGTGTTACACTCATCAAACCGTTGAATGACCATACGGGATCAGTGGAAGGGGCAATCTTATTCTGGAATACACTCCTCCCATTAAGAAAGAACTGCTGCAACACATAATAAGGATGCTCGCACTGTACTTTTCACAGTGCTCCGTAGCCCGGTTTCTACTTACCGGGTCAAGCAGTGCTTGTTTACCATAGTCCCTCTCCTAGTCTGCTGCAAGGTTCACCTGCAGCTCTCCCCTCTTCCTGTCTGCTGGTGTGTCTTCTAGTGATGAGCGGGTTCGGTTCCTCGGAATACGAACCCGCCCGAACTTCAGGTTTTTTTACACGGGGCCGAGCGACTCAGATCTTCCCGCCTTGCTCGGTTAACCCGAGCGCACCCGAACGTCATCATCCCGCTGTCGGATTCTCGCGAGGCTCGGATTCTATCGCGAGACTCGGATTCTATATAAGGAGCCGCGCGTCGCCGCCATTTTCACACGTGCATTGAGATTGATAGGGAGAGGACGTGGCTGGCGTCCTCTCCGTTTAGACTAGAGTACTAGAGAGAGACACAAATTTTGGGGAGCATATTATTAGGAGGAGTACTACTTGCTGCTGATAGTGTGACCAGTGACCACCAGTTTAATTAATCCGTTCTCTGCCTGAAAAAAACCGATACACAGTGTGACACAGTCACATACCATATCTGTGCTCAGCCCAGTGTGCTGCATCATATGTAATACTGTATATCATTATCTGACTGTGCTGAGTGCTCACTGCTCACACAGCTTAATTGTGGGGGAGACTAGGGAGCAGTTATAGCAGGAGTACATATTTTAAGTACAGTGCACACTTTTGCTGCCAGAGTGCCACTGCCAGTGTGACTGACCAGTGACCACTGACCACCAGTATTGTGATTGTCTGCTGACCACCAGTATATTGTGATTGTCTGCCTGAAAAAGTTAACCACTCGTCGTGTGGTGTTTTTATAAACGCATTCTGCAGACAGTGTCCAGCAGGTCCGTCATTACATAATATATACCTGTCCGGCTGCAGTACTAGTGTGATATATATATATTTTTTTAATTTTATCTCATTATCATCCAGTCTATATTAGCAGCATACACAGTACGGTAGTCCACGGCTGTAGCTACCTCTGTGTCGGCAGTCGCTCGTCCATCCATAATTGTATACCACCTACCCGTGGTTTTTTTTTTCTCTATCTTCTTGATACTAGTAGCTTACTTTAGGAGTCTGCAGTGCTGAGTCTGACAGACAGTGTCCAGCAGGTCCGTCATTACATAATATATACCTGTCCGGCTGCAGTACTAGTGTGATATATATATATATTTTAATTTTATCTCATTATCATCCAGTCTATATTATCAGCAGACACAGTACGGTAGTCCACGGCTGTAGCTACCTCTGTGTCGGCAGTCGCTCGTCCATCCATAATTGTATACCACCTACCCGTGGTTTTTTTTTTTTCTATCTTCTTGATACTAGTAGCTTACTTTAGGAGTCTGCAGTGCTGAGTCTGACAGACAGTGTCCAGCAGGTCCGTCATTACATAATATATACCTGTCCGGCTGCAGTACTAGTGTGATATATATATATATTTTAATTTTATCTCATTATCATCCAGTGTATATTAGCAGCAGACACAGTACGGTAGTCCACGGCTGTAGCTACCTCTGTGTCGGCAGTCGCTCGTCCATCCATAATTGTATACCACCTACCCGTGGTTTTTTTTTTCTATCTTCTTGATACTAGTAGCTTACTTTAGGAGTCTGCAGTGCTGAGTCTGACAGACAGTGTCCAGCAGGTCCGTCATTACATAATATATACCTGTCCGGCTGCAGTACTAGTGTGATATATATATATATATATATATATATATATATTAATTTTATCTCATTATCATCCAGTCTATATTAGCAGCAGACACAGTACGGTAGTCCACGGCTGTAGCTATCTCTGTGTCGGCAGTCGCTCGTCCATCCATAATTGTATACCACCTACCCGTGGTTTTTTTTCTTTTCTATCTTCTTGATACTAGTAGCTTACTTTAGGAGTCTGCAGTGCTGAGTCTGACAGACAGTGTCCAGCAGGTCCGTCATTACATAATATATACCTGTCCGGCTGCAGTACTAGTGTGATATATATATATATATTTTAATTTTATCTCATTATCATCCAGTCTATATTAGCAGCAGACACAGTACGGTAGTCCACGGCTGTAGCTACCTCTGTGTCGGCAGTCGCTCCTCATCCATAAGTATACTAGTATCCATCCATCTCCATTGTTTACCTGAGGTGCCTTTTAGTTGTGCCTATTAAAATATGGAGAACAAAAATGTTGAGGTTCCAAAAATAGGGAAAGATCAAGATCGACTTCCACCTCGTGCTGAAGCTGCTGCCACTAGTCATGGCCGAGACGATGAAATGCCAGCAACGTCGTCTGCCAAGGCCGATGCCCAATGTCATAGTACAGAGCACGTAAAATCCAAAACACCAAATATCAGTAAAAAAAGGACTCAAAAATCTAAAATAAAATTGTCGGAGGAGAAGCGTAAACTTGCCAATATGCCATTTACCACACGGAGTGGCAAGGAACGGCTGAGGCCCTGGCCTATGTTCATGGCTAGTGGTTCAGGTTCACATGAGGATGGAAGCACTCAGCCTCTCGCTAGAAAAATGAAAAGACTCAAGCTGGCAAAAGCACAGCAAAGAACTATGCGTTCTTCGAAATCCCAAATCCACAAGGAGAGTCCAATTGTGTCGGTTGCGATGCCTGACCTTCCCATCACTGGACATGAAGAGCATGCGCCTTCCACCATTTGCACACCCCCTGCAAGTGCTGGAAGGAGCACCCGCAGTCCAGTTCCTGATAGTCAGATTGAAGATGTCAGTGTTGAAGTACACCAGGATGAGGAGGATATGGGTGTTGCTGGCGCTGGGGAGGAAATTGACAAGGAGGATTCTGATGGTGAGGTGGTTTGTTTAAGTCAGGCACCCGGGGAGACACCTGTTGTCCGTGGGAGGAATATGGCCATTGACATGCCTGGTGAAAATACCAAAAAAATCAGCTCTTCGGTGTGGAAGTATTTCAACAGAAATGCGGACAACATTTGTCAAGCCGTGTGTTGCCTTTGTCAAGCTGTAATAAGTAGGGGTAAGGACGTTAACCACCTCGGAACATCCTCCCTTATACGTCACCTGCAGCGCATCATAATAAGTCAGTGACAAGTTCAAAAACTTTGGGCGACAGCGGAAGCAGTCCACTGACCAGTAAATCCCTTCCTCTTGTAACCAAGCTCATGCAAACCACCCCACCAACTCCCTCAGTGTCAATTTCCTCCTTCCCCAGGAATGCCAATAGTCCTGCAGGCCATGTCACTGGCAATTCTGACGAGTCCTCTCCTGCCTGGGATTCCTCCGATGCATCCTTGCGTGTAACGCCTACTGCTGCTGGCGCTGCTGTTGTTGCTGCTGGGAGTCGATGGTCATCCCAGAGGGGAAGTCGTAAGCCCACTTTTACTACTTCCACCAAGCAATTGACTGTCCAACAGTCCTTTGCGAGGAAGATGAAATATCACAGCAGTCATCCTGCTGCAAAGTGGATAACTGAGGCCTTGGCATCCTGGGTGGTGAGAAACGTGGTTCCGGTATCCATCATTACTGCAGAGGCAACTAGAGACTTGTTGGAGGTACTGTGTCCCCGGTACCAAATACCATCTAGGTTCCATTTCTCTAGGCAGGCGATACCGAAAATGTACACAGACCTCAGAAAAAGAGTCACCAGTGTCCTAAAAAATGCAGCTGTACCCAATGTCCACTTAACCACGGACATGTGGACAAGTGGAGCAGGGCAGGGTCAGGACTATATGACTGTGACAGCCCACTGGGTAGATGTATGGACTCCCGCCGCAAGAACAGCAGCGGCGGCACCAGTAGCAGCATCTCGCAAACGCCAACTCTTTCCTAGGCAGGCTACGCTTTGTATCACCGGTTTCCAGAATACGCACACAGCTGAAAACCTCTTACGGCAACTGAGGAAGATCATCGCGGAATGGCTTACCCCAATTGGACTCTCCTGTGGATTTGTGGCATCGGACAACGCCAGCAATATTGTGTGTGCATTAAATATGGGCAAATTCCAGCACGTCCCATGTTTTGCACATACCTTGAATTTGGTGGTGCAGAATTATTTAAAAAACGAGAGGGGCATGCAAGAGATGCTGTCGGTGGCCAGAAGAATTGCGGGACACTTTCGGCGTACAGGCACCACGTACAGAAGACTGGAGCACCACCAAAAACGCCTGAACCTGCCCTGCCATCATCTGAAGCAAGAAGTGGTAACGAGGTGGAATTCAACCCTATATATGCTTCAGAGGTTGGAGGAGCAGCAAAAGGCCATTCAAGCCTATACAATTGAGCACGATATAGGAGGTGGAATGCACCTGTCTCAAGCGCAGTGGAGAATGATTTCAACGTTGTGCAAGGTTCTGCTGCCCTTTGAACTTGCCACACGTGAAGTCAGTTCAGACACTGCCAGCCTGAGTCAGGTCATTCCCCTCATCAGGCTTTTGCAGAAGAAGCTGGAGACATTGAAGGAGGAGCTAACACAGAGCGATTCCGCTAGGCATGTGGGACTTGTGGATGGAGCCCTTAATTCGCTTAACAAGGATTCACGGGTGGTCAATCTGTTGAAATCAGAGCACTACATTTTGCCCACCGTGCTCGATCCTAGATTTAAAACCTACCTTGGATCTCTCTTTCTGGCAGACACAAGTCTGCTGGGGTTCAAAGACCTGCTGGTGAGAAAATTGTCAAGTCAAGCGGAACGCGACCTGTCAACATCTCCTCCTTCACATTCTCCCGCAACTGGGGGTGCGAGGAAAAGGCTCAGAATTCTGAGCCCACCCGCTGGCGGTGATGCAGGGCAGTCTGGAGCGACTGCTGATGCTGACATCTGGTCCGGACTGAAGGACCTGCCAACGATTACGGACATGTCGTCTACTGGCACTGCATATGATTCTCTCCCCATTGAAAGAATGGTGGAGGATTATATGAGTGACCGCATCCAAGTAGGCACGTCAGACAGTCCGTACTTATACTGGCAGGAAAAAGAGGCAATTTGGAGGCCCTTGCACAAACTGGCTTTATTCTACCTAAGTTGCCCTCCCACAAGTGTGTACTCCGAAAGAGTGTTTAGTGCCGCCGCTCACCTTGTCAGCAATCGGCGTACGAGGTTACTTCCAGAAAATGTGGAGAAGATGATGTTCATTAAAATGAATTATAATCAATTCCTCCGTGGAGACATTGACCAGCAGCAATTGCCTCCACAAAGTTCACAGGGAGCTGAGATGGTGGATTCCAGTGGGGACGAATTGATAATCTGTGAGGAGGGGGATGTACATGGTGATATATCGGAGGATGATGATGAGGTGGACATCTTGCCTCTGTAGAGCCAGTTTGTGCAAGGAGAGATTAATTGCTTCTTTTTTGGTGGGGGTCCAAACCAACCCGTCATTTCAGTCACAGTCGTGTGGCAGACCCTGTCACTGAAATGATGGGTTGGTTAAAGTGTGCATGTCCTGTTTATACAACATAAGGGTGGGTGGGAGGGCCCAAGGACAATTCCATCTTGCACCTCTTTTTTCTTTAATTTTTCTTTGCGTCATGTGCTGTTTGGGGAGTATTTTTTTGAAGGGCCATCCTGCGTGACACTGCAGTGCCACTCCTAGATGGGCCAGGTGTTTGTGTCGGCCACTAGGGTCACTTATCTTACTCACACAGCTACCTCATTGCGCCTCTTTTTTTCTTTGCGTCATGTGCTGTTTGGGGAGTGTTTTTTGGAAGGGCCATCCTGCGTGACACTGCAGTGCCACTCCTAGATGGGCCAGGTGTTTGTGTCGGCCACTAGGGTCGCTTAGCTTACTCACACAGCTACCTCATTGCGCCTCTTTTTTTCTTTGCGTCATGTGCTGTTTGGGGAGTGTTTTTGGAAGGGCCATCCTGCGTGACACTGCAGTGCCACTCCTAGATGGGCCAGGTGTTTGTGTCGGCCACTAGGGTCGCTTAGCTTACTCACACAGCTACCTCATTGCGCCTCTTTTTTTCTTTGCGTCATGTGCTGTTTGGGGAGTGTTTTTTGGAAGGGCCATCCTGCGTGACACTGCAGTGCCACTCCTAGATGGGCCAGGTGTTTGTGTCGGCCACTAGGGTCGCTTAGCTTACTCACACAGCTACCTCATTTCGCCTCTTTTTTTCTTCTTTGCGTCATGTGCTGTTTGGGGAGTGTTTTTTGGAAGGGCCATCCTGCGTGACACTGCAGTGCCACTCCTAGATGGGCCAGATGTTTGTGTCGGCCACTAGGGTCGCTTAGCTTAGTCATCCAGCGACCTCGGTGCAAATTTTAGGACTAAAAATAATATTGTGAGGTGTGAGGTGTTCAGAATAGACTGAAAATGAGTGGAAATTATGGTTTTTGAGGTTAATAATACTTTGGGATCAAAATGACCCCCAAATTCTATGATTTAAGCTGTTTTTTAGGGTTTTTTGAAAAAAACACCCGAATCCAAAACACACCCGAATCCGACAAAAAAAATTCGGTGAGGTTTTGCCAAAACGCGGTCGAACCCAAAACACGGCCGCGGAACCGAACCCAAAACCAAAACACAAAACCCGAAAAATTTCAAGTGCACATCTCTAGTGTCTTCTATACTATCCGCTGTGCAGTCAACATTGGCAGCAGGAGCTCCTATAGGGACGTGCACTCCGATTAGTGTAAGATTTTTTGGGACTAACTTGCTAAAACTTTGACATCATGTTTGCAGTATCTTATCTATGTATATATTTTATGTGCATTATCAAGTATGAGGTACAGTAGTGTATCTTTAAAAATCCATCGCCATGGGAGGACATATTACCAGAAAGAAGAGACAGAAGGGGAACAGCTATGCAGAGATGATATCTGTGTCTTCCTGTAATGATGCGAGAATACCACCAACATATTGGATGCTTCATTGCTGTAATGAATGGTAATATTAGAACATAACAAAGGGGGTAATTCAGACCTGATCGTTGCTGTGCGTTTTTACACAGCAGATGACCAGTTTCAAACTGCACGTGCGTATGCACCGCAATGCGCAGGTGCGTCACATGGGTACAAAGCGGATCGCCGCTCAGCGATGGGTTTGTGCGACGGATCCGTTTGCACCGGTGATCGCAAGGAGACTGACAGGAAGAAGGCGTTTGTGGGTGTCAACATAGGCGTGCGCAGAACATTTTATTAGGGGGTGCATGATTGGAGTGGCATGCCTAGCACCACCCGCTGGGCATGTCTTGCACCGTATATTAGCAAGATGAGGGAGACAAGTATGTAACCTGCATACGGATTACAAGTCCATATATATATATATATATATACACACACACACACACACACACACACACACACACACACACACACATATACTATGTATAACTGGTGTCCCTTTCACATTATAGCACACAGTATGAGCCAAAATTCACATTACAGCACACGGTATGAGCCAAAATTCACATTATAGCACACGGTATGAGCCGAAATTCACATTATAGCAAACGGTATGAGCCGAAATTCACGTTATAGCACACGGTATGAGCCGAAATTCACATTAAAGTACATAGAATGAGCCGAAATTCACATTATAACACACAGAATAAGCCGAAATACATATTATAGCCCACGGAATAAGCCAAAATTCACATTATAGCACACGGAATGAGCCGAAATTCACATTATAGTACATAGAATGAGCCGAAATTCACATTATTGCACACAGAATGAGCTGAAATTCAAATTATGACACATGGAATAAGACGAAATTCATGGAGCGTGACAGCAGGGACATAGGGACAGCGAGAGTGACAGAAGGGACAGGGAGAGTGACACAGACAGGGAGAGTGACAGCAGGGACAGGGAGAGTGACAGAAGGGACAAGGAGAGTGACAGAGAGAGGGACAGCAAGGGCATACAGTAGGGACTAGGGAGAGAGTAAAGCGGCAGGGCAAGATTACCTATTTAACAGTGGCAGTGCTGAGGATGCTGTGATCTGTGGTGGATGAGGAGGCTGTCTGCATGGTGCAGAGAAGGACTAAGGGCAGTGTCGGTGTACTGAAGGAGACAGAGGGCGGCGGTGCATGGAGGAGGAGGCTGTGGTTGGCGGCACTGCGGCTCCTATGAGCGCTGCGCAACTATATCAAATCTGCCGCTGACGGCAGTCAATCAGGAGCGGCATATCAGGAGCCGGCCTAGGACTATTATTCATAATGTGAGTGTTCAGACTTGATGACCACTCACTCACTGTGTGCACCAGGGAAAAGAGAGGGATTCAGGCCAGCCAAGGGGTGGGGGGATAAAATTCTGTATAAAAAGATAAAGGGTTATTACCTTATGCTAATTTTATATATATATATATATATATATATCTAGATAGATAGATAGATCTATAATTAGCATAAGGTAATAACCCTTTATCTTTTTATACAGAATTTTATCCCCCCACCCCTTGGCTGGCCTGAATCCCTCTCTTTTTCCCTGGTGCACACAGTGAGTGAGTGGTCATACAGTCTGAACACTCACATTATGAATAATAGTCCTAGGCCGGCTCCAGTCTACGCCTGTGTTTTGCTGTTGAAAATGGCAGAGCCGGGCACACATGAGTGACTGGAGAGACTGACTGAGCACGGGCGTAAAGTACTACAGCGCAGGGAGGCCGGGGAGGGCGCGCGGTGTGACGTTAGTATGTCACATCGTGAGGCAGACAGTCGGATCATGACGGCGGGTGGGCTGGGCTGTGCGGCCAGCCACCCACCCACAACGTAGCTGACAGCTGTGAGTCTAAGCGGTGGAGTGGGAGGAGGTGACCGTGTGACAGCCCAGGCAGCGATGCAGGTGATCCGATCATCGCTATCAGTGTGCTGCTGTAGTAGCACTGCTACAACAGCAGCACACAGACAGCGATGATCGGATCGCAGGCATGATGTGCGGGGGGTGCCGGACATTATGGGGTGCCTGTGCGCACCAGGCACCCCCCGTGCGCACGCCTATGGGTGTCAACTGACCATTTTCAGGGAGTGTCTGGAAAAATGCAGGCGTGTCCATGCGTTTGCAGGGAGGGTTCTGGACATCAATTCCAGTCCCGGACAGGCTGGTATGTTCACAGCAGTTGAGTAAGTACTGGGCTGTGTAGAACCTGCACAAAATCTGTTTGTACAGCACTGCTACACATGCGTTTGCACACTTGCACAGCTAAAATACACTCCCCTGTAGTCGGTGACTATCTGATCGCTGCAGTGCAAAAATCTCTTGCTAGCGATAAGGTCTGAACTACCCCCAAAGTTGCCACCAAGTTTTAAACATTTTGTATTTAAAGAAATCTCTGGGCAGTACCAGGCTCCATATCTTTACTACAGCTTCTGTTCTCTGTGAACTTCCAGTGTGTTAAATGTATCTGTGTTCTGATCCCATAAGTCTGATGGTTCTCTTTGATTACTCCCCTGGTACTGTTACTAGAGACTTCCTGGTTCTTACCGGCTCTTCTGCTCACCTGATTCTGCTCGTCCCCTAGTACTGTATTACCCTTTACCCACCTGGTACTGACCCATTCCTTATAACAATGCTACTCTTGGTGACCAGTCTCACTGCCCGACATCAGTTCCTTTATACCCACCAGTCAGTGGCTGTAGCCAGTCACAGGGTCACAACCTACGTACTGGTTGCACTGGAGTCCAAACCCTGATAAATGTAGCCAATACATTAGACTATGTGCCTCTTTTCTGGGGCTATGCCAACCCCAAGCATACGGTCAGCATCTACACCATCGTCCGAGAGTTAAAAGAGTACCATTAAGTAGCAATTAGCACTGGACTTTTTATTAACGTGCATTTATATAGCACAAGCACACAAGCAGTGCTTTATAGTTTGGGTTTAATGTATGAGGGAAGAAATTCCCAAAACATGGTGCTCCTGAAAATGTACTGTAACCAGGAAATGGAGAAACCTTCTGCTCATTGTTGCCTTTTAATGATTACGTATTTATTCTTCTAGTTTATGTAACTAATTACCAAACCAGTGTAAATACTAGAGATGTGCGGCTGGCACTTTTCGTGTTTTGTGTTTTGGCTTTGGTTCTAATTCCACTTTTGTGTTTTGGTTTTGGCTTAGTTTTGCCAAAACCACCCTTTCATGTTTTGGTTTTGGTTTTGGATCTGGATGATTTTAGGGAAAAAAAACATAAAAACAGCTAAAATCACAGAATTTGGGTGTAATTTTGCTCCTACTGTATTATTAACCTCAATAACAATCATTTCCACTCATTTCCAGTCTATTCTGAACACCTCACACCTCACAATATTGTTTTTAGGCCAAAAGGTTGCCCCGAGGTTGCTGGATGACTAAGCTAAGCGACACAGGTGAACAACACAAACACCTGGCCCATATAGGAGTGGCACTGCAGTGTCAGACAGGAGGGCAGATATAAAAAAAAGGCCCCAAACAGCACATCATGCAAAGAAGAAAAAGAATTGCATTGAGGTAGTTGTATGACTAAGCCAAGCGGCACCAACAATTGGCCCATCTAGGCGTGGCACTGCAGTGGCAGACAGGAGGGTACATATAAAAAAAGGCCCCAAACAGCACATCATGCAAAGAAGAAAAAGAATTGCAATGAGGTAGTTGTATGACTAAGCCAAGTGACACAAACAATTGGCCCATCTAGACGTGGCACTGCAGTGGCAGACAGGAGGGTAGATATAAAAAAAGGCCCATAACAGCACATGATGCAAAGAAAAAAAAGAATTGCAATGAGGTAGTTGTATGTCTAAGCCAAGCGACACAAACAATTGGCCCATCGAGGCGTGGCACTGCAGTGGCAGACAGGAGGGCAGATAAAAAAAAAAGCCCCTAACAGCACATGATGCAAAGAAGAAAGAAAGGTGCACTGAGGTTGCTGTATGACTAAGCTAAGCGACACAACCACCTGGCCCATCTAGTAGTGTCACGCAGTGGCTGAATGTCGAGAGCGGGCCGCAATTGTTCGATCCACTGACAGCATCTCCAGCATGCTCCAGTCACTTTAAAAAAAATCTGCAATTGGTGGACTTACACGGCAGTACCCCAGGACTAATACAGCAGTACCCCTGGAGTCATACAGCAGTGTCACACAGGATGGCACTTTTCAAAAACTAGGCCCCAAACACAGGGCCGGCGCTACCACTAGGCAGCTTTAGGCAGCTGCCTATGAGCGCCGGCCACTGGAGGGCGGTACTGCACGCTGCCGATGATGTTCCTACATTACTGTCTTAGCTCAGCTCCTCCTCTTCTTTAAGAGATGAGGAGCGGAGCTGGGATGCCATAGCCGAGCCGCCCCCTGTTATCAGCTGGCACACACAGCAGCACTGACACAATGTAAGTGCATATTACCTGGCAGCTGCCTCTTCTTATGTAACTGTCTGCTCCTCTCTGCAGTCCTCGCCCCCCTCCCGAACACGAATGGTAAATAAACAGTAACTGACGGGAGGGGGGATCTGAGGGAGCGCAGGCAGGGTCGATTGGAGCGTTCGACCCCTCTACTTCCTCCCTAGCAAAGTCCGTCCTTGATCCTCTCACAGTGATTGCAGTCCAGCACTAAGCATGTGAAGATGCCACTGTACACACCTCCTCCCCAGTGATCTACGGAGATCAGCGGCAGCCCCTATCTGCATGATTTATTAGGCTGTGCTGTGAGTGTGAACGGAGGTCGTAGACTCGTAGGTGGTGGGGGAGGAATGCAGTGCAAACAGTGTCTACAAAGTTATTACTGTGTGCAGCCAGCTCCCAGCATGGTACTGGGCTAAGCATAAGGAGGCACAAGCCAGACCAAGCCAGGGGTGAGAGGGGTGCTGAACATTCATGTAGTAATGACTAGCAGCAACATGTGATTCTGTTCCCTCTCTCTCCCTGGCCACATTACACTTACTGTAGTCTACACATCCAGCAGTATGTACTCCCTGCCCTGCTTCACGTAGGTAAGTTTTCCAAATGCTCAAAGCTCTGGAAAGGTGACTGATAGGCACAGCCAAGGATGTGATGCTGACATGACGGAGAGGGCCCTCCTGTCTTTAGTGCTCTATGGCCTCCCAAAGGCTTAATCCAGCCCTGGGTTAGCGGTTCTTGCACACCCTGGGTACACCTGCAGCATTACAGCAGCAACCTGTTCTGTCCTGGAGTTCCCACTAAGAGTCAGTCCACTGGGTGGGATGGGGATGTAGCTGGGATCCCAGCATTCAGCATCCTGGCGGACCAAATGCCATCTGCGGAATCCTGACAGTGGTCAAAATGCCAACAGCAGTATCCCAACAGCTGGGATCCCGAACGAAAGTTTGGTTACAGTTAGGCTGCAGGGGGTGGGGGGATCAGAGGCGGAACTACCGGCAGTGCAAGCAGTGCGTTCAACTGGTCCGCCTCTGTCCAGGGGCCCAAGCATGTCATGAGTCAAACTGACTCATTACATGCCGCTGTGCGCTGCGGGCAACCGCTGCCCACAGCGCACAGCCGCCCGGAGCGGACAGGAGCAGCGGCACGGACGTGGGAAGGTGGAGGAGGACGGTGAAGGAGGGAGCCGCAGCAGCGCTTTGTTACTGGTGGAGGCGCTGCTGCTGCTGCTGCCCCTCTGCTTCACTATAGGCTGCCTTCCGAGAACAGCCTATAGTGAAGCAGAGGGGCAGCAGCAGCAGCGCCTCCACCAATAACACAGCGCTGCTGCGGCTCCCTTCTTCACCTCCCTCCTCCTCCTTCTCTACTGCCCGGGAATCGTCTGACGCTGCACCAAAGAGCCTGACCAGCGGAGAGGGTAAGTATGATTCTTCTTTCTTTCTTTCTTTCTTTCTTTCTTTCTTTCTTTCTTTCTTTCTTTCTTTCTTTCTTTCTTTCTTTCTTTCTTTCTTTCTTTCTTTCTTGGGACTGCCTGCCGCTATGTGTAAAAATGGGGGACTGCCTGCCACTATGTGTAAAAATGGGGGACTGCCTGCCGCTATGTATAAAAAGGGGGAATCTGCCTGTCGCAATGTGTAAAAAGGGGTAATCTGCCTGCCGCAATGTGTAAAACTGGGGAATCTGCCTGCCGCACTGTGTAAAACTGGGGAATCTGCCTGCCGCAATGTGTTAAAATGGGGAATCTGCCTGCCGTAATGTGTAAAAAGGGGGAACTGCCTGCCGCAATGTGTAAAACTGGGGAATCTGCCTGCCGCTATGTGTAAAAAGGGGGAATCTGCCTTCCGCAATGTGTAAAAAGGGGGGACTGCCTGCCGCTATGTGTAAAAATGGGGAATCTGCCTGTCGCTATGTGTAAAAAGGGGGACGCTGTCTGCGGTAATGTGTAACAAGGGCACGCAGTCTGCCGTAATGTGTAAAACGTGTACGCTGTCTGCCGTAATGTGTAAAAAGGGGACGCTGTCTGCAGCTATGTTTAACAAGGGCACGCTGTCTGCCGTTATGTGTAAAAAGTGTACCCTGTCTGCCGCTATGTGTAACAAGGGCACGCTGTCTGCCGTTATATGTAAAAAGGGGACGCTGTCTGCCGTAATGTGTAAAAAGTGTACGCTGTCTGCCGTTATGTGTAAAACGTGTACACTGTCTGCCGTAATGTGTAAAAAGGGGACGCTGTCTGCAGCTATGTTTAACAAGGGCACGCTGTCTGCCGTTATGTGTAAAAAGTGTACCCTGTCTGCCGCTATGTGTAACAAGGGCACGCTGTCTGCCGTTATATGTAAAAAGGGGACGCTGTCTGCCGTTATGTGTAAAAAGGGGACGCTGTCTGCCGTTATGTGTAAAAAGGGGACGCTGTCTGCCGTTATGTGTAAAAAGTGCACGCTGTCTGCCGTTATGTGTAAAAAGAGGAATCTGTCCGCTGTAAGGTGTAAAAGGGGCTCTACCTGATGTAGTGGTGCTACTGTGCAGTGTAATTTGAATAATGGAGACTACTGTGCACCGTTTTATGAATTGGTATTATTTTGTGGCCACACTGCCCCTGTTTTGCATGCAGGGGTGGGGCTCCGATGCCGTTTCTTGCACACAGTGCTAAAATGTCTAGTTACGGCACTGTTGCTAGTAATCCATTTCTCTGGCCCTGAGCAGGTCCCCCTCACCAGATCTTCTCCAGGGGTGAGGGGGTGGACTTGGATGGGATGTGTGTGTGTGGGGGGGGGCCCAAAGCATTTTGTCGCACCTCGGCCCACCGCTCGCTAGTTCCGCCACTGGGGTGGATTAAGGTTAGGCTGCAGGAGGGGGAGGTGAGGGTTAGGCTGTCTGACCAGCGGAGAGGGTAAGTATAATTCTTCTTTCTTTCTTTCTTTCTTTCTTTCTTTCTTTCTTTCTTTCTTTCTTTCTTTCTTTCTTGGGACTGCCTGCCGCTATGTGTAAAAATGGGGGACTGCCTGCCACTATGTGTAAAAATGGGGGACTGCCTGCCGCTATGTATAAAAAGGGGGAATCTGCCTGTCGCAATGTGTAAAAAGGGGTAATCTGCCTGCCGCAATGTGTAAAACTGGGGAATCTGCCTGCCGCACTGTGTAAAACTGGGGAATCTGCCTGCCGCAATGTGTTAAAATTGGGAATCTGCCTGCCGTAATGTGTAAAAAGGGGGAACTGCCTGCCGCAATGTGTAAAACTGGGGAATCTGCCTGCCGCTATGTGTAAAAAGGGGGAATCTGCCTTCCGCAATGTGTAAAAAGGGGGGACGGCCTGCCGCTATGTGTAAAAATGGGGAATCTGCCTGCCGCTATGTGTAAAAAGGGGGACGCTGTCTGCGGTAATGTGTAACAAGGGCACGCAGTCTGCCGTAATGTGTAAAACGTGTACGCTGTCTGCCGTAATGTGTAAAAAGGGGACGCTGTCTGCAGCTATGTTTAACAAGGGCACGCTGTCTGCCGTTATGTGTAAAAAGTGTACCCTGTCTGCCGCTATGTGTAACAAGGGCACGCTGTCTGCCGTTATATGTAAAAAGGGGACGCTGTCTGCCGTAATGTGTAAAAAGTGTACGCTGTCTGCCGTTATGTGTAAAACGTGTACACTGTCTGCCGTAATGTGTAAAAAGGGGACGCTGTCTGCAGCTATGTTTAACAAGGGCACGCTGTCTGCCGTTATGTGTAAAAAGTGTACCCTGTCTGCCGCTATGTGTAACAAGGGCACGCTGTCTGCCGTTATATGTAAAAAGGGGACGCTGTCTGCCGTTATGTGTAAAAAGGGGACGCTGTCTGCCGTTATGTGTAAAAAGTGCACGCTGTCTGCCGTTATGTGTAAAAAGAGGAATCTGTCCGCTGTAAGGTGTAAAAGGGGCTCTACCTGATGTAGTGGTGCTACTGTGCAGTGTAATTTGAATAATGGAGACTACTGTGCACCGTTTTATGAATTGGTATTATTTTGTGGCCACACTGCCCCTGTTTTGCATGCAGGGGTGGGGCTCCGATGCCGTTTCTTGCACACAGTGCTAAAATGTCTAGTTACGGCACTGTTGCTAGTAATCCATTTCTCTGGCCCTGAGCAGGTCCCCCTCACCAGATCTCTCCAGGGGTGAGGGGGTGGACTTGGATGGGATGTGTGTGTGTGGGGGGGGGGCCCAAAGCATTTTGTCGCACCTCGGCCCACCGCTCGCTAGTTCCGCCACTGGGGTGGATTAAGGTTAGGCTGCAGGAGGGGGAGGTGAGGGTTAGGCTGTGGGAATGGAGGGATAGGGTTAGGATGCTGGTGGAGAGATTAGGGTCAGGCTTAGGCTGCAGGGAGAGAAAGTTATGGGGAGGATTAGGGTTCTCTTACCTAAACTCCCCTGTCAGGTTTTAGCCCGTCTAAATGCTGGGATCGGTATTCTGACCAACGTCATCCTTACAGCCAGTATACCATACCCAACCTGCGGGATGTACTAATGGGAAAATGTGGTAAAAACCTAATTTTGGAGGTTTTATCCACATTTCCCGTATGTACTAAGACCCGCACGCTGGGTTTCCAAAAGGGGGGAGGGGGCTGGGGCGGTATTGTGTAGCTTTGCCTAGGGCGCCTAGAAACCTTGCACCGGCCCTGCCCAAACAGCACCTCATGCAAAGATGTCGAAGAGGTGCAATGAGGTAGCTGTATGACTAAGCCAAGCGACACAAACAATTCCAACTGGAATTATACGTCCAAATCACAGTAATTATACGTCAAAATCACTGAAGTTAATTGGCAAGATCACTGTAATTATACATCCAAATCACTGGAATTAATTGACAAGATTACTGTAATTAATAATTATACGTCCAAATCACTGGAATTACATGGCAAAATCTCGCTTTCTATCGCCTGCCTAGTGAAGTGGAATCTAGATGGGATTTGGTACCGGCGACACAATACCTCCATCAATTGTCTAAATCCCACTGCACTAGTGGCGGATACTGGACGCACATCTAACACCAACATAAGTGTCAAGGCCTCAGTTATGAAGGCTTCCATCATCATGTGAAGCTGAACCACTAGTCATGAACAATACATAGGCCAGGGCATCAGCTGTTCTTTGCCACTCCGTGTCGTAAATGGCATATTGGCAAGTTTACGTTTCTCCTCAGACCATTTAAATTTCTTTTTAAGGTCTTTTTACAGAATTTTGGCTTTTGGGATTTTACATGCCCTCTACTATCACAATAGGCATTGGCCTTGGCAGACGATGTTGTTGGCATTTCATCGCCTATGTCATGGCTAGTGGCAGCAGCTTCAGCACTAGGAGGAAGTGGTTCTTGATCTTTCCCTATTTTATCCTCCAAATGTTTGTTCTCCATTATTTTTCTGAAGTTATATAACACAATATGAGGCACAGGAATGACTGATGGCTGATGGCCAGGACACTACCACTGGTCTGATGCAGCACAACACAGCAACCGAGTGAGGTACTTGTTGTTGTTGTTGTTGTTATTATTATTATTATACATTAGCAGTGGACATATAGCAGCAGCGTATACCACTGTGACTGCCTGGTCACTGGAATGACTGATGGCCAGGACACTGGTCTGATGCAGCACAACACAACAACACTGTGAGGAACTTATACAGCTACACTTGATATATGGCAGCAGAGGACACCACCACTGTGACTGGTCACTGGACTGATGCACAAGAGACTTCCCCTGATCTAATGCAGGACAACACAGCACCACTGAAAGGGTCTAATACAGCTACACTGGATATATGACAGCAGAGAACACCACCACTGTGTCTGGTCACTGGACTGATGCTGCACAAGAGAGACACTACCCCTGGTCTGATGCAAGACAACACAGCAAAAATGCAATTGACTTATACAGCAGCCAGCAGCACTGGGGACATATAGCAGCAGAGGATACCAACACTGTGACTGGCTGGACTGATGCAGCACAATACACTGACTACACTGGACTGGACTGAGCAGCACAACACAGCACAAGACTCGCCACCCCACTTTCCCACCCACACAGACACTGAGGACACATCCTCTCAATACACTCTCCGAGACAGGAGTGAAAATGGCCGCGACGCACGGCTCCTTATATGGAATCCAAAACCCTCGAGAGTCCAACAGCGGGATGATGATGTTTTGCCTCGTTCTGGTTTCCGAATCAGGTGAGAAAACCTGAGCCGGGCTCGGAACCGGGATCAGAGTGTGAAGTTCGGTACAGATCGGTTCTCTGAGAACCGATCCCGCTCATCTCTAGTAAATACATGTAAAAAAAACCATGAGGTTAATCAAGAGCATTACAAAAATCCACATTAAAAACGTTTGTAGAGTCCACTCATTGGGGGTAATTCCAAGTTGATCGCAGCAGGAATTTTTTTAGCAGTTGGGCAAAACCATGGGGAGGCAGATTTGACATGTGCAGAGAGAGCTAGATTTGGGTGTGGTGTGTTCAATCTGCAATCTAATTTGCAGTGTAAAAATAAAGCAGCCAGTATTTACCCTGCACAGAAATAAAATAACCCACCCAAATCCTACTCTTTCTGCACATGTTATATCTGCCTCCCCTGCAGTGCACATGGTTTTGCCCAACTGCTAAAAAAAATTCCTGCTGCAATCAACTTGGAATTACCCCCTTTGTGCAATACCTAAGCACTGTCATCTTGGTACTTTAAAAATAAAGTTGTACTGCTCAGTTGTAAAAGCCAGGAAGCCAAGAGGTAGAAAAAATTCCTTGTGCACTGTTTTTGACCAGCGGGATTGCATTTAAAAGGCCTTGTCCTATTCATAATATTAATTTGCCTCGCCATCACTGAGCTGTCAGCCTGTCCTTGGTGTTACTAATCAAGTAACGTTAACCTTGAAACACAACTCTCGATTCCAAATGAATTTAAGATAACTTTCCAGACAAAGGCTCATCATTCCACATCTGAAATCTGCGATGAAGCAGGATATTTAAATGAAAAAATAGATGCATGCTTGAGAGACCAAAACATAAGATAGGCATTTTGTGATTTTCAGAAGTTTGTCAAATGTTCTCAATCGGTACTTGTCTATTTTAAGATAAATTATATTCTTGACTATTTCTTTCTATGTGTGTTATCTCAGTGTGTGGTAGACACTGTTTTCTTGATGCAGGAAACATATTTGGCTGGAAGTTATGATCAAAGTAGAGATTTTTTCCTTTCTTCCTGGATGCTAAACTAATACAATCTGTATTGAGATTTTCTGTAAGTGTCGGAAATGTCAGCAGCCGCAATGTCTTTGAGATAGTAAATAGTTAGGCTTCCAGCATACCTATGCATATATGGGGGGTCATTCCGAGTTGTTCGCTCGGTAAAAATCTTCGCATCGCAGCGATTTTCCGCTTAATGCGCATGCGCAATGTCCGCACTGCGACTGCGCCAAGTAAATTTGCTATGCACTTAGGAATTTTACTCACGGCATTTTCATCGTTCTGGCGATCGTAATGTGATTGACAGGAAATGGGTGTTACTGGGCGGAAACAGGCCGTTTTATGGGCGTGTGGGAAAAAACGCTACCGTTTCCGGAAAAAACGCAGGAGTGGCTGGAGAAACGGGGGAGTGTCTGGGCGAACGCTGGGTGTGTTTGTGACGTCAAACCAGGAACGACAAGCAGTGAAATGATCGCAGATGCCGAGTAAGTCTGAAGCTACTCAGAAACTGCTACGAGGTGTGTAATCGCAATATTGCGAATACATCGTTCGCAATTTTAAGATGCTAAGATTCACTCCCAGTAGGCGGCGGCTTAGCATGAGCAAATCTGCTAAAATTCACTTGCGAGCGAACAACTCGGAATGACCCCCATGATGCATTTCTAGTTTGCTTACAATATTTTTTTTTACTTTTTTCCCAGGTGTTTGACTTGTTGAGTTTGCAGGTACAGTTTCATCCCATAGGCCAGTGGTTCTCAAACTCGGTCCTCAGGACCCCACACAGTGCATGTTTTGCAGGTAACCCAGCAGGTTAAAAAAAGAACTCAGATGCGCAATGAAATTGGAAACATGAACAAAAGCTGACGTATGCTGAGATAAATTATAAAGAAAATTTAATATGACAATAAAAGAAATTTCATACAATAAAACATATAGTCCGGACTTAAACCTTATAGGGAAAATAGTAAAATACCCTGTACTGGATATCAGATAAAACAAGCACTTGTGGTGTGAGCAGTAACAATATGCAACATTTGTATCCAACAAGTACAAACAGTATCGTATCCTGGATATGCATGAATTGTTAGAATGTGGAGTAATTCATAAGTTTTAAACTGGTAACTGCAGTCCCTTGAATGTATTAATGGAGCTCCTTTATGTAGAAATGCTCCGATGTCAGATAGAGTCAAAATTACCTCTCCCGTGGGCTGGTTTCTAACCGAGCGTCCTCGGTTAGATTATCCTGCGTTGCCCACCACATAGCTGTCACTGGGAGGGAGATTGCAAAGCTTGCACTGGGCGGAGTCCTACACGGAGACGCTGCTGGAGGTATGAAGGAGCCGCTATGGAGACTGAGTTGCCAATGCTGCTCGGCAGGCCTCGATGTCAGCTGCGGCATGCAGAGAATAATATGCCACTGCAGGGGCTGCAAGGCCAATATCAGTCTCTTAGTATAGATGAAAGTGCTTGTCATGCAAAATGCTTGTTAGGCAGAGTGTAGAAGTCCAGTAGGTAAAAAAGAATTGAGGAGTCCTAGGACTTAAGGTCATGGGACTGCAGTTACCAGTTTAAAACGTATGAATTACTCCACATTCTAACAATTCATTCATATCCAGGATACAATACTGTTTCTACTTGTTGGATACAAATGTTGCATATTGTTACTGCTCACACCACAAGTGCTTGTTTTATCTGATATCCAGTACAGGGTATTTTACTATTTTCCCTATAAGGTTTAAGTCCAGACTATTGGGTAAATTTACTAAGATGGGAGTTCTATTTAAGATGGGATGTTGCCCATAGCAACCAATCAGATTCTACTTCTCATTTATCTAGAACCTTTCAGAAGATAATACCTGGAATCTGATTGGTTGCTATGGGCAACATCCCATCTTAATTAGAACTCCCATCTTAGTAAATTTACCCCCATATGTTTTATTGTATGAAATTTATTTTATTGTCATTTAATTTTCTTTATAATTTATCTCAGCATACGTCAGCTTTTGTTCATGTTTCCAATTTCATTGCGCAGCTGAGTTCTTTTTTCAATCTAGTTTCCTTCAATTAGGCAAAGATGTAAAAGGACACATCTTTAAAGTACAAGACAATGCAGAATAAGTACAGTACTTATAAACATTGCTGCATCAGCTGCCGTAGCACTGAAATAAGTATCAGGGTTCAGAAATAAAGGGTTAGGTGCCGTTGTAGGGAGTATGGAGTATTAGTCTGATACCCCTTTCACACCAGAAATTCAGGGGCAAAACCCGGGAATTCTGCCACGGGCTCATGCAGGGACATTCCCGGGTTTGCACCTTTCATACCAGCATTCGGAGCCGAGACATCCCAGGTCTGCACCTTTCATACTGAACCCGGGATGGCCCTGCATTTTCTGAAAATGGGCGTCTCAGAAAAGACACAAGACCAGGAAGTGCCCTGAATAGCCAATCAGCATCAGTATAGGCGACCCGGGAAGGTGGGACATGTCCCTGCACCAATCACACTGTCCGGGTTCCAGGGAACATCCCGGGATCAACCGTGGTCGATTGCAGGGTTGAAATGCAGGGACAGAAATCCCGGGTTTTTGTCCCTGTACCCTTTCACACCGAGAAATTTCCCGGGTTGATGCGCGTTCATGTGTTTTAACCCGGGAAATTTTGGGCTGTGTGAAAGGGGTATGAGTAAGAGGAGGAAAAGCACATGAGGGGAGAGCACCCTGCTCATGATAGCTTTCATTCGAAAGGGGAAGAACAGGCAGCCAAGAGTGACACATATGGGGCAAACAGCGAGTATGGAACATAGATTTAGGATGAAATGGCTGGGTTTGATGAAGAAATGGGTCTTGAGAGCCTGTTTGAAATTTTGTTGAGAGGTGGAGAGTCTGATAGGGAAAGATAGAAAATTCCAGAAATAGCATGAAGTACATGCAAAATTTTGGAGGTGGAAGTAGGAGGAAGTAATCAGTAGATAGGAGACACGGCATGCATTTGTGAAGCAAAGAGGGTGGGCTGGAGTGTGAAATGAGATAAGTTCAGAGACAGTGGCAGATTTTACCTATGGGCTGCAGGGACGAAACCCCCCAGTAAATTTTGCCATCTTTGTAAGCCAGTTGCAGTCCAGTGACAGTGCCATCTGCCAATCCATACATACAGGACAGGCAGTCCCAGGGGGAGGCGTTTTTTCCCTATTGGACTGCCAGGCCAGATTGTGCTTAGCAGATCGAGTGCTTCCAGTGCAAAGTCACTACTTGCCTATCATGCAGCCCTATACGGATTCTATGGGGTTTTGCACATGTGCGGTCCCACCACTGCCAGTGTGCATGCATAGGTCCTGGTGTCTACCAGATCCATTGCACAGGTGCTAGAAACCATCTGGCCAGGAATGTACCATCTCCTCTCCTTCTCTCCGGCATAGGTAGTGGCAGCCCCCCTCCTACAAGCAGGTAGGAACTGCTCCTGGTTGGAGATGTAAATGGGAGAGGAATAGGGGAGGGCTTTGTTAGTGTGAGAAGCTTAAATTGTATTTTGATGGGGAAGGGAAGCCAGTGTAGAGCTTGGAAGATAGGGTACAAATGTAGTGTGTTTGGAGAGAAAAATGAGCTGGGCAGCAGCAATGAGCTTAGATTGGAGTGGAGAGGGGTAGGAGCCATGGAGGCCAGCTAGGAGGAGGTTACAGTATGCCTAATCTTGAGATGACCAGTGAGTAGATAAGGATCTTAGTAGCATCCAGGGTGAGAAAGGGTCTGATCCTGGAAATATTTCTGAGATTGAAATGGCAGGATTGCGAAAGGTACTGAATGTGTTGTTTGAAGGAGAGAGAGAAGTCAAGGATAACTCCAAGACAGTGCACTTGTGACTAGAGGAGATAGTTGTGCCGTCAATAGATAATGAAATAGTTGAAGTTGAGGTTATGCACGGATAGTGGGATGATCATCTTAGTCTTAGATATGTTAAGTTTAAGGGAAGAGCTGGGACATCCATTAAAAGATAGCAGAGAGAAAGTGAAGATACGTGTGAGGAGAGAGGGGGAAAGGTAAGGGGAGGAAATGTAGATCTGAGCATTATCAGCATAGAGATTAAACTGGAGGTTGAAAAAGCTAATCAGCTCATATAAACTGGATGATGACTTATGGTACGCAAGGTGCGTTTGTTGCCAATGCAAAGGCATATGCATCTCGGATTGAATAAAGCTTTTTACAAGGATGTATGTCATCATGATCTGTACTTCTCTTTATATGCTACTTTATGCCCTGGTATTCGTGGCTCGTGAAAAGTCTATTTTATGTGACTCCCCATTAACTTGACTGAGCCCTGCAGAAGTGGTTGCCTGAAAAATATATGTATAATACATGGGCCATCACTGTGTACATATATATAAATAAATAAATAAATAAATATATATATATATATATAGATATATATATATTAAAGACAGTTGAGACACTAAAGTTCATGGATATACACAGGTATCCCTGGTAAAGTGATACAGACCAGTGTGTGATCTGTCTCTGAGGAGAGGGGTGGAGCGATATAGCTCCTGCGGTAATGTAGGAGTGAGGGGAGGAGTCTATAAAAGGGGACTCAGTGACCATTGAGGGGATCCTGTGTAGGCAATGCTAAGGAGAGGGGCTATGCTGACTGACAGGCTCCATTGGCACTGTAAGGGAGAGAGTCGGTACTTCCTCCTTTGGACTGAGGGGCGGCTCTTCTGGAGGTATGTGTCAGAACCACCCTCAAATCTTCCCTCTTCAAGTTTACAGCAGCCGAGAGGTAAAGAGCCAGAGGCCGGCCTGAGGGAGATGGCAGAGCCAGTGGGCATTCTAAGAGGTAGAGAGCAGCCATTGTTCCAACCCCTTCTGAATATAGAGAGCCACAACACAGAGAGCCAAGCTGTGCTGATTGGGGCTCCTGAAAGAAAGGTCTTCTGAGGTAGCACTGATATAGGGGAAGGCTGCACTGATAGGTAGAGGCAGCTGAGGTAACCCCATGGAGTGACAGCAGCTGGACAGCTCTTGTTCCCAGTAATCATACATACAGTAAGCAGAGCTGAAGTTACAGTAGGATAGGGATGGAGCCTATTCAAAGTTAATCTATTGCTCCCTAGCAGCCCTACCTGTACTCACATTTCTAAAAGTAAAGCTCATTGCACAGTGACTAAAGGTTTACCTAATCACTGCCCAGTTTAATACACTGCAATAATAGTTACCCTGTTAACTACAGTACATACTTTTAATCGGATTCATTACCCTTTGAAGAAACATCTGTGAGCTGAGAAAAGTTTTAGGGAAATCACTTTTGAGAGTCTGTTTGCACCCGAGTTAGAGACTGCTGGTCACATCCTCAAAATTACCCTCAACATTGCTGGATCTTTTCATCATCATTACCCATACGGCATCAATTGGACAGCATTTACCTGGACATTTCCATCTGCGGAGAAATTGGAGTTTTCCCTATCTGCTTGAAACGCTTGCATTGGTATGCTTAAAAGGGACATTCTTTACTCCATTGCTTTCATCAACTCTCCAATAAGTTTATGGACATAATTCCAGAGGAAGTCCTAGCCGGGGTATGAATTAACATGTGTTGAGGAAATATGTGGATGTGCCATTCTATATGATCATTTAAACTCCTAATTATGCTATATAGGCATCTGTGATTTTATGATATTATTTTTATTAAATTTATTACATACCTTTTTCAACATAACCTACCGTCCTGAATTTGTTTTAAATTAGATTATTACTTTTAATTTTTTACAACTTAGCGCTGGTGACTACTATTTATATTGCATATATATTTCTTTGGGGAATTACCACCCCCTACACCAGCAGCTTCTTGACAGCGCACTCTATTTCTTTTATACATACCTGTTTGCACCTTTGGTTGCCTCCAACTAAAAGCACTGATTTTGGCAGCATACCTCCCAACTGTCCCAATTTTGGCAGGACAGTCCCATTTTTCTGGGACTGTCCTGCTTCCCACCCGCGGGTCACTGGGTGGGGGGAGGCAGTTGGGAGACTATCTCTCACTCACTGCTCTGCTTAGCAGAGCAGCTGTGAATAGACGCTGTGCTCTGTTCTCTGGGAGAGAGTGACAGGGGCATGCCAGCTGCACACAGAGCGCTGGACAGGACCTCACAGCTGTGAAAATGGGGCGTGGCCTGCGATTGCGGCACCCCCATGAGGCAACGCCCCATACCCATGAAGCCACGCCCACTAATTTTGGACGCGCCTCTGGCGCCCGTTTGTGTCCCTTGTTCCATCTTTCTAAAGTTGGGAGGTATGCAGCAGTGCTTATTCACCTGTTTGATGCCATTAACTACTAGCAGTTCAGTGTCTACATGCCAGCACTCCTGTGGAGCAGCACAGACCTGTCCGGCTGAAGCTGCTTATAAAGTGTAGTACTCTGCTGTTGTCTGCCACAAGCTGCACAGAATTGGTTTACCAGCACTCCATTGAGGAGTACAGTTCTGACTAGTCCAAGGGATTGCTCCTGGCATAGGGGCTGATTCAGGCTAGATCGCAATAAGCAATCAGGCAGAGTCATTCGCGGGGCGGGTTGGCTGCAATGCTCCATGTTGGAGACAGAGTGTTGCGGAGGCAGGGAAACTGGGACGGCATTATTAAAATGGGGGGTGTGGTGTGGCCACGATTGTGGCAGCTGTGTGTCACACGCAGCCGCCACGATCAGAAAGATGGCGGCAGGCCTCCTAATTTCTGTGATCAAGCAGAAATTGTGCTGTGTGGTCGCAATTTCTGCTTGATTGGGGGGGAGGGTCATCATTCTGGGCGGCCTTGCCCTGTGACAGGTGGCCCCCAGCATGCGAACACAAGGATTGCAAATTCTGCTACTTTGCAGAATTTGCAGCCTCTACTGAATCAGGCCCATAAGCTCCGGCTCATGACTGGTAATACAGCTAGCAAGGACAGTTTTCCTATATCTGGCTTATTGGACCTCCACTACATAATGAAGAGATTACACTGAGATACCATCTCAGCATTTCAGTGCTTGCACTGATGTATATCGGATAATTAAAATAGTAATTATGCCATTCTACAAGCATGTGCCAGTCTACCATATAATATCCTCATTGCTATATGTTCACTAGTTAGTAATATCCATACGTGCATTGACTATATGCTGTATGTAAGTTAACTTTTTTCATTGTATATACATTTTTTATATGTGTTCATTATATGTGCATTTTATTAAATATACAGTTTATAATTTAGAATCACAGATTATTTCTTGTGTAAAATATAATTCAAGCTCTGTTTATCATACAGTACCATTTATTCTGTGGTTTGCTACCCACACACAGCTGGGTAATTTCCTCCCACACATAAGATTACCATCTCAGGACCAAGGTATAATTTGTTCATTGACGTCCACATGGTTAAAAAATGTTTTGTAGAGATCCATTTTTTTATTTATGTGTATATTCAGATCCAGAAACTGTATAGCATTGTTACTAAATATGAAGATAAGGCTTCTTGATTTAGGATGAACCTGGTAACATGGAGAAAATTCCTAGATGACAATTAGTTTTTCTGGGAAGGATCAGGGCAGTACCTACAAAAGTTGATTGTGTAGAGAACATCAACAACAACAATAAAACCTCATCTTCACATCCGAGTCATTAAGTAAAAATGCAGCACAGTTTTTGGCCAGCCACAACAGACATATCTAGAGGCTGATAGATTACCCTCCTAACGAACGTATCCAATTCTCACTTTTTTCTTCTCTAAAGATGCAAAGCTCAATACATACTCTAAATTTGGATGAAAAAAGAAAGATCTGATAGTTACAAACCTTTAAATTCAAAGTGCCATTACATTGTATTACATAGCACATACATGCCAATAAACAGATTGTAGTTTTTATGACTCATTTTCTCTGCATTCATAATTTCTGGCTATCCCATACAACAAGTTTATTTCATTTGTAAATCTACAAGTGCGTCATTATGTACAAAATTGTAGGTTTTGCTCAACTATATTTTCCAATAATACAACAATCTGCAAAAAAAAGGTGTGGAGAAGGGGGCATATTAGAGCTTCAAGTTGTCTCAGCCTGGACAGGGTGATCACAAAACTATAAGACTGATTCTAAATGCAACTTCCATTTTTGTGCCTTTTGAGGGTTGCTGTTTGCCACTTTATGCAAATGCCACTACAAAGTCCAGGCATAACCGTGAGATATGATATTTCATAATGTGTGTGTGTTTGTCCAGTGTGTAACATTGCCCCAGGTACAGGATGTGCCTGTATTAAAGCCCTGACAATGATGTGATGCTCACAAAAAGGGGGCATTGTCACAGCTACAATCCCAATAAAAAATAGACCTCCTGGGTCAGAAAATAGATAAATCCTGACAGGTTATCTAATTGGTTATGAAGATGTCACAGAGTACATTGGTTCATTTCTACTGAATCCTGTATCAATCTGTGCTATTATAACTATAACACCCCCCCCCCCCCACCACCACCACCACCACCACCACCATCTTCATGGAATTGACTCATCAATTAAGTTTGTCACTTATACCCCTTTTCCACTAGCTTTTAAAACTAAAAATTTGCAGGGTGACATTTTTCCCTAGTGGAAAAATGTCCCCCTGCAAATTCCCGGATCGAGTGATCCAGGAATCCTACCCGGGTAGCTTGCCGGGTTGAACACGCCAACTGTTGAGGAGATGGCACAGTCCCTGGAGTCCTTTTACCAAATCCAGGTGAACTATATGTACACACAAATACTGCAGAAAAAGACCATCAGCGGTCAGCTGAAGAAAATAAGCAATGTCAACAGAGTGGCATAGGGCACCAGAATGACAATGGCCCAAAACATAGATATGCACCTGCTAGAGATTAGCCAGGCTATAAGGGGGGCAAACAGGGGCACTTATACCGACAGGCCTACTTCCATAATATTCCCATAAGATGGCCCTTCTCCATGTGTACCACAAGCCACCTCCCTGTCACCACTACATTTTTAACCCATTATTGGTACCATGCGTTTCCTGTGTGCCTCAAATCGGACTCTGTGCACACGATATCTGGAAACATGAGCAGTGCAACATATTCGCATACACAGAAGAAGAAAATGAGCACTACTGCATCTGACATCGGCAGTGCGTGAGATTCAGAACCAGCCCTATATGGTTGGAGTTGGGTCACACATCCTACATGCATGACTGATCTGAAATGCATCCTAGGAGGCATGATCATCTCCGTCACCATTGGCCAGCTGCGTGACCCATGGTGCTGTGCAAGCCAGCCACCACATTTGCTACATCAAGACCAGGAAATCTCTGTCCTGCGACGGAGATTCTGGTCTCATGCCGACGACATGTCTCCATCTTAAGAAACTGAGGCCATTGGTGCCCCTTCCCTGCCCAAAAACTACATCTGACTGTCAGTCACGAAAATCTGATGCCGTCCTGCGTCTGCCAGACCCGTGCACATACGCAGTATGGGTCTGGTGCATGCGCAAAGTTCCAAATATCAGTACTTTGTGGCATGTGTCATATATACTTCAGGATCCGAGTGAGGGTCAATGTCTTTTACACACCTTCCTCTGTTCCAGGTACAATTTAGGAAATGCATTTTTGAGGGATATATTCTTTTGGAGCAACATTTGTAAAAGTAAGAAAAAAATTAATCTGTAAACACACTTCTCTTGTAAACGACAAAGTATACTGGGAGAAGAAAACAAGATATTATATGTCTTATTAATATTATACACATTGCTTCCACCCCTTTCATTTACACATTGATGGAGCTCTGTGGGTTTTAACATCTTCAAGGACAGAAAGATAATGAGTCCTCCTACAGGAAAGAGATTAGACTTCTGGCAACAGCAGGTAGTGAGAGCGTTTAAAGGATTCAGATATTATTTTGAAAATCATTTGCTCACCTGGAAGCATGTATAAGGCGATGTGCAGCACCAGGAAGAAACTGTACTCAGAATTCTAAAGATCCTCTAAATTTAGAATTCAAGCTGGCATCTATAAAAGCACATAATATCATTCACAATTATGATTCAGTAACTTATCAGAACTGTACATATTAGAGATGAGAGGTTGCAACTTTTCTGGACAATTAGGGTGTAGTTGACACAATTACAGTATGAGATTGGCTATAATCATTCCATATTCAGCTGACATACCGATTGGCTATAATCATTCCACATTCAGCTGACATACAGTACCTTTAGTTGCATGATGTGATTTGGAAAAAAATTGGTGTAAGTTACTACAAAAAAATATACATGCAAAATAACACACATCATAAATGCATCTTCAGCAGCATATGAATTTACTTTATACCAAATCATAATGAATGTGCACCTGCCATTTGATAGGTTAAAAATATACATCTCCTAGCTATCATCAGGGCCAGATTAACAATGGGGCGGATGGAGCTACAGCTCCGGGCCTCCACATAAACTAAAAGGCCCATCATGCTGGCAGCAGGATGATGACCAGGCGCACAGCGGGTATCCTCAGGTTACTTAGAAGGACCACCACATTTCTGCTCTGAGAACACAGTACCCAGAAGTCACTCTGAACAGAGTGACTCGATGGCTGCACACTGTGAAAAAAAGACCCGGCAAGGATCGGGTACAAATTGCAGTTTTGCATGGCCTGTAGATGGCAGCATAAACCTCAGGTACAGTACCTGGGAAGGCACCCAGGATCCAGCAGCCACATCCTTGCAACAATATGCTCATATCTAGTACACCAGGCTAATGTTTAATTTGGACTTGGAGAGGTGGTGGAACTAATTTCCCCTGCCAGCTACCCCACCTCTCATTAGCCGGAAACATGACTAGTGCTAGGGTTTTCAGGGCACCCTGCAAACTAAATTTGCGCATACTTCCCAGGCTTTACAAAGGGACAGTGCATATCAAAGGCGTGTGCTGCAAAAAAAGCGGTCACACAATAGTACTCCCAATTGAAATTACGCCACACAATAGCACAATCTTATTTACATTACTCCACGTTTCATTCCCCTGGTTCATATTACTCCACATATTAGTACCCCTTATTGACATTTTGACACTCAATAGTGCCCCTTTTTCACATTGCACTACCCAGTAGTGCCCCTTATTCACATTATGCTACCCAGTGGTGCCCCTTATACACATTATTCCACACAGTAGTGCTCCTTTTATACAATTCCCACAGTAGTGCCCCTTATACAAAATGCTCACAGTAGTAGTGGAACTTATACACATAATGCTCATAGTAGTAGTGCCCTTTACACATAATGTCCACAGTAGTGCTTCTTATATACATAATGCCCACAGTAGTGTCCCTTGCACACATAATGCCTGCAGTAGTAGTGATCCTTATACACATAATGCCCACAGTAGTGCCTCTTTTCCAAATCTCTGCCACTGTCTCTCCAGCAGTTCCCTGCCTTGTATCTCCCCAGCAGCTCCATGCTGTGTCCCTCCAGCAGCTTACATGCCCTTCTATGTCTCTCCAGCTACTCTCACCTTGTCTTCAGCATGCACAGAGCCTGCTCCTTTTTGTGGCTATTCTTTACTTCAGCAGAGGTGATGGCATAACATCAAAAACATCATTCAGGTAAAGGAAGACACTAGGAGGGGACGAACACTAATTGACAGACACAGCGTGTGAGTACCAGAAGGGACGGAGACAGATGGAGGACTATGGAGCAGCCAGAACCTGAGGAAGGGGGAGGTGGTCACAGCACATCAGTCAGAAACAAGGAGAGGAGAGGGTTGCTTCTCTTTGCCACTCCATATAAGGACATTAACATTTTTGTGACTTTGAATGCCCACTGCCAAATGGAGCATGTAACATCTACCATTTACCACTGATGCAGACTCCAAGAGGTAAACAAGACTTTCACCAAGTCTGGCACTGAAATTCTTCATCACACAAAGGGTCAGATTCATGTTTGTAAGTAAAGCAAAAAAAGCAAGCATCTGAGCAAAACCACGTTGCACGGCAGGTGGGGAAGATGTAATATGTGCAGAGAGATTTTATTTTGGTGGGGTGTGATCAAACTGAAATCTAAATTGCAGTGTAAAAATAAAGTTGTCTAACATTTGTGGGCTACAGGCAAAACCGGCCAGTATTTACCCTGCACAGAAAAAATATAAATGTATTTGCTCCCCTAGCATGGCCACATGGTTTGTTTCAGACACAAAGGTTGAACCAGAAGGGAGGGCGGCCCAAACCAAGTTTGTTTCCTAGGGCCACATGGGGTCTTAGGGGTCTATTCATGAAGCTGTGAAAAGAGTGGAGAAGTGAGGAAGGGGAGAAGTTGCCCATGGCAACCAATCAGTTTTGAAGTAACATTTATCAAGTGCATTCTATAAAATGATATGAAAGTTCTCCACTGTCTCTCTTCTCCACTCTTTTCACTGCTTCGTGAATAGACCCCTAAGACCTGGGGCAGTACTGGGGCAGTACTGAGGGTGTAATGGTTAGCATTACTGCCTCACAGCACTGAGGCCATGGGTTCGTTCCCACCATGGCTCTAGCTGGTGTGGAGTTTGTATATTCTCCCCGTACTTGCGTGGGTTTACTCCAGGTACTCCGGTTTCCTCCCACAATCCAAAAATATACTGGTAGGTTAATTGGATCCCAACAAAATTTACCCTAGTGTGAATGCGTGTGTGTGTACATGTGGTAGGGAATATAGATTCAGAGCCGGCCATAGGCATAGACAAACTAGGCTATTGCCTAGGGCATTTGATATGCCTGGGGGCATCAGCAGCTTCTGCTGATTAAAATGATATGCGGCATGCCTATATTCTGTGTGTAGCATTTCACATGCAGATACAGCCACAGTCTCACACAGTATATAGGCATGCTGCATATCATTTTCATCAGCAGAAGCTGCTTGTGCATTCTAGCCACATTTCAATGCAAATAAGATGCATTTTCATAAAAAAGGTGCCCGACGTTACAGCATTGAGACAAGATTTACGAGGACACATCTGTATCATAGCAGAGGCAGAGGTCACAGTGTTACTGGCAGTGTGAGTGCTGTGTGCATGTGAGTGGGTTGGTTGTGCAGTAGTGTTTGGAATATGTGTAAGGAGCATTATGTGTGTCATGTAAAAATGCATTAATAAAGTGCAACATATGTGTAAGGGGCACTATGTGTGTCATTATGTGTATAAGGGCATTAATAATGTGTGGCATATGTGTAACAGGGTACTACTGTGTGTGTAATTATGTGTATAGGGACACTAATAATGTGCAGCAAATGTGTATGGGGCACTATGTGTCATTATGTGTACAAGGGCATTAATAATGTGCGGCATATGCGTAAGGGACATTATGTGTAAAAGGGCATTAATAAAGGTTGTCATAATGTGTAAGGCGCATTATGTTTATAAGGACATTAATAATGTGTCATATATGTGTAAGGGGCATTACTGTGTGGAATTATGTGTATAAATGCATTACTAATGTGTGGCATTATGTGTATAAGGTGCTCTACTATGTGGCATTGTGTATAGAAAGGGCACTACAGTGTCATGTAATGTGAATAAGGAGCAGTAGGGTGTGGTGTAATGTGAATAAGGAGCAATTCAGTGTGATGTAATGTGAATAAGGTGCTCTACCGTGAGGAGTAACATTTAAAAGGTAAAGTGATACTACTGTGGGATGTAGTATGAATTATGGACACAATCGCATGATCAAATGTCAATAAAGTTGCAGTACTGTGTGGCGTAATTGGAATTGGGGTTACTATTGTGTGGCCATGCCCCTTGTCAGCAAAAACAAACCCATTTTTGGGCTGTGCGCAAATGTGCGAACTGTTGGTATTTAAAATATAGGGGGTACAAACACCAAAATAAGGACTGCTATGAGTGAGGGGGGATGGTGCTGGGAAAGAGGTGCAAGGTCAGAGGCGGTACCAACGGTGGTGCTAGGGGGCACCAGCCAAAATCTTGCCTAGGGCATCATATTGGTTAGGGACGGCTCTGTATAGATTGTAAGCTCCACTGGGACAGGGACTGATGTGAATGGCCAAGTATTCTCTGTAAAGCGCTGCGGAATATGTGTGCACTATATAAATAACTGGTAATAATAATAAATAGCATGTCAGTTTGTGGTATAGTGTGGGCAAGGTTATTCTGTGGTCAATTATAGTGAGCAAAGGGTCAGTCTGTGGTGTAATACAGTGTGTGCATTATTAGTTTATGATGCAGTGCAGTATGTACAGGGTCAGTCTATGATATAGTGTATACAGGGTCGATCTGTTGTGTAGTACAGTCTGTGCATGGTCAGTATGTGATGTAGTGCAGTATACACAGGATCAGTCTTGATGCATACCTCCCAACTGCCCCGATTTTTGCAGGACAGTCCCGTTTTTTTGGGACTGACCCGCTGTCCCACTCACAGGCCGCAGTGTCCCAAGGTGGAGGGAGGGAGGGGGGGGGCAGTTGGGAGGCTCCTGTAACCCACCATGTGACAGAGGGACTGGGGGCATGCCAACAGCTCAGAGAGCGCTGGCCATGCCACCACTGTGACAAAAATGGGAGGCATGGCAGGCAGTTGTCACATTACTGCAAAGCCACGCCTCTTTTAAAGAGGACACGGCCCTTCTGGGTGGACGCAGCTTTGCTGCGCAATAGAGTCCCGAATTTGAACTAATAAAAGTTGGGAGGTATGTAGATATAGTGCACAGTACACATTTTCAATCTGTTATATGGTTTGGGTAAGGTCAATTAGTAGTGTAATGGTGAGCTCAGGGCAAGTCTTCTGTACAGTGAGCAGTATCCCTCCCCAAAGCATGCTTAGACTACATACTGTTGTTAGTCATGCACTGCTTCTTTTTTTACAGTGCACTCAGTGCCAGCGTGCAGAGGCTGCACCAGCCATCCCTGGACAATCAAAACTCCACAGGCGGAGCTAGCACTCTCAGTGACAGCTACAGGATGGAGCAAACTGGAGGTGGATCCAGAAGAGGGATCACAAAGGAGGTGGAGTATAGTCCTTTGATCAGACCCATTTCAATGATCTGCCAGGCAGCCAGCCATTAGAAAGAGGGGGAGACTATTATATGTACAGGTGGAGCCAGACAACAAGTATGAGCGTGAATGTGCCTGTGTTCTCCTCTGGCTGTGCACACATGGCCACAGACAACTGACAGACCCTGCGTGAGGGAGGGAGCGTGGGTAACGACAGAGTCTGTAACATAAAGAAATAGGTGGCCGCATGCACTGCCTTGTATGAATAACAGTCTGCCCACAGTGCGACCGTGGCCCGCTAAGCCTCACCCACCTCGCTTATAGGTAAGGAATTACTAAGCTCCCCTTTGGACCAGTCTGATCATGGCACCACCGGCTCTATTAAATGGAGACAGCGTAGCAGTGTTGCTGCTGATCTCCGGTAGAAAAAAAGTGTCAGAAATCACATGGGAGGGGGGTTACGGGCCCTCGTGCACCCCCCCCCCCCCCTGGATCTGCCACAGCATGAAAGGTACAAGATAAGGCACCATTTTGGGCATGCTATATACTGTAGGTTACCCTGGGTGGAATATGCAATCCCTAGACGATATTACACAAAATGGGGAAGTTGCAGTATACTATAACATTCAGTTCCTACTATTTTTCATCCCACCCATGGGTGTACTAAGTGAGGCAGCTAACTTGAGTGCAATACAAATGTTACAATGTGTGAGATAAGCCATACAAGGAAATAAAACTTATATGGGTGACTGAAACATTTGCAATATGATATGCACTACATGAATATATCCACATGTTGTTCACCCCACCCAAGAATTAACCATCCAAGGCAGCCAAGACCAGCATCTTGTTATCATCTCCAGAGTGTTTGCAATTTTGACAGCCAAGCCAACCAGTATGTTTCAAAGGGTCATAACTATGTCCACGCACATAGTGGCACACAGCATATGGTGCCTGCAGGTCTGTAAATGGGGAGAGCGAGTAGTGCTGTCCACAGAGTGCAGGGCTCTGGGGGCTGCATCATTGCTGACTCTTGGCAAACCTGTAGCCAGTGCTTAAAGTGGTCCTAGAGAGGTGGTGGAACCCCCCTTACCCCTGGCTCCCATGTAATCAAAGTATTGCACGCCCCCAAAAAGGGACGTGGTCTCAAAAAGAAAAGGGCGTGGTCACACAATAGTAATAATGCCCACAGTAGTAGCACCCCTAATACACATAATGCCCACAGTAGTGGCACCCCGTAATACACAATGTCCACAGCAGTAATGCCCCTTTTACAATGACCACAGTAGTAGTGCTCGTTATGCAATGTCCACTGTACTGGTAGTGCCCCTTATATAGAGCCCATAGTAGTGGTACCCCTTATGCAATGCCCCCAGTAGTAGTGCCCCTTATGTCCCCAGGAGTGTTGCCCCTTATGAAGTGCCCCCTTTACAATGCCCTCATTAGTAATACCCTTAATGGTAATGCCCCTGTGTAGTATTGCCCACAGTAGTAATGTTGCCTGTAGTAATGCCCCCAGTCATTTAGCCCCCTGTAGTTTAGCCTCCAGTAGTTTAGCCCCCAGTAATAATACCTCTGCAGTTATGCCCCCTGTAGTTTGCCCCCTTGTAGTTTTACCCCACTGTAGCTATGCCCCCAGTAGTAATGTGCCCCTGTAGTTATGCTACTAGTAGTAATGCGACACTATAGTTTGCCCCCAGTTGTTAGCCCCATGTAACTTGCCCCCAGTAGTTAGCCCCCTGTAGCTTGCTCCAAGTAGTAATGCCCCCAGTAGTAATGCCCCCTTGTAGTTTAAACCCGCATTAGTAATGCCCCTCTAGTTTGCCCCAATAGTAATGCCCCCAGTAGTAATGCACCCCTGTAGTTTGTCCCCAGTAGCTTACTCCCAGTAGTTAGCCCCATGTAGCTTGCTCCCAGTAGTTAGCCCCATGTAGCTTGCCCCCAGTAGTTAGCCCCATGTAGCTTGCCCCAAGTAGTAATGCCCCCAGTAGTAATGCCCTCTGTAGTTTGCCCCCTTGTAGTTTAGTCAGCCTGTAGTATTGCCCCTTGTAGTTTAGCCCCCTGTAGTTTAGCCCCCTGTAGTAATGCCCCCAGTAGTAATGCCCCCAGTAGTGTGCCCCAACTAGTAATGCCCCCAGTAGTAATGCGCCCCTGTAGCTTGCCCCCAGAAGTTTACCCCTTGTAGCTTTCCCCCAGTAGACATGCCTTAAAAAAAAAGCCACCATACTTACCAAGCCCCATTCCCGCGTCCGACCGCTGTGATCCTCCTGGCGTCCGGCTCCATGCACTATGAGAGAGACGTCATGACGTCTCTCTCATAGCGCGCACTGAGCCGGGATCCAGAAGCAGGAGCTCAGTAGTGAGCTCCTGCCGCCGGGCTTCCACTGTGCGGGGAGAGCTGGGCACCGCTGATAACAGCGGTCGCCCCGCATCTCCCTGCGGTGGCGGTGGCACACATCGGGTGAGGTGAGCCGGAGGAGGAGGAACTGCGTTCCATCTCCAAGTGGAACTGACGGAACGCAGTTCCGTCCCATTCCAGCTCACTTTAACCCCTGCCTGTAGCACTCTGTACAGTCACTCATAGTGTCCCCAGGCAGCGTTGCATGCAGAGCCGGATAAAGGGGGGGTTTCTGGGGGTAAGTACCCCGGGCCCCCTGTCAGAAAAGGGCCCCCCGCCACGTGTCAGAGCTCAGATCTCTAATTCGATCTGCTCCGCGGCACTGCACTTCCGTGCAGTTGCGCTCCCCTCCCCACTGACAGGTGACAGTGAGCCCATCCGCTGGCGCTGAAGAGCTAATTGAGCAACGGCTCCGCCGCCCAATAGGAGGAAGTAAAGCTGCAGCCTGCTGCTCAGTGACTGGCTGAGCACACAGGCTGGGAAGAGGAAGTTCCCACCTCGGCAGCGTGTGGGGATTTGTACAGAGAAGGAGAGGAACATTCAAGCTACCACTCTCCTGTTTGTAAGTCAGGCTTTTTTTTCTTTTTAAGGCAGTGATTTTCAACCTTTTTTTACTCGCGGCACACCGAACAATATTTTAAAATTGCCAAGGCACACCATCAGTTCCCCACAGAAAAAAACAAAACACACACATTGGCCCTCACAGTAAAAAAAAGAAATCCACACACACATTGGCTTACACAGAAAAAACAAATCACATTGCTCCCCACATAAATCATGTTGCTTCCTACATAAATCCTATTGCTCCCCACATGAATTATTCACATTGTTCCCCACATAAATCCATAAATTCTTATTCTCCCCACATAAATCCTATTGAAATCCTATTGTTCCCCACAGGAGAAATAAAATAACAAATATTATCAGCTGTACTCCTCCCTGGGATTGTTCATAGTGGAGTTCTGTGAATACTGAGCAGCGGGCGGTCGGGCAGGTGTGGATGTGGGTGGGCAAGGAAAGCTGTGTATGCAGGCAGAAACTGGAAGATGTGTAAGCAGGCGGGTGGGCAGGCTGGGTGGTGAGACGCGGCGGCCGTGACCTACTATATCACACCGTTTTCAAGGCATAAGTCACGGCCGGAGCACGACTGATCCTCTAAGAAGAGCCTGTGCCAACAGTTCACTCTGAAGGTGCAGGAAGCTGCTCTAGCTCCGCGGCACACCTTGCAACTGGTCGCGGCACACTAGTGTGCCACGGCACACTGGTTGAAAAAGCTTGTTTTAAGGTATGCAGCTGAAGTTAGGCTCTGAGTTATGTGTTTATAATATATATATATATATATATATATATTACTGTATATGCAAATATATATATATATATATATATATATACACACACACACACACAGTATATGGGTGTGTATATATATATATAATATATGTGTATGTATGTGTATATATATATATATATTAAAATGGATTGTCGTACTCAGTAGCGGCTCTTGCTCTTTTTGCCCGGAGCGCCGGTGTCCCGAGGGCGCCGTTGTCGTGGCAAGAGCCGCATCCTGATCTCCGTTCCACAGCTGCACCTCTAGTGTCTGTGTGGCGCTGCTTTGGGAGAGACGACGGGACGTTTCTCCCATAGAGAGGAGCCGGCGGCCAGAGACGGAGGGCAGTGCAGCAGCGGACGGGAAGCAGGAGCAGGGCTGGTAAGTATTGTGTTGTCTTTTTGTTTTTTTTTGTGTGTGTTTGTAAGTGGCGCTACTGGGGGCACAGCTACTGGGGACAAATCTATTGGGGACAAATCTACTGGGGACAAATCTGCTGGGGGCACAGCTGCTGGGGGCAAATCTACTGGGGGCACAACGACTGGGGGCACAGCTACAGGGGTCAGAACTACTGGGGGCACAAGTACAGGGGGATAACTGTGGCCATGCCCCTTCCCTCTATTTTGCCTGGGGGGGCGCCACAGGAAACTTTCGCCCTGGGCGCCGGAAGGTCTAGATCCGACCCTGGTCGTACTGATGAAAATATTGAAATATATATATATATATTTGTGTGCGTGTGTATGTATATATATATATATATATATATATAGAATGGGGTGTGATGGATGGCACTCCAGCATGTAGGTAAATCAAACAAAAGACCAGAATGGTAGCCATTCTGGTCTTTTGTTTGATTTACCTACATGCTGGAGTGCCATCCATCACACCCCATTCCATATTACTTCTTGGAGGGGCACCAGACGAGCTGATTAGAGGTTGATTGGAGTGCCGGACATCATTCTTGTCTATATATATATATATATATATGTGTGTGTATATATATATATATATATATATATGTGTGTGTGTGTATTGGATCAGGTCAGGATCCCGGCAGTCGGGATTCCAGCAGTCGCAATACTGACGCTGGAATCCCGACACTGCTTGGAACCCGCCGGCATATCAGACCCAACTTATATGTTTGTATATAGGTGTGTATGTGTGCATATATATATATATATATATATATATATACATATAATTATAAATCACTCAAAGACGGGTGGCACTCACGAGGACTTGTCACAGCAGAAAGAAAAAACGAGAGAGACTGAGCTCTGGTAACGTTTCAGCTATATTCTAGCTTTCGTCAGACCAAACATATACATACAAAATGCAAACATTTATACCTTACCCCACACCTAATGACCCTCCTCCCTGGTCCGGTGCGCTGGCGAGGGGAGATGACGCTGTACACCCCAATCGCGTGTGTTTGTCTCACCTGCTGCCTCGCGCCATGTACCTCCGTCCTGCTCGTTGGCAGCGGCTAATTGACGTCACCACGCTCTGACTGCGGGACGCGTTCACTCCTCCTGCCCGGCGCCGGTTACCTAGGGAACCAGTAAACAAAATATACAACGTGTTACATAGACAAACCATAAGCATAATCCCACATGCATGACACCAATATACTAACTATTTCAGACTATAATAGTAACAAAGATGCTAGTTCTGGTACTAACCAGCAATGTGTCTACTAATCTGTTACTTTTGTATCCTACAAATAGCATTGACTTTACTATATCCTTATATGTCTTATAGTAGACGAATAACCTACAACTCACTATATAGCTCATCTAATCTCATTATATTATAGTCACTACACATATGAGGTATAGAACCTCGTTAATCTAACGAGCTAGACAAATAGACATACTTTGACTATAGAAAACAATTCAAAGGCATTTGTTCATTCAACCCACCGGGTGATAGCGTTTTAAGAAAATGAATCCATCTCGCCTCACGTTGTAATAACAATTTCTCTCTATTACCACCTCTTACTCTCTCAGGTTCCTGATCTATGATCTTATATTTCAGGCATGATAAATTATGTTTAAACCTGGCAAAATGCCTCGCTACTGGTTGTGTCTGACTTTCGCCACCCAAGGCCGCTCTTATCGCTGACCTATGCATGGCCATTCTCTCACGAAATTGTCTCACTGTCTTCCCCACGTAGAATAATCCGCAGGGGCAGCGGATGAAATATATCACAAACGAATCTGTACAAGTCAAGATCTTATTAATTTTAATGAATCTGCCTGTCTGGGGATACGAGAAACCTGGACCTGTCTCCATATAGCTGCACGTGGTGCAACCGATGCAACGATAGCAACCAGGCTTCTTGCTGAGGAATGTCTTAGGGGGGGTAACCTTATAATTCGAAATATCGTTGTGTACTAATAAATCTCTCAAATTTTTATTTCTCGTGTAACTCTGCAGTAATGATTTATCGTTCAAAGAGCATAGCTCTTTCTCTGTTGTAATGACAGGCCAGCTGTCTTTCACGTGTTGTTTTACATTCTTACTAACCGTGGACCACTTCTGCACAAATGGTATTTTCTTCTGCATTGGAGTGGGTGCTAAATCTTTAGGTTTTAATAACTGGTCTCTATCCATCCCCAGGACTTTAGCCTTGGTGCGCATAAGCTCTGTCCACTCATACCCCCTTGCTTTAAACCGCCGGGCCATTTCATTTATCTCTGCCTCTGTGTTAACAATATTATCTGAGATCCTATGAACCCTCAGAAATTGGGAATAAGGGAGGCTATACTTCATGGAGGGCGGATGAAAACTTGCAGCGTGCAGAAGTGTGTTTCTGTCCGCCGGCTTTTTAAAAAGATTAGTGTGTACCCGACCATCTTTAATTGAAATGGTAACGTCTAAATAGTTAACCTCTTGAACACTACTAGTAGCTGTAAATTTAATGTTAGGATCCATTTGATTGATCCGTGCTAGAGACATCTCAAATTCCTCCTGCGTACCTGACCAAATCAAAAACAGATCATCTATGTATCGGACAAAAAATAATATCTTGCCCGAAACATAGGGATCCGTGAAAAAAATATCTCTTTCCACTTCGAACATGAAGCAGTTCGCAAAGGCAGGAGATGCACAACTACCCATCGCGCATCCCTGCCTCTGTTCGAACCACTTTCCGTCGAACAAAAAATAATTATGATTAAGGGTCAATTTGAGTAATTCTAGAAAAAAAGTTAAGTTCGGCCCACAATAAGCTGAACTAGTGGACAACAAATGTCTGGCAGCCTCTACACCTCTATCATGCGGGATGTTGGTGTAGAGACTTACCACATCTAGAGTACAAAGTAAACTATTAGTGGGTAATAAAGGTAGTTCAGCCAACCTGTTAATGAATGTTGTCGTGTCTTTTAAATATGTCGGTTGTGTTTGCACCACTGGTTGAAAGTAGTAATCAATATATTGTGACACCTTATAATATATTGAATCTCTAGCGGAAATAATAGGACGACCCGGTGGCACCTGTGCATTCTTGTGGATTTTCGGAATCGTGTAGAATACTGGTGCCACCGGGTGGTCCTGAATCAACGCATTCGCCACAGTCTTTGGGATAATATTATCCTCAACTGCTTGAGTCAATATAAAGCGAAGCTCATCATTATAGGAAGTAGTGGGGTCCCTACCCAATTGCTTATACACTGCTACCTCGCTGAGTTGCCTATAAGCCTCCTTCCTATATTGTTGCACATCCTGAACCACAATTCCCCCTCCCTTATCCGCCGAGCGGATGACAATTTGTTGATCTCTACTGAGGGTATGTAACGCTTCCCTCTCTCCCTTGGTAAGATTGTCATGTATATGCTTCTGCTTCTTTACTGATTCCTTGACTTTAGAGTCCAAGACCCTAGCAAAACATTTCAAAGAAGCATTGTTACTCTGTGGATCAAAACATGACTTAGGTTTCAATTTATCGGGGATAAGCTCCTCCCGTTCAGTACTAGTGCTATGCGCAAAATACTCCTGTAATCGAAGACGTCTGTTAACTTTATATGAGTCCACCTTCCACTGGAACTCGTCGAATTTGGAAACTGGGATAAATGATAGTCCTTTATTTAAAACCGCAAATTCCTCTGATGTTAAATCCCTTTGTGATAAATTAAATACTAAGTTGTCTTCTTCTTTGCTTTTGGACCTTTTTTGGTGGAGCCTTTCGCACTGTTTGCCTCGCCTTGTGCAGTGTCTTTTTTGGGGCCTAACATTGCCCTGGTGTTCATCCCTAAAGGGGGCTTTCCTCCTCGTTTGTTGGAGGTCTCACTTTCACTTTGTGAAGTTCCTTCCCCACTAGAGGTGTCAAACTGATGATTGCGGCGTGCTCTGAATTTGTTGAATCTTCTGGGGTGCATTCCGCCATCCGGGTTATTCACCCAACTATACACACGACCCTCTTGGTAGTCCTTCTGGACCGTACTCAATTTTTGTCGCTTAAATTTCACCAGGTCCTGTTTATAGGCGTCTACCTGGCTGGTCAATTTGTCCATCCATTTAGTTTCTATGTCAGCTTTAAGCACCGGAACAAATTTCGCCTCAAATGTGGCCGTCATCTCTTTTAACAAATTTAGCTCCCTCGTCGCCTCCTCTATGACCAAGAGGATGAGATCTAAGCTGCATTTGTTTAAAATGCTAATCCACTTGCGACAAAACTCTACGTTATGTCTACCTATAGTGGGAGTATTCCGTACTCTGAAACCACGTGGTATCTGGCGATTCCTGTGATAGTCTGATAGAGTGACGCCATGCATGAAAAAATCCACCTGCTTCTTATGTAGACGTAATAATTTCACATACAGTAAGTCGTTGCTATCCGTGCCACCAGCTGTGGCTAAATCCTCTTTGAATCTAATGCTCTCCGCATCTGCATCAGAAAAGGACCACGTCTCACATGCTGTGGTGTCCACATGACGAAATCCGCTTGTGTCTGTCGTGTCTCCCGACCAAGACATCTCCTCCACCGACACCATTCAAACCGTGATATTAAAAGACAAAGGTTCTGGACTGTAAGTATAAATCAATAAGTCCTTGGACGGTGCCCTGTCTGTACCAAAACTCACATAGGCTTGCACTGGTTCTGTGTGGGCCTAAGGAGCATGGACAAACACATACCAAAATGACCGGCACTCTGTCTCTATTATCAGCTGCCCCGGTGCCTTCCCTGGCTAGCTGCCAATGTAAATCACTCAAAGACGGGTGGCACTCACGAGGACTTGTCACAGCAGAAAGAAAAAACGAGAGAGACTGAGCTCTGGTAACGTTTCAGCTATATTCTAGCTTTCGTCAGACCAAACATATACATACAAAATGCAAACATTTATACCTTACCCCACACCTAATGACCCTCCTCCCTGGTCCGGTGCGCTGGCAAGGGGAGATGACGCTGTACACCCCAATCACGTGTGTTTGTCTCACCTGCTGCCTCGCGCCATGTACCTCCGTCCTGCTCGTTAGTTAGTATATTGGTGTCATGCATGTGGGATTATGCTTATGGTTTGTCTATGTAACACGTTGTATATTTTGTTTACTGGTTCCCTAGGTAACCGGCGCCGGGCAGGAGGAGTGAACGCGTCCCGCAGTCAGAGCGTGGTGTTGTCAATTAGCCGCTGCCAACGAGCAGGACGGAGGTACATGGCGCGAGGCAGCAGGTGAGACAAACACACGCGATTGGGGTGTACAGCGTCATCTCCCCTCGCCAGCGCACCGGACCAGGGAGGAGGGTCATTAGGTGTGGGGTAAGGTATAAATGTTTGCATTTTGTATGTATATGTTTGGTCTGACGAAAGCTAGAATATAGCTGAAACGTTACCAGAGCTCAGTCTCTCTCGTTTTTTCTTTCTGCTGTGACAAGTCCTCGTGAGTGCCACCCGTCTTTGAGTGATTTACATTGGCAGCTAGCCAGGGAAGGCACCGGGGCAGCTGATAATAGAGACAGAGTGCCGGTCATTTTGGTATGTGTTTGTCCATGCTCCTTAGGCCCACACAGAACCAGTGCAAGCCTATGTGAGTTTTGGTACAGACAGGGCACCGTCCAAGGACTTATTGATTTATACTTGCAGTCCAGAACCTTTGTCTTTTAATATCACGGTTTGAATGGTGTCGGTGGAGGAGATGTCTTGGTCGGGAGACACGACAGACACAAGCGGATTTCGTCATGTGGACACCACAGCTTGTGAGACGTGGTCCTTTTCTGACGCAGATGCGGAGAGCATTAGATTCAAAGAGGATTTAGCCACAGCTGGTGGCACGGATAGCAACGATTTACTGTATGTGAAATTATTACGTCTACATAAGAAGCAGGTGGATTTTTTCATGCATGGCGTCACTCTATCAGACTATCACAGGAATCGCCAGATACCACGTGGTTTCAGAGTACGGAATACTCCCACTATAGGTAGACATAACGTAGAGTTTTGTCGCAAGTGGATTAGCATTTTAAACAAATGCAGCTTAGATCTCATCCTCTTGGTCATAGAGGAGGCGACGAGGGAGCTAAATTTGTTAAAAGAGATGACGGCCACATTTGAGGCGAAATTTGTTCCGGTGCTTAAAGCTGACATAGAAACTAAATGGATGGACAAATTGACCAGCCAGGTAGACGCCTATAAACAGGACCTGGTGAAATTTAAGCGACAAAAATTGAGTACGGTCCAGAAGGACTACCAAGAGGGTCGTGTGTATAGTTGGGTGAATAACCCGGATGGCGGAATGCACCCCAGAAGATTCAACAAATTCAGAGCACGCCGCAATCATCAGTTTGACACCTCTAGTGGGGAAGGAACTTCACAAAGTGAAAGTGAGACCTCCAACAAACGAGGAGGAAAGCCCCCTTTAGGGATGAACACCAGGGCAATTTTAGGCCCCAAAAAAGACACTGCACAAGGCGAGGCAAACAGTGCGAAAGGCTCCACCAAAAAAGGTCCAAAAGCAAAGAAGAAGACAACTTAGTATTTAATTTATCACAAAGGGATTTAACATCAGAGGAATTTGCGGTTTTAAATAAAGGACTATCATTTATCCCAGTTTCCAAATTCGACGAGTTCCAGTGGAAGGTGGACTCATATAAAGTTAACAGACGTCTTCGATTACAGGAGTATTTTGCGCATAGCACTAGTACTGAACGGGAAGAGCTTATCCCCGATAAATTGAAACCTAAGTCATGTTTTGATCCACAGAGTAACAATGCTTCTTTGAAATGTTTTGCTAGGGTCTTGGACTCTAAAGTCAAGGAATCAGTAAAGAAGCAGAAGCATATACATGACAATCTTACCAAGGGAGAGAGGGAAGCGTTACATACCCTCAGTAGAGATCAACAAATTGTCATCCGCTCGGCGGATAAGGGAGGGGGAATTGTGGTTCAGGATGTGCAACAATATAGGAAGGAGGCTTATAGGCAACTCAGCGAGGTAGCAGTGTATAAGCAATTGGGTAGGGACCCCACTACTTCCTATAATGATGAGCTTCGCTTTATATTGACTCAAGCAGTTGAGGATAATATTATCCCAAAGACTGTGGCGAATGCGTTGATTCAGGACCACCCGGTGGCACCAGTATTCTACACGATTCCGAAAATCCACAAGAATGCACAGGTGCCACCGGGTTGTCCTATTATTTCCGCTAGAGATTCAATATATTATAAGGTGTCACAATATATTGATTACTACTTTCAACCGGTGGTGCAAACACAACCGACATATTTAAAAGACACGACAACATTCATTAACAGGTTGGCTGAACTACCTTTATTACCCACTAATAGTTTACTTTGTACTCTAGATGTGGTAAGTCTCTACACCAACATCCCGCATGATAGAGGTGTAGAGGCTGCCAGACGTTTGTTGTCCACTAGTTCAGCTTATTGTGGGCCGGACTTAACTTTTTTTCTAGAATTACTCAAATTGACCCTTAATCATAATTATTTTTTGTTCGACGGAAAGTGGTTCGAACAGAGGCAGGGATGCGCGATGGGTAGTTGTGCATCTCCTGCCTTTGCGAACTGCTTCATGTTCGAAGTGGAAAGAGATATTTTTTTCACGGATCCCTATGTTTCGGGCAAGATATTATTTTTTGTCCGATACATAGATGATCTGTTTTTGATTTGGTCAGGTACGCAGGAGGAATTTGAGATGTCTCTAGAACGGATCAATCAAATGGATCCTAACATTAAATTTACAGCTACTAGTAGTGTTCAAGAGGTTAACTATTTAGACGTTACCATTTCAATTAAAGATGGTCGGGTACACACTAATCTTTTTAAAAAGCCGACGGACAGAAACACACTTCTGCACGCTGCAAGTTTTCATCCGCCCTCCATGAAGTATAGCCTCCCTTATTCCCAATTTCTGAGGGTTCATAGGATCTCAGATAATATTGTTAACACAGAGGCAGAGATAAATGAAATGGCCCGGCGGTTTAAAGCAAGGGGGTATGAGTGGACAGAGCTTATGCGCACCAAGGCTAAAGTCCTGGGGATGGATAGAGGCCAGTTATTAAAACCTAAAGATTTAGCACCCACTCCAATGCAGAAGAAAATACCATTTGTGCAGAAGTGGTCCACGGTTAGTAAGAATGTAAATCAACACGTGAAAGACAGCTGGCCTGTCATTACAACAGAGAAAGAGCTATGCTCTTTGAACGATAAATCATTACTGCAGAGTTACACGAGAAATAAAAATTTGAGAGATTTATTAGTACACAACGATATTTCGAATTATAAGGTTACCCCCCCTAAGACATTCCTCAGCAAGAAGCCTGGTTGCTATCGTTGCATCGGTTGCACCACGTGCAGCTATATGGAGACAGGTCCAGGTTTCTCGTATCCCCAGACAGGCAGATTCATTAAAATTAATAAGATCTTGACTTGTACAGATTCGTTTGGGATATATTTCATCCGCTGCCCCTGCGGATTATTCTACGTGGGGAAGACAGTGAGACAATTTCGTGAGAGAATGGCCATGCATAGGTCAGCGATAAGAGCGGCCTTGGGTGGCGAAAGTCAGACACAACCAGTAGCGAGGCATTTTGCCAGGTTTAAACATAATTTATCATGCCTGAAATATAAGATCATAGATCAGGAACCTGAGAGAGTAAGAGGTGGTAATAGAGAGAAATTGTTATTACAACGTGAGGCGAGATGGATTCATTTTCTTAAAACGCTATCACCCGGTGGGTTGAATATACAAATGCCTTTGAATTGTTTTCTATAGTCAAAGTATGTCTATTTGTCTAGCTCGTTAGATTAACGAGGTTCTATACCTCATATGTGTAGTGACTATAATATAATGAGATTAGATGAGCTATATAGTGAGTTGTAGGTTATTCGTCTACTATAAGACATATAAGGATATAGTAAAGTCAATGCTATTTGTAGGATACAAAAGTAACAGATTAGTAGACACATTGCTGGTTAGTACCAGAACTAGCATCTTTGTTACTATTATAGTCTGAAATAGTTAGTATATTGGTGTCATGCATGTGGGATTATGCTTATGGTTTGTCTATGTAACACGTTGTATATTTTGTTTACTGGTTCCCTAGGTAACCGGCGCCGGGCAGGAGGAGTGAACGCGTCCCGCAGTCAGAGCGTGGTGACGTCAATTAGCCGCTGCCAACGAGCAGGACGGAGGTACATGGCGCGAGGCAGCAGGTGAGACAAACACACGCGATTGGGGTGTACAGCGTCATCTCCCCTCGCCAGCGCACCGGACCAGGGAGGAGGGTCATTAGGTGTGGGGTAAGGTATAAATGTTTGCATTTTGTATGTATATGTTTGGTCTGACGAAAGCTAGAATATAGCTGAAACGTTACCAGAGCTCAGTCTCTCTCGTTTTTTCTTTCTGCTGTGACAAGTCCTCGTGAGTGCCACCCGTCTTTGAGTGATTTACATTGGCAGTTAGCCAGGGAAGGCACCGGGGCAGCTGATAATAGAGACAGAGTGCCGGTCATTTTGGTATATATATATATATATATATATATATATATATATATGTATGTGTGTGTGGTATGTATGTGTATATATATATATATATATATAATTTATCCAAACTACCCGATACTCCCCTACTTCAAATGATACAGCGTGTATCATATATATATATATATATATATATTAAATTTACACCTTAGGGCCCCCCTGTCTTAAGTACCCCGGGCCCCCCGATGCCTTAATCCTGTTCTGGTTGCATGTGCTAACGGACCTGCCACCATGGGCACAGCATCACGTATTGATGTACCCAGGGTGTGGGGCCAGCACATGGTGCACTACCTACCTGTTACGTTGCTTGCTGCCTGTAGTGGGAGAGAAGGAGCAACACAGAGATTCAAAGGGATATGAGAAAATATGCATTTTCTCCACTACTAATGCACCGTCAAAATATGGCAAAAAGTTAAGCAATCAAATTAAAAAATAAAAATACTTTTCTGTGCTTGATACATTAGTCACTTGTATAAAAACTAGAGATGAGCGGGTTTGGTTCCCAGAGAACCTAACCCCTCCGAACTTCACTTTCCGAGCTGGGATCCGAGCCGTGAGAGTGAGGAAGACAGACCTCTGTCTCTCTGTGGGTGGTGGTGTCGGGTGGGGTCAGTGTGTGCTCTGTAGGGGTGCTGCTCCTGTCACTGTGGTGTATCTGTGCTGTTAGGGGTGCTGTCCTGGCTGTCCTGGCTGTCACTGGTGTTTCATGTGCTGTTAGAGGCGTACATGGGTGTTAAAGCTGTCCTAGCTGTCACTGTGTTGTACAGGGGGCAGGGCACTGTCCTCCTGTATGCTGTAAACATTCAGGGGTGCTGTTGTTAAAGTAAAAGCACACTGGTCCTGTATGCTGTAAGAATACAAGGCTGCTGTGAAAATAAAGGGAAACTGTTCTGTGTGCTGTAATAATAAAGGGGTGCTGTCCTGTGAAGTGGAGAACAACAATTTGAAGGAAAAAATAGTTGAAGATCAGGAACCACTTCCGGTTCCTAGTACTAGTGCTGAAGTGAAGCTGCTGCCACCAGTCATGACATTGACGATGCAATTCCATCAACGTCGTCTGCTAAAGCCGATGCCCAATGTCATAGAGGGCATGTAAAATCCAAGAAGCAAAAATTAATAATCAGAAAAAAAAGAAATTATCTGATGAGTAAACGTAAAATTGTCAATATGCCATTCACCACACGAAGTGGCAAGGATAGGCTAAGGCCTTGGTCTATGTTCATGACTGGTGTCTCAGCTTCTCATGAGGATGAAAGCCCTCCTCCCTCTCGAAAATTATAAAAAATTAAGCTTGTTGAGAAAACAACTGTGCATTCAGAGATATCACAAATCCTCAAGCAGAGTCCATGTGTGTTCGCGGTTGCGATGTCTAGGCCTGACCTTCCCAAGACTGTATGGAAAGAGGAGACTCCTACCACCATTTGCACGCCCCCTGAAAGTCCTGGGAGGAGCATTGCCAGTCCAGTTGCTGATATTGAGATTGAGGATGTCACTTTAGATGTACACCAGGATGAGGAGTATATTGGTGTAGCTGGCACTGAGGAGGAACTTGATGATGAGGATTCTGATAGTGATGTGGTTTGTTTGAATAAGGAACCAGTGGAGACAGTAGCTTAGTCATCCAGCGACCTCGGAGCAACCTTTTTGCCTAAAAACAATATTGTAAGGTGTGAAGTGTTCAGAATAGACTGGAAATGAGTGGAAATTAATGTTATTGAGGTTAATAGTACTGTAGGATTAAAATTATCCCCAAATTCTGTGATTTTAGCTGTTTGTATGTCTTTTTTTCAAAAATCATCCAGATTCAAAACCAAAACCCGAAAGGGTGGTTTTGGCAAAACCAATCCAGATCCAAAACATAAAAGAAATAAGAAATCACTTCTGCGCTCGTGAAACGACAAAACAATAGTGAAGTATAACAAAAATAAGTTCGTGATCAACAGTCTTTAGAGAAAAGTCTGTTCCCTTTCTCAGTTCTTTTTCGTGGAAGTAGTACAGGGTGCAGTATGACTTGATGCGTACCGTACTCACGTTAAAACGTGATATGTCCCTCATATAAAGGTATCTTTAGTACTCCATTCCCTTCTCTCCTCCTGCTTCTCCAGACGAGGCACTCAATTTGTTCTTATCCTCGAGGTTAGGAAAAAAAGGAACAGGAAAACGACTGATAGTGTAGTAAGTTCGTAATACTGGGTGACCACTTCTAGAGGGCGTAACTCCTATGTTCTTTTTCTTTTAATGAGGGGGTGCGTACCATACTCACATCCATAAAAAAGGGGTGAAAACACATAAAGGTATCTTTACTTCTATTGGTGGTTAATAAGCCTGATATTATCACTCGGAGTCACCCACAAGTCAGACAAATGATAAGGATAGTGGACGTACCCGACTCACACTTAGCAGTGCGAAGACCTGTACATAAAGGTATCTTCGGGGTGGTCCTAATAATTGACAATCTGAAATTCTACTCCTCTCCACGAGTGGCAGTGGGGGAGTGGGAGTAATAAGGGTGCGGGATGACTTGATGTGTACCATACTCACGTTAAAACATGATGTGACCCTCGTATAAAGGTATCTTTGATACTCCGTTCCTTTCTTTCCTCCTACTTCTCCAAATGAGGCACTCGATTGGTTCTTATCCTCGAGAATGGGGAAAAGGGACAGGAAAATGACTGATAGTGTAGTAGGTTCGAGATAGCGGGTAACTACTTTTGAAAAGCATAACCCCTATACCCTTATTCTTTTAATGAGAGGGTGCGTACCATACTCACATCCATGCAAAAGAGTGAAAACACATAAAGGTATCTTTACTTCTACTGGTGGTTCATAAGTCTTAAACCTATTATTACTTAGAGTCACCAACACAGGTGAGAGAGATGGTAAGGATAATGGGCTTACCCAACTCACACTCAGCAGTGCGAAGACCTGTGCATAAAGGTATCTTTGGAGTGGACCTAATAATTCTCAGTCTCGAATTTCATTCCTCTCACGAATGATAATGTGCGTGTAGAAAAAAAATGAGTATCAAAATATGAGGAGGTGGAATAGTATCACACAACAAAAATTTATTAATAAACCATATAAAAACAACATAAAAATGCTGGCAATGGACCCATGGTCATGACAATAGAGGGTATATAAAGATGAGTGTAAGATGTTGAAATCCGGATTTTCCTCACCTTTATTAATATCGTCCCAGTCAATCCCTAGTGGTCCTGGCCCTCACACCAACGCGTTTCAACAGAGAAGTCTTTTTGGACCTTGAAAAAGACTTCTCTGTCGAAACACGGTGTGAGGGCCAGGACCACTAGGGATTGACTGGGACGGTATTAATAAAGGTGAGGAAAATCCGGATTTCAACATCTTACACTCATTTTTATATACCCTCTATTGTCATGACCATGGGTCCTTTGCCAGCTTTTTTATGTTGTTTTTATATGGTTTATTTATACATTTTTGTTGTGTGATACTATTCCACCTCCTCATTTTTTGATACTCGGTTTTTTTCTACACGCACATTATCATTCGTGAGAGGAGTGGAATTCGAGACTGAGAATTATTAGGACCACTCCAAAGATACCTTTATGCACAGGTCTTCGCACTGCTGAGTGTGAGTTGGGTAAGCCCTTTATCCTTACCATCTCTCTCACCTGTGTTGGGGACTCTAAGTAATAATAGGTTTAAGACTTATGAACCACCAGTAGAAGTAAAGATACCTTTATGTGTTTTCACTCTTTTGCATGGATGTGAGTATGATACGCACCATCTCATTAAAAGAATAAGGGTATAGGGGTTACGCTTTTCAGAAGTAGTTACCCGCTATCTCGAACCTACTACACTATCAGTTGTTTTCCTGTCCCTTTTCCCCATTCTCGAGGATAAGAACCAATCGAGTGCCTCATTCGGAGAAGTAGGGGGAAAGAAAGGAACGGAGTATCAAAGATACCTTTATACGAGGGTCACATCATGTTTTAACGTGAGTATGGTACACATCAAGTCATCCCGCACCCTTATTACTCCCACTCCCCCACTGCCACTCGTGGAGAGGAGTAGAATTTCAGATTGTCAATTATTAGGACCACCCCAAAGATACCTTTATGTACAGGTCTTCGCACTGCTAAGTGTGAGTCGGGTACGCCCACTATCCTTATCATTTGTCTGACTTGTGGGTGACTCTGAGTGATAATATCAGGCTTCTTAACAACCAATAGAAGTAAAGATACCTTTATGGGTTTTCACCCCTTTTTTATGGATGTGAGTATGGTACGCACCCCCTCATTAAAAGAAAAATAACATAGGAGTTACGCCCTCTTGGAGTGGTCACCCAGTATTACGAACTTACTACACTACCAGTCGTTTTCCTGTTCCTTTTTTTCCTAACCTCGAGGATAAGAAGTAATTGAGTGCCTCGTCTGGAGAAGCAGGAGGAGAGAAGGGAAAGGAGTACTAAAGATACCTTTATATGAGGGACATATCACGTTTTAACATGAGTACGGTACTACTTCCACGAAAAAGAACTGAGAAAGGGAACAGACTTTTCTCTAAAGACTGTTGATCACAAACTTATTTTTGTTATACTTCACTATTGTTTTGTCGTTTGACGAGCGCAGAAGTGATTTCTTATTTATTTTGTATTTCATGCCCTAGGGGGATGAGTGACCTCCTGTAGACATCACCACTGCAGCTCTCTGAGGCGCAGCATCCCTCTATCATTATTTCAGATCCAAAACACGAGTGGGGATCCAGATCCAGAACCAAAACATCAAAACCCAAAAAGTGTCCGCCGCACATCTCTAATAAAACCATGTGTAAAATGCTGTTTTCTCAAATATAGCCTTGTGCACTATACAGTATACTGTATGTCATTTGCTGTGAGCTCTGCTCTCACTCTCTTCATTTATCTCTCACCTCCTGTTCTCTTCCTTTCTTTGTAAGCTCCTGCGTTCTCTTCAGTGGCTCATTCTCTATAGGGCATAAATGTATTAAGTAGTATTGCAAAACAAACTTGATTCTTCTCTTACACACTCTGATGACTAACATGTTAGTACCTAAAGCTACCTGCTTTGCAGCAATAAATGGTGTAAAAGTGCTGAGATAAGTATATTCTTTACATTTACATCTAAGTCTGTAATCGTTCCCACTGTCTTTGTCCACTGAAAGAAATATAAGGGCACATTAAACCCTTACACTACAATTATTGCTATAGACTACACACCTCTGAATACTTTGCTCTGACCTTTGTGTTGAGTGAATAATGAGTGGCAAAGGCAGAATCAGCAGAAAGAGTTTTGCTGAAACAAAATATCAATATGCTGCTATTGGTAATACAATATAAAGTAACTTGCAAACAGACTACCGTACGAGGGCCTGACTGATGTTTGTAAGTATTGCAAAAAAAGCAAGTAACTTTGGGGTCTATTCTTGAAGCAGTAAAAAGAGAAGAGAGGTGAGCCAGTGGATCAGTGTTGAGATAACATTTAAAAAGTGCATTCTATAAAATGATATGTAGCAGCACACTGCAGCCCTGTCTTGTCTCATGGCTGATCCTCCTCCCAGCTGTGGGACGTGTTGCCTCCTGCTGCCTGCGCAATGGCTGCAGCCGAAATATCCATCTGCAAGAGGTGAGCGTGGGTTGAGGAGGGAAGGGGTAGAATTTTGTTTTTATGCACACTGTATAGTGAGACCTACAGTATGTATTGAATAGATGTGTTCCTCTCCCAGTCACCATCTCCTTCTCCCAGTCACTGCCCGAAGACTCTCCCCTTATTGTGGTGCTCCCTCTGTCATTTTCTTAAGGGTCCACCATTGCTTTCATTGGTGGGTAAGGTAACCTATGGAACTTAATTAAAATGGCTGCACCAACCCTGCCTTGAGCTCACTGTATCAGTTATTGTGTGATCACTATGTTCACAGTTTGTCGGTTTGTTTTCTTCATGCTGCAATACGTACTAAACCTCTGTGCTATACTTTGATGCTTGTAAAGTGACTTTGAGTACTGCTGTAGAAAAATGCTATGTAAATATACATATATATACTGTACATATGCAGGCGTAACATTAATGACTATAATGAATAAGACTTTTGTTTGGCCCATATGTCAGTCCATTTTCATACAGTGTTTATTATTGGCCATAATTGGCGCTGTACAATAATAATCTACCATGTCCATAATTTATTTTTCAAAATTATAGTTTTTAAATATTTATAATATTTATAGTTTTGAAATATATATAAAAAAAACTTAGGGGGGTATCCAATTAGAAGCGATCCATTTTCAGATGATAAAAATGACCTTATATTGCAATTTTTTACCAATGGTCATTATTGCGGTATCCAGTTAGAGACTGTTTCTTTTGGCTTAAAATGGACCCGCAATTGTGCTATAACACATGGGATTCGGGATAAACTCTCTGTTATCACGGCTTTGGCGGCCATTTATCAGGTATTATGCATCGGGTGACTGAGGTACCCTGAGCATAATCCCTGATAAGTGCCGGCATCGGGGGAGGAGCACATTGCATCTAATTATATAGACCCTGGCGAACCTATTAGCAGCAGTCATTAACGCTGCTAATAGGATTCACTTTTTAATTTAAATCACATTTGCTATAGATGGTTTTCACAGTCTGTAGCTGATAACAGTTTTTTTACATTTCTACTTATCACAATTTCACTATTCTACTTATCACTTATAACTTTTCAAATTTGAATTCATCTTGATACATTCCGGTAAAAAGCTCTTAATTATCATGATTGTAATAAGTGATCATTTCCGTATGAAAAATGTGATTCATAATACATCTGTGCCAGAGAAAGAGAGATACTAAAATGTAATCAAAGACACAAGAACAACTCAGACATACTGTAGATAGGAAAAGAAATCAATAGTAAAAGAAAGTACTTCAATAAATTATGTAACTGTTAACGTATACATTAACAGAAAGCGAGATGCAAGAGGGAGGTGACAGACAGGATAGTGAAGAGAAGGTCCAGCACCAAGAGTGAAGTGCAGGTGGGAGATAATTAGAGTAGGGGACATAAGGAGCAGATGTAGCAACACCAGACACAACAGCCACCAGAACTACAAGAAGCAATCTGTTTACCTGGACCAGTTATGTCCTACTACTGTAAGTAACTCAAGGAATGTATTAAATGAGCTGTAGTTTTGAAGTGAATAGCTTTAAATAGAAAATATTTGAACCCTGATCAGAGGGACAGTGTCCAACATATGTTTCTTTAATTCAGACCTTATCTGATGCTTCTGTCAGATGTACAGTAAATATCTCTGTAATGAGATTTGCTCTATTTCCAAATTGTTTACATCATATAGTATGCGTTTTCATATAGTAAGTGTGTCTTTTTGGGTTCAGTATGAAATGCTGGTGTACGGGATCCCGGCTGTCATGATCCCGACAGCAGGATCCCATACGCCAGAATGCCGTCAGCGGGGTGAGCACTAGAAAGCCCCTTGCGGGCACGGAGGCTTGCTATACTTGCCACAGGTTATATTCTCCCTCGTGGACACCCACAGAGGGAGAATAGCCTGTGTCGCTGGTATTCCCGGAGGCGGCATGTCATCGCTAGCCAGGATTCTAACGTCAGCATTTTAACCGCTTCCTGTCTTTTCCTCAGGGTCAGCAACAGAAATCTTGGAGCCCAGTACAAGGATGTCTCTGCCAGCCCTCCACCCACCACCACCCTCAACTCTGTATCCACACATCCCTCTTCTGTATGAGTGATCTGTTCTAAAGTACATTATTATTTTTATTTAAAGATATGCTAGCCTATTTTTTATGTTTCATTTCATTAGATTGGAAATTAAAACAAAATGTAAAAGCACTGTGTGGCTTACTGTACTTCACACTGTCTCTGATTATGCAGGTGTGGGGAGAGAGGATATCTGCAGCAGATCGGACTGTGATGCTGCTTCTGCTGCCTCGAGGGTATGGTGGGAGGGTATCTGCAGTGGAGTTGACACTTGTGCTGCTTCTGCTGTCTCAGGGGTGGGGAGGGATGGCGTCTGCAGGCAACTTCTGTGCAGCACAGCAGACAGTGGTGCTTATAGCCCTGTATACCTCAAGTTTGCTCCCATCCAGCTCAAATCCTTCTGTAGCTGCTCCTCCGTCCCTACAGGCAAATTTAGGTGCCGCGGACATACTTTGTTCCTTTCTTAACCTTGGGGCCCCTCTTAACATTGGGGCCCAGTACATGTGTACCCTTAGTACACCCCCTGTTGCAGGGCCTACTTTTTCTAACTGCGCAGTTCTACATCAATGATAAAATGTCTAACTCACAATACTTAGATTTTTCTATAAATTAAACTCCTAATAAATATAAGAACAGATTCCTGCATTTTGTTTTACCTTATTTTGAAACCAAAAAGAAACAATATGAGTGGGAAGTTAATGCCCCAGACTTCAGAGTACTTAGTTTTATCAAATTTATTGGAGCACTAAGTCAATTGTTAAATGTAAGATACCGTACATGATGAGGAGGTCATACAGGGCGCAGCTAGCTTTGGAAGTCCTAAAATGTAGATGATGATGATGATGATGATGATGACGACGAAGCGAAACACTTTCTGGATTTTGCAATGATTTTATGGACATTTTTATTCTGCAAAGCATTTAGGTTATATGCGGAACATAGCCAGCAAGGCAATTCTTCTTTGTAATTAACATTCTGCTCTCAAGGACTAGTCAAATTTAATAAATTTATCTTCTGTGTTTTGTATCTTTTGTTTTACTTTGTGAAGTCTTGGGGATTTATCTTTTTTTCTACCTTTTAATTTTGCGTGTTCTCTTTAGCTTTTTTGACATGGATGCTGTGTCATTTTTTATGCAGTTTGTTGTTAAATCCATTTCCTTGTGCCTGAGTGATGCTCTACTCACTCAGTTCCACTGTGAAATATAAGTACATGTTATGCAAGCAATAACCCCCATATGAGTACAAGCTATCTGTTTAAATGCCATATTATGCCACAGTCTGGTACTCTATTAAATATAGATTACACACTGTTAAATGAATGAATATCAAGTATGCTGTCCCATCATTCTGCACGTATAAATGCAAATAATGACTCCTGGCATACAGAAGGAGCAGGTCGAGATATAATTACATATTTGTCTTGTTTTATGCCTCTCCAGCTCCGATCTCAAACATATATCACTGCTTCCAAGAACACAATTTGTACTTTCAGACTTAGTTAGTGATAAACATTTTGATAAAATTTCCAGTGCTGTGCTGGCTAGGGGATAAAATGTTTATAAGTTAGTAAAACAGAATGAAATAGAATACTTTTATTTTCTTGCTGAAAATAAATAAAAAAATCTTTTTATCTCTGTTATATTTTATTCCAAAAATGAGTCAAATTTATATTTGTCTAATTTATATTAACTACAGTATCTTATTACTATCTTCTTGGGTGAATTTTACTAAAGGTCGATTTTGGTTAATTTTAATCAATTCACGAGCTGAAGCACACATTTGCTATCAGGTGATTTTTTAATAAATTTTTTTAAATATTAATAAATGTGTGTTTTGGTCTAGAAGTACAACATTGATTTTGATCAATTTCCATATATTTTAAATCGATTAAAATTGACCTTTAGTAAATTTTCCTTCTTGAGTAATGATAAGTTTTGGTAATGTTATGTGGTAATGGTGTGTGGAATGTTAGTGTTATGTGGGACACTGTGGTAGCTGGCAGGGGCATAGGGAGGGTGGAACAAGTGGAGCTCGAGCTCCAGGCGCCGCTGGGGACAGAAGGCGCCGGCTCACTGCACAGCTGAGAGCCGGATCTCGGGCAGGGGTTGTAGGAAATGACTAGAAGAGAGGGAAGGGGTGGCCACCACACTGCCTGCATGTTGCAGATCACTGATTGCACACAGGGCCGGTTCTAGACCTTGTAGCACCCAGGATGAAAGTTTCCTTTGGCGCCTCCCCGCCCCCCCCTTCCCCCCGAGACGGCAAAATAGGGTTAGTGCGCGCTGAAGGCGCGTGGGAAAAAATAGGAAAGGGGCGTGGTCAGTTTTGCTCCCTGTAGTTTTGCCCCCTGTAGCGTTGTGCACCCTGTAGAGCTGTGCCCACAGTTGCTGTTGTGCCCCCTGCAGCTGTGCCCCCAGTAGCTGTTATGCCCCCTGCAGCTGTTGTGCCCACTGCAGCTGTGCCCACAGTAGCTGTTATGCCCCCTGAAGCTGTGCCCCCAGTAGCTGTTATGCCCCCCTGCAGCTGTGCCCCCATTAGTTGTGGTCCAAGTAGTTGTGCCCCCATTAGTTGTGGCCCCAGTAGTTGTGCCCCCCTTAGTGTGCCCCCTGCAACTGTGCCCCCATTAGTTGTGGCCCCAGTAGTTGTGCCCCACTTAGTGTGCCCCCTGCAGCTGTGCCCCCATTAGTTGTGGCCCCAGTAGTTGTGCCCCCATTAGTTGTGCCCCCCTTAGTGTGCCCCCTGCAGCTGTGCCCCCATTAGTTGTGGCCCCAGTAGTTGTGCTCCCATTTGTTGTGGCCCCAGTAGTTGTGCCCCCATTAGTTGTGCCCCCATTAGTTGTGGCCCCAGTAGTTGTGCCCCCCTTAGTATGCCCCCTGCAGCTGTGCCTCCATTAGTAGTGCCCAAGAGTAGCTGTGCACCTAGAAAAAAAATTAAAAATACTTACCAGCCCCGTTCCTGTTCCCGATCACTGCACTCAGTCTCCGGCTCCGCTCCTCTGCGCTATGGGAGAGACGTCATGAGGTCTCTCCCATAGCGCTGCACAGAAAGGTCCTCTCCACAAAGGGAAACTAGACGCTACCTGACTGCGCGTCTAGATTCCCTTCGCGGAGAGGACCTTTTCAAACTCATCGCCATCCTAGTTAGTAGCGGCTCTTGCCACGGCGGCGGCGCCCCGGGACAGCGGTGCCCCGGGCAAAAGTACTGCTTGCCCATGGCAAGAGCCGCTACTGATTGCACAGTGCAGAGAGTCCAGTGCAGTACAGTGCAGTGTGGTGTGTTGTTAGGGAAGAGTGGAGGTTTGAAGGCTTGTCAGAAGAACTTTCCTGGCTGTCAGGGATCTGCATTCAGTGATCTGGAACATGCAGGCAGTGTGGTGGTCACCCCTTCCCTTTCCTCAGTCCTTTCCTTCTACCCATGGAGGTCCAGCCTGTCAATCACATCGAAGCTCCACCCCTCCAGACTGGAACGAGGAGCTACTCTGCTGCTGGCCTCTTGGTGAGAAATACTGTGTGTATTATTAGAGATGTGCACCGGAAATTTTTCGGGTTTTGTGTTTTGGTTTTGGATTCGGTTCAGCGGCCGTGTTTTGGATTCGGACGTGTTTTGGCAAAACCTCCCTTAAATTTTTTTGTCGGATTCGGAAGTGTTTTGGATTCAGGTGTTTTTTTTCAAAAAACCCTCAAAAACAGCTTAAATCATAGAATTTTGGGGTAATTTTGATCCTATAGTATTATTAACCTCAATAACCATAATTTCCACTAATTTCCAGTCTATTCTGAACACCTCAAAATATTATTTTTAGTTCTAAAATTTGCACCGAGGTCGCTGGATGACTAAGCTAAGCGACCCAAGTGGCCAGCACAAACGCCTGGCCCATCTAGGAGTGGCACTGCAGTGTCAGACAGGATGGCACTTAAAAAAATTGGCCCCAAACAGCACTTGATGCAAAGAAAAGAGAAAAAGAGGTGCACTGTGGTCGCTGGATGGCTAGGCTAAGCGACACATACACCTCAATATCATAGGAATTATTCATTCTAATCAATGGTATTATTGGTCCAAATCACTGGAAGAAAATGACAAAATCACAGGAATTATTTGTTCTAATCAATGGTATTATTGGTCCAAATCACTGGAAGAAAATGACAAAATCACTGGAATTATTTGGCAGTAATGTCGGGAATTATATCAAATGGCAGTACCACTGGACGTATACGGAAGTGTCAGACAGGATGGTACTTAAAAAATAGGCCCCAAACAGCACATGATGCAAAGAAAAGAGAAAAAGAGGTGCACTGTGGTCGCTGGATAGCTAAGCTAAGCGACACAAACACCTCAATATCATAGGAATTATTCATTCTAATCAATGGTATTATTGGTCCAAATCACTGGAAGAAAATGAAAAAAATCACAGGAATTATTCGTTCTAATCAATGGTATTATTGGTCCAAATCACTGGAAGAAAATGACAAAATTACTGGAATTATTTGGCAAGATCACTGTAATTAATAATTATAAATCACTGATATTAATTGGTAAAATCTCGCTATCACCTGCCTAGTGAAGTGGAATCTAAATGGGATTTTGTACCGGGGACACAATAACTTCATCAATTGTCTAAATCCCAATGCACTAATGGCGGAAAACAGGTGCACGTCTAACAGCGCACTGATTATACTGAGAACTGATTATACTGATCAATCACTGATTATACTGAGCACTGATTTTACTGAGCACTGATGATACTACGGAGAACTGACACTGAGCAGCGAGAACAGCACTGGACTATTGTACTGTAGTATACTGGTCCCCACAATGCAGCAAAGATATTGAGCACTGATCCGGAGAATAGAACTGAGTCTGACACGGAGCTGCAAGATACAGCAATGGCCTACTGTACTGTACTACTATATATACTGGTGGTCACCAAAATGCTGCACTGTACTACTATATACTGCTCACAACAATGCAGCACAGATATGGATACTTGAAGTGACACGGAGTTGCAAGATACAGCAATGGCCTACTGTACTGTACTACTATATATACTGGTGGTCACCAAAATGCTGCACTGTACTACTATATACTGCTCACAACAATGCAGCACATATATGGATACTTGAAGTGACACGGAGTTGCAAGATACAGCAATGGCCTACTGTACTGTACTACTATATATACTGGTGGTCATCAAAATGCTGCACTGTACTACTATATACTGCTCACAACAATGCAGCACAGATATGGATACTTGAAGTGACACTGAGTTGCAAGATACAGCAATGGCCTACTGTACTGTACAACTATATATACTGGTGGTCACCAAAATGCTGCACTGTACTACTATATACTGCTCACAACAATACAGCACAGATATGGATACTTGAAGTGACACGGAGCTGCAAGATACAGCAATGGCCTACTGTATTGTACTACTATATATACTGGTGGTCACCAAAATGCTGCACTGTACTACTATATACTGCTCACAGCAATGCAGCACAGATATGGATACTTGAAGTGACACGGAGCTGCAAGATACAGCAATGGCCTACTGTACTGTACTACTATATATACAGGTGGTCATCAAAATGCTGCACTGTTCTACTATATACTGCTCACAACAATGCAGCACAGATATGGATACTTGAAGTGACACGGAGCTGCAAGATACAGCAATGGCCTACTGTACTGTACTACTATATACTGGTGGTCACAAAATGCTGCACTGTACTAATATATAGTATATACTGGTCACACAACAATGCAGCAGATATTGAGCACTGATCAGGATACTAGAACTAAGTCTTATAAGGAGCTGCAAGATACAGCAATGGCCTACTGTACTGTACTACTGTATAATATACTGGTGGTCACCACAATGCAGCACACTGAGCACAGATATTGAGCTTTTCAGGCAGAGAACGTAGCCACGTCCTCTCCGCTCAATGGCCCTCATTCCGAGTTGTTCGCTCGCAAGCTGCTTTTAGCAGATTTACACACGCTAAGCCGCCGCCTACTAGGAGTGAATCTTAGCTACTTAAAATTGCGAACGAAAGATTCGCAATATAGCGAAAAGACATCTCTGTGCAGTTTCTGAGTAGCTCGAGACTTACTCGGCATCTGCGATCAGTTCAGTGCTTGTCGTACCTGGTTTGACGTCATAAACACACCCAGCGTTCGCCCAGACACTCCTCCATTTCTCCAGCCACTCCCGCGTTTTTCCCAGAAACGGTAGCGTTTTTTCGCACACACCCATAAAACGGCCAGTTTCCGCCCAGAAACACCCACTTCCTGTCAATCACATTACGATCACCAGAACGAAGAAAAAACCGTGAGTAAAAAACCTAACTGCATAGCAAATTTACTTGGCGCAGTCGCACTGCGGACATTGCGCATGCGCACTAAGCGGAAAATCGCTGCGATGCGAAAAAATTTACCGAGCGAACAACTCGGAATGACCCCCAATCTACAATGCACAAGTGAAAATGGCGGTGACGCGCGGTTCTTTATATGGAATATGAATCTCGCGAGAATCCGACAGCGGGATGATGATGTTTGGCCTCGTTCGGGTTAACCGAGCAAGGCGGGAAGATCCAAGGCTGCCTCGGACCCGTGTAAAACATGTGAAGTTCGGGGGGGTTCGGATCTCGATGAACCGAACCCGTTCATCTCTAGTGTTTATGTCTGTGTATACTGTGTGTTTATGTGTATATGTCTGTGTTTGTGTGTAAATGCGTGTGTATATGTCTGCGTGCTAATGTGTATACATGTATGTGTGTGTTTGTGTATATATATCTTTGTATACAGTATGTGTGAGTATATGTGTATGTTTATGTATGTCTGTGTGTATATGTGTATGTCTGTGTATATCTGTGTGTGTATATGTGTGTGTTTATGTGTGTGTGTATATATATATATATCTGTGTATATTGTATTTGTGTGTTTATGTATGTCTGTGCCTAAATGTGTGTGTATCAATGTATGTACATATGTATATATGTGTGTGTGGTAGTGGGTGGGGGTGCCATGACATGACCCTGCTCCGGGTGTCATTTCTCCACGCTACGCCTCTGGTAGCTGGGTTAATTTTATGTAGAGGTATTAATGCTATATGGAGGCTATTAATATAATGTGGGGTTGGTGAAGGCTATTAACATATGTTTAGGGCAATTGTAATATTTTGGGCTGTTAATGCAAATTTGAGGTCTCTGGGGGGTTTCCAATTAGCCCTGGTGCATTTTCGGCTAATAAAAACAGGCGGATATCATGATTTATGACTGATGGGCATTATCATGGTACCAATTAGAGGCTGTTTCTAACAGCTGAAAATGGACCCACGATCACATGAAAAGACATTGGATCAGGGTTAGGTTCCTGATCCTATGTGTTATCACGACTCTGTCAGCTCTTTATCGGGGATTATTCCAAAGAATCTGATCTGCTCATCTCTAAATGTAATGTTTGGTCTTTCTATGAGTAGAAGTCTAATTATTACACATGGGTGCTGTTACTATTACTTTGGGGTTAACTTGAAGGAAATAGAGCCAATGCATGTGAATTAAATTAATGTTGGTTTCCTGGCCAGGCTTTGGGAGGAGCACTTTCTTTGAAGAAGAGTGCCCAGCATCGTATATCTGAGTATGGTATAGCAAACGTATTAGCTTAGGATAGATAGAATGGGTGTTCTTCAGTTTGCCGGCTGTTGGGATCCCGGCGCAGAGTATACCGGCGCCAGAATCACGACACCCGGCATACTGACAACTTTTCCCCCGTTTTGGGGGTCCACGAACCCCTGGAGGAAGAATAGATTGCGTGGCAAGTGCAGCAAGCCCGCAATGGGCTCATTTGCGCTCGCCCAGCTGTCGGTATGCTGGTGGTTGGGATTCCAGCGCCGGTATGCTGGCTATCAGGACCCCGCCCGCTGCCATACCATACTACACTCGATAGAATGTCTTTCAAGAGAAATTGTAGAGCGCAACTGAACAAAGCAGTAATATATACTTTGATAAGGTGATTACACACACTTTACAAAGGCTTGCCTTAAATAATTTTCTAAGAAGGTATTTTTGGAAAACAACCAATAGTCTCCACTGTAGTGATTCTACTTATAACTTAGACTTGGAGGAGCAAACTTGCTAATCAACAGTAAGTTCTAGCCTTAAGTAGTTGCAGGTTTTAACTAGCCTGAGTGCTGTGCAGCAGTCTAATTATAGTCAATAGCAGTTTGACCAGAAAAATATATAACAGCATAGTCAAAATTCAATGGAGTTCAATGGCTATAGTATATTATTATTATTATTATTATTATTATTATTATTAATTATTATCACCACCCTCCACCTCCCCACTTGACACTTTCCCCTCACGCCTCCTCCGCTACCTCTCTCTCTCTGCCTGTTCCCATCTTGCCCACCTCCTCAATCTCTCCCTCTCATCAGCTACTGTGCCCTCTTTCTTCAAGCATGCACTCATCTTCCCTATACTTAAAAAACCTACCCTTGATCCCCACACTCTCTCCAACTATCGACCCATCTCTCTCCTTCCTTTTGCCTCCAAACTCCTTGAGCGTATTGTCTATAACTGCCTGACTGCCTTTCTTTCCTCCCCCTCACTACTTGACCCATTCCAGTCTGGCTTCCATCCTCTCCACTCCACTGAAACTTCCCTCACAAAAGACTATAATGATCTCCTAACTGCTAGATCCAAGGGTCACTACTCTTTGCTTATTCTTCTTGACCTCTCTGCTGTTTTTGACTAGTGATGTGCACCGGACATTTTTCGGGTTTTGTGTTTTGGTTTTGGATTCGGTTCCACGGCCGTGTTTTGGATTTGGACGCGTTTTGGCAAAACCTCCCTGAAATTTTTTTGTCGGATTCGGTTGTGTTTTGGATTCGGGTGTTATTTTACAAAAACCCCTCAAAAACAGCTTAAATCAGAGAATTTGGGGGTCATTTTGATTCCATAGTATTATTAACCTCAATAACCATAATTTCCACTCATTTCCAGTCTATTCTGAACACCTCACACCTCACAATATTATTTTTAGTCCTAAAATTTGCACCGAGGTCGCAGGATGACTAAGCTAAGCGACCCAAGTGGCCGACACAAACACCTGGCCCATCTAGGAGTGGCACTGCAGTGTCAGACAGGATGGCAGATTTAAAAAATTGTCCCCAAACAGCACATGATGCAAAGAAAAAAAAGAGGCGCAATGAGGTAGCTGTGTGACTAAGCTAAGCGACCCAAGTGGCTGACACAAACACCTGGCCCATCCAGGAGTGGCACTGCAGTGTCAGACAGGATGGCAGATTAAAAAAATAGTCCCCACACAGCACATGATGCAAAGAAAAAAAGAGGCGCAATGAGGTAGCTGTGTGACTAAGCTAAGCGACCCAAGTGGCCGACACAAATACCTGGCCCATCTTGGAGTGGCACTGCAGTGACAGACAGGATGGTACTTCAAAAAATAGTCCCCAAACAGCACATGATGCAAAGAAAAAAAGAGGTGCAATGAGGTAGCTGTGTGACTAAGCTAAGCGACCCAAGTGGCCAACACAAACACCTGGCCCATCTAGGAGTGGCACTGCAGTGTCAGACAGGATGGCAGATTAAAAAATTGTCCCCAAACAGCACATGATGCAAAGAAAAAAAGAGGCGCAATGAGGTAGCTGTGTGACTAAGCTAAGCGACCCAAGTGGCCGAGACAAACACCTGGCCCATCTAGGAGTGGCACTGCAGTGTCAGACAGGATGGCACTTCAAAAAATAGTCCCCAAACAGCATATGATGCAAAGAAAAAAAGAGGCGCAATGAGGTAGCTGTGTTACGAAGCTAAGCAACCCAAGTGGCCGACACAAACACCTGGCCCATCTAGGAGTGGCACTGCAGTGTCAGACAGGATGGCACTTCAAAAAATAGTCCCCAAACAGCACATGATGCAAAGAAAAATGAAAGAAAAAAGAGTTGCAAGTTGGAATTGTCCTTGGGCCCACCCACCCACCCTTATGTTGTATAAACAGGACATGCACACTTTAACAAACCCATCATTTCAGCGACAGGGTCTGCCACACGACTGTGACTGAAATGACTGGTTGGTTTGGGCCCCCACCAAAAAAGAAGCAATCAATCTCTCCTTGCACAAACAGGCTCTACAGAGGCAAGATGTCCACCTCCCCCTAATCCTCCGATTCCTCACCCCTTTCACTGTGTAAATCCCCCTCCTCACAGATTATTAATTCGTCCCCACTGGAATCCACCATCTCAGGTCCCTTTGAACTTTCTGGAGGCAATTGCTGGTGAATGTCTCCACAGAGGAATTGATTATAATTCATTTTGATGAACATCATCTTTTCCACATTTCCTGGAAGTAACCTCGTACGCCGATTGCTGACGAGGTGAGCGGCTGCACTAAACACTCTTTCGGAGTACACACTGGAGGGGGGGCAACTTAGGTAAAATAAAGCCAGTTTGTGCAAGGGCCTCCAAATTGCCTCTTTTTCCTGCCAGTATACATACGGACTGTCTGACGTGCCTACTTTGATACGGTCACTCATATAATCCTCCACCATTCTTTCAATGGTGACAGAATCATATGCAGTGACAGTAGAAGACATGTCAGTTTTCGTTGGCAGGTCCTTCAGTCCGGACCAGATGTCAGCACTCGCTCCAGACTGCCCTGCATCACCGCCAGCGGGTGGGCTCGGAATTCTTAGCCTTTTCCTTGCAGCCCCAGTTGCGGGAGAATGTGAAGGAAGAGCTGTTGATGGGTCATGTTCCGCTTGACTTGACAATTTTCTCACCAGCAGGTCTTTGAACCTCTGCAGACTTGTGTCTGTCGGAAAGAGAGATACAACGTAGGTTTTAAATCTAGGATCGAGCACGGTGGCCAAAATGTAGTGCTCTGATTTCAACAGATTGACCACCCGTAAATCCTGGTTTAGCGAATTAAGGGCTCCATCCACAAGTCCCACATGCCTAGCGGAATCGCTCTGTATTAGCTCCTCCTTCAATCTCTCCAGCTTCTTCTGCAAAAGCCTGATGAGGGGAATGACCTGACTCAGGCTGGCAGTGTATGAACTGACTTAACGTGTGGCAAGTTCAAAGGGTTGCAGAACCTTGCACAACGTTTAAATCATTCTCCACTGCGCTTGAGTCAGGTGCATTCCCCCTCCTTTGCCTATATCGTAGGTAGCTGTATAGGCTTGAATGGCCTTTTGCTGCTCCTCCATCCTCTGAAGCATATAGAGGGTTGAATTCCACCTCGTTACCACCTCTTGCTTCAGATGATGGCAGGGCAGGTTCAGGAGTGTTTGCTGGTGCTCCAGTCTTCGGCACGTGGTGGCTGAATGCCGAAAGTGGCCCGCAATTCTTCGGGCCACCGACAGCATCTCTTGCACGCCCTGTCATTTTTCTAATAATTCTGCACCACCAAATTCACTGTATGTGCAAAACATGGGACGTGCTGGAATTTGCCCAGATGTAATGCCCGCACAATATTGTTGGTGTTGTCCGATGTCACAAATCCCCAGGAGAGTCCAATTGGGATAAGCCATTCTGCGATGATGTTCCTCAGTTTCCGTAAGAGGTTGTCAGCTGTGTGCCTCTTATGGAAAGCGGTGATACAAAGCGTAGCCTGCCTAGGAACGAGTTGGCGTTTGCGAGATGCTGCTACTGGTGCCGCCGCTTCTGTTCTTGCTGCGGGAGGCAATACATCTACCCAGTGGGCTGTCACAGTCATATATATATAGTCCTGAGTCTGCCCTGCTCCACTTGTCCACATGTCCATGGTTAAGTGGACATTGGGTACAACTGCATTTTTTAGGACACTGGTGACTCTTTTTCTGACGTCTGTGTACATTTTCGGTATCGCCTGCCTAGAGAAGTGGAACCTAGATGGTATTTGTTACCGGGGACACAGTACCTCAAGCAATTCTCTAGTTCCTTGTGAATTAACAGTGGATACCGGAAACACGTTTTTCACCGCCCAGGCTGCCAAGGCCTGAGTTATCCGCTTTGCAGCAGGATGACTGCTGTGATATTTCATCTTCCTTGCAAAGGACTGTTGGACAGTCGATTGCTTATTGGAAGAAGTACAAGTGGTCTTCCGACTTCCCCTCTGGGATGACGATCGACTCCCAGCAGCAGCAACAACAGCAGCACCAGCAGCAGTAGGCGTTACACTCAAGGATGCATCGGAGGAATCCCAGCCAGGAGAGGACTCGTCAGACTTGACAGTGACATGGCCTGCAGGACTATTGGCTTTCCTGTCTAAGGAGGAAATTGACACTGAGGGAGTTGGTGGTGTGGTTTGCAGGAGCTTTGTTACAAGAGGAAGGGATTTAGTTGGCAGTGGACTGCTTCCGCTGTCACCCAAAGTTTTTGAACTTGTCAATGACTTGTGATGAATGCGCTACAGGTGACGTATAAGGGAGGATGTTCCTAGGTGGTTAACGTCCTTACCCCTACTTATTACAGCTTGACAAAGGCAACACACGGCTTGACACCAGTTGTCCGCATTTCTGTTGAAATAATTCCACACCGAAGAGGTGTTATTTTTTGTAATTTGACCAGGCATGTCAATGGCCATATTCGTCCCACGGACAACAGGTGTCTCCCCGGGTGCCTGACTTAAACAAACCACCTCACCATCAGAATCCTCCTTGTCAATTTCCTCCCCAGCGCCAGCAACACCCATATCCTCATCCTGGTGTACTTCAACAGTGATATATTCAATTTGACTATCAGGAACTGGACTGCGGGTGCTCCTTCCAGCACTTACAGGGGGCGTGCAAATGGTGTAAGGCGCCACCTCTTCCCGTCCAGTGTTGGGAAGGTCAGGCATCGCAACCGACACAATTGGACTCTTCTTGGGGATTTGTGATTTAGAAGAACGCACAGTTCTTTGCTGTGCTTTTGCCATCTTAACTCTTTTAAGTTTTCTAGCAGGAGGATGAGTGCTTCCATCCTCATGTGAAGCTGAACCACTAGCCATGAACATAGGACAGGGCCTCAGCTGTTCCTTGCCACTCCGTGTCGTAAATGGCATATTGGCAAGTTTACGCTTCTCGTCAGACGCTTTTAATTTTGATTTGTGGGTCATTTTATTGAAATTTTGTTTTTTTTTGTATTTTACATGCTCTCTACTATGACATTGGGCATCGGCCTTGGCAGACGACGTTGATGGCATTTCATCGTCTCGGCCATGACTAGTGGCAGCAGCTTCAGCACGAGGTGGAAGTGGATCTTGATATTTCCCTATTTTACCCTCCACATTTTTGTTCTCTATTTTTTAATGTGTGGAATTATATGCCAGTAATATATCAATAGCAATGGCCTACTACTATATATACTGCGCACGACAACTAAAACGCACCACAGTTATGGATGGATAGCATACTTGACGACACAGAGGTAGGTAGAGCAGTGGCCTACTGTACCGTACTGCTATATATTATATACTGGCGGTCAGCAAAATTATGCACTGTCCTCCTACTATATATACACCGCACTACTTAAATGCACCACAGGGATGGATAGTATACTTGACACAGAGGTAGGTAGAGCAGTGGCCTACTGTACCATACTGCTATATATTATATACTGGTGGTCAGCAATATTATGCACTGTCCTCCTACTATATATACACTGCACCACTTAAATGCACCACAGGGATGGATGGATAGTATACTTGACGACACAGAGGTAGGTAGAGCAGTGGCCTACTGTACCATACTGCTATATATTATATACTGGTGGTCAGCAAAATTATGCACTGTCCTCCTACTATATATACACCGCACAACAACTAAAATGCACCACAGGTATGGATGGATAGTATACTTGACGACACAGAGGTAGGTAGAGCAGTGGCCTACTGTACCGTACTGCTATATATTATATACTGGTGGTCAGCAAAATTATGCACTGTCCTCCTACTATATGTACACCGCACAACAACTAAAATGCACCTCAGGGATGGATGTATAGTATACTTGACAACACAGAGGTAGGTAGAGCAGTGGCCTACTGTACCGTACTGCTATATATTATATACTGGCGGTCAGCAAAATTATGCACTGTCCTCCTACTATATATACACCGCACAACAACTAAAATGCACCACAGGGATGGATGGATAGTATACTTGACGACACAGAGGTAGGTAGAGCAGTGGCCTTCTGTACCGTACTGCTATATATTATATACTGGCGGTCAGCAAAATTATGCACTTTCCTCCTACTATATATACACCGCACAACAACTAAAATGCACCTCAGGGATGGATGGATAGTATACTTGACGACACAGAGGTAGGTAGAGCAGTGGCCTACTGTACCGTACTGCTATATATTATATACTGGTGGTCAGCAAAATTATGCACTGTCCTCATACTATATATACACTGCACCACTTAAATGCACCACAGGGATGGATGGATAGTATACTTGACGACACAGAGGTAGGTAGAGCAGTGGCCTACTGTACCGTACTGCTATATATTATATACTGGTGGTCAGCAAAATTATGCACTGTCCTCCTACTATATATACACCGCACAACAACTAAAATGCACCACAGGGATGGATGGATAGTATACTTGACGACACAGAGGTAGGTAGAGCAGTGGCCTACTGTACCGTACTGCTATATATTATATACTGGCGGTCAGCAAAATTATGCACTGTCCTCCTACTATATATACACTGCACCACTTAAATGCACCACAGGGATGGATGGATAGTATACTTGACGACACAGAGGTAGGTAGAGCAGTGGCCTACTGTACCATACTGCTATATATTATATACTGGTGGTCAGCAAAATTATGCACTGTCCTCCTACTATATATACACTGCATCACTTAAATGCACCACAGGGATGGATGGATGGATAGTATACTTGACGACACAGAGGTAGGTAGAGCAGTGGCCTACTGTACCGTACTGCTATATATTATATACTGGTGGTCAGCAAAATTATGCACTGTCCTCCTACTATATGTACACCGCACAACAACTAAAATGCACCTCAGGGATGGATGTATAGTATACTTGACAACACAGAGGTAGGTAGAGCAGTGGCCTACTGTACCGTACTGCTATATATTATATACTGGCGGTCAGCAAAATTATGCACTGTCCTCCTACTATATATACACCGCACAACAACTAAAATGCACCACAGGGATGGATGGATAGTTTACTTGACGACACAGAGGTAGGTAGAGCAGTGGCCTTCTGTACCGTACTGCTATATATTATATACTGGTGGTCAGCAAAATTATGCACTGTCCTCCTACTATATATACACCGCACAACAACTAAAATGCACCACAGGGATGGATAGTATACTTGATGACACAGAGGTTGGTAGAGCAGTGGCCTACTGTACCGTACTGCTATATATTATATACTGGCGGTCAGCAAAATTATGCACTGTCCTCCTACTATATATACACCGCACCACTTAAATGCACCACAGGGATGGATGGAGAGTATACTTGATGACACAGAAATAGGTAGAGCAGTGGCCTACAGTACCGTACTGCTATAAATTATATACTGGTGGTCAGCAAAATTATGCACTCTCCTCCTACTATATATACACTGCACCACTTAAATGCACCACAGGGATGGATGGATAGTATACTTGACGACACAGAGGTAGGTAGAGCAGTGGCCTACTGTACCGTACTGCTATATATTATATACTGGTGGTCAGCAAAATTATGCACTGTCCTCCTACTATATATGCACCGCACAACAACTAAAATGCACCACAGGGATGGATGGATAGTATACTTGACGACACAGAGGTAGGTAGAGCAGTGGACTATTGTACCATACTGCTATACTGGTGGTCACTGGTCAGCAAAATTCTGTAATGTCCTGTCCTCGTATACTACAATGCAGCACAAATATGGAGCGTTTTTCTGGCAGAGAACATAGATATTTTCAGCACACTCAGCACAGATATTTGCAAGCACACTGAGCACAGATACTTGCAGCACACTGAGCACAGATATTTGCAGCACACTGAACACAACTGAGAGGATGCTGCACGTCCTCTCCCTATCATCTCCAATGCACGAGTGAAAATGGTGGCGACGCGCGGCTCCTTATATAGGATACATAGGATACGAATCTCGAGAGAATACGACAGCAGGATGATGACGTTCCGGCGCGCTCGGGTTAACCGAGCAAGGCGGGAAGATTCGGGTCTGCCTTGGAACCGTGTAAAATGGGTGAAGTTCGGGGGGGGGGGGGTTCAGAGTCCGAGGAACCGAACCCGCTCATCACTACTTTTGACACTGTGGACCACCCTCTCCTTCTTCAAATCCTTCACTCCCTTGGTCTGCGTGATACTGACTGTTCCTTCTCTGTCTCCTCTCATGGTTCCACCTCCCCCGCACTTCCACTAACTGTAGGTGTCCCCCAAGGCTCTATTCTTGGTCCTCTCCTTTTCTCTCTCTATACATCCTCCTTAGGAGATCTCATTAGCTCTTTTGACTTACAATATCATCTCTATGCTGATGAGACTCAAATCTACCTTTGCTCCCCTGACCTCTCTCCTGCTCTCCTCACTCGTGTATCCAACTGTCTCTCTGCTATATCTTCCTGGATGTCTTAGCGCTTTCTTAAAATTAACATGTCTAAGATTGAGCTGATCATCTTCCCACCCTCCAGCACAACTTCACCTCCCACAATTTCACTATCTCTAGATGGCACTACTATCTCCTCTAGCCCCCAAGTGCAGGGTCTTGGAGTAATCCTTGACTCCTCCCTCTCCTTCAAACCACACATTCAGCACCTATCACAAAACTGTCCTTTTCATATCAAAAATATTTCCACTATTAGACCCTTTCTCACCCAGGATGCCACTAAGACCCTTATCCACTCACTGCTCATCTCCAGACTGGACTACTGTAATCTCCTCCTGACTGGCAACCCTAACACATACATCTCTCCACTCCAATCTATCCTCAGTGCTGCTGACAGGATCATCTTCCTCACCAAATGCACTATGTCCACCTCCCCTCTCCTACAAGCCCTTCACTGGCTTCTCTTCCCCTTCAGAATCCATCTCAAGCTTCTCACACTCACTTACAAAGCCCTCACTCACTCCTCTTCAAGTTAAATCTCTGACCTTTTCTCTCTTTACACTCCCACCCATCCTCTTCGCTCTGCTAATTCATGCACCTCTACTGCCCTCTGATTACCTCCTCCCACTCCTACTTCCAAGATTTTGCACATGCTGCTCCCTTTTTCTGGAATTATCTACCTCTCCCCCTGAGACTCTCCACCTCTCTACAAAACTTCAAGCGGGCTCTCAAGACACACTTTGTCACCAAACCCAGCTGTCTCTCATCCTAATCCTTCTGTGGCCCACGCTCACTTTCTACCCCATCTGTATCACCCCTGTCTGCGTGCCCCTCCCCTTTAGAATGTAAGCTCTCACAAGCAGGATCCTCTTCCTTCATGTGCTTTTACGTCTCTTACTTAACTTACTTTCTTTTCAATACTCCCTTTGATGGCACCAAATCTTTCGGTTTTCTGCCACCCTGATACTTATTTCAGTGCTTTTTACTGACGCAGCTATAGATAGATCCACGGTTATCTTGGCTTCTTTGCTGCGCCTAGGCACACCATGGTTTATTTACATAAACCCAGAATCTATTGTTCTCAGCTGCAATACAATACAGAGAACAATACAGCAGGGGATTAAGTCATTACAGCAGGGGATTAAGTCCGACTGTCCAGTCTCAATTAATCCTATTAAATAATGGACCCATCTGTATGTTTATATACCCTGTACTTGTCTTATATTGTATTGAACTGTAAGTCACTGTCTTCATGATATGCTTATTTGTTTACTCTGCCATTGGGCGCTGCGGATCCCATGTGGCGCCATATAAATACAGGATAATAATAATATATAGCACCAGTTTCTCTTCTTAACTATAGATTGAGCCTGTGCATTTTGGGACTTTTAATGCACCTTCTGTATATGACTCTTAGGTGACTAGTTCTCCAATACCATCTCTATATACTGTATGTATGGGACAAGAGTAGAATGTTAGTGGTCTGTCATATGGTATTCTGACCACTCTGCAACAGATAAACTTTTTTAATATCCTTATAATCCTGAGCCTCAGCATACTGACACCGAATGACACCTGTCATTTTAAGTGCCTCATGCTACTTCCCCGACAAGCTATATTGGAATATCCCAAAAATAAAATGGTTTAGATTATGCAGCAAAATGTCAGACATGCTGACAGACGTAGAGCAGTGCAAGTGTGCTCATGTGAGCAGAAACAAACAAAAAACAATACACCCCAAAAAGCAATATAAGCAAATCAAAGAAATGTAGTGGTTTGAGAAAGCAAATTGATGTACAGTATTTAATTAACAACAGGTTAAGCAGCAAAATTACTTGCATGCATAGGGGGTGAGATGCCTGAAGCGCTGCACGCATTTTTTTAACCGCTGTATTTTTTTACTGCTGTACCTTTTCGATTATTCCATATGCAGCAAGGGTATTAATGATGTTGCGTTCCTATTTCCTTTCGTATACTTGTCCGGCTCGGACCTCGGCGGCATCACGCACTTCCTCATAGAGATTAATGATGCGCATATATGTATATATATATATATATATATATATATATATATACATTTGCTTCCACTGCTCTGAAATAAGTCTCTCAGCTAGAGAAATCAGCACACCACCAGTATGAGTAACCATAAAGTGCATATATTCCAAAACTGATAACAGTAGCAGCATATGTCACAAAACATTACATATTCCGGCTGGGATTAGCATGTGTCTCATCTAGTACATTACATGTCCCTCCAGTTAAACGGATCATGTGTCCGACAGCCGTTTCAGTGACAGCACCTTCCTCTGGCACAACACCAAGAGCCTCCTGAATCACAACACCTGTGTACAAACACTGCTCACCTGTGTACGGTCATGCTCGCTCCCTGTTTCTGGAAGTCCCCTCTCTGGAACGCATCCAGCCCGCGGTGGAACGCACATCCGGGCCCAGCATGCCTCCCGAAAAACATCACTTCGGGCTGGCTAGCCGGGCCGCGTTTCCGATTTATCACATATTGAGATTTGTGGTTGCCATGGTGATAGAATCAAAACAGCTTCCACTATAGATCTACAGGCATATAGCAATAATCAAACTGTCCCCGCAAAAAATACTAAAGCATTGTGTCTGTGATTACTCGTCTGTCTAGCAGGGGCTCCCCACATAATAACAAAACCCATTAGTGCAAACAGATATTTGATCTGAAAACAGGACTTGAAAAAACAAACCATTAGTAAAACCTGTAATAACGTGAAAACAATCGCTACGTCAGAAATTGAATGCACCAAAAGTGCTATTTAATTAAACAGCAGCCCTCACAAGTCACCTCTCTGAAAATTAATGAAAACATCAATGATTATAGAAAGCAGTTAAGATTAAGGGGTACATGTACTAAGCAGTGATGAAAGTGGTGAAGTGAGCCAGTGGAGAAGTTGCCCATGGCAACCAATCAGCTGCTCTGTATACTTTTATAGTATGCAAATGATAACTGTTACGTCAATGCTGATTGGTTGCCATGGGCCACTTCTCCACTGGCTCACTTCTCCACTTTTATGACTGCTTAGTACAGGGGTGGCCAACCAGTCAGAGACAAAGAGACAAAAAACCTTGTTAAGTACGTCAAAGAGCCGACATTGAGCCGAAGGCATTCATGCAGAAATGGGATGTGGCCTTGTGCCTGCTAGACCACGCCCCTGGTATAAAATACATTGAAACAGCCAGTGCCAACATAAAACACGATGAAAAAGCTACTTTCACATAAAATAATAGAAAGAGACAGATTCACATAATACACTTCAGCTCCTCCATGTGTCACTCCAGCCAACGCATTCCTATGTCAATCCCGCTAGCACCCCTCTATGTCACTCCAGCCAGCTTCCCATGTGTCACTCCAGCCAACGCATTCCTGTGTCAATCCTGCTAGCACCCCTCTATGTCACTCCAGCCAGCTTCCCATGTGTCACTCCTGCCAGTACCCTCCTGTGTCTCTCCAGTCAGCTCTCCCATGTGTCACTACTGAAAGGACCCTACTGTGTCACTTCTGCTACCGCCCTCCTATGTCACACCAGCCAGCTCCCCACTAGTCACTCCTGTTGTGGTCACACGATTTAAAGTGTCGGGAGCCACATTTTAATAAAGAAAGAGCCGCATGCGGCTCAAGAGCCACTGGTTGGCCACCACTGGCTTAGTACATGTTACACTTTGTTCTTCATTGAGACCATCAGGAGATACAGTTTTAAAGTTGTAAATAAATTCACATTCCCGTTGTAGCAGTCTATTGTGGCGATTACCGCCCCTTTTCCAAGGTTTAATTTGATCCAATGCCATGAATTTAAAATCTCTTAATGTGTGGCCCGCGATCACTAAGTGTCTGGCCACTGGTGATGTGCTTTGCTCAAGCTTCTGCATAGCTTTTTTTATAGAAGAGCATTGCACAGCCAGAGGCGGAACTACCGTCAGTGCAACCAGTGCATTGCACTGGGGCACGCCACTGTCCACTCTTTCTTTCTTTCTTTCTTTCTTTCTTTCTTTCTTTCTTTCTTTCTTTCTGTAATGTGTAAAAAAAGGGGAATCTGTCTGCCGTGATGTGTAAAAAGGGGACGCTGTCTGCCGCAATGTGTAATAAGGGGGAATCTGCATGCCATAATGTGTAAAAAGGGGGGACGCTGTCTGCCGTAATGTGTAACAAGGGCACGCTGTCTGCCGTAATGTGTAAAAAGGGGACGCTGTCTGCCGTTATGTGTAAAAAGGGGACGCTGTCTGACGTTATGTGTAAAAAGGGCACGCTGTCTGCCGTTATGTGTAAAAAGGGCACGCTGTCTGCCGTTATGTGTAAAAAGGGCACGCTGTCTGCCGTTATGTGTAAAAAGTGCACGCTGTCTGCCGCTATGTGTAAAAAGGGGACGCTGTCTGCCGTTATGTGTAAAAAGGGGACGCTGTCTGCCGTTATGTGTAAAAAGGGACGCTGTCTGCCGTAATGTGTAAAAAGGGGAATCTGTCCGCCGTAAGGTATTAAAGGGTCTCTACCTGGTGTAGTGGTGCTACTGTGCGGCGTAATTTGAATAATGGAGACTACTGTGCACCGTTTTATGAATTGGTATTATTTTGTGGCCACACCCCTTCCCCACGAAGCCACACCCCTATACATTTTTGTGTGCGCCTACGGCACGCACTGCCCCTGTTTTGCATGGGCTCTGATGCCGTTTCTTGCACACAGTGCTAAAATGTCTAGTTACGGCACTGTTGCTAGGTATCCATTTCTCTGGCCCTGAGCAGCTCCCCCTCACCAGATCCTCTCCAAGGGTGAGGGGGTGGACTTGGATGGGATGGGGGGGCCCAGGGGGGGGCAAAGCATTTTGTTGCACCTGGGCCCACCGCTCGCTAGTACCGCCACTGTGCATAGCTATATGTTCTTTCAATCTTCTAATCGTTTTGCCAATATATATGAGTTGACATGGACAGAAGATAAGATACACCACGTATTTACTGTCACATGTCATGTTGTGCCTGAGGACATGTTTAAAGCCAGATTTTGGGTGTTGAAATGAGTCACCAACCAACATATGTTGGCAATTAACACAACCACTGCATCCATAGGCTCCATTTTTCAATGAAAGCCAATTCACTTTGGATGCTCCTGGAATTATGTCAGATGATGTAATCATGTCCTTCAGGTTACAACTCCTCTTATAGGCAAATAAAGTTTTGTCAGCACATGCATCCCCAATGACTGGTGATCTGTTTGCAGAATATGCCAATGTTTATGAATAGAGTTCCTTAACCAATTAGAGGAAATCTAAAAAGTGCTGGCAAACACCATACATTCTAAAGGTTCTTTATTTGTAGTTCTCGATCCAATGTTAAGCACCTCTGTATTGCATTGTGTATTTCAGCTCTATTATAACCCCGTTGTATAAAGGCTTCACCCATTTTATGGATCGCCTCAGGTAATGCGGATTTGTCAGAAGTGATTCATGCCACTCATACTAATTGTGAAAAAGGAAGTCGTTTTTTAAGTGGATTAGGGTAGAAACTATTCTCTAGAAGCACTGTATTCAAATCCGTGGTCTTTTTGAATTTTTTGAATCCAAATAGAGACATCTAAAAAGTTGATACTTTGAGGGCTGCTAGAATGTGTCAATCTGATGGTGCTTGTCAGTTAATTCAATAAGCACATAAAATTATCCAAGGAAGTACTGGCCCCCGTCCAAACCATAAAGATATCATCAATGAAATGTGTATAAAAATAAATAAATTGAGAAAAGTTAATATTGTCGAGTATGTTAACTTTTTCATATTCAAACATAAATAAATTGGTGTACGATGGGGCCTTGTTTGACCCCATCACTATACCCTGTAACTGAAGAAAAAATGTGTTTAAAAAAAAAAAAATATTTTTTGTGTAAAATCATATCAATCAGCAACAATAAAAATTCACAAGGAGGACCCTTGAAAGCAGGGTTAGCAATGATGGCTTTCCATATGGACCCCCTGCCACATGTTCTATGTTAGTATATAGGTTTGTTATATCACAAGTAACAAGAATACAGTCATGTGGTGGCGGACCAAATTATTGAGCCTCTTCAAGAAGTCAGTTGTGTCTTTTAAGACTGTCATTGCTTCTGACACCAGTGACTGAAGGAAAAAGTCAACATATTGAGAGAGACTCTGACACAACAAACCCCTACTGGAGATAATCGGTCTCCCAGGGGGATTTACAAGTGTCTTATGTACTTTGGGCAATATATACAACAACAGAAAAGCCGAATGTTCCTGCGTGAGAAACGTAACCGTAGGTTCATCTATCCATCCATTATGAAAACCCAAGGAAATGGCATCATCTATCTCTTTCTTGTACCCAAAGGTGGGGTCATATTGTAGTATTTTATAAGAGGAGTGAACCTCCAGCTGTCTTTTAATCTCAGCGGTATAATCCTGTGTATTCAAGACCACAACACCTCCACCTTTATTCGCTGCAGTGATATTCAGGCCCGCCATCAGGGGGGTGCTGTGGGTACAGCCGTCCCAGGCCCGGCCTCTCTGACAGAGAGGAGAGGGCCCGGGCCGTTCATGCCGCTGCCCGCCTGCTGCCGCCCGTCCGCCACCACCAGTGCTCACCCATCTCTCAGTAGTCTTCTGATCCGCCCACCTTCCCACACACACGCAAGGTCCCTGGCGGTGACTGATGTTAGGAGATTGACAGCTGCTGTGTCTGCGCTACAGCTGCTCTCCGGGAGCTGCTCGGCATTGCTCTGTGCTCTGAAGCTGCTAAAGGGCTGAGCCAACTGCTACTGATGAGAAGACAATGGGCAGCAGCAGCAGATGAGGGAGCGGACAGCCTGGGCTTAGTGACTGTAAGTAAGCCCCGCTCCTTCACTGAAATAATGCAGCGATTTGCAGGTAAATGGGGAAGGGGGAGGGGCCTAATGCCACAAAATGCCCACCCCTGTCACAGACCTGATCTTGTGGTATGGCCTGCTACAGGTAAACTAGTGCCTCACTCCTGTCTCTCCCCCTCCCCCTCTCTCCCCCCTCTCACTCTCCCTGACACTCTCTCCCCCCTCTCACTATCCCTGACACTCTCTCCCACCTCTTGCTCTCCATGACACTCTCTTCCCCCGACACTCTCTCCCCATCTCGCTCTCCCTGACACTCTCTCCCCCTCTCGCTCTCCCTGACATTCTCTCCCCCCTCTCGCTCTCCCTGACACTTTCTCCCCTCTCGTTCTCCCTGACACTCTCCCTCTCTCTTACTCCCCTCTCATACACACACACAGGGGGGGTTCCGAGCATCCCTCTCTCCATGCCTCTCGCTCTCTCCCTCCTCATACCCCCTTCTCTCCATGACAACGCTTGCTCCCCTCTCTACATGACAACCTCTCTCCTGCTCACTCCCCCTGCCTCCCTCTCTCTTGTTCCCCTCTCTTTCTCCCGCCCTGACACTCCCTCTCGCTCACTCTCCCTCCTTTCATTTCTCTCTCTCCCTCCCTGACACTCTCTCTCCAACTCACTCCCCCTCCACCCCTCTTTACCTCTCTCTTGCTCCCCTCTCTATCTTTATCCCTCACTGATATCCTCTGTCTCTTGCTCCCCTCTCTCTCCCTCCGACATCCTTTCTCCCTCTCTCTCTTGCTCCCCTCTCTCTCCCGTTTGCTCCCCCTCCCTCTCTCTCGCTGACACCCTCTCTCTCTTCCTCCCCTTTCTCTCCCTCTGTCTCTCCCTGACATGTTCTCTCTCATGCTCACTCCCCCTCCCTCCCTGACAAGCTCTCTCTTGTTCCCCTCTCTCTCTGTCTGTCTATGTACTACGGATAGTACTACGGCTGGTTTGAGGACGGGGGTCCTGAAATCGGTGTCTTGCTTAGGGTCCTATAAGGGATAAATCCGCTTCTGCTGCCTTTGTGTTCCCACCGCCCAGCGCAAGCAGGCTATTGAAAATGTCCCTTTTAAGATGGCTGCCACCTCAGAGGAGACAGTTATTAAAGATACTAGAGGAGGCTGTAGTTTCTTTAATAACTGTCTCCTCTGAGCCGGCGGCCATTTTGGGAGGGACATTTTCAATAGTTTTGCTAGAAGCAGGCTGCTGAACAGCCTGCTGCGGTGGCAGGGAAGGGAGGAGGATCAGCAGAGCCCCTGACAAAGATTACAACTCCATTGCAGGTACTGGGGCATTAATGTGTGTGGCATTGAATAATATGATGATGGGGCCATAGGAATTATTATTAATTATTTTTATTTATTTTTATAATATATATTTATTTTTAATTTTGTTTATTAATATATATATATATATATATATATATATATATATATTGTATAACAAGAAATGACACAGCGCCACTTGTGGGGTAGGGTCTCATTAAGGGAAGTGAATTAAAAATCACTTAAAATTCACTTAAATATTAAAAAACACACGTAACCTAATTATAGGTGTCTGCCAACCCTTAAGAGTGCAATGCTGGTACAGTACTGCTAAAAAGAGTATAGAATGGGGGGATAAGGGTACCGGCGACTTGTGTTGTTTAAAATAAGCACTAAAACTTAAAAATTATGAGGCAAAAAATATATAATAATACAAACAAGTTTTTAATAATACATAAAAGTGGAATAAAACATAAAACGTTTTTTAAACACTGGTAAAAGCATAAAGGTCTTTGTAAAAGGTAAGGAATTCTGACTTAACTTAGAAATAGGCAAGGGGGTCAATGCAGGGAACCCAACGCGTTTCTTCACACCAGACTTCTTCAAAGGGTAGGGACAGAGTGATATAACATGCCTATTTATACCCCTGGCATACTGGCTCAGGGGTTGTGATGTCATAATTGGTCATGTGTCTCATTAAAGACATTTATTCTAAGAGCAGTCAAGGGCACTAAATAAAACATGGCCTCAAGCAGTAAGAATCACTATGAATACATTTGCATTAAAAACGAGTGTTCCATATAGCGCAAACACTGTTTTAATAGTTCAAAACTGGAAAAATATAGTAAAGTGCGGCATTTCCGCCACACTTCCGGCAACGGAGGTAGTGGGTCACGTGTCTCCAGGTACTTCCGCCCCATTTCCGGTTCGCTCGTGCGCATGCGCCAACGGCACTTCTCGTCCATTGCGCATGTATCTGCGGCATCTCCTAGGAGTCAGCAGTCTATGTTCAGGTCACAACGTAGTGAATGTCCTCCCCATTCAGTACTGCGGCAGCCATATTGTTGTGGGGAAAGCTCCATACAGTGTATAGGAATGCGGTGGCCATCTTAGAGGAGTTTTAGGAGACATAGTATGCCGGTATCCATGACAACGGATCCATATAGATTAACACAAGAAATGTATGGTAAAAAACATGTATACCAGTCTTTCACACAGATAAACATGATGGAAACTATAGGATAAGGGGATAATGTAATGGCTCATACATAATAATATATAATAAAATTATGAGAATTATATTAACATATATTCAATGCTGAATGTATACCTAAAAGTGACATAGCTGTGTTTATGCTCAATATAGCGGTGGTTAGTGACCTAGCAGGTGACATTGTTAGTGAGGTTTACATAAAGGTTATAAAATAACAATAATAGTGAGAAGAAAGAACCAGGCAAAATTCATAAAAAATATATAAATATATGAATACTGGAATTGGTGGTGATATTAAATTTTTAATTATTTATACGTAAAGAAAAATCCCTCTAGATTCAAAAGTTACAAGGTGAGCCGTGGATTCTGTGAACCTATTAGTGCCCAGTGATATCAGATCGGTCACTAGTTGGCTTGACGTCATTTTGTCAGTCCTTACAGTACCTGATCTTCCCAGGCAGTCCCCCTCCCTGGTACTGATCAGGCCCAAAACACTGCTTAGCTTCCAAGATCGGATGAGATTGGGCCTACCAGTGTGGTTTGACTGTACACGAAAGTAGACATCGTAACACCAGGGACCGATCGCATAATAACACTCGAGTCCCGGTGATTTATTACTTTATTATAGTGTGAGACACCAACAAAGAAATAGAAGAATTAAGAAAGTGTGCAAGAACGGATTGTGGCGAAAAAATAAGGAAAACCAGGAATGTTGGAGGATACAGCGCCTCATAGAAAAGGTGCAATCTCATATCCTTCGTTCAGACCCGTGGGTTGCAAGGTCTGCAGCTGGAATATCCAGTACATCTCTCTTCTCGAGAGTTTGTTCGCAAGGACACCTCCTCTCTCTCCCAGACACACATGTTCAATTGCCTTGAACGTAAGATCCTCAGGATTAGAGTTATGTTGTGATGTGAAATGTCTGGAAACAGTATGGCTCTCCACCTTGTTCTTAATATTCCGTATGTGGGGCAACCACAATAAACTAAACATACTTGCTTATATGTGCTGGAGCGTCCACCAACAGCCTCCTGAATCACGGTTATGCACGGTTATGCCCGCTCCCCATTCCCGGAAGTCCCCTCTCTGGAACGCAAAGAGCCCACGGTGGAATGCACATCCGGGCCCAGCATGCCTCCCAAAAAACATCACTTCCGACCGGCTAGCAGGGCCGCGTTTCCAACCTATCACATATTGAGATGTGCGGTTGCCATGGTGATAGAATCAAAACAGCTTCCACTATAGATCTACAGGCATACAGCAATAATCAAACTGTCCCCGCAAAAAATACTAAAGCATCGTGTCTGTGATTACTCGTCTGTCTGGTAGGGGCTCCCCACATAATAACAAAACCCATTAGTGCAAACACATATTTGATCCGAAAACAACAGTTTGATTGAAAAAACAAACCATTAGTGAAACCTATGTGAAAACAATAGCTACATCTGTCAGAATACGCCAGAAGTGTTATTTAATTAAACAGCAGCCCTCACAAGTCTCCTCTCTGAAAATGAATGAAAACATCAATGATCATAGAAAGCAGTTAAGATTAAGTTCTTCATTGAGACCATCAGGAGATACAGTTTTAAAGTTGTAAATAAATTCACATTCCCGTTGTAGCAGTCTCTTGTGGCGATCACTGACCCTTTTCCAAGGTTTCATTTGATCCAATGGCATGAATTTAAAATCTCTTAACGTATGGCCCGCCATCACAAAGTGTCTGCCCACTGGTGGTGTGCTTTGCTCAAGCTTCTGCATAGCTTTTTTTTTTATAGAAGAGCGGTGCATAGCTATACGTTCCTTCAATCTTCTAATAGTTTTGCCAATATATATGAGTTGACATGGACAGAGGATAAAATACACCACGTATTTACTGTCTCATGTCATGTGGTGCCAGAGTACATGTTTAAAGCCAGATTTTGGGTGCTGAAATGAGTCACCAACCAACATATGTTGGCAATTAACACAACCACTGCATCCATAGGCTCAGTTTTCCCCGCTGTATACTCACCTTTTCGATTATTCCATATGCAGCAAGGGTCTTAATGATTTTGCGTTCCTATTTCCCTTCACATACCTGTCTGGCTCGGACCTCGGCGACATCATGGCACTTCCTTATAGAGATTAATGACGTGCATATATATATATATATATATATATATATATATATATTGTGTAATCTCTATTGTTTTATTATCCAAATTGGTTTAATGTATGACAATTTTCCTCATTATTTTGTTTATGGGTTAAGAATGCCAAATTGATTTCTCACAGATATTTAAAATGCCCGCTCTAATATATATTGTAAACGCCTGCACCTCTTATTACCATATCCCCTGAATGTGCACTATACATCGCAAAACACTGCATCCCATAAGAGAAAACAATACACCCACACATTATCTGAGTTCCAAAGCTCATTGATGTATATATTTGTTATTAAAAAGGATATGGATTCAACATGTATTACAAAGTACAGTATACCTATTGTTACATGGTTACACTCACACAGTAAGCAGTTAATACATAGTTACATACAGTTACATGCCAGCATACAATACATTCCCTCAATGTATCTTATCTCTCTCTCTCTGTAAAGTAATGCTGGGACTCCATCTTCCTCTGAGACCAAACCAGGAACTGAACTGGCAGCAAGTTCATCATCCTCTGAGGCCAAAAAGCCCCTGAGCTCCTGTGTTATCTAGTTTCTGGGGGAGAGGTTCACGATGAGTCACCAGTTCCTTTGCATATGCTGATCAGGTTCAGCCTTGAAGACATCCAAAGGGCTGGCCTGAGTTTCCTTTCCTCTACCTATTTGGAATATCTATTGTTCTAATAATGGTGATTTTAGCTATTATACATGTAATCATAACTATTCGCTGCAATGTCCCACAACTTCACTACAAGCATCAAATGAATCTACACATCAATCTGGTTGCTTCAATAGTAAACATGACCGGTCTATTTTGTTTCATTCAAATAATACACATACATGACATTACTTCAATATATATAATTTTAAATCATCATGATGTCTGGCAAACAGAACAGATGATCTTTCTTGCGCTTATACTAGATAGCAGCCTTTAATCCCAAAAAAGGAAACCTTCACCGTGGTTTCAACATATCACAAAAAAACACAGAAAGTGTGAGAGAAAGTGGCGCAACTAGACACTTCTAGAGACGTTAATAAGAATTGTTTACACACTGGCAATTTTAAGTGCGGTAGATAATGATACCCCTTCCACACATATGGACACTAAAAAGATAATAAAAGAACACAGAACATAGTGTTATCCAATTAAGTCAGGTGGTGTTTCTTTTATTCGTTACTGGTCCCACTCACATGGCATAGATGGTATATTTGCATGTAGAAACCATATACATTGTATATAGCTGCTTCCACTTCACGGGGATACGAGACGTATGAACTCCAAGGGGCACTTAAAATAAAAAAATTTGGAATAGTGCAATACTATTCTTTTGCAAAAGAGAGTAAGAGTCTGCTGAAATCAGGAAGGCCCAACCTTCCTCATCAACAGAAACACAGCCACCTAACAGACAGTGGCATCTTCTGGACGCTGTGATCTTCCCCATGAATAGTGAATACCGACTGAAGACGCTGTCTACCTTAGATGATACATTTCTTCAGAGGTTCCACATTGCGAGAAACCATCATATAGACGGCGTTGCACTATTCCAAATCTTTTTATTTTAAGTGCCCCTTGGAGTTCATACGTCTCGTATCCCCGTGAAGTGGAAGCAGTTATATACAATGTATATGGTTTCTACATGCAAATATACCATCTATGCCATGTGAGTGGGACCAGTAACGAATAAAAGAAACACCACCTGACTTAATTGGATTACACTATGTTCTGTGTTCTTTTATTATCTTTTTAGTGTCCATATGTGTGGAAGGGGTATCATTATCTACCGCACTTAAAATTGCCAGTGTGTAAGCAATTCTTATTAACATCATGATGTCTGGCGCTTGATATTATTATAATTATGTACTGTATGAAATAAGTGTCGAATCCATCTCTGTGGCATGTCCGTGTAAATGCGTGTGTTACCATATATTTCTGTGCTCGCTGCGCGTATTTTCAAGTATAGCGACTTATGATGTGTGTAGTTTGTATGTTCTCTTTATGTAATATTTTTAACTTCGACAGTCCACCCTTTGGCAGTAAACAATAACTGCCATCAATTATTAACATAAGAAAAAAATATTTCATACAATAATCGGTGACCTAGACACAAGTATGTATTCATTTTGCAAATCAGACACTTGACTATATTTGGGGAAGACAGGGAGGAGGACGAGACATCCTCTATATGCACTCGGCGGTCACAGGACCACTGGTTGGGTGTGGGACAACATTCAACCTATAGAGTATGCTGGTACAGTGCTTTGGCCTATAATGTCTGATTTGCGATGAACATTTCACACATACATGTACCTACGTCTTTGTACACTGATGTTTGGATTCGATTGAGGTTCTGCTGGGTAGATGAAGAAGACACAAACAAATCGTGACAGTGGCATATAAAATTTTCATGATCTACATATTCCTATCATTTTCTGAACATTGTTTCCATTTCTGGAACGTATGCTAGGTCTGTTTAATCATTGAATAAGGGTTATAAGTAGTGTCCTTCCTAAATAACATAAACCTTCAGAGTTCAGGGAGAGCAACCCATAAACCTTTCTTCCACATAAATTAATGAGCTCTTTTTCTGCAATGTGTGAATAGCCATTGTCTGATTTGTTCCTGATTACCTCTGAACTCCATAACTACTAGACCTTTGATTTTTCTCTGATTTTAACAAACAGATCGGCTAACCCTGGGATCCTATAAGGAGATCACTCCTTCCTACAAAGCCAGTTCCAGTCCCACACTCGACTCCTCATAAAAAAACCTTGCAAAAATAGAATATCCTGAAAGAAAATGTTTGTCAGTGGGAAAGAGATAAAAGAGAAATAGAACAAAACAACTCTTGTTCATAACAAATCAATTACAATGACTGGTCTTTCTGCAATCCTTTAGTACGCTCAGGTAGTGTTCAACAGTGCCGCCTCTCAGTCTTCACAGAACAGAGTCTCTGGTGATAAGATGTTCTCTTTGCCTTGCTCTTTGAACACACCGTTCACTTGGAACACACAGTTCACAAACGATGAATGTGAGTAATAAACTACTTTGTCACGAGTTCTCTCTGGGTCAGCAACCTTCTTACAGTGAAACGAGTGGACCCAAATTTCTCTTTCGGCGACCTTTAGTGCTGTCAATGAAACTTGGTATGGTCCTTCCCACCTGTCTATTAGGCAACCTGAGCGTAAGGACAATCACACAGTCTCTTGGTTCATAATCAAGACAGTTAGCACTTGGCATACCAGCAATCAACAGTTTCAAGTTCTTTTGTCAAGTTCTCAAATGCTGGCTCATCTCAACAAGGTACTGTACTGTCACCTCATTGGTGTATTTCTGATCATTGTGCGGATCAATCATGACATGAGGTTGTCTTCCAAAAACCACCAAAAAGACACAAATACCAAAACAAAAACAAAAACAAATTTCGAAGAGGGAGATTCATTGTGTGAAGATCTGGGAGTGGTTCCGAAGCTACATAATACTAGTGGCAGTATCTATGATCACAATAGTACAATTTCAAGCTTTGCTCCTACTTCTAGGGGTACCATTATCTACACACAAATTTCTGCGCAATTTTTCTTTGCGGTAAACACAGTAGCATCTGTGGCGGCAAGAAATGCCTCTACCCAGTTTGAGAAAACATCAGTGCACACCAATACATAACAATAATTCCTAAAGGGTGTTAACTGTACGAAGTCGATTTGTATTTCCTGAAAAGATCCGTCTGCAGGAGGGATATGGGATGGCTCTGTTGGTATTGCTTTACCAATATTCTTCCTCAAGCAAGTAAGACAGGTCATTGCTCTCTTAACTGTATGAGAATAGAATCCTGGCGCACACCAGTAGACTCTCATCAGCCTGCACCTACCCTCTTTGCCTAGATAAGTCAGACAGTGTGCCACCTCAGCTAGACTTGGAAGGTATGCTCTGGGGGCTACTGGCTTACCGTGTCCACCTGCCCACAGTCCTGAGGACTCCTGGCCATACTCCTTTGTCCTTCAGACTGCCTCTTCCTGCAGGGAACACAATTTTTTTGTATCTTAATTTAAATATCGTGTGTTTGTAATGTAGAGTACCATGAGCATAACTCAAAAAAAAGAAAAGAAAAAAGAAACATCTCTAGAGGAGAGAAGGAAGAAGAAAATGTAAAAGAAAATGTCAGGTTTGCCATTCACCAACAGACATATCAGTGTCTATACAAAATTTCCCTTCACCAGTATTCCCATTCTTCACCCTTTGTGCATGACAAGGCACACCACAGTAATACTGGTGTCATCGTGCTGTTGAGATATACTGGGTTCGGGCAGAACTCTGAAGGACCTAGGCATGTAGAGTTTAACTGTACTTGGGTCCATGTATTGTACCACCCTGTGTGAATGCAAAAGATGAAGAGGAAAACTGTAGAGAAACAGAATAGAGGTTGGTGACAGATGAGTTTGTAGAGGTGAAGAAGATTTTATAAAAATTTGACAACTGGAGTGGGCACTACGGGGAAGTGATTCTCTACTTTGTCTACTCCCCTTAAAAAAACATTTGTGTGTGTCTTATCTCTACTGGGACTATCCCAGCCATCAATCCAGTGTCCTGTCCATCCTAAGTTCATAGGGAACCCGGTATCTGTGAGATAATTTCCTCTACCTGTGATGGACATGCATCTAGACATTAGTCTTCAAGTTTTGTCAAAGGGTAATGTTGCATTTATGTTGTTCTTCCAATTAGCCGAATTCTGTGTTTTCTATATGGCTTATGATTCCTTACTATATGTCCCTTGGTCCCGTCTATGGCCTATATTTACTAAAAATCCGAGTTTGCCCGATTTGTGTTTTTTTTTTCTAAGTCCCTATCCGGAAATTTACTAAGCACCAATCTCGGCAGTGTTTGGACTATTTGTAATGGTTTGATTTGCAAAGTTCAGAAATACGAATGAATAGACCATCGGTCAAACGCGGCGGTTATTTCATACAATACGGGAATTCACTATGCATTCGTATTTGGGTGTTAGTCTCTGAGTGCTCAAATGCGGTCGTATTTTTTTGCGAATCGTTAAAAAAAGCTGCAAAAAAATAGACCTGCTTTTTTCAGGCGTATTTACATGTGTTGCAACTCAAAAATCAATCACACCTGAATACGGATGCCTATTAAAGGATGTTAGGCCCAATTCAATCCACCTACACTCAGAAATGGCAGCAGGACTGTGGACCATGATATTTTGTGTGCTGTGGGATTCCTCAGACTCAGACATCAGCCTGTAAGTAACCAGGGCCAACAAACTGAACATGGTCAGCAGGTTGTACAGGTTCCGCGGAGGCTGCACAGGCCTCATTTTTTTAGGGGGCATTTAAACTTTAACGCATTGTCCGATGATATGGTCATACAGATGTTCCGTCTAAATCGCAACAACATTTTCCGTCTGTATGACCTTGTCAAACTGGGCCTAGACCCTGAGACAGCACGCTCTCGCTCTGTCTCAGGCCTGCACAAACTCCTGGCTGTGTTGCACTTTATGGCTACTGGTAGCTTTCAGGCTGTGTCTGGGGATGTCATAGGAATCTCACAGCCCTCATTTTCGAGAATATTAACACAGGTGATGTATACCTAACTACCTCTTCTTTTTTTTTTAATTTCTCGGTGGACAGTTCTGTCATAAAATCTTATGTTTATTGTTCTTTCAAATATACACACAGGTGTTGGCTGTTTTGCAGCCCCACATCGATGCCTCAATCTGCTTCCCTACCCAGGAGTCTCAGTGGCATGCCGTCAGGGTAGATTTCTATGAGCTGGCTGGCATGCCCAATGTGCTTGGAGCCATAGATTGCACAAACATTCAGCTGAGACCACCTAGGGGCAGGCAGCACATATATACTAATCGATATCAAGAACACTCCACAAATATGCAGGTGGTTTGTGATGCAAATCTCAAAATAATCAGTGTTGTTGCTGGTTACCCTGGGGGCTGCCATGACTCCTTCATCCTCAGTCAGTCATCCCTCTTTGATAAGTTTGAGGACGGACAAATGCCAGATGGATGGCTGCTGGGTATGTAATTTGATATGTGTAGGCCTGCGTATACTTTGTCCAAATACAGGGGCAGATGTATTAACCTGTAGAAGGCATAAGGAAGTGAGAAACCAGTGATATTTGCAAGGTGATAAAGGCACCAGCCAATCAGCTCCAATATGTAAATGAACATTTAGGAACAGATTGTCTGCTGCCTTTATTACCTTGCACATATCACTGGTTTATCACTTCCTTATGCCTTCTACAGGTTAATACATCTGCCCCACAGTGTGTTACTTATGTGTTGCTGTATCTTAACATGCATCACGTTACTATATCTGTCTTTTAGGAGATAGAGGATATGGCTGTTTCTCTTGGCTTCTAACTCCATTGTCCCGACCTGATACCCCTGCTGAACACAATTACAATCATGCACATAAGTCCACGCGGAATGTGATAGAAAGATGTTTTGGTGTGCTGAAATCTAGGTTTCGGTATCTGGATAAGTCTGGTGGCCTTTTGTTGTATAGTCCCTCGAAGGTGACTCAAATTGTGTTCTGCTGCTGCTTTCTTCATAACATGTGTTTGCAACAACATCTGCCACATGTTGAGGAGGAGGAGGATGAAGAAAGCAGCCAGCAAGCAGAGGAATTAGAGACATCTGGTGATACTTGGAGTACAGATGTAGTGAGGCAGGTTAGGCAAGAGCTCATCACTCGCTATTTCTAAGGTAAGTTTGGTTTGCTAATTTCATTTGTTGTGTAATCATAAATAGATGTTGGCCCATTTTTATTGTAAAAACCATTACTCAGAATGTGTCTGTCTCCTTGAGACATACAAACATACCCTCGCTTTATGCAAAACTAATGTCGCATGTGTATTGTGTTTATTTGAAAAATCAAAGCAACAGATTATGAGTGGCATGCATTAAGTCTGGATAAGTGTTCTTAAACTTGCACTGATAATTTATTACAAGCACACATAATCCACATAGTAATTTATTTAGTATTTTACTTTATGATTGTGTGTAACGTCCTAATGCACAGGTTCTCAAACTCGGCCCTCAGGACCCCACACAGTGCATGTTTTGCAGGTAACCCAGTAGAAGAACAGGTGTATGAATTACTCACATACACATTTTAAAAGGTTCACAGGTGGAGCTAATTATGTCACTTGTGATTCTGTGAGGAGACCTGCAAAACATGCACTGTGTGGGGTCCTGAGGGCCAAGTTTGAGAACCTGTGTTCTAAATAAACAGTCCTCAACATATAATATGTTAGCCTTGAGGAATACATGTGTCCCTATGTGTGATGCTCCATCATATTTAAGGGACACAAACTTACTCTCATCCAAAATAATTTATTTCGTAATGTTTGCTGCAGTAAACTTGCTGATTTGTAAGTAAATACACAGTTTGCCACATATATACATTATTATACACATTATTTTTTTTTATTATTAAAAAATTATTATTTTTTTGGTTTCTGCATCATGTGTAATAACATTATTACTCATTTTTAACACACACAAACATGGCCCAACAGTAATGACATTCATTTTGGCAATGAATTATCTCAATTCAATGACAACATATTAAAAGATTTTTACACAACTCAATTGTGTTATTCTTGTAATGTTGTATAGAGAAGAAAGGTAAAAATAGTTAACAATCACATTGTAATGTGGATTGGCTGCAGGATATGAGAATGATTGGAATCTAGAAAGAGTAATGATTAGAAAAAAATCAAGTGGTCTGTTTACTTCCTGCTAACATGTATGTGGCTGCCTGGCAATGATTGTGTGTGCAGGATATGAGAATGATTGGAATCTAGAAAGAGTAATTATTAGAAAAAAATCAAGTGGTCTGGTTACTTCCTGCTAACATGTATGTGGCTGCCTGGCAATGATTGTGTGTGCAGGATATGAGAATAATTGGAATCTAGAAAGAGTAATGATTAGAAAAAAAATCAAGTGGTCTGGTTACTTCCTGCTAACATATATGTGCAGCTCCAACAACATTTCCCTCCTCCAAAAGAAAACAAAGATGGTAAAGAATAAATGTGCATACAAATGTTATGCTGTTGTTTGTACCACTTATAATTAATGATGTTGTTTAAATTGTCAAGGAGCTAAGTGTTATATATATTTTGCCAAACATACACTTACTAACTATTTTGAATTACTTCTCAGAAATGTAAAATTTGTTTGTTTTGTGTTACATTTTTTTGGGTGCCTGCTTGTCCTGCCCTTTGCCTTTAGCACTGTCATGTTGTCGTGCTCTGGTGGAGCGTCTTCGTGGTGATGAGACTGGCGTGATATTTGGAGTAGTCGTACCAGAACTGCTGCTTGTTTTCTGTTGGTGCATGGATCTGAGTGTTTCATTCAGGTTAGTGAGGGTGGCATTGAGTTCATGTGTAGCAGCATTTTGATTGTCTACAATTTGGAATAAACTTTCATGAATCTTTTGATTGTTTTGAAAAATGTTCATATAACTTTGCTGTTGTCTGTGCTGTACTTTTATTAGTCTGTGCTGTTCTTCCATTATGCGCTGTAAGTTGCCCATGATGTGTGTAATGTCTGTACGCATGAGTTCCATGGTATTGCCAATTCTGGTTGTTTGTTCATTTTGTCTACTCATATTTCTGGTTATACTTCTGAGGTGACATGGTAGGCTTGCAAACATTTGTGTCTGCCTACGCAGGCAATCTTCATTAGTGGCCTGCTGTCTAGCCCAAATGGTCCAAAACACCTGATCAGGGCCTTGTGTTACTGGTGTTGTTGGGCTGCGTTGTGGTGGTGGTGTGCTTTGCTGTGGTGGTGTACTCACAGGTGCTGGGGGGCTGATTCCTTGGCTTAATGGCTGCATTTCTAAGATGATTGTCTCCTCCATGTCACTGTGTTGCTGTTGTTGCGGAGGGATGCTGTTACCAGGACTAGAAGCTGAAATGTTGAAAAATTTGCCGTTAGTTATCCATATGTTTGATAAATGAAAACAAATCACTACACATGGAACACTTGTCATTCACTGTTGCTTTCAGATATACTGCCTAACAACATCATCACTCATAACTTAAATACATACATATGCCTGTTTGTGGCAAATGTGTCTGGTTACCTAATTGTGAAAGCAAATACTTTAGTTTTATTGTAGATCAGACATACTCCACCATAAAAACACATTGTAATCCATAATGTGTTACCTTATAGCTTTTCTAAAACAAACATAGTAATTTTTTTATATGTATTTGGCAATGTGAGCTCAAACACACATGTGAAAATTTGATAAACAACCTTACTATTTGCAAACATTAAACATGAGTTTCTGTTGCAGCATCTTACACACAATGTGCTACTGTATGGCTCAAGTTGACATACATATCTTTACTGGATGTGGACAAGGCCATTGTGCTTGGATTCCATTTAATGTTTTACTTACTTCGGTAAGTATATAAGTTTTTGATGTGTTTTGACTTAATGCGGTTAAGAAAAAGTTTGATTACGATCTAAAATTGTTTACATTTATTTCAGTTTGATACTCACAATTAAGATGAGGGGAGTGTGGATGACGTCTTGGAGGTGTGTCCAAAATTTGGAGTGGGGGGATCGAACATACTGTCGATAATCTTCGTGGCGGGGTAGCCTGCTGTGGTTGGCCCTGGACATCAGACCTTGCTTTCTTTGCTGCCACAGGTTTTTTGTGGTGATGTCTTACAGAAGTCCCACTTCTGCTGCTCCAGACTTCTTTTGATGGACCTATTAATGAAAGTGAAATTTTGTTATGGCCATTCCTTTACAAACATACCCTATACTACAATGGACACTTTACCTGCTTCCGCAGCGTCATCATCATCAGATGTGCTGGGAGTTACTGGAGGACGAGTAGTACTGCTTTTTTCAAAAACTGTAAAAAAAAATAAAACACTCATGTATTCATGCTATTGTTGATACATCCACCCATTATGCTTATAAACATGTATTCTTTAAGAAATGCTTGCTTTATTTTTATGAAAAACATAAGGACCGGAAACAAAAAAACCACTACATAAAACAATAAACATTGTCCAATAGCCATATGCACTATGGAAAGTTCAACACAGGAAAACTTGTACAGGACACTGACATAGGCCACAAGTAAAAATACATACATTAACAACCACAAACACACACATCTTCATTTTGTAATGAAAGGAATAATATTACAGATGCAATATATAAATTGCTCTGTGATGCGGCACTCCAAACAAACATTACCACTATATGAGCCAAAAAAAAAAACACATTGAAAAAATTACACTGCAGTGTTGTGTCACGGTACAAATACAAACTCAAACTGAACAAACAAATAGTGTTTTTTTTAATAAAAAATATTACATTCTGTAATAATGACATTACACATGTAAGTGGTTTCCAAACCACTTTCCACTACTCCAGCCTCTAACATGACAACCACTGTTTTTGAAACATTGCACATGGATAACCTAAATATAAAACATAGTCCAAATTAAAAAACAAAAAATGTCCAAAAGGAAAACATTATTGCAGGACAATTCAATGACACACCAAGTCCAAACTACACATGCAAAATATACTGAAAAAAAACACATGACATACAATAAAGTAAGATGTTACATTGGCTTTTGTATAAAACATTACCCAAAACAATGTATTTGCTGACACACACTTGAAGATGGGAGTAATATGCATCGTGACATGACACACATAAAAAAAAAAAAAAAAGGTCATAGAATGTTAATGCAAATACACATGCTCACCATTCTTCCTGGGCTTATCTGAATCCCGGACATGGGTTGCAGAGACTACTTCAGGAGGTATTACACTCCGAATGGGCTCCTCATACTCCAGATATCTTGCAATATAGGGCTGGCCACCACCGGTTTTTCGAGCCGACTTCGCCTCCTTGGCCATTTTGGACTTGACACGTCGCTTTATGTCATAGTACCGTTTGCGGCATGTGTCCTCCGTCCGCTTGACCACCCCCTCACTATTGACAGCAGCAACAACTTTCGCCCACAACACCGTCTTCCTCCGTGTTGGCACCTTGGCGGACTCAGGCCCAAATAGCTGCTACTGATACTTCAACAGCTCACGCACCAATGCAACATTTTCAGCAAAACTAAACTTTACATTCCGCCCAGACTTAGTAGTGGTGCGTGGCTGCGTAGCTGTCTGACTGTCATTATCACTGTCACTTGAGGCTGCTGCAGCAACCTCACCCACCTCGTCCACCTGACTGACCTTCTCCCCCTCACTCACACCCTCCACCTCACCCACCTCTGAGTCACACATAATTGTGTGTCTAAACACTTAACACAGAAAAAAAATAGACAAACAACACACTCCTCCACTACCACTACACAACTCACACACACACACACACACACACACACACACACACACGCACACACACTGACAAGGGACTATAAAGAAAAATAACTTGGACAAAAAATGAGACAAAACCACAAAAAACAAGACTACAAGAATGACAAGACGACTTTCAAACACAATACCACACTCAGAAATCGCTACCAACACTCCTCACCAAACCACAAATTCACCCACCTCCACAGCCCAACCTCCCTCCTCCTCACCACTAACTAAACCCACGAGGTGCGGACGGTTTGGGGCGTATTTATATGGTTGCGCACAGACACTCCTACATCTGAAACACAACCAATCACGAACGGGGATGAAAAACGAAACTTAAAGTAAAAATGCGGCCGGGGTCTTAAAAAAACCCTGCCGCGTTTAACTTAGAAAAAATACAGGTAAAAACAACCAAAAGACGTATGCTAATGACAATGACGGCCGAGAATGGTCCAAAAAAAACCGACTGGCATCGACATCGGAAAACACGAAAACCATAAAGTCGACTGCTTCCTAACTTTGCGTATATAGTTTCAAAAAGTTGCATGAAAATGCACCCGATACAAAACGAGTTTAAACACTACACAATCCGACTCAAACACGAATATTAGTAAATATTGCCCTATGTGATTAATAATGTGGCTTGTGTTTTCTGTCTAGGGGATCTATATTGACTATGTGTCCTACTACTCCTACAATCTCTGGCAAAATGCCCTTCCTTCCTGCAAGTGTAACATATTATTGACCATTAGGGATCTGGGGTTTGGACTGATGGGTCTTTCCTGTATGTGCCAGTATACCTACCGTCCTCAACCTCTCCACCTGTTGTTCTCTGCGCCTAACACTATTCTTGTGATGTTTAACAGCACACTATCTAAAATTAGCTACTGTGACCCCTTTCCAATTTTGCAAAGAAGTCTGCACCCTGACACTCAATGCCTTATTAAGCCCGTCCATTTGCACAGAGACAGCCACCTCCCATTTGCCGAATTAGTGTTTACCAGTGGTCTTATCCAGATGGAGAGTTTTCTATTTCTGCAAAAGACAAAAACAAAAAAAAGTTTAACAAGCTTCTAGGTCATGCGAAGTATTTCATTCAATCCTTCTCATCCCGTATTAAGGGTCTGTACATGGTCCAACAAACATTTCCAAGCTCATCTTTACTAGGGGCATTACTAGGAATGAATACTTCTTATATGGTAACTGAAAGAAATACTCTGGGGTTACCTTGTCTCTGCCCGCTTTCCTACTGGCAAATACTAATGTGCGGACAAATTTTTCTCTATTTCTGATGTTACTTTCTGTTTTTTTTTGTTTTTTGGGGGGGTTTTACTATATATGTACACGAATGATACCATACTTACCTGTTCCACTGGTCTCAGCCACTTCCCCCACAGTCTACTGCTCTTCTTTTACCGGTTGGATACTCCTCTGGGTGCATGAGAAATGGCTGAAAACGATCAGGTCACCTTCTCCTCCAAAATAAGACTTCAACATTCATTAGTACATATATAGGTTACAGTCATATTTTTCATATTTTTATTATTTTCTATAGTTTGTATGCTGGCCGTAACTGCTTCCACATCTACATATAACGGTGTACTTGCATTTTTATTTTATTTTTTTCTTCCTACTTATTTATTGTTGCTACAAGTTCAAACAGTTCTTATATTTCCATTCTTGTCTTATATGACTTTGGTTAAACATACCACCTGCAATACCTTTGGATCAAACTCACCAACCCCTCTTGCTGCCACAGGTTTAAACAATTTGTATGACTCACCCTTTGTTTTCTGGATTTTATCAGACATATTCTTATCCTTAAGTTCTGCAATACCTCTGGTTCAAAGCTGCTCACCTTAGGGAATGGTACCCTATCTTTGTCAGTCATACATTCCCATTCAGACAAAAAGTCTTCAGCGTGTGGACCATATTTCCCACACATAATACTTTTTCCTTTAAACTTCGCTGACCCCCTGGGCCGCGGCTCTTCAACCTGATCCCTTGTTAAACGTCCCTTACTTCAGCAACTGGCTCCCATAATTGTGGGCCTTTTCCCACAAACACCAAAATACTCAATATAAGGTGACGGTGAAAGTTATCCGAGCGCTCTTCACCCGCTCACCACCCACGTTGGCCAGTACTACCATACACTGTCGATAGCGAAGGCAATGTACCCAACTTAGGGCCCCTATCAGACCTTACAACACCGTAATTTCTTTCGGTGGAAGTTCTGTTTGGAATATTTTCCTGAGAGAGGCAGCGAAAAATTCCTTTTCAGTATCTTTCAACTGGAATTGTTTGTAGGGTGAAAAACAGAGAAATTAGATAACTATCCTTCACCCTTTCCAGTGAAGCCCACCAGGGAGATTTCCCGATGTTGTCAAAGAAAAACCCCTTTTGTCTATGCAATCATGTCTGCGTATGCTCTCCCACAGCGCATATGACACAATGGTATCACGTTGTGCTGTGCAGAACACACAGACATGCGATGCAATAGCACAGCCTATAGATACTAGTTATCTATATGCCCTACGATTGCTGTAGACCACCTAGCCTAGACCACTCCAGACCACTTCAGACCACTTCAGTGTATGGGATCACTAAGACCACTTCAGACCACATCAGTTCTAATCACGCAAGGTAGCGAACCCTACGCCGCCGGGCCTCTACTAACCCGGTGTTACCACTTCAGACCACTTCAGTTTCTGGGTTCAGTTCCACTCTGTCCGCTTTCACACACTGAAATACACTTTGTTTTTTCTGTACAGAAAATTTGGATTCATTCAGATAGGCAGCTTTACCCCAGAGGCAATACAGTTTTTAAACTAAATTTAGAGTAACCTGTTTTTGAAATATGATAGTTATTTGCTATTGTATTAAATGTCTACTATCCCACCTTTGAACTAAACAACACTATTGTATAATTTGTACTTAGCGCCCGCATTCTTACGCACTTTGCGCAATCACGCGACCGTGCGTGTCTCTTACGCTGCGTGCACAGTCCTTTACTTTTCCCGAGACACGTGTACAAAACCCTGCGTCCGCAATAAAACAAATCACACAGCTTCTATAAATGTGAGCAATACTAACTACTATTGCCCACTAGACACAACTTGTTCTGTATAAACTTTTATGCAGACCTGCGTTTGTGTCTTTATACTTACTTCCTTAAACACTTATTTTAGTTTTAACTATATAGCATCAAATGTATCCGGTTTCACACAGATCTATAATGACTCTAGCAATAATCAATAATTTAAATGATATGATTCAGATTGGATAGCTATCTTGCAGAACATACACTGATATAAATATACACATAATTATAATAATGATATATATGTACCATTCACTGGTCTCCTACGAGACTCATTTACCCATTCAGTGCTTCTAATTTGCATATCAACAGAGGTTCATATGCCTGTTCAAGAGGGTAGTGGGACAGGTTAATTAACATTTCAATGGCTATGCTAAACTAGCAAGCAGATTTTAACTAAATCCTAGAGGGTTACACAAAATGGTGGACAGGCCATGTGGTTAGTCCAAAATGGAGGACAGACCATGCGGCTTCCTTTGTCACAAAGAAATCACACACCATACAAGCACCTGAAGTTATTTTAGGCCTGAGTTAAAAATAAAAACTATATCAAAGCTATGCGGCAACTTTTAAATATACTTTTAAACCTACTTAAACAGATAAACAATCCAATCTGAATCAAACACAATATGACTTATTTGAATCTTGTTTTGCAACAATAAAAATAAATTTTAGCATCTTAAATTTTATGAGAAACGCATTGTCCCTTGAATTTCATATCAGCGTCTTGCTAATAACACAACAATACACACGGATATGATGATTTTCTCAGCTTTAGGATGCGTCCATCACAAGTTGATCGACCACAGCGTCGCGTTTATAATGTACAGTGCATCATTAAGAACGTGATATCGCAGACCAGCCCCCATCTAAGAATGCCAAATTGAGTTTTCACAGATATTTAAAATGCCCACTCTAATATTTATATTTAAGAGCCTGCACCTCTTATTACCATATCCCCTGAATGTGCGCTATACATCGCAAAACACTGCATCCCATAAGAGAAAACAATTCACCCACACATTATCTGAGTTCCAAAGCTCATTGATGTATATATTTGTTATTAAAAAGGATATGGATTCAATATGTATTACAAAGTACAGTATACCTATTGTTACATGGTTACACTCACACAGTAAGCAGTTAATACATAGTTACATACAGTTACATGCCAGCATACAATACCATTCCCTCAATTTATCTTATATCTCTCTCTCTCTGTAAAGTAATGCTGGGACTCAATCTTCCTCTGAGACCAAACCAGGAACTGAACTGGCAGCAAGTTCATCATCCTCTGAGACCAAAATGCCCCAGAGCTCCTGTGTAATCAATGTGTTATCTAGTTTCTGGGGGAGGGGTTCACGATGAGTCACCAGTTCCTTTGCATATGCTGATCAGGTTCAGCCTTGAAGACATCCAAAGGGCTGGCCTGAGTTTCCTGTCCTCTACCTGTTTGGAATATCTATTGTTCTAATAATAGTGATTTTAGCTTTTATACATGTAATCATAACTATTCGCTGCAATGTCCCACAACTTCACTACAAGCATCAAATGAATCTACACATCAATCTGGTTGCTTCAATAGTACACATGATTGGTCTTTTTTGTTTTGTTCAAATAATACACATACATGACATTACTTCAATATATATAATTTTAAATCATTATGATGTCTGGCGCTTGATATTATTATAATTATGTACTGTATGAAAAAAGTGTCAAATCCATCTCTGTGGCATGTCCGTGTAAATGCGTGTGTTACCATATATTGCTGTGCTCGCTGTGCGTATTTGCAAGTATAGCGACTTATGATGTGTGTAGTTTGTATGTTCTCTTTATGTAATATTTTTGACTTCGACAGGGTTCTTTTTTAATCTATGTATTTATTTATTTATATAATTATATCTATACAAACAGAAAATTCAGCACTCACCATAGCAAGCTCACTTATCCTCACAACATCAATAAATAAATGATGGGGGTTTAGTTAGTGAATTGGCCAATGCACGGATGTCTGCAAACCAATCGCCAAGGTACCCCACCTTCCTGCAGCACGTCCTACACTATCACAGAGTCTTAAAAATTAAAACCTGGCAAATGTATCACACATAATATAACTGCAAATATGCCCACTATGTTTAATGTGCATCTGTCACATACCTTATGGTTTTTAAAGGTACACTAGTCATTTGACACTGGCTGATAAAATACTAAGGAACAGCTGACATAGGTTTAGGACAATTGAGTTTACATAGGGTTGCATGAAAAAGCTTGTGGCCACAGTTAATAAGAGTTAACCAAAGACTAATCCTGCAATATACAAACAAATATAAAACCACAGCACTCGTCACCCCAGAAGCGGGGTGCAATGTCTGCACTCACCACTCATAGGGTGGGGTGCATGTAGCCCATGGCCACCTACTTAAATATATACAAACAGAAAATTCAGCACTGACCATAACAAGCTCACTTATCCTCACAATGTCAATAAATAAATTATGGGGGTTTAGTTAGTGAATTGGCCAATGCACGGAAGCCTGCAAACTGATCACCAAGGTACCCCACCTTTTTGCAGGTCCTACACTATCAAAGAGTCTTATAAATTAAATGTTATACAGTTGCCAGGTTTTAATTTTAATAACATTCATTTCTACTCATTTCCAGTCTATTCTGAACACCTCACTCCTCATAATATTATGTTTAGGCCTAAAAGTTGCACCGAGGTGGCTGTATGGCTAAGCTAAGTGACACAAGTGTGCGGCACAAATATCTGGCCCATCTAGGAAAGGCACAGCAGTTGAAGACAAGATAGCACTATTCAAAAATTAGTCCCCAAACAGCACATGATGCAAAGAATGAAAAAGAGGTGCAATTAGGTAGCTGGATGGCCAAGCTAAGCGACACAAGTGTGCGGCACAAACACCTTGCCCATCTAGGAGTGGCACTGCAGTTGCAGACAGGATGGCAGATTTAAAAAATAGGCCCCAAACAGCACATGATGCAAAGAAGAAAAAGAGGCGCAATGAGGTAGCTGTATTACTAAGCTAAGCGACACAAGTGTGCGGCACAAACACCTGGCCCATCTAGGATTGGCACTGCAGTTACAGACAGGATGGCACTTTAAAAAAATAGTCCCCAAACAGCACATGATGCAAAAAAGAAAAAGAGGTGCAAGATGGAATTGTCCTTGGGCCCTCCCACCCACCCTTATGTTGTATAAAAAGGACATGCACAGCTTAACAAACCAATCATTTCAGCAACAGGGTCTGACAAACGACTGTGGCTGAAATAACTGGTTTTGCCCAATGCCCAAACAGCCCCCACAAAAAAGAAGCAATCAATCTCTCCTTGCACAAACTGGCTCTACAGAGGCAAGATGTCGACCTCATCCTCATCCTCCGATTCCTCACCGCTTTCACTGTGTACATCCCCCTCCTACTCACAGAGTATTAATTCGTCCCCACTGGAATCCACCATCACAGGTCCCTGTGTACTTTCTGGAGGCAATTGCTGGGAAAGGTCTTCCCGGAGGAATTTATAATTCATTTTGATGAACATCTTCTCCACATTTAGTGGAAGTAACATCCTACGCCAATCGCTGACAAGGTTACCGGCTGCACTAAACACTTTCAGAGTACACGCTGGAGGGGGGGCAACTTAGGTAAAATAAAGCCAGTTTGTGCAAGGGCATCCAAATTGCCTCTTTTTACTGCCAGTATACATACGGACTGTCTGACATGCCTACTTGGATGCTGTCACTCATATAATCCTCCACCATTCTTTCAATGGTGACAGAATCATATGCAGTGACAGTAGACATGTCAGTAATCGTTGGCAGGTCCTTCAGTCCGGACCAGATGTCAGCTTTCGCTCCTGACTACCCTGTATCACCGCCAGCGGGTGGGCTAGGAAATCTTATCCTGATCCTTGCAGCCCCAGTGGCTGTAGAAATTGAAGGATGAGCTGTTGATGGGTCACGTTCCGCTTGAGTTGACAATTTACTAACCAGCAGCTCTTTGCACCTCTGCACACTTGTGTCTGCTGGAAAGAGAGATACAACATAGGCTTTAAACCTATTATTGATCACTGTGGCCAAAATGTAGTGCTCCTTCCACAAGTCCCACATACTTTGCGAAATTGATCCGTCTTAGCTCCTCCTTCAATTTCTCCAGCTGCTTCTGCAAAAGCCTGATGAGGGGAATGACCTGACTCATGCTGGCAGTGTCTGAACTGACTTCATGTGTGGCAAGTTCAAAGAGTTGTAGAACCTTGCACAAGACAGAAATCAATCTCCACTGCGCTTGAGTCAGGTGCATTACCCCTCCTTTGCCTATATCGTAGGTGGATATATAGGCCTAAATGGCCTTTTGCAGCTCCTCCATCCTCTAAAGCATATAGAGTGTTGAATTCCATCTCGTTACCACCTCTTGCTTGAGTTGATAGCAGGGCAGGTTCAGGAGTGTTTGCTGGTGCTCCAGTCTTCGGCAAGCAGTGGCAGAATTGCGAAAGTGGCCTGCAATCTTTTGGGCCACCGACAGCATCTCCTGGACAATGCTGTCAGGAGATGCTGTCAGTGGCCCCAAAAATTGCGGTCCACTTTTAGCATTCTGCCACTGCATGCCGAAGTCTGAATCGCCAACAAACACGCCTGAACCTGCCCTGCCATCAACTCAAGCAAGACCCTTGTCATTTTTAAAAAAATTCTGCACCACCAAATTAATTGTATGTGCAAAACATGGGACATGCTGGAATTTGCCCACATGTAATGCACACACAATTTTGGTGGCGTTGTCCGATATCACAAATCCCCAGGAGAGTCCAATTGGGGTAAGCCATACTGCAATGATGATCCTCAGTTTCCGTAAGAGCTTGTCAACTGTGTGCCTCTTACGGAAAGTGTTGATACATAGCACAGCCTGCCTAGGAATGAGTTGGCATTTGCGAGATGCTGCTACTGGTGCCGCTGCTATTGTTGTTGCTGCGGGAGGCAATACATCTACCCAGTGGGCTGTCACAGTTATATAGTCCTGAGTCTGCCCTGTTCCACTTGTCCACTTATCCGTGGTTAAGTGGACACTGGATACAACCGCATTTTGAAGGACACTGGTGACTCCTTTTCTGACGTCTGTGTACATTCTCGGTATCGCCTGCCTAGAGAAGTGGAACCTAGATGGGATTTGATACCGGGTACACAGTACCTAAAACAATTCTCTAAGTCCCACTGAGCTAATGGTGGATACTGGACGCACGTCTAACACCAACATAGCTGTCAAGGCCATAGTTAACCGCTTTGCAAAAGGATGACTGCTGTCATATTTCATCTTCCTCATAAAGGACTGTTGGACAGTCAATTGCTTACTGGAAGTTGTCACAACTGAGGGCCTGAGCTGACGGGAGGCAGCCTCAGTTGTAGGGGCTGAGATGTACCGGAACCTGGGAGGTTGTATCAGACCCCTGGACATGTAAGTAACATGAATAATAACTGCCCGAAGGCGTGACCACGACAACTTGGATAAAAGTCAATGATGTTTATTATGACAACTCCGCAACACAGCAGCAGTAAAAGAAAACGTAAAAGTCAGCAAAGAATAAATACAGTTCCTGGGTACTACAGGATGGCAGGAGCCACAGGGCACTGGTAGTGTGAGATAGTTCTTATGATCTTCTAGATGGAAAGTCCTTACCAGGCCCGACTGTAGCAATGGAGATAACCCAGGATTGTGCCAGCTGGTGTTCCAGGAAAAGCTGGGTTGCTGAAGATAAAACAGCTGCTGTGGATACTGGCTGGAACCAGACTGTTGTTAGCACAGAGTGGATACTGGCTGGAACCAGTTAAATAATAAATGAACTTGGGAGCGATGAAATATGAACTGAAATGTAGAACTTGAGAACGGAGAAATAATAATACCGGTGGAGAGTGGTAAAGTGTAGAAAGGACACCGGCCCTTTAAGGGAAGCTGTACTCTGCTGGAAGCTGAGCTGAAAGCAGGTAATGTTGTAGCTGGAAACAGATGAATCCACAATGGATTGGAGAGTCAGGCTACACCGCAGGTGGAATGCTGGTGCGGGTCTCTATGGTGGAAGTCTTGAGACAGGAGCTGGAACCTGGAAGACAATCACAGGAGAGAGACAAACAGGAACTAGGTTTGACAACCAAAGCACTGACGCCTTCCTTGCTCAGGCACAGTGTATTTATACCTGCAGCAAGGAAGGGATTGGCTAGGCAATTATGCAGATTATCAATACTGAGAACAGATTGGTGGAAATGATCAGCTGACAGAATCCAAGATGGCTGCGCCCATGCAGACACTTGGAGGGAAGTTTGGTTTGTAATCCATGTGGTAATGAAAACAGTAATGGCGGCGCCGGCCACCGGAGACAGGAGGCGCCAGGCTGACAGATGCACATCCAACCACGCGGACACAGCGGAGGCCGCGGCTGACGTAATCGCCACTCAGACACTCTGCATGCAGAAGTTCAGGGACGGCGGCGGAGGCCGCGGGAGACGCCATGCCAGGTGTAATATGGCGTTTACTGTGACAGCGTCCCAGAGTGACAGGAGAGGATACAGGAATGTACACATCAGGATAACAGATGGGATCCGGTCCTGGAGCGCTGAGCCAGCCTTAGGAGGCATCTGATGGGTAAGAAATGGCGTCCAGATACTCTGATCGTGACAGCACCCCCCCCTTTAGGAGTGGCCCCAGGACACTTCTTTGGCTTTTGAGGAAACTTGGAATGGAATCTCCGGACCAAGGCAGGAGCATGGACATCAGAAGCATTGGTCCATGAACGTTCCTCAGGACCATAACCCTTCCAGTCAATAAGATATTGTAGTTGACCGTAACGGTGACGTGAGTCCAGGATCTTGGCCACTTCATACTCAACGCCTCGTTGAGTTTGGACTTTCGGAGTTGGAGGAAGTGAGGAATGAAACCGATTCAAGATCAGCGGTTTCAACAGGGAAACATGGAATGTCCTGGGTATTTTTAAGAAGGGAGGCAACTGGAGTCTGTAAGCAACAGGATTGATGACTTGTTCAATCTTGAAAGGACCGATATAGCGAGGTGCAAACTTCATACTGGGAACTCTTAACCTCAAATTCTTCGTGGATAACCATACCCGATCACCCACCTTGAGAGCAGGAACTGCTCGACGCTTCTTATCCGCAAACTTCTTGTACCTGAACGATGCCTTGAGCAGAGCTGATCGTACGCTCTTCCAGATATTGGCAAACTGATGCAAGGTGATATCCACTGCGGGAACAGAAGTTGCTGGAAGCGGTTGGAACTCAGGGACTTTAGGGTGGAATCCAAAGTTAGTGAAGAATGGTGTTGAAGCAGATGAAGAATGATACTGGTTGTTATGACAGAACTCGGCCCAAGGAAGTAATTGAACCCAGTCATCTTGAGAGGAGGACACATAGATGCGGAGGAAGGCCTCCAAGTCCTGATTCACCCTCTCGGTTTGACCATTGGTCTGAGGATGGTAAGCCGTGGAAAACTTTAGCTTGACTTGGAGGACTTGACATAAACTTCGCCAGAATTTGGCTGTGAATTGAACTCCTCGATCTGAGATAATTTCTTCAGGAAGACCGTGGAGTCGGAAGATCTCTTGTATGAATACTTGAGCCAACTTGGAAGCTGACGGAAGACCGGTGAGAGGAATGAAGTGTGCCATCTTGGTGAACCGGTCAACTACCACCCAGATGGTATTGAACTTGTTGCACATGGGTAAGTCTGTAATGAAATCCATCGACAAGTGGGTCCATGGTCGACGGGGAACGGATAGTGGAACCAGTTGCCCCGCAGGCGACTGGCGGGATACTTTATGTTGGGCACACTTTGGGCAAGATGCAATAAACTCCAAGACGTCCTTTTTCAGAGTTGGCCACCAATAAGACCTAGAGATAAACTCCAGGGTTTTTTGGATACCTGTATGTCCGGCAAAACGGGAAGCATGGGCCCAATGCATGAGCTTCTTCCTTAGCATCGGCTTCACAAAACTTTTCCCTGATGGGGGCGTAGAGTCCATCCCTACCGTGGAGAATGCCAACGGATTTATAATAGGATGCTTGTCTGAAGACTCTGACTCATTTTCTTGCTCCCATGAGCGGGAAAGGGCATCGGCCTTGCGATTCTGAGAGCCCGGACAGAACTGGAGTTTAAAGTCGAACCTGGAAAAGAAAAGTGCCCATCTGGCCTGACGAGGGTTGAGACATTGTGCGCCCTTCAGGTATAAAAGGTTCTTGTGGTCTGTAAGTATGGTGATTGAATGAGAAGCTCCCTCCAACAGATACCTCCACTCTTCTAGAGCGAGCTTGATGGCTAGCAACTCCTGGTCGCCAGTGGCATAGTTGCGCTCAGCTGGGGAGAACTTCCGGGAGAAGAAACTGCAAGGGTGTAAATGGCCATCTTTAGCCCTCTGAGATAACACCGCTCCTACTCCAACGGAGGAGGCATCCACCTCTAAGATGAAAGGAGAGTCGATGTCAGGCTGTTTCAGAACAGGCGCAGAGATGAACCTTTGTTTTAAAAGATGAAATGCTTGCATGGCTTCTTCAGACCACTTGGACGGGTTAGCACCCTTCTTAGTGAAAGCAGTAATAGGCGCCACAATGGTGGAAAAGTCTCGTATAAACTTTCGGTAATAGTTGGCGAACCCTAAGAACCTCTGGACCCCTTTGAGGGTTAAGGGTACCGGACAATTTTGGATTGCTTGTAGTTTCTCAGGATCCATCTCTAGTCCGGAACCGGACACAATGTACCCTAGAAACGGAATGGACTTGACTTCAAAGACGCATTTTTCTAATTTGCAATAGATATGATTGACACGGAGACGGGACAGAACCTCTTTAACCCAAAAACGATGTTCCTCTAAATCGTTGGCAAAAATGAGGATATCGTCTAGATAGACCACGACATGACGGTATAGAATGTCTCTGAAGATCTCATTGACAAAATGCTGGAAGACAGCTGGAGCATTGCTCAATCCGAAGGGCATGACGAGGTACTCATAATGTCCGTCACGGGTGTTAAAGGCGGTCTTCCACTCGTCACCCTCACGGATCCGGATGAGATTGTATGCACCTCGCAAGTCCAGCTTTGTAAAGATGGTAGCTCCGCTAACTCTGTCAAAGAGCTCAGTAATCAGGGGTAAAGGATAACGGTTCTTGATGGTAATGTCGTTCAAACCTCTGTAGTCGATGCACGGCCGCAGACCACCATCTTTCTTTTTTACAAAAAAGAAGCCTGCGCCGGCTGGAGAAGAAGAAGGTCGAATGAACCCCTTTGCTAGGTTCTCTTTAATATATTCCTCCATAGAATGCGTCTCAGGCAGAGACAACGGATAAGTTCGGCCTCGAGGTGGAACCTTCCCTGGAACGAGATCAATCGGACAGTCCCATTCTCTATGAGGAGGAAGGATATCAGCAGAAGCTTTACTGAACACATCCGTGAAATCTTGATATGGAGGAGGTGGAACATCAGACGACCTGGGGGAGGAAGAACAGACAGGCAATACTTTAAACAAACATGTCTCAGCACAGGAGGAACCCCATGCCAGGATTTGCGTAGTCGTCCAATCAATTGTAGGATTGTGAAGACGGAGCCATGGAAGGCCCAGGACCACAGGATGTGTGGCTCTTGGAATCACTAAAAAAGAAATAAGTTCGGAATGAAGAACTCCCACTCTCAGACGAACTGGTAGAGTCCTTAAAGAAATAACTGCATCAAAAATTTTGCTACCATCCACGGCAGTTAAAGAAATGGACAAAGGAAGTCTCTCGGTGGGTAGGGACCACCGTTTAACATAGGCTTCGGTAATAAAGTTCCCAGCTGCTCCGGAATCAAGGAGGGCAATGACGTTCCGATAACGTTGAGCAACTTGAAGCGAGACTGGGAGATTACAATCTTGAGGAGATGGAGAGGAGATCATTACTCCTAGCCGGCCCTCTCCTTGGCGAGCTAGGATTTGGAGTTTCCCGGACGTTTGGGACAGGCATTAATGGTGTGAGACGGAGCTGCACAATAGAGACAGAGAAACTCGGAGAGACGTCTTCGGCGCTCAGCAGGAGTTAAACGGGAACGGCCAAGTTGCATGGGCTCATCTTTAGATGGTGACAGTTGACGAGGAGGAGGAGCAGAAGATTTTGGAGCAGATGATCTTCCACGCTCAGTTGCTCTCTCTCTGAAACATAAATCAACTTTCGTGCAGAGTGAGATTAGCTCATCTAACTTAGAAGGTAAGTCTCTGGTAGCTAACTCATCTTTAATACACTCAGATAAACCATGCCAGAATGCAGCATACAGGGCCTCGTCGTTCCATGCCAGTTCGGATGCCAGGATCTGGAACTGTATCAGATATTGTCCTACAGTACGTGACCCCTGGCGTAAACGGAGAATCTCGGATGAAGCTGAGGTTACCCGGCCTGGCTCGTCGAAGATGCGCCTGAATGTTGACACGAAGGCAGTGTAGGAAGATAGCAGGGTGTCGGACCTCTCCCATAACGGTGATGCCCAATCAAGGGCTGAGCCACTGAGAAGAGAAATAATGTAGGCAATTTTTGTACGGTCACTGGGAAAATTGCCAGGTTGTAGCTCAAACTGAATCTCACACTGGTTGAGAAATCCCCTGCAGAATCTTGGAGATCCGTCAAATTTTGCTGGCGTTGGAAGATGAAGACGTGGAGCAGAAATGGGTAAGGTGGGTGGGGTTATAGCTGGAGTCACTGTGGTTGACGCACCAGACGCGCCTGATCCACGGAGAGTTGTCTGAATCCCATCCAGCCGAGTAGAGAGATCCTGGAGACAGCGGATGATGTGGCCCTGTGCAGCCTCCTGATGTTCTAGTCGGGCTGCCAGTTCTTGCATCGGCCTGGCCGCTTGATCCTGGTCTCCGGCTGGATTCATTAGGTCAGTGCTTACTGTCACAACTGAGGGCCTGAGCTGACGGGAGGCAGCCTCAGTTGTAGGGGCTGAGATGTACCGGAACCTGGGAGGTTGTATCAGACCCCTGGACATGTAAGTAACATGAATAATAACTGCCCGAAGGCGTGACCACGACAACTTGGATAAAAGTCAATGATGTTTATTATGACAACTCCGCAACACAGCAGCAGTAAAAGAAAACGTAAAAGTCAGCAAAGAATAAATACAGTTCCTGGGTACTACAGGATGGCAGGAGCCACAGGGCACTGGTAGTGTGAGATAGTTCTTATGATCTTCTAGATGGAAAGTCCTTACCAGGCCCGACTGTAGCAATGGAGATAACCCAGGATTGTGCCAGCTGGTGTTCCAGGAAAAGCTGGGTTGCTGAAGATAAAACAGCTGCTGTGGATACTGGCTGGAACCAGACTGTTGTTAGCACGGAGTGGATACTGGCTGGAACCAGTTAAATAATAAATGAACTTGGGAGCGATGAAATATGAACTGAAATGTAGAACTTGAGAACGGAGAAATAATAATACCGGTGGAGAGTGGTAAAGTGTAGAAAGGACACCGGCCCTTTAAGGGAAGCTGTACTCTGCTGGAAGCTGAGCTGGAAGCAGGTAATGTTGTAGCTGGAAACAGATGAATCCACAATGGATTGGAGAGTCAGGCTACACCGCAGGTGGAATGCTGGTGCGGGTCTCTATGGTGGAAGTCTTGAGACAGGAGCTGGAACCTGGAAGACAATCACAGGAGAGAGACAAACAGGAACTAGGTTTGACAACCAAAGCACTGACGCCTTCCTTGCTCAGGCACAGTGTATTTATACCTGCAGCAAGGAAGGGATTGGCTAGGCAATTATGCAGATTATCAATACTGAGAACAGATTGGTGGAAATGATCAGCTGACAGAATCCAAGATGGCTGCGCCCATGCAGACACTTGGAGGGAAGTTTGGTTTGTAATCCATGTGGTAATGAAAACAGTAATGGCGGCGCCGGCCACCGGAGACAGGAGGCGCCAGGCTGACAGATGCACATCCAACCACGCGGACACAGCGGAGGCCGCGGCTGACGTAATCGCCACTCAGACACTCTGCATGCAGAAGTTCAGGGACGGCGGTGGAGGCCGTGGGAGACGCCATGCCAGGTGTAATATGGCGTTTACTGTGACAGCGTCCCAGAGTGACAGGAGAGGATACAGGAATGTACACATCAGGATAACAGATGGGATCCGGTCCTGGAGCGCTGAGCCAGCCTTAGGAGGCATCTGATGGGTAAGAAATGGCGTCCAGATACCCGGATCGTGACAGAAGTAGTACAAATGGTCTTCCGACTTCCCCTCTGGGATGACGATCCACTCCCAGCAGCAACAACAGCAGCAGCAACAGCAGCAACAGTAGGCGTACCACTCAAGGATCCTATGGAGGAATCCCAGTTAGGAGAGGACTCCTCAGTCTTGACAGTGACATCGCCTGCAGGACTACTGACATTCCTGACTGAGGAAGAAGTTGACGTTGAGGGAGTTGGTGGTGTGGCTTGCAGGAGTTTGGGTACAGGAGTAAGAAGGGAATTAGGTGTCAGTGGACTGCTTACGCTCTTACCCAAAGTTTCACAACTTGACACTGACTTCTAAAGAATGCGCTGCAGGTGACGTATAAGGGAGAATGTTCCTAGGTGGTTAACATCCTTACCCCTACTTATTACAAATTGACAGAGGTAACAGATGGCTTGACACCTGTTGTTTGGATTTGTGGAGAAATAATTCCATACCGAAGAGGTGGCTTTTTTGGTAATTTGCCCAGGCATCACAATGGGCTTCTTCATCCCACGGACAACAGGTGTCTCCCCTGGTGCCTGACTTAAACAAACCACATCACCATCAGAATCCTCATCGTCAACTTCCTCCTCAGTGCCAGCAACACCCATATCCTCATCCTAGTGTACTTCAACAGTGACATCTTCAATTTGAATATCAGGAACTGGACTGTTTGTGCTCCTTCCAGCACTTGCAGGGGGCATGCAAATGGTGGAAGGAGCCACCTCTTCCCGTCCAGTCTTGGGAAGGTCAGACATTGCAACCGCAGATACACTTGGACTCTCTTTGGGGATTTGTGATACCATCTCAGAATGCACAGATCTTTTCTGTGCTCTTTCCAGATTAACTCTTTAAATTTTTCTAGCGGGAGGATGAGGGCTTCCATTGTCATGTGAAGCTGAACCACTCTAGTCATGAACATAGGCCAGGGCCTCAGCCGTTCCTTGCCACTCCGTGTCGTAAATGGCATATTGGCAAGTTTATGTTTCTCCTCAGACAATTTACATTCCTTTTTTTGGTTATTTTTACCGAACTTTGGATTTTTGGATTTTACATGCTCTCTACTATCACATTGGGCATCGGCCTTGGCAGACAACGTGGATGGCATTTCATCATCTATGTCATGGATAGTGGCAGCAGCTTCAGCACTAGGAGGAAGTGGTTCTTGATCTTTCCCTATTTTTATCCTCCAAATTTTTGTTCTGCATTATATTTTGGGAGTTATATAAGACAATATGTGGCACAGGAATGACTGGAATGACTGATGGCTAGGACACTACCACTGGTCTGATGTAGCACTACACAGCAACACTGTAAGGGACTTGTTGTTGTTATTATTATTATTATACAGCAGCAGTGGACATATAGCAGCAGCGTATACCACTGTGACTGCCTCATCACTGGAATGACTGATGCACAGGACACTACCACTGGCCTGATGCAGCACAACATAACAACACTGTCAAGGACTTGTGGTGGTTTGTGTTATAATTATTATAATACTGTAGCAGTGGACATATAACAGTAGCGTATATCATCACTGGAATGACTGATGGACAGGACACTACCACTGGTCTGATGCAGCACAACACAACAACACTGTAAGGGACTTGTGGTGGTTGTTATAATTATTATTATAATACTGTAGCAAAGGAGATATAGCAGCAGCATATATAATCACTGGAATGACTGATGGACAGGACACTACCACTGGTCTGATGCAGCACAACACAACAACACTGTAAGGGACTTGTGGTTGTTGTTGTTGTTGTTATTATTATAATACTGTAGCAGTGGACATATAGCAGCAGCATATACCACTGTGACTGCCTTGTCACTGGAATGACTGATGGACAGGACACTACCACTGGTCTGATGCAGCACAACACAGCACTACTTTATACAGCTACACTGGATATATGGCAGCAGAGGACACCAACACTGTGACTGGCCGGACTGATGCAGCACAATACACTGACTACACTGGACAGCACAACACAAACACCACTTTAGACTAGAGATGAGCGGGTTCGGTTCTCAGAGATCCGAACCCCCCCCCGAACTTTGGCTTCCAAGTCCAGATCCGAACCAGGCTCAGATCTTCCCTCTTGACTCGAATCCCGAACTCTGCAAAACATCATCATCCCGCTGTCGGATTCTTGCAGGATTTGGACTTCATATAAAGAGCCACACATCACGGCCATTTTCACTCCAGTCTCGGAGAGTGTAGTGAGAGGACGTGTCTCCGTCCTCAGTGTCTGTTTGTGGGCGGGAAAGTGGCGTGGCGAGTCTTCTTACTGCTGTCTTGTGCTGCTCAGTCCAGTCCAGTGTAGTCAGTGTCTTATGCTGCATCAGTCCAGCCAGTCACAGTGTTGGTGTCCTCTGCTGCTATATGTCCCCAGTGCTGCAGGCTGCTGTATAAGTCCCTTGCATTTTAACTGTGTTGTCTAGCATCAGACCAGGGGTAGTGTCTTGTGCAGCATCAGTCCAGTGGCTAGTCACAGTGGTGGTATCCTCTGCTGCCATAGATCCAGTGTTACTGCCGTATAATTCCCGTGATACTGGCGTATAATTCCTGTGATATTGTTGTATAATTCCCGTGATACTGGCGTATAATTCCTGTGACATTGCCGTATAATTCTCTGAATACTGACGTATAATTCCTGTGACATTGCCGTATAATTCTCTGAATACTGACGTATAATTCCTGTGACATTGCCGTATAATTCTCTGAATACTGACATATAATTCCTGTGACATTGCCGTATAATTCTCTGAATACTGACGTATAATTCCTGTGACATTGCCGTATAATTCTCTGAATACTGACGTATAATTTCTGTGACATTGCCGTATAATTCTCTGAATACTGGAGTATAATTCCTTTGACATTGCCGTATAATTCCTGTGATATTGCCGTATAATTCCCGTGATACTGGCGTATAATTTCTGTGACATTGCTGTATAATTCTCTGAATACTGGCATATAGGCCCTCATTCCGAGTTGTTCACTCGCTAGCTGCTTTTAGCAGCATTGCACACGCTAAGCCACCGCCTACTGGGAGTGAATCTTCGCTTAGCAGAATTGCGAACAAAAGATTCGCATAATTGCGAATAGAAATTTATTTGCAGTTTCTGAGTAGCTCGGGACTTATTCTGCCACTGCGATCAGTTCAGTCAGTTTCGTTCCTGGTTTGATGTCACAAACACACCCAGCGTTCGCCCAGACACTCCCCTGTTTCTCCAGCCACTCCTGCGTTTTTCCCAGAAACGGCAGCGTTTTTCCGCACACACCCATAAAACGTCCAGATTCCACCCAGAAACACTCACTTCCTGTCAATCACACTCCGATCACCAGAACGATGAAAAATCCTCGTTATGCCGTGAGTAAAATACCTAACTTTTGTGTAAAATAACTAAGCGCATGCGCTCTGCGAACCTTGCGCATGCGCAGTAAGCGACTAATCGCAATATAGCGAAACTCGGCAATAAGCGAACAACTCGGAATGAGGGCCATAATTCCTGACATTGCTGTATAATTCCTGTGATATTGCTGTATAATTCCCGTGATACTGGCGTATAATTCCTGTGACATTGCCGTATAATTCTCTAAATACTGGCGTATCATTCCTGTGACATTGCCGTGATAAAGCTAAATATTTATCTTATAACATTCACTATATATTGGTAAGAGACTCAGTACGCAATGGGCGTACGGGGTACCGTAAGGGTACGCACTTAGCGTAGCAGACGCTAGGCCGTGGTCGAGACGCACGAGCGACACGTTCGCTCACGGCTTATGCTATAGGCGGTCAGAGTACCGTAATGCTACGCTACTAGCGTAGCGGACGCCGTGCCCACAAGAGGAACACGAGCGGCGCAGACGCTCACAGGATGACACACAGTAAACCTTGTATGCAACACAATGAAAGGCTGAGCCTATACTGTAAACCTTGGTTTTGTAATGTGAACACAATGCAATGGTAATTAACCTCTATTATATAAAAGCCTCTTGAGCGATTGAGACGCTCTGAATACTCTCAGCAATGTAATAAACACACAATACCTTGCTAAGGTTCCAAATCCTTTGCTAACGAGATTTAGTTATGTAAAAGGGGAAAATACAGTTAACAGTTTATACACTACAGGCTAACATCAATATCTAAACATAATAACTACACATATACAATATACAACAGCGTAACAATAACAGAGAGAGAGAGAGTATGGCAAATACAAACAGAGAACAAGTTGGTTACAGAGAAACACTTACACACTGGGGAATGATCGCTGCGCAGTCCTGGTACCAGCTCCTTAAGTTAGTCAGTGATGAAAACCTTTTGTGGAGACTAGAGTAGACTGAGCTGGCCCAAGCTGGCTGCCTTATATACACTGCATACAGTACACTACAAAGGGGCTTACAATCTCATTGTTCATTGGACGCAGGAATCTATCCTTACATTACAACAAAAGGTCATAGGTTGATTCAAACTGGTGGGCTGTGACTATTTCATACTGATCAGGTGGGAGGGAATCTCAGTATTCCCGCCGCATGGATAATGAACTGCAAATATAGCAAATGTCCATAAACTTCTTATAAACATAACTATTCGCAGGAGCGATTGATTTCTCTCAAACCAATACCGTAATGTTTCTAATAATATACTCTACCGTTGCATACCAAACACCACTGCTCAAAACCTGTCTGACCCTTCGTATCATGCAAAGAGGGATTTCTCTGTCCATAAACCAGTTACACTAAACAAACTTACTGATATTATTAAGGAGACCATAACCTACAAAATGCACTATTTGGATTAACTATGTGACAATTGAGTCGCCCGCCAGACGCACACAAACTCTACCGTAAATGCACATACCACGCGCTTGAATGCATGTCCGTGGAGGCGCCGTCACGCAACTGCGAATATGCGCACACACGGGAGAGAATGTGCACGTGCAGCGGGCAAGCGCATGGGGTTAGTACAAGGCATGAGAATAACGATATTTTTTTACTTTGACAGTCCACCCTTTGGCAGTCACCCATAACTGCCACTTCCTAAACAAAACAGAAAAATATATGTCATCATGTAAACACCTTTTTATGATTGGGTAAGGGGAGGAGAGGAGAAGGTAAGAAAAACATGACCTAGTGAGATAGTAAAAGCATGTGTGTATGAAATCCATGTTTGAGGGGTCATGTATCATCGTGCCGTACGTGTTTTAAATCAAGCTTCGAGGTATTGCGAAGCATATATTGAATCCTTCTTATCCCTTATCAAGGGTCTGTGGATGGGCTGTCAAACTCTACCGAGCTCTTTTTGGCTTTTGGTTGCAACAAATGGGGAGCACATTTAGTTGATGATACATGGAGGGGGGAACATGTGAATGCTGATATATGTGTCTATATTCCCTGTGGACTATGTGTGTCATTACCTGGAGGTTGTAGAGATGAAGATAAGAAACAATCGTTATAAATGCAGTCGTAAACTATGTGAGTTTATATAAACAGTCGCCGATTGAGGTCTTGTCTGATGTCTTGTCTTGATGTACATGTTGTCTGATGTCTCTCGGTGCTTTTGCTATAAATAGCGAGCAAAAGCTTTTCCATTGTCCATAAAGTTACAGTCTCTAAAGTATTGGGCTATCGTAAAAGTTAAAGTCACTAGGGATATTGGGGGCTTGTAGCATAGTTCATCAATGGTCTGTATAAAAGAGGTTGTCAAATTCTTCTTCCAAGCGGATGTCTTTGTACCTTGGAGGAAAACAAAGGAGAAACGGGTGAAAGAAACGGACCGTGGAATCACATTTTCATCACAACATTGTCTCTATCGTTGGGTCATAAATCAAATTAGTTGTTGTTATTACAGTGTCCTCGCTCCTCAGACTCATCACTCTGGTACTACCTTTATACTTCGTTAAAGCCCGAACGCATCTAAATATCAGGCCAACCAATATGACGACTCCCAGAATACACAAGAGAAATTTCCCTACGTCCATTATAATACCTTGGGTCCATTCTCCTAAACCAGAGAACCAATTTCGTGGGTTCAACCATGACACCCAACTGGTCAGCTCATTACCCACAGCAGCGAGTGTGAGATTGTGTTTCCTTCGAAACTCCCACTTTAATTGCAAAATGTCATCCATCTTTTGGTCTATGACCTCGGCCGGGTCCTCGGTGCTGTTTGTAATATACGTGCAGCACTTTACTCCATACTGAGTTGCTAGGGTAACACAATACCCGCCTGTCACTGCTGTGAGATAATTGAGAATCATCCTATGCTGAACCAGCTCTGTTTTGTAGGCTTGTAACTCTTTCCCAGTGTACCTGAACGTGTCGTCATATATTTCGGTGATATTGTCTAGCAAGTTCGCTAGCACAGATATATACTTATAATTTATCACTCCTCTGGCGGTACGAGTGATATCTAACGCGAGTAAGAATTGAATCCCGGTGGATTCATGGATCAGATCAGAGGCCGGATGCTCTGTCCTCTTTATCAGGTGCCTTTTAACGACGTGCTCGTAATGAGTGTGAGTATAAGGAGCTTGGGCACCGCGGTGAATGTCTTTCATTTTGTTATGGGATACAGTCATTACTTCAGGCAGTACTTTTCCAATGTAACACAATCCCTCTGAGTTTGGGGCAAGCCACTTATACGCCTTTCTCCCGCATATGAAATATGCATCATCGGGGAGAACATATGGGACTGAGTATGACATTACCATGTTACAAATTTTCCATGTGAAATCTCCTAACCCTAAGTCTCCCATCTGTCTAGTACACGTATCAGGTTGTACGATATGTGCACAGTATCCTGGTGATACTTCTCCAACTCGCATGGTCCTACTTCCTAGAGTATACCTATACCGGAAATATTTTCCACTGTTGGTGATCTGGCGTATAAGCTCTGTGTCTATGGGCATTCTATCGGCTCTATATGAAAATGTCATGGTTTGATTACTCCATGACACTTCCCAATTTCCCGGCTTTCGGGGATTGGAAATGTTAAAGCATACTAAGGACTTATCCACGTGATACTGGTGGAGCTTCAAACTAGGAGGACTAGAGATATTAAACCTCTTGTCCACCGGCCTCCCACCACTTAACTCAAGTACCTCTCCTACAGTTAAAGGGAATGGTACTAGTCCTGATTTGCTATGACCTTGAGGTACTTGAGAGCATACCCAACAGTCTGTCTGATTTAACACTTTACCCACTAAGGAGTGATAGTCACTCAATGGATGCCGGTCCATGTGGACATTAAAACTGGACTGACATTTCTTGATGCACCCATCCTCAACTATATTGTCACAATGCCTACAGATGCAGTTCTCTTCAGCTAACAATCCTTCACAGTTCCTTCTATTGTCAATGCTACCAGATCGTTTTCTGATACTCGCCTTTACTCTGTGATTATGTTGTTCTTGGAAAACTACGCCTCCATCCTGGTCCTCAGAACCCATTCCAGATCCTTTCTCGACCTCCATGGTACTCTCACCGAAACAGACTGCTCTGGTCAACATCATGGTCAACAGGAAAATCCGGATCACAGTCTCTTGGGGCAAGTCCATCTTATAGGAGGAAAAGGAGAAAAATAAGAAGGGGGAAGGAGAATAGGAGGGAGATGGGAACTGGAGAAAATAACAAAAGGGAAAAAGAAATCTGGCTCGACAAACACCTCCGGTCTTATTATTCTCAGCGCTCAGGTGTCGTCTCAACCGTCCCGGAACAGACACTCTAGTGATACAACCTCTACCGTCTGTTCTTTATCACGGGACCTCTCTGGGTCAGCAACCTTTTTACAATGAGACGAATGGACCCAAGTCTCTCTCTCGGCAACCTTCAATGCTGTCGTGCTGGTCAATAAGACCCATCTGTCAATAAGGCAACCTGAGCGTAGAAAATTCCGTATCATTACATAATCCCCAGGTTCAATGTCATGACAATTACTGTCTGGCAAATCAGGAATCACCAACTTTAGATTATCATTCTGATTCCTCAATTGCTTACTCATTTTAACCAAATACTTTACAGTGACTTCATTGTTACATTTCAAATCATCCAGGGGGTTAATCATAACATGGGGCTGTCGACCAAACAGAATTTCAAAAGGAGACAGATTAAGAGGGGACCTGGGAGTGGTTCTGATGCTGTATAATACGATTGGCAAAGCTTCGGGCCATAACAATCCTGTTTCAGCCATTACCTTGCTTAATTTGTTTTTAATAGTGCTGTTTACTCTTTCCACTTTCGCACTCGCCTGGGGGCGGTACGGAGTGTGCAGCTTACTATTAATTCCCATCAACTTACACATTGCTTGAAAAACTTCACCTGTAAAATGGGTACCCCTATCACTCTCAATGATTCTAGGGATACCGTATCTACACACAAATTCCTGCACAATTTTCTTTGCAGTAAACACAGCGGTATTTGTGGCCGCGGGAAATGCTTCAACCCAATTTGAGAACACGTCAATACAAACCAATACATATTTTAAATTTCTACAAGGTGGCAATTGTATGAAATCAATTTGTATTAACTGGAAAGGACCATCTGTAGGAGGGATATGGGATGGCTCTGTTGGTATTGCCTTTCCGATATTCTTCCTCAAGCAGGTGAGACATGTCATCGCTCTTTTACCCGCATGGGAAAAAAATCCTGGAGCGCACCAATAAGCTCTTACCAACTTACACATTCCTTCTTTGCCTAGATGAGTCAGTCCATGTGCCGCTTCCGCTAGACTTGGAAGGTATGCTCTGGGTGCCACTGGCTTACCCTGTCCATCTGTCCAGAGTCCTGAGGACTCCTGGCCATATCCTTTTGACCTCCAAACTGCCTTTTCTTGTGGTGAACACAAATTTTGCATTTCATATAATTTCTGTGTGTTTACAGTATTAAATACCATCAGTTGTGTGCTGTCTGTCTGTATGGGGTTACTGGCTGCTGTTTTAGCAGCTTCATCTGCTCGGCTGTTACCAAGTGATACCGGGTCTTGGCTATACGTGTGAGCTTTACACTTGATAACAGCCACTCTGTCGGGTTCCTGTATCGCTGTTAGAAGTCTTTTGATGTGGGCTGCATGTGCTACGGGTGTGCCAGTTGCCGTCATGAAATTTCTGAGGCGCCATAGGGCCCCGAAATCATGGACTACTCCGACGGCGTACCTAGAATCTGTGTAGATAATGGCTGACTTGCCTTTAGCCAGTTCGCATGCTCTCGTTAGTGCAACCAGTTCAGCAACTTGTGCTGAGTGTGGTGGGCCTAGGGGTTCTGCTTCTATGGTACGTTGGTCATCTACAACTGCGTATCCAGTACACAAGTCTCCCGAGTCCGTCTGTCTGTGACAACTGCCGTCAGTGTAGAAAGTAAAATCTACATCTTCCAGTGGGTTGTCACTGATGTCAGGCCTTGCCGTGAAATTTTGGGCCAAATATTCCATACAGTCATGTGTGTCATTTTCCTTACTAAATCCTCCTTCACCATCACTCTCATCCTCCACCCTTTGTGCCTGTCCAGGCACACCTGGGAGATATGTTGCAGGATTTAGTGCGCTGCATCTCCTTATGGTGATGTTTACGGGGGCCATCAACGCCAATTCCCATCTTGTAAACCGTGCTGATGAGACGTGTCTGGTTTGGGCCGAATTCAGTAAGGCTGACACTGCATGTGGTGTATGAATTGTGAGGTTGTGTCCTAGCACTACATCTTCGCTTTTACTTACTAGCAATGCTATTGCTGCAACGCTTCGCAAGCATGTGGGGAGGGATCGCGCTACCGTGTCTAGCTGAGCGCTATAGTAGGCTACCGGCCTGCTGGCATCACCATGCTTCTGGGTTAAGACACCTGCCGCGCACCCAGCACTCTCTGTTCCGTACAGCTCAAAGGGTTTTCCATAATCTGGCATGCCTAATGCTGGTGCCTGCGTTAGGCACTGTTTAAGTTTCTCAAATGCCATCTCAGACTCGTCTGTGTGCGAAATCCGATCAGGTTTGTTTGAGGAGACCATCTCCTGTAAAGGCAAGGCCAGTATGGAAAAACCTGGGATCCAGTTACGGCAATACCCACACATTCCTAAAAACGTTCTAATCTGTTGCTGGGTTTGTGGCAGTGTCATGTCACGAATTGCTTGAATTCTATCAGCGGTGAGGTGTCTCAGTCCTTGTATCAGACAGTGTCCCAAGTATTTTACCCTGGTCTGGCATAATTGTAACTTGTCTTTGGAAACTTTGTGTCCGGTGTTTGAAAGATGAAACAGGAGTTGTTTCGTATCTCTCAGAGATGATTCCAGTGAATCTGAACACAGCAGTAGGTCATCCACGTACTGTATTAATATTGATCCACTCTCAGGTTGAAAAGACTGTAAACAATCATGCAAGGCTTGTGAGAAAATACTTGGACTGTCAATGAAACCTTGTGGTAATTGATTCCAGGTGTACTGAACTCCTCTGTATGTAAATGCGAATAAGTATTGACTGTCAGGGTGCAGAGGTACCGAGAAGAAGGCGGAGCAGAGGTCAATCACAGTGAAAAATTTGGCAGTGGGAGAGATTTGCATAAGGATGACAGCTGGATTTGGCACTACGGGGAATTGACTCTCAACTTTTTTGTTGATCCCTCTTAGATCCTGCACTAATCTGTAATCCCTCCCCCCACTCTTTTTAACAGGGAAGATGGGACTATTGGCAGTGCTGGACGTTCTTACCAGAATGCCCTGTTGTAGCAAGCGCTCTATTACAGGAAAAACTCCTAACTCCACCTCTGGCTTCAGAGGGTATTGTGGGATTTTTGGAACTATCCTACCATCTTTTACTTGTACAACTACTGGGGCTACGTTTGCCATTAATCCAGTGTCTTGTCCATCCTTGGTCCAAAGTGATTCCGGTATCTGGGAAATCATTTCCTCTACCTTGGACGGACACCTATTTACAATAACAGTGTGTGACATTAATCTTGTTGGGGAGTCTAGCATATCCTGCACTTCCTGAGCGTGGTTTTCGGGTATGTCCAAGAACACACCTTCAGGAGTACAATATATGACACATCCCATTTTGCACAGTAAATCTCTCCCTAGGAGATTAGTCGGAGCCGATGCAGCCAGCAGAAAAGAATGCTTGGTATGCAAAGGCCCTATCCTAATCTCTGCAGGTTTGCTTAAAGGGTAGTGTTGTACTACTCCTGTTACTCCCATGGCTGGAATTGTTTTACCAGTGGTTCTCATGCCCACGGTCGAATTTATCACTGACTTGGCCGCCCCCGTATCTACAAGGAAATTTAGAGATTTACCAGCTACATCAATTGTGACCTCGGGTTCACTTCCAAGGCTCGCAATTAATTTCACTGGCTGCAGACTACAGGTGTGGCCCCACCCCTATTGTATGTGGTGGCCTCCCTGTATTGCGCTGGCAGCTATTACCTGTGAAGGGGGTAAATGGGAACAATCAGAGACTTGCCAGTCTCTTTTTGGGGGATACCTTTTTGTCTCCCCTGCGTGTGGCTCATAACTCCGTCTCTGCGGTCCTTGATCCCAATTTTGTGTGTCATGTCATTGTCTAGGGGGTTGATATGAGTTTTGTGTACTTTTAAATCTACAGTCTCGTGCAAAATGTCCCTCTTTATGACAGTAATAACAAGTTACCACATTTGACTTACCCACAGGGGTCTGGGACTTATGCTGAGTTGGCCTTGTGGTAAGGGCCTGTATACTTACAGCCATCAGCTTATCACTCTGTGACTCCCTGTGTCTGGTGATGTTCCGATCATGATCAATAGCAGCCTCTCTCAAAGTAGCCACCGACAAACCTCGCCAACATGGTTGGGTGGTCTGTACCCTCGTCCTCAATACTTTCTTTAAACCATCCATTAACACAGATACTGATACTTCTCTATGATTCACATTTGTCTTAATGTCTTCTATCCCTGTATACTTAGCCATTTCCTGTAGTGCCCGATGAAAATAATCAGCAGCTGTTTCTACCTCCTTTTGCTTGATGGAGAAAATTTTGTTCCATTTAGCAACAGCTGGGAAATATACTCCCAGCTGCAAGTTTATTCTTTTCACATTATCTTGATTGTACTCCTCAGTAAGGGGTACTTCTTCATCTAGTCTACAGTCAGTTATAAACCTCGCTGAGTCGACATTGGAGGGTAAACATGCCCTCAGCAATGTCCGCCAATCTTTGTTATTGGGCTCTACAGTATGTCCTAGTTCTCTAATGTACTTCTGGCTTGCAACTAGATCTTTCCTAGGATCAGGGAATTCAGACACCATTGATCTTAATTCCGTTCGGGAAAAGGGGCAGTGCATGGCGATGTTTCTGACAGGAGTGACTCCTGAAGTGTCAGTTTTTCCATTTGGTACTGCAATTACCCTAACGGGATTAAGTTCAATAACATCATTCTGAGTAGATTCTACAACATGTGGTGTAATGGTTTCAGCATAGTGTACAGTGCCGTACTTACCAGTTGATACGACCTCACCTGTCCCTCCACTAGGGGCCTTTGATACTGCTCTTACTGGTTGGGACGTGCCCACTGTTGTTTCTGCTATGGTGGCTGCTAGAGAGAGTGCCGATATTGTTGTGGGTTCATCCTCTTGGTCACAATCCTGGGGAAAGTTTAAAACAGGGTACAGCTTGCACGAGTTAGTATTAGCATCAACAATCTTAGTTACATTATTCTTAACATCTATACAGTTACTAAGTGCATGTTTATCATACACCAGTGTGCCATTCTCTGTAACCACTTTCTCTCCCGTTATGTATGGTGGTTGTGGAGCGGTGGCTATCAGTTTTCTGATAGGGTTAGATCCAGCTGCTTGAGCCAATCCTCTCTGTATTTCACCTTCCTGTTGCCATAATTGTAAATAATCATAATGTTTGATCCGTCTCTTTGCAGATTTAATGAGACATATCCTTCTCCTTAGATTTCTAACACCTCGGGGCTAAAACTGCCTACCCGTGGGAACTTTTCCCCATCATGCACAGTCATTCTTTCCCATTCATCGCACAAAACCTCTGTGTGTGAACCGTATTTCTCACACATGATATACCTTGCCGACCCGATTGGTCGGTTTACTGAATCAACTTGGACCAGGGTTTATCGCCCCCTACCTGAACAACTGGCCCCCATCTTTGCAGGTGTTGCTTTCGCTACCTCTGACCTTCAAATCAGGGTCTTCAGCGAACCCTTACAAAAACCAAGATGTCCGGGGTAGACTGACGGTGAAAGTTTACCGAGTACCTCCACTCACTCCTCGCCCACGTTGGCCAGTACTGCAATCACTGACTCAGAGCTGCTGTACCCAACCTAGGGCCCCTATGAACCTTTATTTACTGGGGCGTTGTGGGAGTAGGTTACCCGTCCCCAGCAAGTATCGGTTGTTAGAGAATTCCTGAGTGACCAGCGAACCTCCCTTAAAATAAAAAAATTACACAAATCACGTTAGAATGTACAAATAGCGTTTATGACCCCTCTAGCGTACGCAAATGGTACTGGGTCAAGTTACTAACTAATGCACACAATTACATGCGGTACAATCGTTCTGCACATAAGCAACTAATCTTATGTGCGGAACGATCAGTGGAATCGAAAATTGTGGCTGCGAATTCCTTCAGCCAGAGCTTAATGGCCTATATGGGTATTGCACCAACCCTCCTGGTGTTGTGCTTCTTGACTCTATCTGTAGCGGACTTCCTAGTCTGCTGTACCTAGACCTCCTGGTCTCTCTCTGGACCTCCTGGTCCATTATCTCTAATGCTCTTATTTTAATATGTTAACAAGGGTTGCCTCCCAAGCCACCATGCTGTCACTTGCACGTATATACCTCACGAGAACTCGATTTCCTGTGATTCCACCCAAAAATGAGAAACTTATATATATGTATACACACTCTTTCACCTCATATACTCTTTACTTTCATTTCTGCGCAGAAATCCCTTTCATTCGGTATCACAGTCTAGTCCCGAAAGGAGTTACAACTAGAGAAGGATTATTTACGCTAAAATTTAGGACACTGAGATTGACTTGCGCTATTATCGCGTTGCCTCCATATCGCCTACTAAAACAATACTATCGTGTGATTTGTATTACGTGGGCGTACCCATACGCTCCATTGCGTAATATACGCTACGTGCGTCAGCCCTTGCGTTGCGTACACTTGTCCCGCCCTTTGTTAGGGACACGTGTACACAGGCCAGACACGTCCACAGTAACACAAGTAACACGTTTATATCAATGTAAATGATCTTTAACTGTAATCATTTACTGAACACCACACAGAACTTCCTTGTATCTTAGGCAAGCCGTGTGCGTGTTTTAAAAATTACTCCCTTACGTATTAATTTTACTTTTAACTACCAATAGCAACAAATCTTTCTCAGCACGTTATCAATGATAAATGGCAAAACAGGAGAGTGAGATGTGAAAATTACGCAAATGACAAATGCAGGTGTGTGCGTGTGTTGCGTACGCAATGCGTATCAAACAGAAATAAAACAGTTTTAAAAGACAATAGCGTACTGTTCTTACCTTCTGGTTCCGGATTCCACCAGCACTCCTACAGCATAGCGATGCAGACGCTTATCTAGTCAGCACTACCGTATCCCTCACCACCAACACGGATACAAAGGGATACGCCTTCCCGCCCTTTGCTGACAGATAAAGTCTGCTTGTGTTCGCTAGAGCGGATATGTGGAGGACGGACGAGCCGCCAATTGATAAAGCTAATTATTTATCTTATAACATTCACTATATATTGGTAAGAGACTCAGTACGCAATGGGCGTACGGGGTACCGTAAGGGTATGTACTTAGCGTAGCAGACGCTAGGCCGTGGTCGAGACGCACGAGCGACACGTTCGCTCACGGCTTACGCTGGGTATCGAGCACGCTATAGGCGGTCCGAGTACCATAATGCTACGCTACTAGCGTAGCGGACGCCGTGCCCACAAGAGGAACACGAGCGGCGCAGACGCTCACAGGATGACACACAGTAAACCTTGTTTGCAACACAATGAAAGGCTGAGCCTATACTGTAAACCTTGGTTTTGTAATGTGAACACAATGCAATGCTAATTATTCTCTATTATATAAAAGCCTCTTGAGCGATTGAGACGCTCTGAATACTCTCAGCAATGTAATAAACACACAATACCTTGCTAAGGTTCCAAAACCTTTACTAACGAGATTTAGTTATGTAAAAGGGGAAAATACAGTTAACAGTTTATACACTACAGGCTAACATCAATATCTAAACTTAATAACTACACATATACAATATACAACAGTGTAACAATAACAGAGAGAGAGAGAGAGAGAGAGAGTATGGCAAATACAAACAGAGAACAAGTTGGTTACAGAGAAACACTTACACACTGGGGAATGATCGCTGCGCAGTCCTGGTACCAGCTCTCAAGTTAGTCAGTGATGAAAACCTTTTGTGGAGAGTAGACTGAGCTGGCCCAAGCTGGCTGCCTTATATACACTGCATACAGTACACTACAAAGGGGCTTACAATCTCATTGTTCATTGGACGCAGGAATCTGTCCTTACATTACAACAGAAGGTCATAGGTTGATTCAAACAGGTGGGCTGTGACTATTTCATACTGCTCAGGTGGGAGGGAATCTCAGTATTCCCGCCGCATGGATAATGAACTGCAAATATAGCAAATGTCCATAAACTTCTTATAAACATAACTATTCACAGGAGCGATTGATTTCTCTCAAACCAATACCGGAATGTTTCTAATAATATAGTCTACGGTTGCATACCAAACACCACTGCTCAAAACCTGTCTGACCCTTCGTATCATGCAAAGAGGGATTTCTCTGTCCATAAACCAGTTACACTAAACAAACTTACTGATATTATTAAGGAGACCATAACCTACAAAATGCACTATTTGGATTAACTATGTGACAATTGAGTCGCCCGCCAGATGCACACAAACTCTACCGTAAATGCACATACCACGCGCTTGAGCGCATGTCCGTGGAGGCGCCATCACGCAACTGCGAATATGCGCACGCACGGGAGAGAATGTGCACGTGCAGCAGGCAAGCGCATGGGGTTAGTACAAGGCATGAGAATAACGATATTTTTCGACTTTGACAGCCGTATAATTATCGGAATACTGGCGTATAATTCCTGTGACACTGCCGTATAATTCCTGTGATATTGCCGTATAATTCTTGGAATACTGGCGTATAATTCCTGTGACATTGCCGTATAATTCCTGTGATATTACCGTATAATTTTGTGATACTGGCGTATAATTCCAGTTATCCTGCTGTATAATTCCATATAAATCCATATAATTCCATATAAATCCAGTTCAATGGTGCTTCCATATACATCCAGTGGTGCTGTTCTGTGCTGTATATTATTGACTCCAAATAAAGGGGTTATTAATATTTAATTTAAATAATTTTTACAGGGTTTGCCCTGTGAGGTGTAGGGGTACACTCTTTTGTGCCGCATATTGGGGGTCATTCCGAGTTGTTCGCTCGCTAGCAGATTTTAGCAGCACTGCACCCGCTAGGCCGCCGCCCTCTGGGAGTGTATCTTAGTTTAGCAGAATAGCGAACGAAAGATTAGCAGAATTGCGAATAGAAAATTCTTAGCAGTTTCTGAGTAGCTCCAGACCTACTCACAGATTACGATCAGCTCAGTCCGTTTCGTTCCTGGTTTGACGTCACAAACACGCCCTGCGTTCGGCCAGCCACTCCCCCGTTTCTCCAGACACTCCCGCATTTTTTCCTGGCACGCCTGCATTTTTCCGCACACTCCCAGAAAACGGACAGTTTCTGCCCAGAAACACCCACTTCCTGTCAATCACACTCCGATCACTTCACCGATGAAAATTCTTCGTTCGGACGTGAGTAAATCAACAAAGTTTTGTGTTAAAATTCTTCGCGCATGCACACTGCGTACCATGCGCATGCGCATTTTAGCTTTAATCGCTCCGTTGCGAAAATCGGCAATGAGCGATCAACTCGGTATGACCCCCATTGTGTTATATAACTCCAGAAAAATAATGGAGAACAAACATTTTGAGGAGTTAATAGGGAAAGATCAAGAACCACTTCCTCCTTGTGCTGAAGCTGCTGCCACTAGCCATGACATAGACGATGAAATGCCATCAACGTCGTCTCACAAGGCCGATGCCCAATGTGATAGTAGAGGGCATGTAAAATCCAAAAAGCCAAAGTTCAGTAAAAAGAACCAATAAAAGAAATTTAAATCATCTGAGGAGAAACATAAACTTGCCAATATGCCATTTACGACACGGAGTGGCAAGGAACGGCTGAGCCCCTGGCCTATGTTCATGACTAGTGGTTCAGCTTCACATGACGATGGAAGCCCTCATCCTCTCGCTAGAAAAATTAAAAGAGTTAAGCTGGAAAGAGCACAGAAAAGAACTGTGTGCTCTTAGATGGTATCACAAATCCCCAAGGAGAGTCCAATTGTGTCGGCGGTTGCGATGCCTGACCTTCCCAACACTAGACGGGAAGAGGTGGCTACTTTCACCATTTGCACAACCCCTGCAAGTGCTGGGAGGATCACCCACAGTCCAGTTTCAGGTATTCAAATTGAAGATGTCACTGTTGAAGTACACTAGGATGAGGATATGGGTGTTGCTGGCGCTGAGGAGGAAGTTGACGATGAGGATTCTGATGGTGATGTGGTTTGTTTAAGTCAGGCACCGGGGGAGACACCTGTTGTCCTTGGGATGAAGAAGCCCATTGTGATGCCTGGGCAAACTACCAAAAAAGCCACCTGTGTGGAAGTATTTCTCCTCAAATCCGGACAACAGGTGTCAAGCCATCTGTTGCCTCTATCAATCTGTAATAAGTAGGGGTAAGGATGATGACCACCTAGGAACATCCTCCCTTATATTTCATCAGAAGTCACTGTCATTCATCAGAAGTCACTGTCATGTTCAGAAACTTTGGGTAAGAGCGTAAGCAGTCCACTGACACATACAGGTTGAGTATCCCTTATCCAAAATACTTGGGACCAGACGTATTTTGGATATCGTATTTTTCCGTTTTTTGGAATAATTACATACCATAATGAGATATCATGGTGATGGGACCTAAATCTAAGCACAGAATGCATTTGTATTTCATATACACCTTATACACACAGACTGAAGGCAATTTTAGCCAATATTTTTTATAATTTTGTGCATTAAACAAAGTGTGTCTACATTCACACAATTCATTTATGTTTCATATACACCTTATATACACAGCCTGAAGGTCATTTAATACAATATTTTTAATAACTTTGTGTATTAAACAAAGTTTGTGTACACTGAGTCATCAAAAAACAAACGTTTCACTATCTCACTCTCATTAAAAAAACGTCCGTATTTCGGAATATTTGGATATGGGATACTCAACCTGTATATCCTTTTTCCTCCTGTACCCAAGCTCCTGCAAGACATACCACCAACTCCCTCAACGTCAACTTCCTCCTCAGTCAGGAACATCTGTAGTCCTGCAGGCTATGTCACTGTCAACCGGGGATCCTCCGTAGGATCCTTGAGTGGTACGCCTGCTGTTGCTGCTGGGAGTCGATTGTCATCCCAGAGGGGAAGTCGGAAGACCACTTGTACTACTTCCAGTAAGCAATTGACTTTCCAACAGTCCTTTGTGAGGAAGATGAAATATGACAGCAGTCATCCTTTTGCAAAGCAGACAACTGAGGCCTTGACAGCTATGTTGGTGTTAGAGGTGCGTCTGGTATCCACCATTATTTCAGAGTCACTTAAAGATTTGTTTGAGACACTGTGTCCTTGGTATCAAATCCCATCTAGGTTCCACTTCTCTAGGCAGGCGATACCGAGAATGTACACAGACATCAGAAAGAGTCACCATGGACCTAAAAAATGCAGTTGTATCCAGTGTCCACTTAACCACGGACAAGTGGACAAGTGGAACAGGGCAGACTCAGGACTATATAACTGTAACAGCCCACTGGGTAGATGTATGGCCTCCCGCAGCGGCACCAGTAGCAGCATCTTGCAAACGCCAACTCATTCCTAGGCAGGCTACGCTATGTATCACTGCTTTCCATAAGAGGCACACAGCTGACAACCTCTTACAGAAACTGAGGAACATCATCACAGAATGGCTTACCCCAATTGGACTCTCCTGGGGATTTGTGATATCGGACAAAACCACCAATATTGTGCTTGCATTACAACTGGCCAAATTCCAGCATGTCCCATGTTTTACACATACAATTAATTTGGTGGTACAGAATTTTTTGAAAAATGAGAGGGGTGTGCAGGAGATGCTGTCGGTGTCCCATTCTGCCACTGTGTGCCGAAGACTGGAGTGCCAGCAAAAACTCCTGAACCTGCTGAACCTGCCCCGCCATCAACTGTAGCAAGAGGTGGTAATGAGGTGGAATTCAACACTCTACAGTATATGCTTCAGAGGATGGAGGAGCAGCAAAAGGCCATTCAAGCCTATACATCCACCTACTATATAGGCAAAGGAGAGGTAATGCACCTGACTCAAGCGTAGTGGAGAATGATTTCCATTTTGTTCAAGGTTCTCCAACCCTTCGAACTTTCCACATGTGAAGTCAGTTCAGACACTGCCAGCTTGAGTCAGGTCATTCCCCTTATCAGGCTTTTGCAGAAGTAGCTGGATATTTTGAAGGAGTAGCTAAGACGGAGCGATTCCGCAACGTATGTTGGACTTGTGGATGGAGCCCTTCATTCGCTTTGCAGGATTCAAGGGTGGTCAATCTGTTGAAATCAGAGCACTACATTTTGGCCACCGTGCTCGATCCTTGGTTTAAAGCCTACGTTTTATCTCTCTTTCCAGCAGACACAAGTGTGCAGAGGTGCAAAGACCTGCTGGTTAGTAAATTGTCAACTCAAGCGGAACTTGACCCGTCAACAGCTCTTTTTTAAATTTCTCCCGCCACTGGTGCTTCAAGGAAAAGGATAAGATTTCTTAGCCCACCCGCTGGCGGTGATGTAAGGCAGTCAGGAGCGAAAGCTGACATCTGGTCCGGACTGAAGGACCTGCTAATGATTACTGACATGTCTACTGTCACGGCATATCATTCTGTCACCGCTGAAAGAACGGTGGAGGATTATGTCAGTGACAGCATCCATGTAGGCATGTCAGACAGTCTGTACATATACTGGCAGGAAAAAGAGGCAATTTTGAGGACCTTGCACAAACTGGCTTTATTTTACCTAAGTTGCCCCACTCCAGTGTGTACTCCAAAAGAGTGTTCAGTGCAGCCAGTAACCTTGTTAGCGATTGGCGTAGGAGGTTACTTCCATAAAAAGTGGAAAAGATGTTCATCAAAATGAATTATAAAGTCTTCCGGGAAGACCTTTACCAGCAATTACCTCCAGAGAGTACACAGGGACCTGTGATGGTGGATTCCAGTGGGGACAAATTAATACTCAGTGAGGAGGATGCCTTGGGGGAGGGTTTAGCAAGAAATTACGGGACATTCAGTAAGAATAGCAGGGGTGGCGTTAGTGAACAAAACTAGGGAGGAGTAGGGGGGAGGAATAGAGCTGACGGCAAGGGTAGTAATATGGGCACTAAAAAGGGTTTTAGAATAACAGTATCCAATGACGATAATGGGTCATCTTTACTGCATAAGAATTATGATGTTTCTACCATAAGGGGAAATACATATCTGAATTGTATGTATGTAAATGCTAGAAGCCTTACAGGTGAAAGGGGGAACTAGAAATCCTCGCAGCAAGCAGGGAATATGATATTATAGGCATTACTGAAACATGGTGGGATGAATCTCATGATTGGACAGTCAATCTAGAGGGTTACACGCTGTACTGGAGAGACAGACTAAATAAACGGGGTGGAGGGGTATGTCTTTACGTAAAGCCATTTCTAAAACCTGTTATATGGGAAGATATTCAAGAAGGGACTGTAAATACTATTGAGATGTTATGGGTCGAAATTGTATGCGGGGGTAAAGGAATAAAGAAGTTATATATTGGGGTTATGCTACAGGCTGCCTGGTATTAATGTGTCTGACGAGAAATTGTTACTGAACCAAATTGAAAGAGCAGCAGGAGTAGGAGACATAGTAGTGATGGGAGACTTTAACTATCACAAGATAAACTGGAAAATCAAGTCATGTGATACTGCTAGAGGCAATATGTTTTTAAACACGCTAAATGATAATTACTTAGTTCAATTAATCCAGGAACCAACTAGGTACAATGCAATCTTAGACCTGGTATTAACTAACAATGGGGAATTGGCATCAAATATTGAAGTAGGAGAGTCCATAGGTAATAGCGACCACAATATGGTCACATTCAATATCAGTTTTCATAAGCAGTCCTATACTGGCTCTACTAGGACTCTAAACTTTAGCAAAGTCAACTTTGACATGATGAAGGAAGCGTTAAGGGACATTAAATGGGAAATACTGTTTCAAGGAAAAATACTACAGAGAAATGGGATGTATTAAAATCACTGCTAATTATTAATACTCGTAAATTTATTCCCACCAGCAGCAAAAAAAGGAATAAAAATCCCAAACCAATGTGGTTTAACAAAAAAATAAAGGAATTATTGGACAAAAAAAGACGAGCATTTAAAAATTCAAATCTGAGGGGGATGCAGAGTCATTTCAACACTATAAGGACTGTAACAAAATATGCAAAAAAGGAATAAGAGCGGCTAAAGTAAAAAAACTGAAAAACTAGTAGCAAAGGAAAGCAAAGCGAATCCCAATTTTTTTTTAAGTACATCAACAGCAAGAGACTAAAAAAGGAGAGTATAGGCCCTTTAAAGGACAAGAGGGAAGTCTTAATCAAAAATGATGACTTAGCAAACAAACTAAACAAGTTTTTTTCAACGGTATTCACCAGAGAGGACCAAATGCTGGGTCTAACACAAAATCTCAACAAAGATAATGTCCCACTGCTAAATGCTTATTTATGTGAGGAGGTAGTCTGTGACCGATTAAAAAAAATAAAGATTAATTAGTCACCTGGTCCTGATGGAATTCACCCGAGGATTCTTATGGAGCTGCATGCTGAACTAGCAAGACCTCTATTTTTGATCTTCATTGATTCGGTTAAATCGGGTATGGTTCCCAAAGACTGGCGTATAGCAGAGGTAGTGCCGATATTTAAAAAGGGGAGGAAAGTTGAACCAGGTAATTATAGACCAGTTAGTCTTACATCTATAGTGGGGAAAGTATTGGAAGGTATTCTAATGGACAGTATTCAAAAGTTCCTTGAAGCAAATAAGGTAATTAAAAGGAACCAGCATGGATTTGTGAAGGACAGATCATGTCAGACCAACTTACTTGGCTTTTATGAAACAGTAAGTGCGGACCTGGATCAGGGTAAGGAGGTGGATATAATCTTTTTAGACTTTGCCAAAGCTTTCGACACTGTACCACACATGCGTCTTATTTACAAGCTACAAGAAATAGGGCTAGGGAGCACAATATGCACTTGGGTCAGTAATTGGTTATATAATAGGGAGCAGCGCATTGTGGTCAATGGATCATTTTCAAATTGGACTAAAGTACTAAGTGGTGTGCCACAAGGGTCTGTACTTGGACCACTTTTGTTCAACATTTTCATCAACGACCTAACAGTAGGTCTAGAGAGCATGGTATCAATTTTCGCAGATGATAACAAATTGTGTAAGGTTATAAATATGGAGGGTGATGCTGAGTCTCTTCAGAACGACTTAACTAAACTGGAAGCATTGGCAGCAAAATGAAGAATGAGATTCAACACAGACAAGTGTAAGGTAATGCACTGGGGGGGGGGCAAGACCAAAAATAACACTAACATACTAAATGGGGTAATATTAGGGGATTCTGTACTGGAAAAAGACTTAGGGGTTCACATAGATAACAAATTAAACAGCAGTACCCAAAGTAGGAGTGCAGCAAAGAAGGCTAATAAGGTATTAGCATGCATAAAACGGGGAATTGATGCAAGGGATGAGAGTATTATACTCCCATTATTTAAATCACTAGTGAGGCCTCATCTTGAATACTGTGTGCAATTTTGGGCACCATATTACAAAAAGGATATCCTGGAGGTAAAAAGGTTCAGAGGTGGGCGACCAAACTAATCAAGGGCATGGAGATGCTGGAATACGAGGAAAGGCTTGCAAGGCTAGGCATGTTTACATTGGAAAAGAGGAGACTAAGAGGGGACATGATCAACATCTACAAATATATAAGGGGTCATTACACAGAGGTTGGGAGGGACCTGTTTTCTATAAGATCAGCACAGAGAACATGTGGTCACTCGCTTAGGTTAGAGGAGAGGAGTTTCGGCACATTGAGGCGAAAAGGTTTTTTCATAGTAAGGACAATACATGTTTGGAATTCCCTGCCTGAGAGAGTAGTAACTGCGGACTCAGTCAACACCTTTAAGAATGGGTTAGATAAATTCCTATTGGATAAAGATATTAAGGGTTATGGTGCGTAGGCATGCATTATAGTTAATATAACTAGTCCTAACATAAAAATAGCTAGTCCTATAATAAGACTGCATAGGAGACCACAAATAGGTTGAACTCGATGGACAATTGACTTTTTTCAACCTTAGTTACTATGTTACACGGTGGAAGGGGTGAGGAATCGGAGGATGATGATGAGGTGGACATCTTGCCTCTGTAGAGCCAGTTTGTGCAAGGAGAGATTGATTGCTTCTTTTTTGGTGGGGGCCCAAACAAACCAGTCATTTCAGCCACAGTCGTGTGGTAGACCCTGTTGCTGAAATGATTGGTTTGTTAAAGTGTGCATGTCCTGTTTTTACAACATAAGATTGGCTGGGGGGGCCCAAGGACAATTCCATCTTGCACCTCTTTTTCTTCTTTGCATCATGTGCTGTTTGGGGACTAGTTTTTTTAAGTGCCATCCTGTCTGTAACTGCAGTGCCAATCCTAGAGGGGCCAGGTGTTTGTGCCGCTTAGCTTGGCCATCCAGCTACCTCATTGCACCTCTTTTTCTTCTTTGCATCATGTGCTGTTTGGAGCCTATGTTTTAAATCTGCCATCCTGTCTGCCACTGCAGTGCCACTCCTAGATGGGCCAGGTGTTTGTGGCGCACACTTGTGTCGCTTAGCTTAGTCATACAGCCACCTCGGTGCAACTTTTAGGCCTAAAAACAATATTGTGAGGTGTGAGGTGTTCAGAATAGACTGGAAATGAGTGTTAATGAATGTTATTGAGGTTAATAATACCGTAGGAGCAAAATTACCCCCAAATTCTGTGATTTTAGCTGTTATTATGTTTGTTTTTTTTCAAAAATCATCCAGATCCAAAACCAAAACATGAAAGGGTGGTTTTGGCAAAACCAAGCCAAAACCATAACATGAAAATGGAATTAGAACCAAAACCAAACACAAAACACAAAAAGTGCCAGCCGCACATCTCTACTTTATACAGCTACACTAGATATATGGCAGCAGAGGACACCAACACTGTGACTGGCTGGACTGATGCAGCACAATACACTGACTACACTGGACTGGACAACACAACACAACACAGCACCACTTTATACAGCTACACTGGATATATGGCAGCAGAGGACACCAACACAGTCACTGGCTGGACTGATGCAGCACAATACACTGACTACACTGGACTGGACTGAGCAGCACAACACAGCACAAGACTCGCCACCCCACTTTCCCGCCCCCACACAGACACTGAACACTGAGGACACGTCCTCTCAATACTCTCTCCGAGACTGGAATGAAAATGGCTGCGACGCGCGGCTCCTTATATGGAATCCAAATCCCGCAAGAATCTGTCAGCGGGATGATGATGTTTTGCCGCGTTCGGGTTTCCGAGTCAGGCAGGAAAACCTGAGCCTGGCTCGGAACCGAACTCGGAAGGCAAAGTCCAGTAGGGTTCGGTTCTCTGAGAACCGAACCCGCTCATCTCTAGAATGAATAACAGCAAAAATTAGAAAACAAAGAGACAATCTTTTTCTTTTTTTTGTTGGTTTTTATTATTTAGTAATGAAATTACGAGTATGCGTGCATGGTAAAACTGTAAATGTAAACAATACTGTAAGATGTCATTAAGATGTCATTACAATATACACGTATAAAAAGGCAAGGCAAACATATATAGTACATAACATGATGTAAGCAAACATGAACAGTACAACTAATACAACTACATTATAACTAATACAACTAGAATACATTACTAACTAGGCAGGGCTATGATGGCACATCTAAGATCAGAAACTCACCAATGGATGCTATACCAGGTTGGACCCATGTAAAGTAATGTCTGCATAAGACCATGGGGTCTATTCATAAAGAAAACGAAAACAGAATTGCTACTTATCACTATACATCGCATCGCTTCGATGTATAGCTGTAATAAGTAGCAATTCATGTATACTCACCGTTCCAATGATGCGCTGCTGTGTCTGGGGCTCCTGCGGTGAGGTCACCTCCAGCGGTACCTCCCTGCGATGCACGGAGTCCAGCGGCGAGTCCCTTTGCGCATGTGCAGCTTGTTGACCTCCCGGCAGGCCGCAGTGGTTGTTGGGAGGTCGGGGGGCGGAGCCAGCGCCAGGTACCGAGCAGAGAGCAGGGAAGCATTCCCTGCCGTCTCCGCACCACAGTTCAGGTTACGCCGTCCTGAGATGGCGAACCTGAACTCCATGGAGAAGCGGAAAGCAGAGCTTTCCGCACCTTCATGAATCGCACTCACCATACAAAGGTATGGTGATGCGATTCAGGCACAGCGCTGGGGTAACGCTGGAGAAGTCAGAGACTTCTCCATGGTAACCAGCTCTGTGAATTGCAGTAGGCAGAGAAAAGCCCTGTTTAACGCAAAACAGGGCTTTTCTCTGCTACATGAATAGACCCCCATGTGAGAAGTGGAAATGGCTGCTCACAACTTCTTGGCTCCGAATGCATTGCTGGACTAGATACAACAAGTTAGGAGGGTCAAAACGGATCAACTTTGAGCTACTTCTGTGCTGACCACTAGATTGGGCTGATGACACAAAGTACTGTAAACACAGAAGTAGAATAGATTTAACAAAGCCTATGCTGAAAGGCATGACACATACAGAGTGGTGCTGACACAGACAGGAATAACATATTTCCATGCAATGAACACAAGAATAACATATATTCAGGATAAATGAAAAGGAGTCCCCTTTGCACCGTTTAACCACTGTGTACAGTATATGTATGGCCTTAATTGGATAAAAATACTACTATATATAGTATACTATTCACACATAGCAAAATAATCTGTTTCCTTTCCAAGTGATCTTCTTAACTTCTACCAATGACAAAATATCAAATACTCTACATATATTAAATTGAATTACATGATGTGTAACTATATATGGTGTCAAAAGCAATTTTCGTCTGACCTAATGCTCACCTTGTTCTGGTGATATTGCTATTTTGTATAAATTGTTATTTCCCAGACCAATACATTTATATACTTTCCATTTACTTCTAAAATTATAAAATGTAAAAACTGGTAACATAATAATTGTTATAAAAATGATTGCATTCACATGAACTGAGTCAAAGTTACGCACAAGTCAGCCACATTGCATTCAGTCCATATTTGGAGTTGTATGCATACAGTATATGCAGCAGCACTGTACTTGCAACATAGGCAAAAATCAGTAAGGATGTGTCGATGCAACTGTGGGCTATGCAGTAGGGGATAAGTGTAAATATGCATGTTTTAGGTGCAACTGCGCACTAATGATGATTACTAGTACTGTAGCAATCCAGGTGTATGCATATAGACCAGGGATGGGGAACTTTTTTTCTACCAAGGGCCATTTGGATATTTATAAAATCCTTCGGGGGCCATACAAAAATTATCAACTTAATAATTAGCCTGCCCCTAGTAGTTATACCCCAGTAAATATGCCCCAAGTCAGTAGTTATGCCCCCAATCAGTAGTTATGCCTCCAGTAGATATACCCCCACTCAGTTGTTATGCCCCAGTAGATATGCCCCCAGTCACTTGTTATGCCCCATTAGATATGCCCCCAGTCACTTGATATGCCCCATTAGATATGTCCCCAGTCAGTTGTTATGTCCCATTAAATATGCCCCATTAGATATGCCCTGTAGTAGCGCCGTTTACACACACATTAAAAGAAAAAAAAACACAATACTCACCAGCCCTGCTCCTGCTTCTAGACCATTGCCCTCCGCTTGGCCGCCCACTCCTCAGAACTACTGTATGGGAGAGAGACGTCATGACATCTCTCCCATAGCACCGCACAGCCGCACACACACTGTCAGAGCTGGAAGCCGGAACTCAGGAATAAGCTCCTGCCTCCGGCTGCTGCTGAGGGGAAGAAGCCGGGCGCCCGCTAGTAACAAAATCTCAATGGGTGCCTGGCATCTCCACAGTTATAGGTGAGCCTGGCTGGGCCGGATCAAGTGGCTCTGCGGGCCTTATACGGACCGCGGGCCTGAGGTTCCCCACCCCTGATATAGACAGTCACATCTCCAGGTATGTACATCTGTGCATACTGTATGGACAAATAAATGCATGTTTTCCATGCAAGATTCTTTAAAACAACTTACTGTACACTTGATTTGCATACAACTCCGAATCAGCTGCTAAGTGTGAATAAGGGATATAGGGGCTAATTCAGCAAGCCCAGCAGAAGTGCGGTAATCGCTTTTTGCCAATTTATGCACTTCTACGCATGTGCACATGGTGGTGTGCGTATGTGCAAGATCTTAAACTACGATCACACATGATCGCAGTTCAAGAGCCATCAGGGGCTGGTTACAGGGTGGCGACAACGCATTTTGTGGGTGGTGATGCACTGTTTGGTGGGCGCGGACCGGATAATGCAGGCGTGTCCAGACCATTTGCGGGGTGGGCAACGCCAGCTGGGTGACGTTAAACGCAGCCATTGGGACCCAAAAGATGGATGCCTACTGACTGCCTTCACAGCTAGGGTGCGGAGGCAGTGGGAAACCCTAATCACGCGAGCGCAACGCTGTATAGCGATGTGCACGCATGTTAGTGTGGGGGACAGGGCTAAGCATTAGGGGCACCCTTACCCTATGCAAGCCAGCTCCCCCCCACCCCCTCATGCTAGCAAAAATAGTTGTAGATTTGCTACTTTTAACCAGAACTCATGCTGAATAGGGCCGATAGGATGAATTATTCCTGGCACTTTATATTATATTTTATTGTTAATAGTATAGTTTTTTTTTCTACTGAAACCATAATACAGATGGATATTGTTAAAACCTGGAGAGCGCTACTGTGCAATCTCCGTGATGCTCCTATGGGGAGGCATCAACTCCTTTACCAAGATGGCCACCATTTGGTCTTCTGCGTATGCATGGCACCATCTTGTCACTATGTTAGAGCGCCACAGTGGGACATGGACAAGTTCTACTTGCATCAGGGAGACCCTGCAAAATACTGCATTCCACTTGCTATTTCACTGCTTGCATCCTGCACCCTGGGCCGGCAACAAAAATGTTGGGGCCTGGTACACTGATATCTCTGGGGCCCCATGTGTATATATATATGTGTTGTATATCCCGGCACTCCACCAAGTCGTTTTAGTGCTCTGGTGCCCTCTGGAGTAATCCAAGTAGAGCATAGGTCTGCAAACTCGGTCCTCATTACCCCACACAGTACATGTTTTGCAGGTGCACAGGTGTATTAGTTACTCACAGACACATTTTAAAAGGTCCGCAGGTGGAGTTAATTATTTCACTTGTGATTCTGTGAGAAGACCTGCAAAACATGCACTGTGTGGGATAATGAGGACCGAGTTTGCAGACCTGTGAGGTAGAGATATCCAAAAATTTAATCAGCGGCACTCAGAGACTGTTATCATATATAGAAGCCGACGTTTTGGGGCTTGCACGCCCATTTGTGAAGGTAATGTTCTAATATATTAATCTTAATAACAGTCTTTGAGTGCTGCTGACTGCATTTCATCTAAAACCACTTACAGTCTGGAGAGCAGACTCGGAGTTGTGGCTGCTGTCTAGGCTTGCCTCTCTGATACAGAGGTGCTGCAGGATCCTCAGCGGTGGCAGGAACAGACAGTGCGAAGGCTCGGCGTGTGCTGTATGATGCATATGTTGTGATGTCAGAAATGCAACACAGACCATCGGGACCAAATCATGTGAGGGGGTGAAGGGGGGATGGGGTTATTGCACATAATTTGCTTGCGGCTGCTGCACACAGTATTCAAAAATGCTATTAAGAGATGTGGAACCACTTTTTTATGGTAGAATCTCAGGACCCCTCTGAGCCTTGGGGCCCCGTAAGGTGTCCCCTTTGACCCCCCCTGTCGCCAGGCCTGTCTGCACCACTACCACCTTCAGCTGGTGTCTGTATGCTTCGCTCAAGCTCTGCTGAGAGTCTGTTACATGAATAACTGTGAGTAAATGTGTGCACTCAGATTATTGCTAAATAAACCACTTCACTGCTTAAGCATTTTGCTGCCATGTAAATAAGAAGATCCACTGATGTTTACTATTTCTTTTCCATTCCACTGCCAACAGTACACATATGTCTCAACAGATTATGCCTAGCAGTCACACAGACACCAATAGACATGTGAAAACACAAACTTAAGAGTATTACAGGGTGTCAGTACAGAGAGTTAAGCAAGTTAACTACAGATATGGGCGGTCATTCTGAGTTGACCGCAGCCAGCAACTTTTAGCTGCTGCTGCGATCAATAGTCCACGCCTATGGGGGAGTGTATTTTAGCTTAGCAGGGCTGCGATCGCTTGTGCAACCCTGCTAAGCTAAAAAAAAATCAAGCAGAAGTAGACTAGGGCTGGACATACTTACCCTGTGCGATTAATCCAGCGATGATGGGCCCATGACGTCACACCTCCGCCCTCCGTTGTCCTGGACACACCTGCGTTTTACTCACCACTCCCTGAAAACGGTCTTCAACGGTCCGGATCCACCCTGTCACACCTCCTGCCGGTCAATCTTCTTAGCGGTCGCCTCTGTGACCGCTTCAGTCGTTAGCCACGATGTAACCCGGCGACCTCTGTCACTGGGCAACATCACGCACACGCACAGCGGCGCCATGCATGCGCATTCTGCACCCATTTGCACCGCAGCGAAAAACCGCTGCGTGCGAACGGGTTGGAATGACCCCCATTGTCAAAACAAAAGTGTTGCAGTTCCAAGAACGTGTGACATTTGAGTTGAATGCTAAGAATACTGCCTTACATACTTAGAGTGAGAAGCACAGAAGTCTTGTACAGAGGAGTCCTTACTCAACTGACCAGCGATAGCTAATAATAGCAGGTTGTTTGCCAAGAGTAGTGTGTCCGTGAACATGCGCATGCAGTGCATATGCATCCATGATCCATAGGATTGCATGATGCAGACACTCCCATGAACAGGTTGCACCAGTGGTGCAAGTAGAAAAAATGTGTTACAGGTACTGCCCGTCAAAAAATGGGTGTGGTCAAATGCCATATGGGGCGTGGTCAATGAAAATGTGGGCGTGTTACACATATGGGGGAGGAGCAGATACACATATGACCCCCACAGTGCCAGATACACGTTCACAGTGCCAGATACACGAATGCCCCACAGTGCCAGATACACGTTGCCCCACAGTGCCAGATACACGAATGCCCCACAGTGCCAGATACACGAATGCCCCACAGTGCCAGATACACGAATGCCCCACAGTGCCAGATACATGAATGCCCCACAGTGCCAGATATACATTGCCCCCACAGTGCCAGATATACATTGCCCCCCACAGTGCCAGGTATACATTGCCCCCCACAGTGCCAGATATACATTGCCTCCCACAGTGCCAGGTATACATTGCCCCCTACAGTGCCAGATTTACATTGCCCCCCACAGTGCCAGGTATACATTGCCCTCTACAGTGCCAGATATACATTGTCCCCCACAGTGCCAGATATACATTGCCCCCCACAGTGCCAGGTATACATTGCCCCCTACAGTGCCAGGTATACATTGCCCCCTACAGTGCCAGATATACATTGCCCCCCACAGTGCCAGGTATACATTGCCCCCACAGTGCCAGATATACATTGCACCCCACAGTGCCAGGTATACATTGCCCCCTACAGTGCCAGGTATACATTGCCCCCCACAGTGCCAGGTATACATTGCCCCCCACAGTGCCAGGTATTCGTGAAGCAGCAGCAGCAGGCTGCGCTCTCCTCCCCTCACATCAGCGGTAGCAAGCGGCGGCCCGTCGGTGTAAGTACGGCATAACCACGGCGAAATTCTTAAGGGTACGCCGTATCCACCCGTACCCGCATACTTGCACCGCTGGGTTGCACGCAGGTGTGGCTGGTTGCAATTCTGACTTTTACGCACATGCGACGCATTCTCGGGTAAACTTTTCAAGGACACATCTCTTTATATTATAAAATAGGTCACAAAGCATGTGAATGTAAGAAGAAGATTGTAAATACTGTGCAGAATAGGAAGTGTGACAGTAAAGATGAGCATTGAGTGCACAGACAGCTGGAGAAAGGATTGTTGGTATATTGATCAGGCATTACCAGGCATTTCAGCTGCAATGAGGAGTGGTTCACCACACTAACAACAGGTGATCTTATAACAATTAAAGGAACTGAAAAGTGCTTACAATTACAAAAGTTGTGACAGTTATTAATTACTCCCTTGAAAATTAGGACTGAAACCAAAGTTAGAAAAGATCTACAGTACTGTATGCTTTAGTACCAGAAATATGAACAAATCTCATAGCTATCAGGTTCTAGAACAGAGAGGCCACAGAGTCCATTTAACAAAAGGAAAGTACATTGGGGGTCATTCCGAGTTGTTCGCTCGCAAGCGGATTTTAGCAGATTTGCTCATGCTAAGCCGCCGCCTACTGGGAGTGAATCTTAGCATCTTAAAATTGCGAACGATGTATTCGCAATATTGCGATTACACACCTCGTACCAGTTTCTGAGTAGCTTCAGACTTACTCGGCATCTGCGATCATTTCAGTGCTTGTCGTTCCTGGTTTGACGTCACAAACACACCCAGCGTTCGCCCAGACACTCCCCCGTTTCTCCGGCCACTCCTGCGTTTTTTCCGGAAACTGTAGCGTTTTTTCCCACACGCCCATAAAACGGCCTGTTTCCGCCCAGTAACACCCATTTCCTGTCAATCACATTACGATCGCCAGAACGATGAAAAAGCCGTGAGTAAAAATCCTAACTGCATAGCAAATTTACTTGGCGCAGTCGCAGTGCGGACATTGCGCATGCGCATTAAGCGGAAAATCGCTGCGATGCGAAGATTTTTACCGAGCGAACAACTCGGAATGACCCCCATTGTACAGAACAAAAGAAGGACTGAACTAGCAACAGATACCTAGTGCGATCATTTATATGTCCTTGAAACACAACAGTTTTATGCAAAGATAAGGTTGAATTAAAGTCTTTGGAACTCTGGCACATGAGATTTGGTCACTTTGGATATCACAGTGTCCAGAAATTAGTGAATAAGATGGTCACCGGAATATTCGTGACTGACACACAGAAACCTATATGCAAACACTGTATAACATGGAAGCAAAGCTGGCAACCATTTTCAAAGTTGGCAAGTAGAGTTAAAGCACCATTGCTGTTGGTGCATACACACTGGCCTAAGTTCATCCTACTTGTACGGAGACAAGATAGAGTTTGTTGTCGGGTAGAGGTGCCATGTGGCGAGTGGCCCTGATAGTGCCCTCTGGGGCTGTTTTTATAGCCTTAAGTGGGGCTAAATATTGTGTAAACTGTATAGAGCTGGATAAATACCCCACAGGACCCTACGAAATATACCACCTTGGACCCCATATTCATTTATATATAAATACATATACATTCCGCTCTACCCCCTCAGCCAGATCTCCCCTCATATTAAAGCTCTCACCTACTTACACCGAACCCCCCCCCGCATGCAGCTGTTCTCCTAATATAATTCTCCCCTCCTCACACAGCCCCCCCCCACACACACACAACCCCCCGACATAGCTCTATCTCCTAATATAGCTTTAACCTTTCCTCATACTGCTCTCCCCACTCACTCAGACCCCTCAACACAGCTCCCCCATCAGATTTCCCCATCACATATCTGTCCCTTCCTCACACAGACTACCCCTACTCTCAGCTTCTCTCTTCTCAAATACACATTGATTTCCCCCTCACACAGATTCACACACAAACACAGACACACAGACAAAGGTCTCCCCAATCAGTGTAACATGCGCTGTACCTGCCGTGGCATGTGGTCCGAGTGAACCACAGCAGGTTTTCCTTCAGTGCACCGCATGGGCTCATGTGCTCGAACAAGACATGGTTCTGGGCCACCACACAAGCCCACCCTCTCACTACAAAGCTCACCAATATGCAGGCCGAGCTCCTGCTGCACCATCCCAGGACACACCCATCCCCAATGGCTGTGCTGCTGTGCCTGGACACTGAGTCCACATTACTCTCCCCCCTCTCCCCAGCTGTTCCCAGATGTAATTGTTGGCTGGCAGCTGTGATACATGAAAAATGGAGGAGGTGCCCCTTCAGGGATAGAGCCTGGTGGCAATGGACTCTATTGTCTCTGGTAGTTCCGCCACTGTACATACAGATGCCTGTGGTCCATTGGAAGTCAAGTCAATAAGTGGACACAGTTACTTTATAACATTCATTGATGATTTCACAAGAATTACACATATTTATTTAATTAAAGATAAAAAAAAATCTCATAAGAAAGCACTGATGAAATAGATATTTAATTGTACAATAAAAATAAATGTCTATAACTCACAATATAAAATATACACAATATTACATATACAACGGCCATATTAATCTCTAGAAATAAAGAATACTGTAATATTTAAAAAGTTAAATAACATCTCAAAGATGCTACTGAAAACTCATGTGCAAACATATGGGCCTCAAGTGTTGGTTATTTCAAACGTCATCCAACAAAGTAAAATGGCACCGTTTGTTAGTTGTCTTGCTTCCAAGCTTATATGGTGTTAATCAAAGCAATAACCACATCTTAGCTATAATAATCACAGCCTCAGGCACTTATCACAATACTTGGTATTCACAGGGTTAGTGGATGATAAGGTAAAGGTATGGCCAGGCGATAATTATTCAGTACAGTATATCAAAACTTTGTTAGTACAGTATGTAATTTAAACAGCTATTTATGCGGCTTTTTAAAAGGCTAGTGTACATACATAGCAAAACAGTTACCCTCCTGGCTATTGGTGCAATCCAAAAATTGAAGGCCTTTTTGAAATGTCCAACCTGTAGACCTTGATTTTGTGTCCCATGGCAGAGCGTGATGGTGCAGATTGGAGCAGACTTGCTCTGTGCCCCAAAGCAGAGGGTAATGATACCAGCTAGATCAATGTACAGAGTCATTAACGCATTTTGTCGCCTAAATAGGTTATCAGCTTCTTCAGAAAGTTTTGTTTGTCCTTAAAGATAAATCTGAAGTAATGAAGAAAATTGCAGATTACAAGAGATTACTAGAAAATCAAACCGGTCACAGACTAAAGAATGATAATGAAGGGAAGAGGAAGGGCAAGGAGGGGGAGAGGGTGAGGGAGAGGGAGAAGAAGAAGGATTATTTCATTTATATTGCACTTTCCTCCTGTTAGGAATGTTTGTGTTGCCTTGCATTATGTCTCATTCCTGCCTCTAGGGGTCTCACTTGCTGCCTTAGGTCTGAATGGCAGTTGCACACTCTGTCCCTGCAGGTTGATTACCTGATTGTGAGCAGCTGTGGCTAACACCTTGTGCTGCTATTTAGCTCCAGCTCACTAGCATTTGTGTGCAGATCATTGTGGTTCCATGTGGATTGTGACTAGGCTCTCTCCAGTTAACATGTCCTGCTTCTGCCATACCTGCATCTCTGAGACATTTCCTGGAGCCTGGTTTCACCTATGCCTTGTTATGAAACTTCTTGCCCTGCTTGAGCAATATCTGCATTCCTGAATTATTATTTGCAGTCTGTTTCCACCCCAGCCTGGTTACTTCATTTTGGTATGTTATTTTCCCTCTGCTTTGTTTAAACCTGGATTTCTTCATGTTCATTTTCACCTCTGCAATTAATCTGGACTGTATCTAAATTCAAGCATAATCATACTCCCTGTTAAATATCAAGCCATTACTATTATCTGGGAATATTGCATTCTGTTCCATGTTTATCAAGGATCCATTCTCTGTATGCTGATATCTTACCTGTTCTTTCACTGCAATAAACCGTGTTTAATTTTCACCTGGCTTCAGCTGACCTCATTTCAGGTTCTTCCTGCATGTGCACACACAGAAGCTTAATAGTCATAACACCTCCCAATAAGAAAGGGCTTTACATTTGCCTTTACAACACAAAATACAAAAGAAGCTTTACAAGAGACATTACTGAAATGCTTGAGTAAACAGGTACAGTAAATCTTGAGTCTGTTTTTGAAGGATTCTACATTGGAGGTTCCTCAAACTGTGTGGGGAAATGATTTTCATAGAGTTGGAGCTGCAAAGATGAAAGTTTGACCTCCAGATGAATTCATGGAGATTCTAGGTACAGTACTGCTAATAATCCTTCATCTACATATGAAGTAATCAAGCAGGACAGTAAGGAATAAATAGCTGCCACAGGTACCTTAGGCCCTGGTCATTTAAGCCAGTCTTGGAAACAAATTGCCATCTTACAAATAGGCAGTGAAGGGGTTAGAGAATGGTTGTTATGTGGTTGAAATTAGGCTGATTGGTTATTAATCTGGCAGATGCATTTTGTACCATCTCCAAGCACTGCAATTATTATGCTGGGAGACAAAAGTAAGTAGAGGGCATTGCATTCTGAGGGAATTAAGTGCTTATTTTGGCTATGTTCCTCAGATGAAATACAGTAATTAGGATTTAATTGTTCCTGATACCTGATGATAAAGTGTCAAGCCACTATCCAGGACAACACCAAGATTCCACACATGTTCATTGTTTTGTAAATCTGAACCCCCAAGCATAAATCCTAATGGTTGGTTATGCTGCAGTCTTGACCTGTGACCTATCATAAGGACTTCTGTTTTACTAGGATTCAGTCACAGCCAACTTGCATTCATCCACTCATGGAGTACAGCTAGACATCCATTTAGGGTTGTTATTGAGTTCTCTGTACCTGGAGCAAAGTACAGGTGCACTTGTGTATCATCTGCATAGCAGTTGTAGACCAGGCCATAATGTCTGATAATTCACTCGGTGGTAGCATGTATACTTCAAAAATCATGGGAGACGTAGAACCCTGTGGGACACCACTTGGCAGTCGTACTGGTAACGATGATAAACTCCCTGTGACCTGCCATTAAGAAGTGATTTGAACCAGCTAGGTACTGTGCCATCCAGTCCACATAAAGTCTTCAGGCGCTCAATCAGAATGCCATGGTCCATATTATCAAATGCTGCAGAAAGATGGAGATTGACCAGTCACCTCTGTCTCTTGTCATCATAAGATCATTAAGCACACATATCAGGGCTGTATCAGTGCTATGTCTTCTCCTGAATCCTGACTGGAACAGATTGCAAATATGATGGGTTGACAGGCATGTTTATAGTTGAGTTGTAACCCCTTTCTTAATATTCTTTCCTAGAAAAAGAAGATTTGATACTGGTTTGTAGTTGGTCATGCAGTCAGGGTCTTAATTAGGTTTTTAAGAAGCGGTCTAACCGTTTCTTCCTTTAGTGGTTCAGAAAAATGCATGTCTGCAAAGAGCATTGAACAATTCTAAATAGAGAGCCAGTTATGTCCATACACCCTATTAGATGCTTGGTAGAGACAGGGTCTAGATCACAGGTGGTGAGATTCAACATTCAGGTAATTTTTGCAATGTCTTACATTTATTGGGTAAAAGCTGGTTCATTGCAGGTGGCTTACATTGGCAGGCTTGGTACTGTAGTTTGACATTGCCTTTGATGGCACCGTGGAGATTCCAGCCCAGATGGAGAATCCGTATCTGCAAAGATGTGGAGTTTATCTTAAAGAAGCAAGGAAATGAGCACCAACTGAATTGTGGTCAGGAAGAAATCCAAGTGTAAAGTATCTTACAGTTTTGAAAGTACTGCCTTTGTACAGATGCCAAAAAAGAGAATATGCAGCTGGATTCGAATTATATTAAATGCTGAAATCTGGAGAGCACTACTGCACAGTCTCCATGATGCTCTTATGGAGAGGCATCAGATTCTTTGCCTAGATGGCCACCGTATATCTGTATAAGAATTCTTGGCGCAATTTTCTTACTGCATTTGAGAATCACATAATGCTACAGAGGGACATGGACATGTTCCACTTAGCTCAGTGAGAATGCAACCTTCATACAGTCACCAGCTGTTATCTGTATGCTCTGCTTAAGCTCCGCTCCATGTTGTTACATGCATTATTGTATGGCTATACATATAAATTACAGCTAAATTAACCACTGGTTAAGCATTGGGCTACCTTGTAATTCAGAAACTCCACTCATGTGTACTATTACTCTGCCATACCCCCGCCAACAGTTAACACATTCATCAACAGATGTAACTGTACAACCTCCTGCATGGCACATTTATGCTTTAGGTAGTACAGTTATGTTCTTATGAATCGAGAACAGGGTTGTTGCTGTTTCATGTGCTTTTAGATCACACCTCTATATTGTTCAATATAAATAATGTGCATGAGACATGTCTACCCTTCAACTTCCTTACAAAACTCCTGGGGGTGTTGTGACCTGAAATTTGAAGAGAAGTGTGAGCATCAGTGTCTAGCTAAGTCTTCATGCTCTGTCAATATTGCTAATACTTTTGATATTTTGATACTTAGAGGGATTTTCTGCATATTGCTTTTTGAAGAGGACATCTAGACTTCACTATATGTAATTGAAGTGCTACAAAACACTTCTATTCCTTACAATTTACATTCATATTGTTACTGCATGACACCCTAGCCATCACATGTAACTATATAAAATTTAAAGTTATTAAAAAATCACAAGCGATAGGAGGATAATTATATTATACAAGTGGGGTGGGTGATATAAATGTGAAAAGCACATCAGAATACTTTGCCCTCACAAATGCACCACTAGCAGGTAGCATGAAAAAACACATGTACTGGCAAGCGCATGGTTAATGTGTTCCTAAAACTTTCTGTCATCAAACTGCAGGTATTCTGCATGCCAGTCTTTAGCACATTGGCTCTGAATGATCACATGACATTGATTTCCTAAAATCTATTGTCTACCTCAATATATAGTATTACCAGGGGTTAAAGTGAGCCGGAATGGGGCGAAACAGCGTTCCGTCAGTTCCACTTGGAGACGTAACGCAGTTCCGCCTCCTCCAGCTCACCTAACCCGATGTGTCCCCGGCGCCGCACAGGGAGATGACGAGCGCCCGCTGAGATTGTATTACCAGCGGGCGCCCGTCTCCCTCTCTACACCAGAAGCAGGAGCTCAGTACTGAGCTCCGGATTCCGGCGCTGTCACTGTGCGGCGTGCGCTATGGGAGAGACGTCAGTCATGACATCTCTCTCATAGTGCTGAGGAGCGGATGCCAAGAGAAGAGGACTGCAGCGGTCTGGGAGCGGGGCTCGGTGAGTATGGTGTGTTTTTTGTCTTCTTCTTTAGTGCAACGGCGCATCTACTGGGGGGGCATTACTACTGAGGGGCCATCTACTGGGGGCAAACTATGGGGGGACATTACTACTGGGGGCTAAACTACAAGGCGGGCATAACTACAGGGGCTAAACTACTGGAGGCATAACTACAGGGGCTAAACTACAAGGGGGAAAACTACAGGGGAGCATTACTACTGACGGCTAAACTACTGGGGGCATTACCACTGGGAGGCTAAACTACATGGGGCAAACTACATGTGGGCTAAACTACTAGGGGCATTACCACTGGGAAGCTAAACTAAAGGGGGGGTAAACAACTGGGGTCATAACTGCAGGGGCATTACCACTGGGGGCATAACTACTAGGGCTAAACTACAGGGGCTAATACCCCTTTTCAACTAGCGTAGCACGGGTCGCAGCCATGTCGCCTGACACGGCTGCAACCCGTGCTACAGCCCCCCGCAGACAGCGCTCACCAACCCGGCAACGCGCTAATGACGAGGCAGGGGCGGCGCTGGGAGATCACATGATATATAATATATAATTCATATATGTGTGAATGTCCACAGCAATTAAAAAGAGTGTTGTGCAGTTAAAAACGATATTACTCATGTAATATATATATATATATATATACACACACACACACACACACACACACACACACACATTTCTTCCCTATAGTGACACCCACACGAGAGGAAAAAGCATCTTGCTGGAGGAAATAGGGAGTCATCCACGAAAGAAACCTTTATATGCTTGATTCAGCCTTCTTTTTTTGTGAGTGAGGTATGCTTATCCTGCTTGGTTAAGAGGGTTCATCACCAGAGTGATTTTGTCTGACCCAGTGGTGGATAAAAGATACCTTTATGTGTTTAACCCATTGTGTTGAAAAGTGAGTTGGGGTACGCCTGTTCAGTGAAATAATTATCATCCTCGCTGTTTGAAAGTGTATAGCAACAAGAGAGACTCATGTACTGTTAAAAACTTTATTACACATCTACACAATTCTTTCTTTTTATGGCAACATCCACACGAGAGGAAGGAATGCTGTGTTGAAGAAAACCAGAACTCTATCTACATAGTAGAGTGGAATCTACCCAAGGAACGTATTGTTAAGTACTAACCACGTTAATATTGTAGTGCCTGTAACTGTTTGAGTCCCACACATCCTTTGTTTTAAATCTGTGTAAATTTTGAATCATTGGTGAGGTTCAATTGTGGTGAATCATATTACGGGCAGCTTCCAGGGTTCCATTTACAGGGGTTCACAAATCTACATTTTTCAACCTCATAACTATATTACTTGCATCTCTCTCTCTCTCTCTCTCTCGACACTTAGAATAACAATTACCAATATTATTTCATTATTAAGAAATGTTGTGCTCTTCACAACATGGTAATGTTTCCTAAAATTCATGTACAGTTACATCAACACCATTTATGAACAGAGCTGTTGAATTCTTTACGTTCAGTACATCTTTGTAAAAGATAGCAAAATGTACAGTGTTAAGTGCTTTGAAAATATCAGCATATTGTATTGAAATAGGATGTCCAAGGCTACTTTCCATTGTTCAAAGTTCTTCTTTATATAATTTACTAATGCTGTGTGTGAAAATATATTTTTAAACATCTTTATTAGAAAACAGTCTATGGGTGTTTTCAGTTTAATAACATTAGAAAAGGTGAGAGAGGTTAAAATCACATTATCTGCCATAAGGCAACATAACCTGTAAATACAATAGGTTGGCTCAGATTGCAGCTGATTGCTACAAGAAAGAAAACTGTTATATTACATTTTCATTATATATATATATATATATATATATACACACAGAGGAAAAACCACAGCACTCACCACACCAGAAGCGGGGCACAGCTATGCACTTACCACTCACAGGGTGGGGTGCATGTAACACTGCACTCTCCACCACAGAAGCGGGGTACACAGCTGTACTTACCACTCACAGGGCGGGGTGCATGTAGCCCATGACCACATCGCTCTAATAAATACAAACAGAGAACCCAGCACTCACCAAAGTAAACTCACTTATCCTCAACAATTCAATAAATAAATGATGGGGGTTTAGTTGGTGGATTGGCCAATGCACGGAAGCACGCACACCGACCTTCAAGGTACCCCACCTTCATGCAGGTCCTACACCATCACAGAGTCTTAAAACCTATTATTTATTGAATTGTTGAGGATAAGTGAGTTTACTTTGGTGAGTGCTGGGTTCTCTGTTTGCATATATATATATATATATATATATATATATATATATCGTGCAAACGGACTGGCACTCCACCAATACTCAGCTTTACTTGCTCCAGTGCCCTCCGGAACCTTGATATACGTCCCAATATGAACAAACAACGGCACTCGGAGACCTCTTTGTAGCAATCAGTGTATATTTTTAGTGTGATGTGAATATACACTTGTTGCTACCGCTGTTTGTTCATATTGGGAGGTATATACTGTGTGTGTGTGTGTGTGTGTGTGTGTATTTATATATATATATATATATATATATATAGTACCTCAAACATTATTTCTGCCTTATGCAATAAAATACAATATAAAGTTATGTGGATAGCAGAGGTCGCTAACATAACTTTACAAATATTTTTTACAAACATGCTATAAGAGCCATTCTAAACATAGGTTCAAGAAATGGTAACTTTATGACCTAGAAGTACTGAAACAACTGAAACAACTGATGAAAGGCATTATATCACTCCTGATTTTAGATTTGTTAATGAAAGTGCAGTGATTCCATAAGATGATACAAGCTCTATTTAAGCAATCTCATGTTTTTGCTGACAATAAAAACAAAAAATATGTTATAATACACTAAATACTGTAGCAATGCAGTGTAATATCAGAAAATATAAGAAAGTTGTGAACAACAATTACATTGATTGACAGCCAACCTGAGAGTGAGGAGTAGGAAGGTAGTGAGGATTAGGAGGAGACGCAGGAGGAGGAAGAGTATGATGAGGAGGCTTCTATTTCTCTCCCAGGGAAGATAGGCACTGGCAGGAATGTACACTTTAGCGATGAAGATAATTATACACTGGTGCACACTATGTTACCAGCATGTTGCCTGCACTCCCTGTAACATAGATAGAGGTGCCTCTAGAAGATTGGGACAGGAGCCCCTTCAAAATGTTGCTATGGGGACCACAAAGTTCTGACTACATCCCTTGGTATAAGTATTTAATTGGCTTCTTGGTGCACAGTCACAAAGGATCAGCCAGCCACATAAGATGGTGGAGTGAAAGAGCATCACTGTTGCCATAAATGTCGTGAGTTCCTGCCGCCATGATGTTGAAAATGTCAGAAAACATCTTAATGACGTTAAGCGGGTCCTTAAAGCGAAAATGGCGGAGGAGCTCCATGAGGCGTGGAGGACAGGGAGTGGCCATGCAGCACCTGCCCACTACATATCCTATGAGGAGGAGTTAGAGAGTGTGATTCTACCCAAAATCCTCCCAGGGACACATGTGGAAGATACAGAATGGCATCCATCCCAAAGACAATGTGGTGAATAATCAAACAAATTCATCGCTTTCAGCATGAACTTAGTGTTTTTTGTTGTGTTTTAAAAAATAATTCCTTGAATAGCTTTATATGTAATAACAAAAACCAGATGAGTGTGAGTATCTCTAGCAAAGGTAATGTACCCTACCCTAAATGTTTACCTTTTTTTCCTTTAACAGCGCCACAGAGGATACCACCTTCTTCTCAGCCCTCAAAAAGGTGACATACTCAAATGGACGCCAGTGAGGCTGGTGAGTACAAAAAACATGGGCATAAATACTGTATAGTGGGTGCAAGAGGCTTAGTTGGGGCCTGGTGGCATTTTATTTAGTTGCATACAAATTTCCTGATATGCTTTGTAAGGATTTGTGCGTGTTCCATCAGGCAGTCAGAATTGTGTGACATTACTTTTTAGTGAGAAGTGTGTGTAGTGGACATTATATTGGTAAATTACTGACTGCATTGGAGAGGTGTCTGTGAAGGTGCAAAATTATCAATTAAAAAAATGCTTGCATTGTGAGAAAAACAATAACTTAATTAAGTAATTGATTTTATTAATTTAAGCTCCTGTTCCCAAGAATGGAGATCTGCATGTCATGTATTGTTAGGAGAGACAATTTTCAATTTACAATGTATTCAAACTTAATTTTTTTCTACTTTAAAGATCCTTCTCATGCACCTCCCACCAGTGATGATTGAGGACCTACCAGTGGATCAGGAAATAATTATCTGTTGGAGCCTGGGATATAACACGTTCCTTGGATGTTGATGCACATCAATATGCACATATTTTTTGTTTTTGTGTTTAGTAAAATGTGTTCACAAAATTTGTGTCTACCATTATTTACAAGTAGGTTAAATTATTTGTGTAATTAGGGGTTACATTTTGGGTAATGGGTTTTAAACTTAAATGAGTGTACAATATATTTTTTTAACTTAGATACATATTTAGTGTAAATAGGCTTCTTCTGTGATTTTTAAAAATGTTAAGTTACAGTACAGTAGATGTCACATTGATCTTGCCTATCTGAAACAGGTCTATTATTTTGCAAGGATTTTTTTCTAATTTTGTGCTAATTTGCAACACATATTACATTGGGAGAGTTGTATGTTTAAAATGGAAAAACTTTTGGGTGTGAGTTTGGGGCATATGAGTAGTACAAATGCGAGTTACGTGTGAGTTTGTATGTTCTCACAGCCTATAACATTTGTGAGTTTAAAAAAAGTGTGAGTTAACAGATGAACTTGTACCTTTTTAGAACTCGAACCCTGTTACATCTAGCCCCGTGGCTCTATTCTATTGTTTATCCTTACTGTTTCTTGTCCTCTCAAGTAACTCCTTCCCCCCATTCCCCATCCTTTGGCATGATGGGTGTATTACCCTGTGGAATGTTTCTGAGTATTCCGAGCACTCACCACTTATTTTCCACACCATGTACTCTACTATGGTATTCCTCCTTCTCCTTCCTTTTCTCAAAACCTTCCTTTCCCTTCTTTCTTAACCTTTAAACAAACTAAAATATTTCCTAAACCATTTGGAAGTATTTACTCAGTTTTTTTTTTTACTTTAGGTCCAATGATTTTTAATGTGTTGCCATTAGAGATGAGCGGGTTCGGTTCTCAGAAAACCGAACCCTACCAGACTTGACCACCCAAGCCCGAATCCGAGTCAGGCTCGTGTTTTCCTGCCTGACTCGGAAACCAGAATGAGGCAAAACGTCATCATCCCGCTGTCGGATTCTCGCTGGGTTTGGATTCCATATAAGGAGCCGCGCGTTGTCGCCATTTTCACTCTGGCATTGGAGAGTGTAGAGAGAGGACCATGTCCTCAGTGTCTGTGTCTTGTGCTGCATCTGTCCAGTCACAGTGGTTGTGTCCTCTGCTGCAATATGTCCAGTGCTGCTGTATAAGTACAGTACAGT